>NW_027480434.1:10000000-10737478 GCF_051401765.1 Calliopsis andreniformis | reverse complement strand
AGATTTTCCGTCGTATATAATGTATATTTGCAAACAGTGTGAAAGTAATGGTCATTTCTATGTACCGGGCAACCTAGGCCCCACTCTCGGGCGTTGCTCCACCACATCTAATAGCTACGGCCTTAGAAGTCAACCCCAGATGAATAAAATACAATAAAGATGCAACAGCTTTTCCACCGTATAAAACGAATAATTGCAACCAGTGTGAAAGTTATGGTCATTTCTACGTTCCGGGCAACCTAGGCGTCACTCTAGGGCGTTGCTCCACCACATCTAATAGCTACGGCCTTAGAAGTCAACCCCAGATGAATAAAATACAATAAAGATACAACAGCTTTTCCATCGTATAAAACGAATAATTGCAACCAGTGTGAAAGTTATGGTCATTTCTACTTTCCGGGCATCCTAGGCTTCACTCTAGGGCGGTGCTCCACCAGATCAAATAGTCAGGGCCTAAGAAGGCAACGCCAAAAGCATAAAATACAACATAAGTACAACAGATTTTCCATCGTATATAATGTATATTTGCAAACAGTGGGAAAGTAATGGTCATTTCTATGTACCGGGCAACCTAGGCCCCACTCTCGGGCGTTGCTCCACCACATCTAATAGCTACGGCCTTAGAAGTCAACCCCAGATGAATAAAATACAATAAAGATGCAACAGCTTTTCCACCGTATAAAGCGAATAATTGCAACCAGTGTGAAAGTTATGGTCATTTCTACGTTCCGGGCAACCTAGGCGTCACTCTAGGGCGTTGCTCCACCACATCTAATAGCTACGGCCTTAGAAGTCAACCCCAGATGAATAAAATACAATAAAGATACAACAGCTTTTCCATCGTATAAAACGAATAATTGCAACCAGTGTGAAAGTTATGGTCATTTCTACTTTCCGGGCATCCTAGGCTTCACTCTAGGGCGTTGCTCGACCAGATCGAATAGCTAGGGCCTTAGAGGTCAACGCCTGACGTGTAAAATACAATAAAAATACAACAGTCTTTCCATCCTATAACAGGAATAATTGCAACCCCTGTGAAAGTGATGGTCATTTCTATGTTCCAGGCAACCTAGGCTTCACCCTAGGGCGTTGTTCCACCAGATGGAATAGTTAGGGACTAAGAAGTCAACGCCAGAAGCATAAAACACTATATAAATACAACAGTTTTTCCATCGTATAAAACGAATAATTGCAACCAGTATGAAAGTTATGGTCATTTCTACTTTCCGGGCAACCTAGGCTTCACTCTAGGGCGTCGCTCCACCAGATCGAATAGTTAGGGCCTTAGAAGTCAACGCCAGAAGCATAAAATACAATATAAATATAACAGTTTTTCCATCGTATAAAATGAATAGTAGCAACCAGTGTGAAAGTTATGGTCATTTCTACGTTCCAGGCAACCTAGGCTTCACTCTAGGGCGTTGCTCCACCAGATCAAACAGTTAGGGCCTTAGAAGTCAACGCCCCAAGCATAAAACACAAAATAAATAGAACGGTTTTTCCACTGTATAAAACGAATAATTGCTACCAGTGTAAAAGTTATGGTCATTTCTACGTTCCGTGCAACCTAGGCTTCACCCTAGGGCGTTTTTCCACCATATCGAATAGTTAGGGCCAAGAAGTGAACGCCAGAAGCATAAAATACAATATAAATACAACAGTTTTTCCATCGTATAAAACGAATAATTGCTACCAGTGTGAAAGTTATATTCATTGCTACGTTCCGCGCAACCTAGGCTTCACCCAAGGGCGTTGTTCCACCAGATGGAATAGTTAGGGCCTAAGTAGTCAACGCCAGAAGCATAAGATACGATATAAATACAACAGCTTTTCCATCCTATAAAACGAATAATAGCAACCAGTGTGAAAGTTATGGTCATTTCTACGTTCCGGGCAACCTAGGCCCAACTCTCGGGCGTTGCTCCACCACATCTAATAGCTACGGCCTTAGAAGTCAACGCCTGAAGCATAAAATGCAATAAAAATACAACAGTTTTTTCATCGTATAACAGGAATAATTGCAACAAGCGTGGAGGTAATGGTTATTTCTACATTCCGAGCAACCTAGGCTTCACTCTAGGGCGTTGCTCCACTAGATCAAATAGTTAGGGCCTTAGAAGTCGACGCCAGAGGCAGAAAAAGCAATATAAATACAACAGTTTTTCCATCGTATAGCAGGGATAATTGCAGCCTATGTGGAAGTAATGGTCATTTCAACGTTCCGGGCAACCTATGCCTCATTCTAGGGCGTTGCTCCACCATATCGAATAGTTAGGGCCTTAGAAAACAACGACAGAAGCATAAAATACAATAAAAATACAGCAGTTTTTCTATCGTATAACAGGAATAATTGCAAACAGTGTGAAGGTAATGGTCATTTCTGCGTTCCGGGCAACCTAGGCTTCACCCAAGGCGTTGTTCCACCAGATTGAATAGTTAGGGCCTAAGAAGTCAACGCCAGAAGCATAAAATACGATATAAATACAACAGCTTTTCCATCGTATAAAACGAATAATTGCAACCAGTGTGAAAGTGACGGCCTTTTCTACGTTCCGGGCAACATTGGCTTCACCCTTGGGCGTTGCACCAACAGACTGAATAGTTAGGGCCTTAGAGGTCAACGCCCGAAGCATAAAATACAAAATAAATAGAACAGTTTTTCCATCGTATAAAACGAATAATTGCAACCAGTGTAAAGGTAATGGTCTTTTCTACGTTCCGGGCAACCTAGGTTTCACTCTACGGCGGTGCTCCACCAGATCAAATAGTTAGGGCCTAAGAAGGCAACGCCAAAAGCATAAAATACAACATAAGTACAACAGATTTTCCATCGTATATAATGTATATTTGCAAACAGTGTGAAAGTAATGGTCATTTCTATGTACCGGGCAACCTAGGCCCCACTCTCGGGCGTTGCTCCACCACATCTAATAGCTACGGCCTTAGAAGTCAACCTCAGATGAATAAAATACAATAAAGATGCAACAGCTTTTCCACCGTATAAAACGAATAATTGCAACCAGTGTGAAAGTTATGGTCATTTCTACGTTCCGGGCAACCTAGGCGTCACTCTAGGGCGTTGCTCCACCACATCTAATAGCTACGGCCTTAGAAGTCAACCCCAGATGAATAAAATACAATAAAGATACAACCGCTTTTCCATCGTATAAAACGAATAATTGCAACCAGTGTGAAAGTTATGGTCATTTCTACATTCCGGGCATCCTAGGCTTCACTCTAGGGCGTTGCTCGACCAGATCGAATAGCTAGGGCCTTAGAAGTCAGCGCCTGAAGCATAAAACACAATAAAAATACAACAGTCTTTCCATCCTATAACAGGAATAATTGCAACCCGTGTGAAAGTGATTGTCATTTCTATGTTCCAGGCAACCTGGGCTTCACCCTAGGGCGTTGTTCCACCAGATGGAATAGTTAGGGACTAAGAAGTCAACGCCAGAAGCATAAAACACCATATAAATACAACAGTTTTTCCATCATATAAAACGAATAATTGCAACCAGTATGAAAGTTATGGTCATTTCTACTTTCCGGGCGACCTAGGCTTCACTCTAGGGCGTCGCTCCACCAGATCGAATAGTTAGGGCCTTAGAAGTCAACGCCACAAGCATAAAATACAAAATAAATAAAACAGTTTTTCCATCGTATAAAACGAATAATAGCAACCAGTGTGAAAGTTATGGTCATTTCTACGTTCCCGGCAACCTAGGCTTCACTCTATGGCGTTCTCCCACCACATCGAAAAGCAACGGCCTCAGAAGTCAACGCCAGAAGCATAAAATACAATATAAATATAACAGTTTTTCCATCGTATAAAATGAATAGTAGCAACCAGTGTGAAAGTTATGGTCATTTCTACGTTCCGGGCAACCTAGGCTTCACTCTAGGGCGTTGCTCCACCAGATCAAACAGTTAGGGCCTTAGAAGTCAACGCCCGAAGCATAAAACACAAAATAAATAGAACGGTTTCTCCATTGTATAAAACGAATAATTGCTACCAGTGTAAAAGTTATGGTCATTTCTACGTTCCGGGCAACCTAGGCTTCACCCTAGGGCGTTTTTCCACCATATCGAATAGTTAGGGCCAAGAAGTGAACGCCAGAAGCATAAAATACAATATAAATACAACAGTTTTTCCATCGTATAAAACGAATAATTGCTACCAGTGTGAAAGTTATATTCATTGCTACGTTCCGCGCAACGTAGGCTTCACCCAAGGGCGTTGTTCCACCAGATCAAACAGTTAGGGCCTTAGAAGTCAACGCCCGAAGCATAAAACACAAAATAAATAGAACGGTTTCTCCATTGTATAAAACGAATAATTGCTACCAGTGTAAAAGTTATGGTCATTTCTACGTTCCGGGCAACCTAGGCTTCACCCTAGGGCGTTTTTCCACCATATCGAATAGTTAGGGCCAAGAAGTCAACACCAGGAGCATAAAATAGAATATAAATACAACAGTTTTTCCATCTTATAAAATGAATAATTGCAAACAGTGTGAAGGAAGTGGTCATTTGTACGTTCCAGGCAACCTAGGCTTCACTCTAGGGCGTTGCTCCACCAGATCGAATTGTTAGGGCCTAAGAAGTCAACGCCAGAAGCATAAAATACGATATAAATACAACAGCTTTTCCATCGTATAAGACGAATCATTGCAACCAGTGTGAAAGTTAACGTCATTTCTACTTTCCGGGCAACATTGGCTTCACCCTTGGGCGTTGCACCAAAAGACTGAATAGTTAGGGCCTTAGAAGTCAACGCCCGAAGCATAAAATACAAAATAAATAGAACAGTTTTTCCATCGTATAAAACGAATAATTGCAACCAGTGTAAAGGTAATGGTCTTTTCTACGTTCCGGGCAACCTAGGCTTCACTCTACGGCGGTGCTCCACCAGATCAAATAGTTAGGGCCTAAGAAGGCATCGCCAAAAGCATAAAATACAACATAAGTACAACAGATTTTCCGTCGTATATAATGTATATTTGCAAACAGTGTGAAAGTAATGGTCATTTCTATGTACCGGGCAACCTAGGCCCCACTCTCGGGCGTTGCTCCACCACATCTAATAGCTACGGCCTTAGAAGTCAACCCCAGATGAATAAAATACAATAAAGATGCAACAGCTTTTCCACCGTATAAAACGAATAATTGCAACCAGTGTGAAAGTTATGGTCATTTCTACGTTCCGGGCAACCTAGGCGTCACTCTAGGGCGTTGCTCCACCACATCTAATAGCTACGGCCTTAGAAGTCAACCCCAGATGAATAAAATACAATAAAGATACAACAGCTTTTCCATCGTATAAAACGAATAATTGCAACCAGTGTGAAAGTTATGGTCATTTCTACTTTCCGGGCATCCTAGGCTTCACTCTAGGGCGTTGCTCGACCAGATCGAATAGCTAGGGCCTTAGAAGTCAACGCCTGACGTATAAAATACAATAAAAATACAACAGTCTTTCCATCCTATAACAGGAATAATTGCAACCCGTGTGAAAGTGATGGTCATTTCTACGTTCCAGGTTACCTAGGCTTCACCCTAGGGCGTTTCTCCAGCAGATCGAATAGTTAGGGCCAAGAAGTGAACGCCAGAAGCATAAAATACAATATAAATACAACAGTTTTTCCATCGTATAAAACGAATAATTGCTACCAGTGTGAAAGTTATATTCATTGCTACGTTCCGCGCAACCTAGGCTTCACCCAAGGGCGTTGTTCCACCAGATGGAATAGTTAGGGCCTAAGAAGTCAACGCCAGAAGCATAAAATACGATATAAATACAACAGCTTTTCCATCGTATAAAACGAATAATTACAACCAGTGTGAAAGTGACGGCCTTTTCTGCGTTCCGGGCGGCCAAGATGTAACTCTGAGGCGTTGCTCAACCAGATCGATAGTTAGGGCCTGAGAAGTCAACACCAGGAGCATAAAATAGAATATATATACAACAGTTTTTCCATCTTATAAAATGAATAATTGCAAACAGTGTGAAGGAAGTGGTCATTTGTACGTTCCAGGCAAACTAGGCTTCACTCTAGGGCGTTGCTCCACCAGATCGAATTGTTAGGGCCTAAGAAGTCAACGCCAGAAGCATAAAATACGATATAAATACAACAGCTTTTCCATCGTATAAGACGAATCATTGCAACCAGTGTGAAAGTTAACGTCATTTCTACTTTCCGGGCAACAATGGCTTCACCCTTGGGCGTTGCACCAACAGACTGAATAGTTAGGGCCTTAGAAGTCAACGCCCGAAGCATAAAATACAAAATAAATAGAACAGTTTTTCCATCGTATAAAACGAATAATTGCAACCAGTGTAAAGGTAATGGTCTTTTCTACGTTCCGGGCAACCTAGGCTTCACTCTACGGCGGTGCTCCACCAGATCAAATAGTTAGGGCCTAAGAAGGCAACGCCAAAAGCATAAAATACAACATAAGTACAACAGATATTCCGTCGTATATAATGTATATTTGCAAACAGTGTGAAAGTAATGGTCACTTCTATGTACCGGGCAACCTAGGCCCCACTCTCGGGCGTTGCTCCACCACATCTAATAGCTACGGCCTTAGAAGTCAACCCCAGATGAATATAATACAATAAAGATGCAACAGCTTTTCCACCGTATAAAACGAATAATTGCAACCAGTGTGAAAGTTATGGTCATTTCTACGTTCCTGGCAACCTAGGCGTCACTCTAGGGCGTTGCTCCACCACATCTAATAGCTACGGCCTTAGAAGTCAACCCCAGATGAATAAAATACAATAAAGATACAACAGCTTTTCCATCGTATAAAACGAATAATTGCAAGCAGTGTGAAAGTTATGGTCATTTCTACTTTCCGGGCATCCTAGGCTTCACTCTAGGGCGTTGCTCGACCAGATCGAATAGCTAGGGCCTTAGAAGTCAACGCCTGACGTATAAAATACAATAAAAATACAACAGTCTTTCCATCCTGTAACAGGAATAATTGCAACCCGTGTGAAAGTGATGGTCATTTCTACGTTCCAGGTTACCTAGGCTTCACCCTAGGGCGTTTCTCCAGCAGATCGAATAGTTAGGGCCAAGAAGTGAACGCCAGAAGCATAAAATACAATATAAATAAAACAGTTTTTCCATCGTATAAAACGAATAATTGCTACCAGTGTGAAAGTTATATTCATTGCTACGTTCCGCGCAACCTAGGCTTCACCCAAGGGCGTTGTTCCACCAGATGGAATAATTAGGGCCTAAGAAGTCAACGCCAGAAGCATAAAATACGATATAAATACAACAGCTTTTCCATCGTATAAAACGAATAATTGCAACCAGTGTGAAAGTGACGGCCTTTTCTACGTTCCGGGCGGCCAAGATGTAACTCTGAGGCGTTGCTCAACCAGATCGATAGTTAGGGCCTGAGAAGTCAACACCAGGAGCATAAAATAGAATATAAATACAACAGTTTTTCCATCTTATAAAATGAATAATTGCAAACAGTGTGAAGGAAGTGGTCATTTGTACGTTCCAGGCAACCTAGGCTTCACTCTAGGGCGTTGCTCCACCAGATCGAATTGTTAGGGCCTAAGAAGTCAACGCCAGAAGCATAAAATACGATATAAATACAACAGCTTTTCCATCGTATAAGACGAATCATTGCAACCAGTGTGAAAGTTAACGTCATTTCTACTTTCCGGGCAACATTGGCTTCACCCTTGGGCGTTGCACCAACAGACTGAATAGTTAGGGCCTTAGAAGTCAACGCCCGAAGCATAAAATACAAAATAAATAGAACAGTTTTTCCATCGTATAAAACGAATAATTGCAACCAGTGTAAAAGTAATGGTCTTTTCTACGTTCCGGGCAACCTAGGCTTCACTCAACGGCGGTGCTCCACCAGATCAAATAGTTAGGGCCTAAGAAGGCAACGCCAAAAGCATAAAATACAACATAAGTACAACAGATTTTCCGTCGTATATAATGTATATTTGCAAACAGTGTGAAAGTAATGGTCATTTCTATGTACCGGGCAACCTAGGCCCCACTCTCGGGCGTTGCTCCACCACATCTAATAGCTACGGCCTTAGAAGTCAACCCCAGATGAATAAAATACAATAAAGATGCAACAGCTTTTCCACCGTATAAAACGAATAATTGCAACCAGTGTGAAAGTTATGGTCATTTCTACGTTCCGGGCAACCTAGGCGTCACTCTAGGGCGTTGCTCCACCACATCTAATAGCTACGGCCTTAGAAGTCAACCCCAGATGAATAAAATACAATAAAGATACAACAGCTTTTCCATCGTATAAAACGAATAATAGCAACCAGTGTGAAAGTTATGGTCATTTCTACGTTCCGGGCAACCTAGGCTTCACTCTAGGGCGTTGCTCTACCAGATCAAACCGTTAGGGCCTTAGAAGTCAACGCCCGAAGCATTAAATACAAAATAAATAGAACAGTTTTTCCATTGTATAAAACGAATAATTGCTACCAGTGTAAAAGTTATGGTCATTTCTACGTTCCGGGCAACCTAAGCTACACCCGAGGGCGCTGTACCACCAGATCGCATAGTTAGGGCCTAGGAAGTGATCACCAGAAGTATTAGATACAATATAAATACAACAGTCTTTCCATCCTATAACAGGAATAATTGCAGCCCGTGTGAAAGTGATGGTCATTTCTACGTTCCAGGCAAACTAGGCTTCACACTAGGGCGTTGTTCCACCAGATCGAATAGCTAGGGCCTAAGAAGTCAACGCCAGAAGCATAAAATACAATATAAATATAACAGTTTTTCCATCGCATAAAACGAATAATAGCAACCAGTGTGAAAGTTATGGTCATTTCTACGTTGCAGGCAACCTAGGCTTCACTCTAGGGCGTTGTTCCACCAGATCGAATAGTTAGGGCCTAAGAAGTCAACGCCAGAAGCATAAAATACGATATAAATACAACAGCTTTTCCATCGTATAAAACGAATAATTGCAACCACTGTGAAAGTTATGGTCATTTCTACGTTACGGGCAACCTAGGCTTCACCCTAGGGCATTGCTCCAACAGATTGAATAGTTAGGGCCTTAGAAGTCAACGCCAGAAGCATAAAATACAATAAAGATGCAACAGTATTTCCATCGTATAACAGGAATAATTGCAACCAGGGTGAAGGTAATGGTATGTTCTATGTTCCGGGCAACCTAGGCTTCACTCTAGGGCGGTGCTCCACCAGATCGAATAGCTAGGGCCTAAGAAGTCAACGCCAGAAGCATAAAATACAATATAAATACAACAGCTTTTACCTCGTATATAATGTCTAATTGCAAAATGTGTGAAAGTAATGGTCATTTCTACGTTCCGGGCAACCTAGGCTTCACTCTATGGCGTTCTCCCACCACATCGAAAAGCAACGGCCTCTGAAGTCAACGCCAGAAGCATAAAATACGATATAAATACAACAGCTTTTCCATCGTATAAAACGAATAATTGCAACCACTGTGAAAGTTATGGTCATTTCTACGTTACGGGCAACCTAGGCTTCACCCTAGGGCATTGCTCCAACAGATCGAATAGCTAGGGCCTTAGAAGTCAACGCCTGAAGTATAAAACACAATAAAAATACAACAGTCTTTCCATCCTATAACAGGAATAATTGCAACCCGTGTGAAAGTGATGGTCATTTCTATGTTCCAGGCAACCTAGGCTTCACTCTAGGGCGTCACTCCACCAGATCGAATAGTTAGGGCCTTAGAAGTCAACGCCAGAAGCATAAAATACAAAATAAATAAAACAGTTTTTCCATCGTATAAAACGAATAATAGCAACCAGTGTGAAAGTTATGGTCATTTCTACGTTCCGGGCAACCTAGGCTTCACTCTATGGCGTTCTCCCACCACATCGAAAAGCAACGGCCTCAGAAGTCAACGCCAGAAGCATAAAATACAATATAAATATAACAGTTTTTCCATCGTATAAAACGAATAGTAGCAACCAGTGTGAAAGTTATGGTCATTTCTACGTTCCGGTCAACGTAGGCTTCACTCTAGGGCGTTGCTCCACGAGATCAAACAGTTAGGGCCTTAGAAGTCAACGCCCGAAGCATAAAACACAAAATAAATAGAACGGTTTTTCCATTGTATAAAACGAATAATTGCAACCAGTGTGAAAGTTATGGTTATTTCTACATTCCGAGCAACCTAGGCTTCACTCTAGGGCGTTGCTCCACCAGATCGAATAGTTAGGTCCTTAGAAGTCAACGCCAGAAGCATAAAATACGATATAAATACAACAGCTTTTGCATCGTATAAAAGGAATAATTGCAAACAGTGTGAAAGTAATTGTCATTTCTACGTTCCGGGCAACCTAGGCTACACCCTAGGGCGTTGCTCCACCAGATCAAACAGTTAGGGCCTTAGAAGTCAACGCCCGAAGCATAAAATACAAAATAAATAGAACAGTTTTTCCATTGTATAACAGGATTAATTGCAACCAGTTTGAAAGTAATGGTCATTTCTACGTTCCGGGCAACCTAGGCTTCACTCTAGGGCGTTGCTCCACTAGATCGAATAGCTAGGGCCTTAGAAGTCAACGCCAGAGGCATAAAATACAATATAAATACAACAGCTTTTCCATCGTAAAAAACGAATAATTGCAAACAGTGTGAAAGTAATTGTCATTTCTTCGTTCCGGGCAACCTAGGCTTCACTCTAGGGCGTTGCTCCACCAGATCAAACAGTTAGGGCCTTAGATGTCAACGCCCGAAGCATATAATACAAAATAAAAAGAACAGTTTTTCCGCTGTATAAAACGAATAATTGCTACCAGTGTAAATGCTATGGTCATTTCTACGTTCCGGGCAACCTAGGCTTCACCCTAGGGCGTTGTTCCACCAGATCGAATAGTTAGGGCCCAAGAAGTGAACGCCAGAAGCATAAAATACAGAATAAATAGAACAGTTTTTCCATCGTATAAAAGGAATAATTGCAGACAGTGTGAAAGTTGTGGTCATTTCTACGTTCCGGGCAAACTTGGCTTCACTCAAGGGCGTTCCTCCACCAGATGAAACAGTTAGGGCCTTAGAAGTCAACGCCCGAAACATAAAATACGAAATAAATAGAACAGTTTTTCCATTGTATAAAACGAATAATTGCTACCAGTGTGAAAGTTGTGGTCATTTCTACGTTCCGGGCAACCTAGGCTTCACTCTAGGGCGGTGCTCCACCATATCGAATAGCAACGGCCTTAGAAGCCTACGCCTGAAGCATAAAATACAATAAAAATACAACGGTCTTTTCATCGTATAACAGGAATAATTGCAACAAGCGTGAAAGTAATGATCATTTCGGCATTTCGGGCATCCTAGACTTAACTCTGAGGCATTGCTCCACCAGATCGAATAGTTAGTGCCTAAGAAGTGAACGCCAGAAGCATTAAACACAATATAAATACAACAGTTTTTCCATCGTATAAAACGAATAATTGCAACCAGTGTGAAAGTTATGGTCATTTCTACATTCCGAGCAACCTAGGCTTCACTCTAGGGCGTTGCTCCAACAGATTGAATAGTTAGGGCCTTAGAAATAAACGCCCGAAGCATAAAATGCAATAAAAATACAACAGTTTTTCCATCGTATAACAGGATTAACTGCAACCAGTTTGAAAGTGATGGTCATTTCTACGTTCCGGGCATCCTAGGCTTCACTCTAGAGCGTTGCTCCACTAGATCGAATAGCTAGGGCCATAGAAGTCAACGCCAGAAGCATAAAATACGATATAAATACAACAGCTTTTCCATCGTATAAAAGGAATAATTGCAAACAGTGCGAAAGTAATGGTCATTTCTACGTTCCGGGCAACCTAGGCTTCACCCTAGGGCGTTACTCCACCAGATTAAACAGTTAGGGCCTTAGAAGTCAACGCCCGAAGCATAAAATGCAAAATAAATAGAACAGTTTTTCCATTGTATAAAACGAATAATTGCTACCAGTGTAAAAGTTATGGTCATTTCTACGTTCCGGGCAACCTATGCTTCACCCTAGGGCGTTGTTCCACCAGATCGAATAGTTAGGGCCTAAGAAGTGAACGCCAGAAGCATAAAATACCATATAAATACAACAGTTTTTCCATCGTATAAAACGAATAATTGCAACCAGTGTGAAAGCTATGGTCATTTGTACATTCCGAGCAACCTAGGCTTCACTCTAGGGCGTTGCTCCAACAGAGTGAATAGTCAGGGCCTTAGAAGTCAACGCCAGAGGCATAAAATACAATATAAATACAACAGCTTTTCCATCGTAAAAAACGAATAATTGCAAACAGTGTGAAAGTAATTGTCATTTCTTCGTTCCGGGCAACCTAGGCTTCACTCTAGGGCGTTGCTCCACCAGATCAAACAGTTAGGGCCTTAGATGTCAACGCCCGAAGCATATAATACAAAATAAAAAGAACAGTTTTTCCGCTGTATAAAACGAATAATTGCTACCAGTGTAAATGCTATGGTCATTTCTACGTTCCGGGCAACCTAGGCTTCACCCTAGGGCGTTGTTCCACCAGATCGAATAGTTAGGGCCCAAGAAGTGAACGCCAGAAGCATAAAATACAGAATAAATAGAACAGTTTTTCCATCGTATAAAAGGAATAATTGCAGACAGTGTGAAAGTTGTGGTCATTTCTACGTTCCGGGCAAACTTGGCTTCACTCAAGGGCGTTCCTCCACCAGATGAAACAGTTAGGGCCTTAGAAGTCAACGCCCGAAACATAAAATACGAAATAAATAGAACAGTTTTTCCATTGTATAAAACGAATAATTGCTACCAGTGTGAAAGTTGTGGTCATTTCTACGTTCCGGGCAACCTAGGCTTCACTCTAGGGCGGTGCTCCACCATATCGAATAGCAACGGCCTTAGAAGCCTACGCCTGAAGCATAAAATACAATAAAAATACAACGGTCTTTTCATCGTATAACAGGAATAATTGCAACAAGCGTGAAAGTAATGATCATTTCGGCATTTCGGGCATCCTAGACTTAACTCTGAGGCATTGCTCCACCAGATCGAATAGTTAGTGCCTAAGAAGTGAACGCCAGAAGCATTAAACACAATATAAATACAACAGTTTTTCCATCGTATAAAACGAATAATTGCAACCAGTGTGAAAGTTATGGTCATTTCTACATTCCGAGCAACCTAGGCTTCACTCTAGGGCGTTGCTCCAACAGATTGAATAGTTAGGGCCTTAGAAATAAACGCCCGAAGCATAAAATGCAATAAAAATACAACAGTTTTTCCATCGTATAACAGGATTAACTGCAACCAGTTTGAAAGTGATGGTCATTTCTACGTTCCGGGCATCCTAGGCTTCACTCTAGAGCGTTGCTCCACTAGATCGAATAGCTAGGGCCATAGAAGTCAACGCCAGAAGCATAAAATACGATATAAATACAACAGCTTTTCCATCGTATAAAAGGAATAATTGCAAACAGTGCGAAAGTAATGGTCATTTCTACGTTCCGGGCAACCTAGGCTTCACCCTAGGGCGTTACTCCACCAGATTAAACAGTTAGGGCCTTAGAAGTCAACGCCCGAAGCATAAAATGCAAAATAAATAGAACAGTTTTTCCATTGTATAAAACGAATAATTGCTACCAGTGTAAAAGTTATGGTCATTTCTACGTTCCTGGCAACCTCGGATTCACTCTAGGGCGTTGTTCCACCAGATCGAATAGTTAGGGCCTAAGAAGTGAACGCCAGAAGCATAAAATACAATATAAATACACCAGTTTTTCCATCGTATAAAACGAATAACTGCAACCAGTGTGAAAGCTATCGTCATTTGTACATTCCGAGCAACCTAGGCTTCACTCTAGGGCGTTGCTCCAACAGATTGAATTGTCAGGGCCTTAGAAGTCAACGCCCGAAGCATAAAATGCAATAAAAATACAACAGTTTTTCCATCGTATAACAGGATTAATTGCAACCAGTTTGAAAGTGATGGTCATTTCTACGTTCCGGGCAGCCTAGGCTTCACTCTAGGGCGTTGCTCCACTAGATCGAATAGCTAGGGCCTTAGAAGTCAACGCCAGAGTGATAAAATACAATATAAATACAACAGCTTTTCCATCATAAAAAACGAATAATTGCAACCAGTCTGAAGGTTATGGTTATTTCTACATTGCGAGCAACCTAGGCTTCACTCTAGGGCGTTGCTCCACCAGATCGAATAGTTAGGTCCTTAGAAGCCACCGCCAGAAGAATAAAATACAAAATAAATACAACAGCCTTTACACCGTATAAAACGAATAATTGCAACCTGTGTGAAGGTTATGGTCATATCTACGTTCCGGGCAACCTAGGCTTCACTGTAGGGCGTTGCTCCACCAGATCGAAGTGTTAGAGCCTAAGAAGTCAACGCACGAAGCATAAAATACAATAGAAATACAACAGTTTTTCCATCGTATAAAACGAATAATTGCAACCATTATGAAACTTATGGTCATTTCTACGTTCCGGGCAACCTAGGCTTCACCCTAGGGCATTGTTCCACCAGATCGAATAGTTAGGGCCTAAGAAGTGAACGCCAGAGGCATAAAATGCAATAAAAATACAACAGTTTTTCCATCGTATAACAGGATTAATTGCAACCAGTTTGATAGTGAAGGTGATTTCTACGTTCCGGGCAACCTAGGCATCACTCTAGGGCGTTGCTCCAACAGATTGAATAGTCAGTGCCTTAGAAGTCAACGCCCGAAGCATAAAATGCAATAAAAATACAACAGTTTTTCCGTCGTATAACAGGATTAATTGCAACCAGTTTGAAAGTGATGGTCATTTCTACGTTCCGGGCAACCTAGGCTTCACCCTAGGGCGTTGTTCCACCAGATCCAATAGTTAGGGCCTAAGATGTGAACGTCAGAAGCATAAAATACAATATAAATACAACAGTTTTTCCATTGTATAAAACGAATAATTGCTACCAGTGTAAAAGTTATGGTCATTTCTACGTTCCGGGCAACCTAGGCTTCACTGTAGGGCGTTGCTCCACCAGATCGAAGTGTTAGGGCCTAAGAAGTCAACGTCCGAAGCATAAAATACAATAGAAATACAACCGCTTTTCCAACGTATAAAACGAATAATTGCAACCATTATGAAACTTATGGTCATTTCTACGTTCCGGGCAACCTAGGCTTCACCCTAGGGCGTTGTTCCACCAGATCGAATAGTTAGGGCCTAAGAAGTGAACGCCAGAAGCATAAAATGCAATAAAAATACAACAGCCTTTCCATCCTATATCAGGAATAATTGCAACCCGTGTGAAAGTGATGGTCATTTCTACGTTCCAGACAACCTAGACTTCCCTCTAGGGCGTTGCTCCACCAGATCGAATTGTTAGGGCCAAAGAAGTCAACGCCCGAAGCATAAAATACAGAATAAATATAACAGTTTTTCCATCGTATAAAAGGAATAATTGCAGACAGTGTGAAAGTAATGGTCATTTCTACGTTCCGGGCAAGCTTGGCTTCACTCTAGGGCGTTGCTCCTCCAGTTGAAACAGTTAGGGCCTTAGAAGTCAACGCCCGAAGCATAAAATACGAAATAAATAGAACAGTTTTTCCATTGTATAAAACGAATAATTGCTACCAGTGTAAAAGTTATGGTCATCTCTACGTTCCGGGCATCTTAGGCTTCACTCTAGAGCGGTGCTCCACCATATCGAATAGCAACGGCCTTAGAAGCCTACGCCTGAAGCATAAAATACAATAAAAATACAACGGTCTTTTCAGCGTATAACAGGAATAATTGCAACAAGCGTGAAAGTAATGATCATTTCTACGTTCCGGGCAACCTAGGCTTCTCTCTAGGGCGTTGCTCCACTAGATCGAATAGCTAGGGCCATAGAAGTCAACGCCCCGAGCATAAAATGCAATAAAAATGCAACAGTTTTTCCATCGTATAACAGGATTAATTGCAACCAGTTTGAAAGTGATGGTCATTTCTACGTTCCGGGCAACCTAGGCTTCACTCTAGGGCGTTGCTCCACTAGATCGAATAGCTAGGGCCATAGAAGTCAACGCCAGAAGCATAAAATACGATATAAATACAAAAGCTTTTCCATCGTATAAAAGGAATAATTGCAAACAGTGCGAAAGTAATGGTCATTTCTACGTTCCGGGGAACCTAGGCTTCACCCTAGGGCGTTGCTCCACCATATTAAACAGTTAGGGCCTTAGCAGTCAACGCCCGAAGCATAAAATGCAAAATAAATAGAACAGTTTTTCCATTGTATAAAACGAATAATTGCTACCAGTGTAAAAGTTATGGTCATTTCTACGTTCCGGGCAACCTAGGCTTCACCCTAGGGCGTTGTTCCACCAGATCGAATAGTTAGGGCCTAAGAAGTGAACGCCAGAAGCATAAAATACAATATAAATACAACAGTTTTTCCATCGTATAAAACGAATAATTGCAACCAGTGTGAAAGCTATGGTCATTTGTACATTCCGAGCAACCTAGGCTTCACTCTAGGGCGTTGCTCCAACAGAGTGAATAGTCAGGGCCTTAGAAGTCAACGCCCGAAGCATAAAATGCAATAAAAATACAACAGTTTTTCCATCGTATAACCGGATTAATTGCAACCAGTTTGAAAGTGATGGTCATTTCTATGTTCCGGGCAACCTAGGCTTCACTCTAGGGCGTTGCTCCACTAGATCGAATAGCTAGGGCCTTAGAAGTCAACGCCAGAGTCATAAAATACAATATAAATACAACAGCATTTCCATCGTAAAAAACGAATAATTGCATCCAGTGTGAAAGTTATGGTTATTTCTACATTGCGAGCAACCTAGGCTTCACTCTAGGGCGTTGCTCCACCAGATCGAATAGTTAGGTCCTTAGAAGTCACCGCCAGAAGAATAAAATACAAAATAGATACAACAGCCTTTACACCGTATAAAACGAATAATTGCAGCCTGTGTGAAGGTTATGGTCATATCTACGTTCCGGGCAACCTAGGCTTCACTGTAGGGCGTTGCTCCACCAGATCAAACAGTTAGGTCCTTAGAATTCAACGCCCGAAGCATAGAATACGATATAAATACAACAGTTTTTCCATCGTATAACAGGATTAATTGCAACCAGTTAGATAGTGAAGGTCATTTCTACGTTCCGGGCAACCTAGGCTTCACACTAGGGCGTTGCTCCACCAGATTAAACAGTTAGGGCGTTAGAAGTCAACGCCCGAAGCAGAAAATGCAAAATAAATAGAACAGTTTTTCCATTGTATAAAACGAATAATTGCTACCAGTGTAAAAGTTATGGTCATTTCTACGTTCCGGGCAACCTAGGCTTCACCCTAGGGCGTTGTTCCACCAGATCGAATAGTTAGGGCCTAAGAAGTGAACGTCAGAAGCATAAAATACAATATAAATACAACAGCTTTTCCATCGTATAAAACGAATAATTGCAGCCAGTGTGAAAGTTATGTTCATTTCTACATTCCGAGCAACCTAGGCTTCACTCTAGGGCGTTGCTTCAACAGATTGAATAGTTAGGTCCTTAGAAGTCAACGCCAGAAGCATAAAATACGTTATAAATACAACAGCTTTTGCATCGTATAAAAGGTATAATTGCAAACAGTGTGAAAGTAATTGTCATTTCTATATTCTGAGCAACCTAGGCTTCACACTAGGGCGTTGCGCCACCAGATCAAACAGATAGGTCCTTAGATGTCAACGCCAGAAGCATACAATACGATATAAATACAACAGCTCTTCCATGGTATAACAGAATTAATTGCAACCAGTTTGAAAGTGATGGTCATTTCGACGTTCCGGGCAACCTAGACTTCACTCTAGGGAGTTGTTCCACCAGATCGAATAGTTAGGTCCTTAGAAGTCAACGCCAGAAGCATAAAATACGTTATAAATTTCAACAGCTTTTGCATCGTATAAAAGGCATAATTGCCAACAGTGTGAAAGTAATTGTCATTTCTATATTCTGAGCAACCTAGGCTTCACTCTAGGGCGTTGCTCCACCAGATGAAACAGTTAGGGCCTTAGAAGTCAACGCCCGAAGCATAAAATACGAAATAAATAGAACAGTTTTTCCATTGTATAAAACGAATAATTGCTACCAGTGTAAAAGTTATGGTCATTTCTACGTTCCGGGCATCCTAGGCTTCACCCTAGGGCATTGTTCCATCAGATCGAATAGTTAGGCCCTAAGAAGTGAACGCCAGAAGCATAAAATGCAATAAAAATACAACAGTCTTTCCATCCTATAACAGGAATAATTGCAACCCGTGTGAAAGTGATGGTCATTTGTACGTTCCAGGGAACCTAGGCTTCACTCTAGGGCGTTGCTCCACCAGATCGAATTGTTAGGGCCAAAGAAGTCAACGCCCGAAGCATAAAATACAAAATAAATAGAACAGCTTTTCCATTGTATAAAACGAATAATGCTACCAGTGTGAAAGTTATGGTCATTTGTATATGCCGAGCAACCTAGTCTTCACTCTAGGGCGGTGCTCCACCATATCGAATAGCTACGGCCTTAGAAGCCTACGCCTGAAGCATAAAATACAATAAAAATACAACGGTCTTTTCATCGTATAACAGGAATAATTGCAACAAGCGTGAAAGTAATGATCATTTCGGCGTTTCGGGCATCCTAGACTTAACTCTGAGGCATTGCTCCACCAGATCGAATAGTTAGGGCCTAAGAAGTCAACGCCAGAAGCATAAAATACAATATAAATACAACAGCTTTTCCATTGTATAAAACGAATAATTGCTACCAGTGTAAAAGTTATGGTCATTTCTACGTTCCGGGCAACCTAGGCTTATCCATGGGGCGTTGTTCCACCAGATCGAATAGTTAGGGCCTAAGAAGTGAACGCCAGAAGCATAAAATACAATATAAATACAACAGTTTTTCCATCGTATAAAACGAATAATTGCAACCAGTGTGAAAGCTATGGTCATTTGTACATTCCGAGCAACCTAGGCTTCACTCTAGGGCGTTGCTCCAACAGAGTGAATAGTCAGGGCCTTAGAAGTCAACGCCCGAAGCATAAAATGCAATAAAAATACAACAGTTTTTCCATCGTATAACCGGATTAATTGCAACCAGTTTGAAAGTGATGGTCATTTCTACGTTCCGGGCAACCTAGGCTTCACTCTAGGGCGTTGCTCCACTAGATCGAATAGCTAGGGCCTTAGAAGTCAACGCCAGAGTCATAAAATACAATATAAATACAACAGCATTTCCATCGTAAAAAACGAATAATTGCATCCAGTGTGAAAGTTATGGTTATTTCTACATTGCGAGCAACCTAGGCTTCACTCTAGGGCGTTGCTCCACCAGATCGAATAGTTAGGTCCTTAGAAGTCACCGCCAGAAGAATAAAATACAAAATAGATACAACAGCCTTTACACCGTATAAAACGAATAATTGCAGCCTGTGTGAAGGTTATGGTCATATCTACGTTCCGGGCAACCTAGGCTTCACTGTAGGGCGTTGCTCCACCAGATCAAACAGTTAGGTCCTTAGAAGTCAACGCCCGAAGCATAGAATACGATATAAATACAACAGTTTTTCCATCGTATAACAGGATTAATTGCAACCAGTTAGATAGTGAAGGTCATTTCTACGTTCCGGGCAACCTAGGCATCACTCTAGGGCGTTGCTCCACTAGATCGAATATCTAGGGCCTTAGAAGTCAACGCCAGAAGCATAAAATACAATATAAATACAACAGCTTTTCCATCGTATAAAAGGAATAATTGCAAACAGTGTGAAAGTAATGGTCATTTCTACGTTCCGGGCAAACTAGGCTTCACACTAGGGCGGTGCTCCACCAGATCAAACAGTTAGGTCCTTAGAAGTCAACGCCCGAAGCATAAAATACAAAATAAATAGAACAGTTTTCCCATTGTATAAAACGAATAATTGCTACCAGTGTAAAAGTTATGGTCATTTCTACGTTCCGGGCACCCTAGGCTTCACTCTAGGGCGTTGCTCCACCAGATCGAATTCTTAGGGCCAAAGAAGTCAACGCCCGAAGCATAAAATACAAAATAAATGGAACAGTTTTTCCATTGTATAAAACGAATAATGCTACCAGTGTAAAAGCTATGGTCATTTCTACGTTCCGGGCAACCTAGGCTTCAGCCTAGGGCATTGTTCCATCAGATCGAACAGATAGGCCCTAAGAAGTGAACGCCAGAAGCATAAAATACAATATAAATACAACAGTTTTTCCATCGTAGAAAACGAATAATAGCAACCAGTGTGAAAGTTATGGTCATTTGTATATTCCGAGCAACCTAGTCTTCACTCTAGGGCGGTGCTCCACCATATCGAATAGCTACGGCCTTAGAAGCCTACGCCTGAAGCATAAAATACAATAAAAATACAACGGTCTTTTCATCGTATAACAGGAATAATTGCAACAAGCGTGAAAGTAATGATCATTTCGGCGTTTCGGGCATCCTAGACTTAACTCTGAGGCATTGCTCCACCAGGTCGAATAGTTAGGGCCTAAGAAGTCAACGCCAGAAGCATAAAATACAATATAAATACAACAGCTTCTCCATTGAATAAAACGAATAATTGCTACCAGTGTAAAAGTTATGGTCATTTCTACGTTCCGGGCAACCTAGGCTTATCCCTGGGGCGTTGTTCCACCAGATCGAATAGTTAGGGCCTAAGAAGTGAACGTCAGAAGCATAAAATACAATATAAATACAACAGTTTTTCCATCGTAGAAAACGAATAATTGCAACCAGTGTGAAAGTTATTGTCATTTGTATATTCCGAGCAACCTAGTTTTCACTCTAGGGCGGTGCTCCACCATATCGAATAGCTACGGCCTTAGAAGCCTACGCCTGAAGCATAAAATACAATAAAAATACAACGGTCTTTTCATCGTATAACAGGAATAATTGCAGCAAGCGTGAAAGTAATGATCATTTCGGCGTTTCGGGCATCCTAGACTTAACTCTGAGGCATTGTTCCACCAGATCGAATAGTTAGGGCCTAAGAAGTCAACGCCAGAAGCATAAAATACAAAATAAATACAACAGTTTTTCCATTGTATAAAACGAATAGTTGCAGCCAGTGTGAAAGTTATGGTCATTTCTACATTCCGAGCAACCTAGGCTTCACTCTAGGGCGTTGCTCCAACAGATTGAATAGTTAGGGCCTTAGAAGTCAACGCACGAAGCATAAAATGCAATAAAAATACAACAGTCTTTCCATCCTATAACAGGAATAATTGCAACCCGTGTGAAAGTGATGGTCATTTGTACGTTCCAGGGACCCTAGGCTTCACTCTAGGGCGTTGCTCCACCAGATCGAATTGTTAGGGCCAAAGAAGTCAACGCCCGAAGCATAAAATACAAAATAAATAGAACAGTTTTTCCACTGTATAAAACGAATAATTGCTACCAGTGTAAAAGTTATGGTCATTTCTACGTTCCGGGCAACCTAGGCTTCACCCAAGGGCGTTGTTCCACCAGATCGAATAGTTAGGGCCTAAGTAGTGAACGCCAGAAGCATAAAATACAATATAAATACAACAGTTTTTCCATCGTATAAAACGAATAATTGCAACCAGTGTGAAAGCTATGGTCATTTCTACATTCCGAGCAACCTAGGCTTCACTCTAGGGCGTTGCTCCAACAGATTGAATAGTCAGGGTCTTATAAGTCAACGCCCGAAGCATAAAATGCAATAAAAATACAACAGTTTTTCCATCGTATAACAGGATTAATTGCAACCAGTTTGAAAGTGATGGTCATTTCTGCGTTCCGGGCAACCTAGGCTTCACTCTAGGGCGTTGCTCCACTAGATCGAATAGCTAGGGCCTTAGAAGTCAACGCCAGAGGCATAAAATACAATATAAATACAACAGCTTTTCCATCGTAAAGAACGAATAATTGCAACCAGTGTGAAAGTTATGGTTATTTCTACATTCCGAGCAACCTAGGCTTCACTCTAGGGCGTTGCTCCACCAGATCGAATAGTTAGGTCCTTAGAAGTCAACGCCAGAAGCATAAAATACGATATAAATACAACAACTTTTGCATCGTTTAAAAGGAATTATTGCAAACAGTGTGAAAGTAATTGTCATTTCTACGTTCCGGGCAACCTAGGCTTCACCCTAGGGCGTTGTTCCACCAGATCGAATAGTCAGGGCCTTAGAACTGAACGCCAGAAACATAAAATGCAATAAAAATACAACAGTCTTTCCATCGTATAACAGGAATAATTGCAACAAGCGTGAAAGTAATGATCATTTCGGCGTTTCGGGCATCCTAGACTTAACTCTGAGGCATTGCTCCACCAGATCGAATAGTTAGGGCCTAGGAAGTCAACGCCAGAAGCATAAAATACAATATAAATACAACAGTTTTTCCATTGTATAAAACGAATAATTGCTACCAGTGTAAAAGTTATGGTCATTTCTACGTTCCGGGCAACCTCGGCTTCACCCTAGGGCGTTGTTCCACCAGATCGAATAGCTAGGGCCATAGAAGTCAACGCCAGAAGCATAAAATACAAAATAAATAGAACAGTTTTTCCACTGTATAAAACGAATAATTGCTACCAGTGTAAAAGTTATGGTCATTTCTACGTTCCGGGCAACCTCGGCTTCACCCTAGGGTGATGTTCCACCAGATCGAATAGTTAGGGCCTATGAAGTGAACGCCAGACGCATAAAATACAATATAAATACAACAGTTTTTCCATCGTATAAAACGAATAATTGCAACCAGTGTGAAAGCTATGGTCATTCCTACGTTCCGAGCAACCTAGGCTTCACTCTAGGGCGTTGCTCTACCAGATCGAATAGTTAGGTCGTTAGAAGTCAACGCCAGAAGCATAAAATACGATATAAATACAACAACTTTTGCATCGTATAAAAGGAATTATTGCAAACAGTGTGAAAGTAATTGTCATTTCTACGTTCCGGGCAACCTAGGCTTCACCATAGGGCGTTGTTCCACCAGTTCGAATAGTCAGGGCCTAAGAAGTGAACGCCAGAAGCATAAAATGCAATAAAAATACAACAGTCTTTCCATCCTATAACAGGAATAATTGCAACCCGTGTGAAAGTGATGGTCATTTGTACGTTCCAGGGAACCTAGGCTTCACTCTAGGGCGTTGCTCCACCAGATCGAATTGTTAGGGCCAAAGAAGTCAACGCCCGAAGCATAAAATACAAAATAAATAGAACAGTTTTTCCATTGTATAAAACGAATAATTGCTACCAGTGTAAAAGTTATGGTCATTTCTACGTTCCGGGCAACCTAGGCTTCACTCTAGGGCGTTGCTCCACCAGATCGAATAGTTAGGTCCTTAGAAGTCAACGCCAGAAGCATAAAATACGATATAAATACAACAGTTTTTCCATGGTATAAAATGAGTAATTGCAAACAGTGTGAAAGTAAAGGTCATTTCTACGTTCCGGGCAACCTAGGCTTCACTCTACGGCGTTGTTCCACCAGATCGAATAGTTAGGGCCTAAGAAGTCAACACCAGAAGAATAAAATACAAAATAAATACAACAGCGTTTACACCGTATAAAACGAATAATTGCAACCTGTGTGAAGGTTATGGTCATATCTACGTTCCGGGCAACCTAGGCTTCACTGTAGGGCGTTGCTCCACCAGATCGAAGTCTTAGGGCCTAAGAAGTCAACGCCCGAAGCATAAAATACGATATAAATACAACAGCTTTTCCATCGTATTAAATAAGTAATTGCAAACTGTGTGAAAGTAGTGGTCATTTCTGCGTTCCGAGCAACCTAGGCTTCACTCTAGGGCGGTGCTGCACCATATCGAATAGCTACGGCCTTAGAAGCGTACGCCTGAAGCATAAAATACAATAAAAATACAACAGTCTTTTCATCGTATAACCGAAATAAGAGCAACATGCGTGAAAGTAATGATCATTTCGGCGCTTCGGGCATACTAGACTTAACTCTGAGGCATTGCTCCACCAGATTGAATAGTTAGGGCCTAAGGAGTCAACGCCAGAAGCATAAAATACAATATAAATGCAACAGCTTTGCCACCGTATAAAATGAATAATTGCAAACAGTGTGAAAGATATGGACATTTCTACGTTCCGGGCAACCTAGGCTTCACTCTATGACGTTCTTCCACCAGATCGAATAGCTAGGGACTTAGAATTTAACGCCAGAAGGCTATAATACAATATAAGTACAACAGTTTTTTCATCGTATAAAATGAATAATTGCAGACATTGTGAAAGTAATGTTCTTTTCTACGTTCCGGTCAACCTAGACGTCACTCTAGGGCGTTGCTCCACCACGTCTAATAGCTACGGCCTTAGAAGTCAACGCCAGGAGCATAAAATACAATATAAATACAACAGCTTTTCCATCGTATAAAATGAATAACTGCAAACACTGTGCAAGTAATGGTCATTTCTACGTTCCGGGCAACCTAGGCTTCACTCTAGGGCGTTGCTCCACCAGATCGAATAGTTAGGGCCTAAGAAGTCAACGCCCGAAGCATAAAATACGATATAAATTCAACAGCTTTTCCATCGTATAAAACGAATAATGGTAACCAGTGTGAAAGTAATGGTCATTTCTACGTTCCGGGCAACCTAGGCTTCACTGTAGGGCGTTGCTCCACCAGATCGAAGTGTTAGGGCCTAAGAAGTCAACGCCCGAAGCATAAAATACGATATAAATACAACAGCTTTTCCATCGTATTAAATAAGTAATTGCAAACTGTGTGAAAGTAGTGGTCATTTCTGCGTTCCGAGCAACCTAGGCTTCACTCTAGGGCGGTGCTGCACCATATCGAATAGCTACGGCCTTAGAAGCCTACGCCTGAAGCATAAAATACAATAAAAATACAACAGTCTCTTCATCGTATAACCGGAATAATAGCAACATGCGTGAAAGTAATGATCATTTCGGCGTTTCGGGCATGCTAGACTTAACTCTGAGGCATTGCTCCACCAGATTGAATAGTTGGGTCCTAAGGAGTAAACGCCAGAAGCATAAAATACAATATAAATGCAACAGCTTTGCCACCGTATAAAATGAATAATTGCAAACAGTGTGAAAGATATGGACATTTCTACGTTCCGGGCAACCTAGGCTTCACTCTATGACGTTCTTCCACCACATCGAATAGCTACGGCCTCAGAAGTCAACGCCTGAAGCATGAAATACAATATAAATATAACAGTCTTTCCATCGTATAAAACGAATAATAGCAACCACTGTGAAGGTTATGGTCATTTCTACGTTCCGGGCAACCTAGGCTTCACTCTAGGGCGTTGCTCCACCAGATCAAACAGTTAGGGCCTTAGAAGCCAACGCCCAAAGCATTAAATACAAAATAAATAGAACAGTTTTTCCATTGTATAAAACGAATAATTGCTACCAGTGTAAAAGTTATGGCCATTTCTACGTTGCGGGCAACCTGGGCTTCACCTTAGGCCGTTGTTCCACCAGATCGAATAGTTAGGGCCTAAGAAGTGAACGCCAGAAGCATAAAATACAATATAAATACAACAGTTTTTCTATCATATAAAACGAATAATTGCAACCAGTATGAATGTTATGGTCATTTCTACTTTCTGGGCAACCTAGGATACACACTAGGGCGTTGCTCCAACAGATTGAATAGTTAGCGCCTTAGAAGTCAACGCGCGAAGCATAAAATGCAAAATAAATAGAACAGTTTTTCCATCGTATAAAACGAATAACTGCAACCAATGTGAAAGTACTGGTCATTTCTACGTTCCGGGCAACCTAGGCTTCACCCTAGGGCGTTGTTCCACCAGATGGAATAGTTAGGGCCTAAGAAGTCAACGCCAGAAGCATAAAATACGATATAAATTCAACAGCTTTTCCATCGTATATAATGTATATTTGCAAACAGTGTGGAAGTAATTGTCATTTCTACGTTCCGGGCAACCTAGGCTTCACGCTAGAGCATTGCTCCACCAGATGGAATAGCTAGGGCCTTGGAAGTCAACGCCCGAAGCATAAAATGCAAAATAAATAGAACAGTTTTTCCATTGTATAAAACGAATAACTGCAACCAGTGTGAAAGTACTGGTCATTACTACGTACTGGGTAACCTATGTTTCACTCTAGGGCGTTGCTCCACCAGATCGAATAGCTAGGGACTTAGAATTTAACGCCAGAAGGGTAAAATACAATATAAGTACAACAGTTTTTTCATCGTATAAAATGAATAATTGCAGACATTGTGAAAGTAATGGTCATTTCTACGTTCCGGTCAACCTAGGCGTCACTCTAGGGCGTTGCTCCACCACGTCTAATAGCTACGGCCTTAGAAGTCAACGCCAGGAGCATAAAATACAATATAAATACAACAGCTTTTCCATCGTATTAAATGAATAACTGCAAACACTGTGCAAGTAATGGTCATTTCTACGTACCGGGCAACCTAGGCTTCACTCTAGGGCGTCGCTCCACCAGACCGAATAGCTAGGGACTTAGAATTCAATGCCAGAAGCATAAAATGCAATATAAATAGAACAGCTTTTCCATCGTTTAAAACGAATAATAGCAACCAGTGTGAAAGTTATGGTTATTTCTACGTTCCGGGCAACCTAGCCTTCACTCTAGGGCGTGCTCCACCAGATCGAATAGTTAGGGCTTTAGAAGTCAATGCCCGAAGCATAAAATACAATAAAGATGAAAGAGTTTTTCCATCGCATAACAGGAATAATTTCCACCAGTGTGAAGGTAATGGCATGGTCTATGTCCCGGGCAACCTAGGCTTCACTCTAGTGCGGTGCTCCACCAGATCAAATAGTTACGGCCTAAGAAGTCAACGCCAGAAGCATAAATTACAATATAAGTACAACAGCTTTTCCATCGTATATAAAGTGCATTTGCAAACAGTGTGGAAGTAATGGTCATTTCTACGTTCCGGGCAACCCAGGCTTCACGCTAGGGTGTTGCTCCACCAAATCGAATAGTTAGGGCCTTAGAAGTCAACGCCCGAAGCATAAAATACAATATAAATATAACAGCTTTTCCATCGTATAAAACGAATAATAGCAACCAGTGTGAAAGTTATGGTCATTTCTACTTCCCGGGCAACCTAGGCTTCACTCTAGGGCGTTGCTCCACCAGATCGAATAGTTAGGGCCTTAGAAGTCAACGCCCGAAGCATAAAATGCAAATTACATAGAACCGTTTTTCCATTGTATAAAACGATTAACTGCAACCAGTGTGAAAGTACTGGTCATTTCTGCGTTCCGGGCAACCTAGGCTTCACCAGAGAGCGTTGTTCCACCAGATGGAATAGTTAGGGCCTAAGAAGTCAACGCCAGAAGCATAAAGTACGATATAAATACAACAGCTTTTCCATCGTATAAAACGAATAATGGTAACCAGTGTGAAAGTTATGGTCATTTCTACGTTCCGGTCAACCTAGGCTTCACTCTAGGACGTTGCTCCACCAGATCGAATAGTTAGGGCCTATGAAGTCAACGCCAGAAGCTAAAATACAATAAAGGTGCAACAGTTTTTCCATCGTATAACAGGAATAATTGCAACCAGTGTGAAGGTAATGGTATGTTCTACGTTCCGGGCAACCTAGGCTTCACTCTAGGGCGGTGCTCCACCAGATCAAATAGTTAGGGCCTAAGAAGTCAACGCCAGAAGCACAAATTACAATATAAGTACAACAGCTTTTCCATCGTATATAATGTATATTTGCAAACAGTGTGGAAGTAATGGTCACTTCTACGTTCCGGTCAACCTAGGCTTCACTCTAGGACGTTGCTCCACCAGATCGAATAGTTAGGGCCTATGAAGTCAACGCCAGAAGCATAAAATACAATAAAGGTGCAACAGTTTTTCCAACGTATAACAGGAATAATTGCAACCAGTGTGAAGGTAATGGTATGTTCTACGTTCAGGGCAACCTAGGCTTCCCGCTAGGGCGTTGCTCCACCAGATCAAACAGATAGGTCCTTAGATGTTAACGCCAGAAGCATACAATACGATATAAATACAACAGCTTTTCCATGGTATAACAGGATTAATTGCAACCAGTTTGAAAGTGATGGTCATTTTGACGTTCCGGGCAACCTAGACTTCACTCTAGGGCGTTGCTCCACTAGATCGAATAGCTAGGGCCTTAGAAGACAACGCCAGAGGCATAAAATACAATATAAATACAACAGCTTTTCCATTGTAAAAAACGAATAATAGCAACCAGTGTGAAAGTTATGGTTATTTCTACGTTCCGGGCAACCTAGCCTTCACTCTAGGGCGTGCTCCACCAGATCGAATAGTTAGGGCTTTAGAAGTCAATGCCCGAAGCATAAAATACAATAAAGATGAAAGAGTTTTTCCATCGCATAACAGGAATAATTTCCACCAGTGTGAAGGTAATGGCATGGTCTATGTCCCGGGCAACCTAGGCTTCACTCTAGTGCGGTGCTCCACCAGATTAAATAGTTACGGCCTAAGAAGTCAACGCCAGAAGCATAAATTACAATATAAGTACAACAGCTTTTCCATCGTATATAAAGTACATTTGCTAACAGTGTGGAAGTAATGGTCATTTCTACGTTCCGGGCAACCTAGGCTTCACGCTAGGGTGTTGCTCCACCAAATGGAATAGTTAGGGCCTTAGAAGTCAACGCCCGAAGCATAAAATACAATATAAATATAACAGCTTTTCCATCGTATAAAACGAATAATAGCAACCAGTGTGAAAGTTATGGTCATTTCTACTTCCCGGGCAACCTAGGCTTCACTCTAGGGCGTTGCTCCACCAGATCGAATAGTTAGGGCCTTAGAAGTCAACGCCCGAAGCATAAAATGCAAAATACATAGAACCGTTTTTCCATTGTATAAAACGATTAACTGCAACCAGTGTGAAAGTACTGGTCATTTCTGCGTTCCGGGCAACCTAGGCTTCACCAGAGAGCGTTGTTCCACCAGATGGAATAGTTAGGGCCTAAGAAGTCAACGCCAGAAGCATAAAATACGATATAAATACAACAGCTTTTCCATCGTATAAAACGAATAATGGTAACCAGTGTGAAAGTTATGGTCATTTCTACGTTCCGGTCAACCTAGGCTTCACTCTAGGACGTTGCTCCACCAGATCGAATAGTTAGGGCCTATGAAGTCAACGCCAGAAGCTAAAATACAATAAAGGTGCAACTGTTTTTCCATCGTATAACAGGAATAATTGCAACCAGTGTGAAGGTAATGGTATGTTCTACGTTCCGGGCAACCTAGGCTTCACTCTAGGGCGGTGCTCCACCAGATCAAATAGTTAGGGCCTAAGAAGTCAACGCCAGAAGCACAAATTACAATATAAGTACAACAGCTTTTCCATCGTATATAATGTATATTTGCAAACAGTGTGGAAGTAATGGTCACTTCTACGTTCCGGTCAACCTAGGCTTCACTCTATGACGTTCTTCCACCAGATCGAATAGCTAGGGACTTAGAATTTAACGCCAGAAGGCTATAATACAATATAAGTACAACAGTTTTTTCATCGTATAAAATGAATAATTGCAGACATTGTGAAAGTAATGTTCTTTTCTACGTTCCGGTCAACCTAGACGTCACTCTAGGGCGTTGCTCCACCACGTCTAATAGCTACGGCCTTAGAAGTCAACGCCAGGAGCATAAAATACAATATAAATACAACAGCTTTTCCATCGTATAAAATGAATAACTGCAAACACTGTGCAAGTAATGGTCATTTCTACGTTCCGGGCAACCTAGGCTTCACTCTAGGGCGTTGCTCCACCAGATCGAATAGTTAGGTCCTTAGGAGTCAACGCCAGAAGCATAAAATACGATATAAATACAACAGCTTTTCCATGGTATAAAATGAGTAATTGCAAACAGTGTGAAAGTAATGGTCATTTCTACGTTCCGGGCAACCTAGGCTTCACTCTACGGCGTTGTTCCACCAGATCGAATAGTTAGGGCCTAAGAAGTCAACACCAGAAGAATAAAATACAAAATAAATACAACAGCCTTTACACCGTATAAAACGAATAATTGCAACCTGTCTGAAGGTTATGGTCATTTCTACGTTCCGGGCAACCTAGGCTTCACTCTAGGGCGTTGCTCCACCAGATCGAATAGTTAGGTCCTTAGGAGTCAACGCCAGAAGCATAAAATACGATATAAATACAACAGCTTTTCCATCGTATTAAATAAGTATTTGCAAACTGTGTGAAAGTAGTGGTCATTTCTGCGTTCCGAGCAACCTAGGCTTCACTCTAGGGCGGTGCTGCACCATATCGAATAGCTACGGCCTTAGAAGCCTACGCCTGAAGCATAAAATACAATAAAAATACAACAGTCTCTTCATCGTATAACCGGAATAATAGCAACATGCGTGAAAGTAATGATCATTTCGGCGTTTCGGGCATGCTAGACTTAACTCTGAGGCATTGCTCCACCAGATTGAATAGTTGGGTCCTAAGGAGTAAACGCCAGAAGCATAAAATACAATATAAATGCAACAGCTTTGCCACCGTATAAAATGAATAATTGCAAACAGTGTGAAAGATATGGACATTTCTACGTTCCGGGCAACCTAGGCTTCACTCTATGACGTTCTTCCACCACATCGAATAGCTACGGCCTCAGAAGTCAACGCCTGAAGCATGAAATACAATATAAATATAACAGTCTTTCCATCGTATAAAACGAATAATAGCAACCACTGTGAAGGTTATGGTCATTTCTACGTTCCGGGCAACCTAGGCTTCACTCTAGGGCGTTGCTCCACCAGATCAAACAGTTAGGGCCTTAGAAGCCAACGCCCAAAGCATTAAATACAAAATAAATAGAACAGTTTTTCCATTGTATAAAACGAATAATTGCTACCAGTGTAAAAGTTATGGCCATTTCTACGTTGCGGGCAACCTGGGCTTCACATTAGGCCGTTGTTCCACCAGATCGAATAGTTAGGGCCTAAGAAGTGAACGCCAGAAGCATAAAATACAATATAAATACAACAGTTTTTCTATCATATAAAACGAATAATTGCAACCAGTATGAATGTTATGGTCATTTCTACTTTCTGGGCAACCTAGGATACACACTAGGGCGTTGCTCCAACAGATTGAATAGTTAGCGCCTTAGAAGTCAACGCGCGAAGCATAAAATGCAAAATAAATAGAACAGTTTTTCGATCGTATAAAACGAATAACTGCAACCAATGTGAAAGTACTGGTCATTTCTACGTTCCGGGCAACCTAGGCTTCACCCTAGGGCGTTGTTCCACCAGATGGAATAGTTAGGGCCTAAGAAGTCAACGCCAGAAGCATAAAATACGATATAAATTCAACAGCTTTTCCATCGTATATAATGTATATTTGCAAACAGTGTGGAAGTAATTGTCATTTCTACGTTCCGGTCAACCTAGGCTTCACTCTAGGACGTTGCTCCACCAGATCGAATAGTTAGGGCCTATGAAGTCAACGCCAGAAGCTAAAATACAATAAAGGTGCAACAGTTTTTCCATCGTATAACAGGAATAATTGCAACCAGTGTGAAGGTAATGGTATGTTCTACGTTGCGGGCAACCTAGGCTTCACTCTAGGGCGGTGCTCCACCAGATCAAATAGTTAGGGCCTAAGAAGTCAACGCCAGAAGCACAAATTACAATACAAGTACAACAGCTTTTTCATCGTATATAATGTATATTTGCAAACAGTGTGGAAGTAATGGTCACTTCTACGTTCCGGTCAACCTAGGCTTCACTCTAGGACGTTGCTCCACCAGATCGAATAGTTAGGGCCTATGAAGTCAACGCCAGAAGCATAAAATACAATAAAGGTGCAACAGTTTTTCCAACGTATAACAGGAATAATTGCAACCAGTGTGAAGGTAATGGTATGTTCTACGTTCAGGGCAACCTAGGCTTCACTCTAGGGCGGTGCTCCACCAGATCAAATAGTTACGGCCTAAGAAGTAAACGCCAGAAGCATAAATTACAATATAAGTACAACAGCTTTTCCATCGTATATAATGTATATTTGCAAACAGTGTGGAAGTAATGGTCATTTCTACGTTCCGGGCAACCTAGACTTCACGCTAGGGTGTTGCTCCACCAGATGGAATAGCTAGGGCCTTAGAAGTCAACGCCCGAAGCATAAAATGCAAAATAAATAGAACAGTCTTTCCATTGTATAAAACGAATAACTGCAACCAGTGTGAAGGTAATGGTTATTTCTACGTTCCGTGCAACCTAGGCTTCACGCTAGGGCGTTGCTCCACCAGATCAAACAGATAGGTCCTTAGATGTTAACGCCAGAAGCATACAATACGATATAAATACAACAGCTTTTCCATGGTATAACAGGATTAATTGCAACCAGTTTGAAAGTGATGGTCATTTTGACGTTCCGGGCAACCTAGACTTCACTCTAGGGCGTTGCTCCACTAGATCGAATAGCTAGGGCCTTAGAAGACAACGCCAGAGGCATAAAATACAATATAAATACAACAGCTTTTCCATTGTAAAAAACGAATAATAGCAACCAGTGTGAAAGTTATGGTTATTTCTACGTTCCGGGCAACCTAGCCTTCACTCTAGGGCGTGCTCCACCAGATCGAATAGTTAGGGCTTTAGAAGTCAATGCCCGAAGCATAAAATACAATAAAGATGAAAGAGTTTTTCCATCGCATAACAGGAATAATTTCCACCAGTGTGAAGGTAATGGCATGGTCTATGTCCCGGGCAACCTAGGCTTCACTCTAGTGCGGTGCTCCACCAGATCAAATAGTTACGGCCTAAGAAGTCAACGCCAGAAGCATAAATTACAATATAAGTACAACAGCTTTTCCATCGTATATAAAGTACATTTGCAAACAGTGTGGAAGTAATGGTCATTTCTACGTTCCGGGCAACCTAGGCTTCACGCTAGGGTGTTGCTCCACCAGATCGAATAGTTAGGGCCAATGAAGTCAACGCCAGAAGCATAAAATACAATAAAGGTGCAACAGTTTTTCCAACGTATAACAGGAATAATTGCAACCAGTGTGAAGGTAATGGTATGTTCTACGTTCAGGGCAACCTAGGCTTCACTCTAGGGCGGTGCTCCACCAGATCAAATAGTTACGGCCTAAGAAGTAAACGCCAGAAGCATAAATTACAATATAAGTACAACAGCTTTTCCATCGTATATAATGTATATTTGCAAACAGTGTGGAAGTAATGGTCATTTCTACGTTCCGGGCAACCTAGACTTCACGCTAGGGTGTTGCTCCACCAGATGGAATAGCTAGGGCCTTAGAAGTCAACGCCCGAAGCATAAAATGCAAAATAAATATAACAGTCTTTCCATCGTATAAAACGAATAATAGCAACCACTGTGAAGGTTATGGTCATTTCTACGTTCCGGGCAACCTAGGCTTCACTCTAGGGCGTTGCTCCACCAGATCAAACAGTTAGGGCCTTAGAAGCCAACGCCCAAAGCATTAAATACAAAATAAATAGAACAGTTTTTCCATTGTATAAAACGAATAATTGCTACCAGTGTAAAAGTTATGGCCATTTCTACGTTGCGGGCAACCTGGGCTTCACATTAGGCCGTTGTTCCACCAGATCGAATAGTTAGGGCCTAAGAAGTGAACGCCAGAAGCATAAAATACAATAAAGGTGCAACAGTTTTTCCATCGTATAACAGGAATAATTGCAACCAGTGTGAAGGTAATGGTATGTTCTACGTTGCGGGCAACCTAGGCTTCACTCTAGGGCGGTGCTCCACCAGATCAAATAGTTAGGGCCTAAGAAGTCAACGCCAGAAGCACAAATTACAATACAAGTACAACAGCTTTTTCATCGTATATAATGTATATTTGCAAACAGTGTGGAAGTAATGGTCACTTCTACGTTCCGGTCAACCTAGGCTTCACTCTAGGACGTTGCTCCACCAGATCGAATAGTTAGGGCCTATGAAGTCAACGCCAGAAGCATAAAATACAATAAAGGTGCAACAGTTTTTCCAACGTATAACAGGAATAATTGCAACCAGTGTGAAGGTAATGGTATGTTCTACGTTCAGGGCAACCTAGGCTTCACTCTAGGGCGGTGCTCCACCAGATCAAATAGTTACGGCCTAAGAAGTAAACGCCAGAAGCATAAATTACAATATAAGTACAACAGCTTTTCCATCGTATATAATGTATATTTGCAAACAGTGTGGAAGTAATGGTCATTTCTACGTTCCGGGCAACCTAGACTTCACGCTAGGGTGTTGCTCCACCAGATGGAATAGCTAGGGCCTTAGAAGTCAACGCCCGAAGCATAAAATGCAAAATAAATAGAACAGTCTTTCCATTGTATAAAACGAATAACTGCAACCAGTGTGAAGGTAATGGTTATTTCTACGTTCCGTGCAACCTAGGCTTCACGCTAGGGCGTTGCTCCACCAGATCAAACAGATAGGTCCTTAGATGTTAACGCCAGAAGCATACAATACGATATAAATACAACAGCTTTTCCATGGTATAACAGGATTAATTGCAACCAGTTTGAAAGTGATGGTCATTTTGACGTTCCGGGCAACCTAGACTTCACTCTAGGGCGTTGCTCCACTAGATCGAATAGCTAGGGCCTTAGAAGACAACGCCAGAGGCATAAAATACAATATAAATACAACAGCTTTTCCATTGTAAAAAACGAATAATAGCAACCAGTGTGAAAGTTATGGTTATTTCTACGTTCCGGGCAACCTAGCCTTCACTCTAGGGCGTGCTCCACCAGATCGAATAGTTAGGGCTTTAGAAGTCAATGCCCGAAGCATAAAATACAATAAAGATGAAAGAGTTTTTCCATCGCATAACAGGAATAATTTCCACCAGTGTGAAGGTAATGGCATGGTCTATGTCCCGGGCAACCTAGGCTTCACTCTAGTGCGGTGCTCCACCAGATCAAATAGTTACGGCCTAAGAAGTCAACGCCAGAAGCATAAATTACAATATAAGTACAACAGCTTTTCCATCGTATATAAAGTACATTTGCAAACAGTGTGGAAGTAATGGTCATTTCTACGTTCCGGGCAACCTAGGCTTCACGCTAGGGTGTTGCTCCACCAGATCGAATAGTTAGGGCCAATGAAGTCAACGCCAGAAGCATAAAATACAATAAAGGTGCAACAGTTTTTCCAACGTATAACAGGAATAATTGCAACCAGTGTGAAGGTAATGGTATGTTCTACGTTCAGGGCAACCTAGGCTTCACTCTAGGGCGGTGCTCCACCAGATCAAATAGTTACGGCCTAAGAAGTAAACGCCAGAAGCATAAATTACAATATAAGTACAACAGCTTTTCCATCGTATATAATGTATATTTGCAAACAGTGTGGAAGTAATGGTCATTTCTACGTTCCGGGCAACCTAGACTTCACGCTAGGGTGTTGCTCCACCAGATGGAATAGCTAGGGCCTTAGAAGTCAACGCCCGAAGCATAAAATGCAAAATAAATATAACAGTCTTTCCATCGTATAAAACGAATAATAGCAACCACTGTGAAGGTTATGGTCATTTCTACGTTCCGGGCAACCTAGGCTTCACTCTAGGGCGTTGCTCCACCAGATCAAACAGTTAGGGCCTTAGAAGCCAACGCCCAAAGCATTAAATACAAAATAAATAGAACAGTTTTTCCATTGTATAAAACGAATAATTGCTACCAGTGTAAAAGTTATGGCCATTTCTACGTTGCGGGCAACCTGGGCTTCACATTAGGCCGTTGTTCCACCAGATCGAATAGTTAGGGCCTAAGAAGTGAACGCCAGAAGCATAAAATACAATATAAATACAACAGTTTTTCTATCATATAAAACGAATAATTGCAACCAGTATGAATGTTATGGTCATTTCTACTTTCTGGGCAACCTAGGATACACACTAGGGCGTTGCTCCAACAGATTGAATAGTTAGCGCCTTAGAAGTCAACGCGCGAAGCATAAAATGCAAAATAAATAGAACAGTTTTTCGATCGTATAAAACGAATAACTGCAACCAATGTGAAAGTACTGGTCATTTCTACGTTCCGGGCAACCTAGGCTTCACCCTAGGGCGTTGTTCCACCAGATGGAATAGTTAGGGCCTAAGAAGTCAACGCCAGAAGCATAAAATACGATATAAATTCAACAGCTTTTCCATCGTATATAATGTATATTTGCAAACAGTGTGGAAGTAATTGTCATTTCTACGTTCCGGTCAACCTAGGCTTCACTCTAGGACGTTGCTCCACCAGATCGAATAGTTAGGGCCTATGAAGTCAACGCCAGAAGCATAAAATACAATAAAGGTGCAACAGTTTTTCCAACGTATAACAGGAATAATTGCAACCAGTGTGAAGGTAATGGTATGTTCTACGTTCAGGGCAACCTAGGCTTCACTCTAGGGCGGTGCTCCACCAGATCAAATAGTTACGGCCTAAGAAGTAAACGCCAGAAGCATAAATTACAATATAAGTACAACAGCTTTTCCATCGTATATAATGTATATTTGCAAACAGTGTGGAAGTAATGGTCATTTCTACGTTCCGGGCAACCTAGACTTCACGCTAGGGTGTTGCTCCACCAGATGGAATAGCTAGGGCCTTAGAAGTCAACGCCCGAAGCATAAAATGCAAAATAAATAGAACAGTCTTTCCATTGTATAAAACGAATAACTGCAACCAGTGTGAAGGTAATGGTTATTTCTACGTTCCGTGCAACCTAGGCTTCACGCTAGGGCGTTGCTCCACCAGATCAAACAGATAGGTCCTTAGATGTTAACGCCAGAAGCATACAATACGATATAAATACAACAGCTTTTCCATGGTATAACAGGATTAATTGCAACCAGTTTGAAAGTGATGGTCATTTTGACGTTCCGGGCAACCTAGACTTCACTCTAGGGCGTTGCTCCACTAGATCGAATAGCTAGGGCCTTAGAAGACAACGCCAGAGGCATAAAATACAATATAAATACAACAGCTTTTCCATTGTAAAAAACGAATAATAGCAACCAGTGTGAAAGTTATGGTTATTTCTACGTTCCGGGCAACCTAGCCTTCACTCTAGGGCGTGCTCCACCAGATCGAATAGTTAGGGCTTTAGAAGTCAATGCCCGAAGCATAAAATACAATAAAGATGAAAGAGTTTTTCCATCGCATAACAGGAATAATTTCCACCAGTGTGAAGGTAATGGCATGGTCTATGTCCCGGGCAACCTAGGCTTCACTCTAGTGCGGTGCTCCACCAGATCAAATAGTTACGGCCTAAGAAGTCAACGCCAGAAGCATAAATTACAATATAAGTACAACAGCTTTTCCATCGTATATAAAGTACATTTGCAAACAGTGTGGAAGTAATGGTCATTTCTACGTTCCGGGCAACCTAGGCTTCACGCTAGGGTGTTGCTCCACCAAATCGAATAGTTAGGGCCTTAGAAGTCAACGCCCGAAGCATAAAATACAATATAAATATAACAGCTTTTCCATCGTATAAAACGAATAATAGCAACCAGTGTGAAAGTTATGGTCATTTCTACTTCCCGGGCAACCTAGGCTTCACTCTAGGGCGTTGCTCCACCAGATCGAATAGTTAGGGCCTTAGAAGTCAACGCCCGAAGCATAAAATGCAAAATACATAGAACCGTTTTTCCATTGTATAAAACGATTAACTGCAACCAGTGTGAAAGTACTGGTCATTTCTGCGTTCCGGGCAACCTAGGCTTCACCAGAGAGCGTTGTTCCACCAGATGGAATAGTTAGGGCCTAAGAAGTCAACGCCAGAAGCATAAAATACGATATAAATACAACAGCTTTTCCATCGTATAAAACGAATAATGGTAACCAGTGTGAAAGTTATGGTCATTTCTACGTTCCGGTCAACCTAGGCTTCACTCTAGGACGTTGCTCCACCAGATCGAATAGTTAGGGCCTATGCAGTCAACGCCAGAAGCTAAAATACAATAAAGGTGCAACAGTTTTTCCATCGTATAACAGGAATAATTGCAACCAGTGTGAAGGTAATTGTATGTTCTACGTTCCGGGCAACCTAGGCTTCACTCTAGGGCGGTGCTCCACCAGATCAAATAGTTAGGGCCTAAGAAGTCAACGCCAGAAGCACAAATTACAATATAAGTACAACAGCTTTTCCATCGTATATAATGTATATTTGCAAACAGTGTGGAAGTAATGGTCACTTCTACGTTCCGGTCAACCTAGGCTTCACTCTAGGACGTTGCTCCACCAGATCGAATAGTTAGGGCCTATGAAGTCAACGCCAGAAGCATAAAATACAATAAAGGTGCAACAGTTTTTCCAACGTATAACAGGAATAATTGCAACCAGTGTGAAGGTAATGGTATGTTCTACGTTCAGGGCAACCTAGGCTTCACTCTAGGGCGGTGCTCCACCAGATCAAATAGTTACGGCCTAAGAAGTAAACGCCAGAAGCATAAATTACAATATAAGTACAACAGCTTTTCCATCGTATATAATGTATATTTGCAAACAGTGTGGAAGTAATGGTCATTTCTACGTTCCGGGCAACCTAGACTTCACGCTAGGGTGTTGCTCCACCAGATGGAATAGCTAGGGCCTTAGAAGTCAACGCCCGAAGCATAAAATGCAAAATAAATAGAACAGTCCTTCCATTGTATAAAACGAATAACTGCAACCAGTGTGAAGGTAATGGTTATTTCTACGTTCCGTGCAACCTAGGCTTCTCGTTAGGGCGTTGCTCCACCAGATCAAACAGATAGGTCCTTAGATGTTAACGCCAGAAGCATACAATACGATATATATACAACAGCTTTTCCATGGTATAACAGGATTAATTGCAACCAGTTTGAAAGTGATGGTCATTTTGACGTTCCGGGCAACCTAGACTTCACTCTAGGGCGTTGCTCCACTAGATCGAATAGCTAGGGCCTTAGAAGACAACGCCAGAGGCATAAAATACAATATAAATACAACAGCTTTTCCATTGTAAAAAACGAATAATTGCAACCAGTGTGAAAGTTATGGTTATTTCTACATTCCGAGCAACCTAGGCTTCACTCTAGGGCGTTCCTCCACCAGATCGAATAGTTAGGTCCTTAGAAGTCACCGCCAGAAGCATAAAATACGATATAAATACAACAGCTTTTCCATCGTATAAAACGAATAATTGCAGCCAGTGTGAAAGTTATGGTCATTTCTACATTCCGAGCAACCTAGGCTTCACTCTAGGGCGTTGCTCCAACAGACTGAATAGTTAGGGCCTTAGAAGTCAACGCACGAAGCATAAAATGCAATAAAAATACAATAGTTTTTCCATCGTATAACAGGACTAATTGCAACCAGTTTGAAACTGATGGTCATTTCTACGTTCCGGGCAACCTAGGCTCCACTCTAGAGCGCTGCTCCACTAGATCGAATAGCTAGGGCCATAGAAGTCAACGCCAGAAGCATAAACTACGATATAAATACAACAGCTTTTCCATCGTATAAACGGAATAATTGCAAACAGTGTGAAAGTAATGGTCATTTCTACGTTCCGGGCAACCTAGGCTTCACTCTAGGGCGTTGCTCCACCAGATCAAACAGTTAGGGCCTCAGAAGTCAACGCAAGAAGCATAAAATACAAAATAAATAGAACAGTTTTTCCATTGTATAAAACGAATAATTGCTACCAGTGTAAAAGTTATGGTCATTTCTACGTTCCGGGCCACCTAGGCTTCACCCTAGGGCGTTGTTCCACTAGATCGAATAGCTAGGGCCTTAGAAGTCAACGCCAGAGGCATAAAATACGATATAAATACAACAACTTTTGCATCGTATAAAAGGAATTATTGCAAACAGTGTGAAAGTAATTGTCATTTCTACGTTCCGGGCAACCTAGGCTTCACCATAGGGCGTTACACCACCAGATCGAATAGTTAGGTCCTTAGAAGTCAACGCCAGAAGCATAAAACACGATATAAATACAACAACTTTTGCATCGTATAAAAGGAATTATTGCAAACAGTGTGAAAGTAATTGTCATTTCTACGTTCCGGGCAACCTAGGCATCACCATAGGGCGTTGTTCCACCAGATCGAATAGTCAAGGCCTAAGAAGTGGACGCCAGAAGCATAAAATGCAATAAAAATACAACAGTCTTTCCATCCTATAACAGGAATATATGCAACCCGTGTGAAAGTGATGGTCATTTGTACGTTCCAGGGAACCTAGGCTTCACTCTAGGGCCTTGCTCCACCAGATCGAATTGTTAGGGCCAAAGAAGTCAACGCCCGAAGCATAAAATACAAAATAAATAGAACAGTTTTTCCATTGTATAAAACGAATAATTGCTACCAGTGTAAAGGTTATGGTCATTTCTACGTTCCGGGCAACCTAGGCTTCACTCTAGGGCGTTGCTCCACCAGATCGAATAGTTAGGTCCTTAGGAGTCAACGCCAGAAGCATAAAATACGATATAAATACAACAGCTTTTCCATGGTATAAAATGAGTAATTGCAAACTGCGTGAAAGTAATGGTCATTTCTACGTTCCGGGCAACCTAGGCTTCACTCTACGGCGTTGTTCCACCAGATCGAATAGTTAGGGCCTAAGAAGTCAACACCAGAAGAATAAAATACAAAATAAATACAACAGCCTTTACACCGTATAAAACGAATAATTGCAACCTGTGTGAAGGTTATGGTCATATCTACGTTCCTTGCAACCTAGGCTTCACTGTAGGTCGTTGCTCCACCAGATCGAATAGCTACGGCCTCAGAAGTCAACGCCTGAAGCATAAAATACAATATAAATCCAACAGTTTTTCCATCATATAAAACGAATAATTGCAACCTGTATGAAAGTTATGGTCATTTCTACTTTCCGGGCAACCTAGGATACACCCTAGGGCGTTGCTCCAACAGATTGAATAGTTAGCGCCTTAGAAGTCAACGCGCGAAGCATAAAATGCAAAATAAATAGAACAGTTTTTCCATCGTATAAAACGAATAACTGCAACCAGTGTGAAAGTACTGGTCATTTCTACGTTCCGGGCAACATAGGCTTCACTCTAGGGCGTTGTTCCACCAGATGGAATAGTTAGGGCCGAAGAAGTCAACGCCAGAAGCATAAAATACGATATAAATTCAACTGCTTTTCCATCGTATAAAACGAATAATGGTCACCAGTGTGAAAGTTATGGTCATTTCTACGTTGCGGTCAACCTAGGCTTCACGCTAGGGTGTTGCTCCACCAGATCGAATAGTTAGGGCCAATGAAGTCAACGCCAGAAGCATAAAATACAATAAAGGTGCAACAGTTTTTCCAACGTATAACAGGAATAATTGCAACCAGTGTGAAGGTAATGGTATGTTCTACGTTCAGGGCAACCTAGGCTTCACTCTAGGGCGGTGCTCCACCAGATCAAATAGTTACGGCCTAAGAAGTAAACGCCAGAAGCATAAATTACAATATAAGTACAACAGCTTTTCCATCGTATATAATGTATATTTGCAAACAGTGTGGAAGTAATGGTCATTTCTACGTTCCGGGCAACCTAGACTTCACGCTAGGGTGTTGCTCCACCAGATGGAATAGCTAGGGCCTTAGAAGTCAACGCCCGAAGCATAAAATGCAAAATAAATATAACAGTCTTTCCATCGTATAAAACGAATAATAGCAACCACTGTGAAGGTTATGGTCATTTCTACGTTCCGGGCAACCTAGGCTTCACTCTAGGGCGTTGCTCCACCAGATCAAACAGTTAGGGCCTTAGAAGCCAACGCCCAAAGCATTAAATACAAAATAAATAGAACAGTTTTTCCATTGTATAAAACGAATAATTGCTACCAGTGTAAAAGTTATGGCCATTTCTACGTTGCGGGCAACCTGGGCTTCACATTAGGCCGTTGTTCCACCAGATCGAATAGTTAGGGCCTAAGAAGTGAACGCCAGAAGCATAAAATACAATATAAATACAACAGTTTTTCTATCATATAAAACGAATAATTGCAACCAGTATGAATGTTATGGTCATTTCTACTTTCTGGGCAACCTAGGATACACACTAGGGCGTTGCTCCAACAGATTGAATAGTTAGCGCCTTAGAAGTCAACGCGCGAAGCATAAAATGCAAAATAAATAGAACAGTTTTTCGATCGTATAAAACGAATAACTGCAACCAATGTGAAAGTACTGGTCATTTCTACGTTCCGGGCAACCTAGGCTTCACCCTAGGGCGTTGTTCCACCAGATGGAATAGTTAGGGCCTAAGAAGTCAACGCCAGAAGCATAAAATACGATATAAATTCAACAGCTTTTCCATCGTATATAATGTATATTTGCAAACAGTGTGGAAGTAATTGTCATTTCTACGTTCCGGTCAACCTAGGCTTCACTCTAGGACGTTGCTCCACCAGATCGAATAGTTAGGGCCTATGAAGTCAACGCCAGAAGCTAAAATACAATAAAGGTGCAACAGTTTTTCCATCGTATAACAGGAATAATTGCAACCAGTGTGAAGGTAATGGTATGTTCTACGTTCCGGGCAACCTAGGCTTCACTCTAGGGCGGTGCTCCACCAGATCAAATAGTTAGGGCCTAAGAAGTCAACGCCAGAAGCACAAATTACAATACAAGTACAACAGCTTTTTCATCGTATATAATGTATATTTGCAAACAGTGTGGAAGTAATGGTCACTTCTACGTTCCGGTCAACCTAGGCTTCACTCTAGGACGTTGCTCCACCAGATCGAATAGTTAGGGCCTATGAAGTCAACGCCAGAAGCATAAAATACAATAAAGGTGCAACAGTTTTTCCAACGTATAACAGGAATAATTGCAACCAGTGTGAAGGTAATGGTATGTTCTACGTTCAGGGCAACCTAGGCTTCACTCTAGGGCGGTGCTCCACCAGATCAAATAGTTACGGCCTAAGAAGTAAACGCCAGAAGCATAAATTACAATATAAGTACAACAGCTTTTCCATCGTATATAATGTATATTTGCAAACAGTGTGGAAGTAATGGTCATTTCTACGTTCCGGGCAACCTAGACTTCACGCTAGGGTGTTGCTCCACCAGATGGAATAGCTAGGGCCTTAGAAGTCAACGCCCGAAGCATAAAATGCAAAATAAATAGAACAGTCTTTCCATTGTATAAAACGAATAACTGCAACCAGTGTGAAGGTAATGGTTATTTCTACGTTCCGTGCAACCTAGGCTTCACGCTAGGGCGTTGCTCCACCAGATCAAACAGATAGGTCCTTAGATGTTAACGCCAGAAGCATACAATACGATATAAATACAACAGCTTTTCCATGGTATAACAGGATTAATTGCAACCAGTTTGAAAGTGATGGTCATTTTGACGTTCCGGGCAACCTAGACTTCACTCTAGGGCGTTGCTCCACTAGATCGAATAGCTAGGGCCTTAGAAGACAACGCCAGAGGCATAAAATACAATATAAATACAACAGCTTTTCCATTGTAAAAAACGAATAATAGCAACCAGTGTGAAAGTTATGGTTATTTCTACGTTCCGGGCAACCTAGCCTTCACTCTAGGGCGTGCTCCACCAGATCGAATAGTTAGGGCTTTAGAAGTCAATGCCCGAAGCATAAAATACAATAAAGATGAAAGAGTTTTTCCATCGCATAACAGGAATAATTTCCACCAGTGTGAAGGTAATGGCATGGTCTATGTCCCGCGCAACCTAGGCTTCACTCTAGTGCGGTGCTCCACCAGATCAAATAGTTACGGCCTAAGAAGTCAACGCCAGAAGCATAAATTACAATATAAGTACAACAGCTTTTCCATCGTATATAAAGTACATTTGCAAACAGTGTGGAAGTAATGGTCATTTCTACGTTCCGGGCAACCTAGGCTTCACGCTAGGGTGTTGCTCCACCAAATCGAATAGTTAGGGCCTTAGAAGTCAACGCCCGAAGCATAAAATACAATATAAATATAACAGCTTTTCCATCGTATAAAACGAATAATAGCAACCAGTGTGAAAGTTATGGTCATTTCTACTTCCCGGGCAACCTAGGCTTCACTCTAGGGCGTTGCTCCACCAGATCGAATAGTTAGGGCCTTAGAAGTCAACGCCCGAAGCATAAAATGCAAAATACATAGAACCGTTTTTCCATTGTATAAAACGATTAACTGCAACCAGTGTGAAAGTACTGGTCATTTCTGCGTTCCGGGCAACCTAGGCTTCACCAGAGAGCGTTGTTCCACCAGATGGAATAGTTAGGGCCTAAGAAGTCAACGCCAGAAGCATAAAATACGATATAAATACAACAGCTTTTCCATCGTATAAAACGAATAATGGTAACCAGTGTGAAAGTTATGGTCATTTCTACGTTCCGGTCAACCTAGGCTTCACTCTAGGACGTTGCTCCACCAGATCGAATAGTTAGGGCCTATGCAGTCAACGCCAGAAGCTAAAATACAATAAAGGTGCAACAGTTTTTCCATCGTATAACAGGAATAATTGCAACCAGTGTGAAGGTAATTGTATGTTCTACGTTCCGGGCAACCTAGGCTTCACTCTAGGGCGGTGCTCCACCAGATCAAATAGTTAGGGCCTAAGAAGTCAACGCCAGAAGCACAAATTACAATATAAGTACAACAGCTTTTCCATCGTATATAATGTATATTTGCAAACAGTGTGGAAGTAATGGTCACTTCTACGTTCCGGTCAACCTAGGCTTCACTCTAGGACGTTGCTCCACCAGATCGAATAGTTAGGGCCTATGAAGTCAACGCCAGAAGCATAAAATACAATAAAGGTGCAACAGTTTTTCCAACGTATAACAGGAATAATTGCAACCAGTGTGAAGGTAATGGTATGTTCTACGTTCAGGGCAACCTAGGCTTCACTCTAGGGCGGTGCTCCACCAGATCAAATAGTTACGGCCTAAGAAGTAAACGCCAGAAGCATAAATTACAATATAAGTACAACAGCTTTTCCATCGTATATAATGTATATTTGCAAACAGTGTGGAAGTAATGGTCATTTCTACGTTCCGGGCAACCTAGACTTCACGCTAGGGTGTTGCTCCACCAGATGGAATAGCTAGGGCCTTAGAAGTCAACGCCCGAAGCATAAAATGCAAAATAAATAGAACAGTCCTTCCATTGTATAAAACGAATAACTGCAACCAGTGTGAAGGTAATGGTTATTTCTACGTTCCGTGCAACCTAGGCTTCTCGTTAGGGCGTTGCTCCACCAGATCAAACAGATAGGTCCTTAGATGTTAACGCCAGAAGCATACAATACGATATATATACAACAGCTTTTCCATGGTATAACAGGATTAATTGCAACCAGTTTGAAAGTGATGGTCATTTTGACGTTCCGGGCAACCTAGACTTCACTCTAGGGCGTTGCTCCACTAGATCGAATAGCTAGGGCCTTAGAAGACAACGCCAGAGGCATAAAATACAATATAAATACAACAGCTTTTCCATTGTAAAAAACGAATAATTGCAACCAGTGTGAAAGTTATGGTTATTTCTACATTCCGAGCAACCTAGGCTTCACTCTAGGGCGTTCCTCCACCAGATCGAATAGTTAGGTCCTTAGAAGTCACCGCCAGAAGCATAAAATACGATATAAATACAACAGCTTTTCCATCGTATAAAACGAATAATTGCAGCCAGTGTGAAAGTTATGGTCATTTCTACATTCCGAGCAACCTAGGCTTCACTCTAGGGCGTTGCTCCAACAGACTGAATAGTTAGGGCCTTAGAAGTCAACGCACGAAGCATAAAATGCAATAAAAATACAATAGTTTTTCCATCGTATAACAGGACTAATTGCAACCAGTTTGAAACTGATGGTCATTTCTACGTTCCGGGCAACCTAGGCTCCACTCTAGAGCGCTGCTCCACTAGATCGAATAGCTAGGGCCATAGAAGTCAACGCCAGAAGCATAAACTACGATATAAATACAACAGCTTTTCCATCGTATAAACGGAATAATTGCAAACAGTGTGAAAGTAATGGTCATTTCTACGTTCCGGGCAACCTAGGCTTCACTCTAGGGCGTTGCTCCACCAGATCAAACAGTTAGGGCCTCAGAAGTCAACGCAAGAAGCATAAAATACAAAATAAATAGAACAGTTTTTCCATTGTATAAAACGAATAATTGCTACCAGTGTAAAAGTTATGGTCATTTCTACGTTCCGGGCCACCTAGGCTTCACCCTAGGGCGTTGTTCCACTAGATCGAATAGCTAGGGCCTTAGAAGTCAACGCCAGAGGCATAAAATACGATATAAATACAACAACTTTTGCATCGTATAAAAGGAATTATTGCAAACAGTGTGAAAGTAATTGTCATTTCTACGTTCCGGGCAACCTAGGCTTCACCATAGGGCGTTACACCACCAGATCGAATAGTTAGGTCCTTAGAAGTCAACGCCAGAAGCATAAAACACGATATAAATACAACAACTTTTGCATCGTATAAAAGGAATTATTGCAAACAGTGTGAAAGTAATTGTCATTTCTACGTTCCGGGCAACCTAGGCATCACCATAGGGCGTTGTTCCACCAGATCGAATAGTCAAGGCCTAAGAAGTGGACGCCAGAAGCATAAAATGCAATAAAAATACAACAGTCTTTCCATCCTATAACAGGAATATATGCAACCCGTGTGAAAGTGATGGTCATTTGTACGTTCCAGGGAACCTAGGCTTCACTCTAGGGCCTTGCTCCACCAGATCGAATTGTTAGGGCCAAAGAAGTCAACGCCCGAAGCATAAAATACAAAATAAATAGAACAGTTTTTCCATTGTATAAAACGAATAATTGCTACCAGTGTAAAGGTTATGGTCATTTCTACGTTCCGGGCAACCTAGGCTTCACTCTAGGGCGTTGCTCCACCAGATCGAATAGTTAGGTCCTTAGGAGTCAACGCCAGAAGCATAAAATACGATATAAATACAACAGCTTTTCCATGGTATAAAATGAGTAATTGCAAACTGCGTGAAAGTAATGGTCATTTCTACGTTCCGGGCAACCTAGGCTTCACTCTACGGCGTTGTTCCACCAGATCGAATAGTTAGGGCCTAAGAAGTCAACACCAGAAGAATAAAATACAAAATAAATACAACAGCCTTTACACCGTATAAAACGAATAATTGCAACCTGTGTGAAGGTTATGGTCATATCTACGTTCCTTGCAACCTAGGCTTCACTGTAGGTCGTTGCTCCACCAGATCGAATAGCTACGGCCTCAGAAGTCAACGCCTGAAGCATAAAATACAATATAAATCCAACAGTTTTTCCATCATATAAAACGAATAATTGCAACCTGTATGAAAGTTATGGTCATTTCTACTTTCCGGGCAACCTAGGATACACCCTAGGGCGTTGCTCCAACAGATTGAATAGTTAGCGCCTTAGAAGTCAACGCGCGAAGCATAAAATGCAAAATAAATAGAACAGTTTTTCCATCGTATAAAACGAATAACTGCAACCAGTGTGAAAGTACTGGTCATTTCTACGTTCCGGGCAACATAGGCTTCACTCTAGGGCGTTGTTCCACCAGATGGAATAGTTAGGGCCTAAGAAGTCAACGCCAGAAGCATAAAATACGATATAAATTCAACTGCTTTTCCATCGTATAAAACGAATAATGGTCACCAGTGTGAAAGTTATGGTCATTTCTACGTTGCGGTCAACCTAGGCTTCACGCTAGGGTGTTGCTCCACCAGATCGAATAGTTAGGGCCAATGAAGTCAACGCCAGAAGCATAAAATACAATAAAGGTGCAACAGTTTTTCCAACGTATAACAGGAATAATTGCAACCAGTGTGAAGGTAATGGTATGTTCTACGTTCAGGGCAACCTAGGCTTCACTCTAGGGCGGTGCTCCACCAGATCAAATAGTTACGGCCTAAGAAGTAAACGCCAGAAGCATAAATTACAATATAAGTACAACAGCTTTTCCATCGTATATAATGTATATTTGCAAACAGTGTGGAAGTAATGGTCATTTCTACGTTCCGGGCAACCTAGACTTCACGCTAGGGTGTTGCTCCACCAGATGGAATAGCTAGGGCCTTAGAAGTCAACGCCCGAAGCATAAAATGCAAAATAAATATAACAGTCTTTCCATCGTATAAAACGAATAATAGCAACCACTGTGAAGGTTATGGTCATTTCTACGTTCCGGGCAACCTAGGCTTCACTCTAGGGCGTTGCTCCACCAGATCAAACAGTTAGGGCCTTAGAAGCCAACGCCCAAAGCATTAAATACAAAATAAATAGAACAGTTTTTCCATTGTATAAAACGAATAATTGCTACCAGTGTAAAAGTTATGGCCATTTCTACGTTGCGGGCAACCTGGGCTTCACATTAGGCCGTTGTTCCACCAGATCGAATAGTTAGGGCCTAAGAAGTGAACGCCAGAAGCATAAAATACAATATAAATACAACAGTTTTTCTATCATATAAAACGAATAATTGCAACCAGTATGAATGTTATGGTCATTTCTACTTTCTGGGCAACCTAGGATACACACTAGGGCGTTGCTCCAACAGATTGAATAGTTAGCGCCTTAGAAGTCAACGCGCGAAGCATAAAATGCAAAATAAATAGAACAGTTTTTCGATCGTATAAAACGAATAACTGCAACCAATGTGAAAGTACTGGTCATTTCTACGTTCCGGGCAACCTAGGCTTCACCCTAGGGCGTTGTTCCACCAGATGGAATAGTTAGGGCCTAAGAAGTCAACGCCAGAAGCATAAAATACGATATAAATTCAACAGCTTTTCCATCGTATATAATGTATATTTGCAAACAGTGTGGAAGTAATTGTCATTTCTACGTTCCGGTCAACCTAGGCTTCACTCTAGGACGTTGCTCCACCAGATCGAATAGTTAGGGCCTATGAAGTCAACGCCAGAAGCTAAAATACAATAAAGGTGCAACAGTTTTTCCATCGTATAACAGGAATAATTGCAACCAGTGTGAAGGTAATGGTATGTTCTACGTTCCGGGCAACCTAGGCTTCACTCTAGGGCGGTGCTCCACCAGATCAAATAGTTAGGGCCTAAGAAGTCAACGCCAGAAGCACAAATTACAATACAAGTACAACAGCTTTTTCATCGTATATAATGTATATTTGCAAACAGTGTGGAAGTAATGGTCACTTCTACGTTCCGGTCAACCTAGGCTTCACTCTAGGACGTTGCTCCACCAGATCGAATAGTTAGGGCCTATGAAGTCAACGCCAGAAGCATAAAATACAATAAAGGTGCAACAGTTTTTCCAACGTATAACAGGAATAATTGCAACCAGTGTGAAGGTAATGGTATGTTCTACGTTCAGGGCAACCTAGGCTTCACTCTAGGGCGGTGCTCCACCAGATCAAATAGTTACGGCCTAAGAAGTAAACGCCAGAAGCATAAATTACAATATAAGTACAACAGCTTTTCCATCGTATATAATGTATATTTGCAAACAGTGTGGAAGTAATGGTCATTTCTACGTTCCGGGCAACCTAGACTTCACGCTAGGGTGTTGCTCCACCAGATGGAATAGCTAGGGCCTTAGAAGTCAACGCCCGAAGCATAAAATGCAAAATAAATAGAACAGTCTTTCCATTGTATAAAACGAATAACTGCAACCAGTGTGAAGGTAATGGTTATTTCTACGTTCCGTGCAACCTAGGCTTCACGCTAGGGCGTTGCTCCACCAGATCAAACAGATAGGTCCTTAGATGTTAACGCCAGAAGCATACAATACGATATAAATACAACAGCTTTTCCATGGTATAACAGGATTAATTGCAACCAGTTTGAAAGTGATGGTCATTTTGACGTTCCGGGCAACCTAGACTTCACTCTAGGGCGTTGCTCCACTAGATCGAATAGCTAGGGCCTTAGAAGACAACGCCAGAGGCATAAAATACAATATAAATACAACAGCTTTTCCATTGTAAAAAACGAATAATAGCAACCAGTGTGAAAGTTATGGTTATTTCTACGTTCCGGGCAACCTAGCCTTCACTCTAGGGCGTGCTCCACCAGATCGAATAGTTAGGGCTTTAGAAGTCAATGCCCGAAGCATAAAATACAATAAAGATGAAAGAGTTTTTCCATCGCATAACAGGAATAATTTCCACCAGTGTGAAGGTAATGGCATGGTCTATGTCCCGCGCAACCTAGGCTTCACTCTAGTGCGGTGCTCCACCAGATCAAATAGTTACGGCCTAAGAAGTCAACGCCAGAAGCATAAATTACAATATAAGTACAACAGCTTTTCCATCGTATATAAAGTACATTTGCAAACAGTGTGGAAGTAATGGTCATTTCTACGTTCCGGGCAACCTAGGCTTCACGCTAGGGTGTTGCTCCACCAAATCGAATAGTTAGGGCCTTAGAAGTCAACGCCCGAAGCATAAAATACAATATAAATATAACAGCTTTTCCATCGTATAAAACGAATAATAGCAACCAGTGTGAAAGTTATGGTCATTTCTACTTCCCGGGCAACCTAGGCTTCACTCTAGGGCGTTGCTCCACCAGATCGAATAGTTAGGGCCTTAGAAGTCAACGCCCGAAGCATAAAATGCAAAATACATAGAACCGTTTTTCCATTGTATAAAACGATTAACTGCAACCAGTGTGAAAGTACTGGTCATTTCTGCGTTCCGGGCAACCTAGGCTTCACCAGAGAGCGTTGTTCCACCAGATGGAATAGTTAGGGCCTAAGAAGTCAACGCCAGAAGCATAAAATACGATATAAATACAACAGCTTTTCCATCGTATAAAACGAATAATGGTAACCAGTGTGAAAGTTATGGTCATTTCTACGTTCCGGTCAACCTAGGCTTCACTCTAGGACGTTGCTCCACCAGATCGAATAGTTAGGGCCTATGCAGTCAACGCCAGAAGCTAAAATACAATAAAGGTGCAACAGTTTTTCCATCGTATAACAGGAATAATTGCAACCAGTGTGAAGGTAATTGTATGTTCTACGTTCCGGGCAACCTAGGCTTCACTCTAGGGCGGTGCTCCACCAGATCAAATAGTTAGGGCCTAAGAAGTCAACGCCAGAAGCACAAATTACAATATAAGTACAACAGCTTTTCCATCGTATATAATGTATATTTGCAAACAGTGTGGAAGTAATGGTCACTTCTACGTTCCGGTCAACCTAGGCTTCACTCTAGGACGTTGCTCCACCAGATCGAATAGTTAGGGCCTATGAAGTCAACGCCAGAAGCATAAAATACAATAAAGGTGCAACAGTTTTTCCAACGTATAACAGGAATAATTGCAACCAGTGTGAAGGTAATGGTATGTTCTACGTTCAGGGCAACCTAGGCTTCACTCTAGGGCGGTGCTCCACCAGATCAAATAGTTACGGCCTAAGAAGTAAACGCCAGAAGCATAAATTACAATATAAGTACAACAGCTTTTCCATCGTATATAATGTATATTTGCAAACAGTGTGGAAGTAATGGTCATTTCTACGTTCCGGGCAACCTAGACTTCACGCTAGGGTGTTGCTCCACCAGATGGAATAGCTAGGGCCTTAGAAGTCAACGCCCGAAGCATAAAATGCAAAATAAATAGAACAGTCCTTCCATTGTATAAAACGAATAACTGCAACCAGTGTGAAGGTAATGGTTATTTCTACGTTCCGTGCAACCTAGGCTTCTCGTTAGGGCGTTGCTCCACCAGATCAAACAGATAGGTCCTTAGATGTTAACGCCAGAAGCATACAATACGATATATATACAACAGCTTTTCCATGGTATAACAGGATTAATTGCAACCAGTTTGAAAGTGATGGTCATTTTGACGTTCCGGGCAACCTAGACTTCACTCTAGGGCGTTGCTCCACTAGATCGAATAGCTAGGGCCTTAGAAGACAACGCCAGAGGCATAAAATACAATATAAATACAACAGCTTTTCCATTGTAAAAAACGAATAATTGCAACCAGTGTGAAAGTTATGGTTATTTCTACATTCCGAGCAACCTAGGCTTCACTCTAGGGCGTTCCTCCACCAGATCGAATAGTTAGGTCCTTAGAAGTCACCGCCAGAAGCATAAAATACGATATAAATACAACAGCTTTTCCATCGTATAAAACGAATAATTGCAGCCAGTGTGAAAGTTATGGTCATTTCTACATTCCGAGCAACCTAGGCTTCACTCTAGGGCGTTGCTCCAACAGACTGAATAGTTAGGGCCTTAGAAGTCAACGCACGAAGCATAAAATGCAATAAAAATACAATAGTTTTTCCATCGTATAACAGGACTAATTGCAACCAGTTTGAAACTGATGGTCATTTCTACGTTCCGGGCAACCTAGGCTCCACTCTAGAGCGCTGCTCCACTAGATCGAATAGCTAGGGCCATAGAAGTCAACGCCAGAAGCATAAACTACGATATAAATACAACAGCTTTTCCATCGTATAAACGGAATAATTGCAAACAGTGTGAAAGTAATGGTCATTTCTACGTTCCGGGCAACCTAGGCTTCACTCTAGGGCGTTGCTCCACCAGATCAAACAGTTAGGGCCTCAGAAGTCAACGCAAGAAGCATAAAATACAAAATAAATAGAACAGTTTTTCCATTGTATAAAACGAATAATTGCTACCAGTGTAAAAGTTATGGTCATTTCTACGTTCCGGGCCACCTAGGCTTCACCCTAGGGCGTTGTTCCACTAGATCGAATAGCTAGGGCCTTAGAAGTCAACGCCAGAGGCATAAAATACGATATAAATACAACAACTTTTGCATCGTATAAAAGGAATTATTGCAAACAGTGTGAAAGTAATTGTCATTTCTACGTTCCGGGCAACCTAGGCTTCACCATAGGGCGTTACACCACCAGATCGAATAGTTAGGTCCTTAGAAGTCAACGCCAGAAGCATAAAACACGATATAAATACAACAACTTTTGCATCGTATAAAAGGAATTATTGCAAACAGTGTGAAAGTAATTGTCATTTCTACGTTCCGGGCAACCTAGGCATCACCATAGGGCGTTGTTCCACCAGATCGAATAGTCAAGGCCTAAGAAGTGGACGCCAGAAGCATAAAATGCAATAAAAATACAACAGTCTTTCCATCCTATAACAGGAATATATGCAACCCGTGTGAAAGTGATGGTCATTTGTACGTTCCAGGGAACCTAGGCTTCACTCTAGGGCCTTGCTCCACCAGATCGAATTGTTAGGGCCAAAGAAGTCAACGCCCGAAGCATAAAATACAAAATAAATAGAACAGTTTTTCCATTGTATAAAACGAATAATTGCTACCAGTGTAAAGGTTATGGTCATTTCTACGTTCCGGGCAACCTAGGCTTCACTCTAGGGCGTTGCTCCACCAGATCGAATAGTTAGGTCCTTAGGAGTCAACGCCAGAAGCATAAAATACGATATAAATACAACAGCTTTTCCATGGTATAAAATGAGTAATTGCAAACTGCGTGAAAGTAATGGTCATTTCTACGTTCCGGGCAACCTAGGCTTCACTCTACGGCGTTGTTCCACCAGATCGAATAGTTAGGGCCTAAGAAGTCAACACCAGAAGAATAAAATACAAAATAAATACAACAGCCTTTACACCGTATAAAACGAATAATTGCAACCTGTGTGAAGGTTATGGTCATATCTACGTTCCTTGCAACCTAGGCTTCACTGTAGGTCGTTGCTCCACCAGATCGAATAGCTACGGCCTCAGAAGTCAACGCCTGAAGCATAAAATACAATATAAATCCAACAGTTTTTCCATCATATAAAACGAATAATTGCAACCTGTATGAAAGTTATGGTCATTTCTACTTTCCGGGCAACCTAGGATACACCCTAGGGCGTTGCTCCAACAGATTGAATAGTTAGCGCCTTAGAAGTCAACGCGCGAAGCATAAAATGCAAAATAAATAGAACAGTTTTTCCATCGTATAAAACGAATAACTGCAACCAGTGTGAAAGTACTGGTCATTTCTACGTTCCGGGCAACATAGGCTTCACTCTAGGGCGTTGTTCCACCAGATGGAATAGTTAGGGACTAAGAAGTCAACGCCAGAAGCATAAAATACGATATAAATTCAACTGCTTTTCCATCGTATAAAACGAATAATGGTCACCAGTGTGAAAGTTATGGTCATTTCTACGTTGCGGTCAACCTAGGCTTCACTCTAGGACGTTGTTCCACCAGATCGAATAGTTAGGGCCTATGAAGTCAACGCCAGAAGCATAAAATACAATAAATTTGCAACAGTTTTTCCATGGTATAACAGGAATAATTGCAACCAGTGTGAAGGTAATGGTACGTTCTACGTTCCGGGCAACCTAGGCTTCACTCTAGGGCGGTGCTCCACCCGATCAAATAGTTACGGCCTAAGAAGTCAACGCCCGAAGCATAAAATGCAAAATAAATAGAACAGTTTTTCCATTGTATAAAACGAATAACTGCAACCAGTGTAAAGGTTATGGTCATTTCTACGTTCCGGGCAACCTAGGCTTCACTGTAGGTCGTTGCTCCACCAGATCGAATAGCTACGGCCTCAGAAGTCAACGCCTGAAGCATAAAATACAATATAAATCCAACAGTTTTTCCATCATATAAAACGAATAATTGCAACCTGTATGAAAGTTATGGTCATTTCTACTTTCCGGGCAACCTAGGATACACCCTAGGGCGTTGCTCCAACAGATTGAATAGTTAGCGCCTTAGAAGTCAACGCGCGAAGAATAAAATGCAAAATAAATAGAACAGTTTTTCCATCGTATAAAACGAATAACTGCAACCAGTGTGAAAGTACTGGTCATTTCTACGTTCCGGGCAACATAGGCTTCACTCTAGGGCGTTGTTCCACCAGATGGAATAGTTAGGGCCTAAGAAGTCAACGCCAGAAGCATAAAATACGATATAAATTCAACTGCTTTTCCATCGTATAAAACGAATAATGGTCACCAGTGTGAAAGTTATGGTCATTTCTACGTTGCGGTCAACCTAGGCTTCACTCTAGGACGTTGTTCCACCAGATCGAATAGTTAGGGCCTATGAAGTCAACGCCAGAAGCATAAAATACAATAAATTTGCAACAGTTTTTCCATGGTATAACAGGAATAATTGCAACCAGTGTGAAGGTAATGGTACGTTCTACGTTCCGGGCAACCTAGGCTTCACTCTAGGGCGGTGCTCCACCCGATCAAATAGTTACGGCCTAAGAAGTCAACGCCCGAAGCATAAAATGCAAAATAAATAGAACAGTTTTTCCATTGTATAAAACGAATAACTGCAACCAGTGTGAAAGTACTGGTCATTTCTATGTACCGGGTAACCTATGTTTCACTCTAGGGCGTTGCTCCACCAGATCGAATAGCTAGGGACTTAGAATTTAACGCCAGAAGGATAAAATACAATATAAGTACAACAGTTTTTTCATCGTATAAAATGAATAATTGCAGACATTGTGAAAGTAATGGTCATTTCTACGTTCCGGTTAACCTAGGCGTCACTCTAGGGCGTTGCTCCACCACGTCTAATAGCTACGGCCTTAGAAGTCAACGCCAGGAGCATAAAATACAATATAAATACAACAGCTTTTCCATCGTATAAAATGAATAACTGCAAACACTGTGCAAGTAATGGTCATTTCTACGTACCGGGCAACCTAGGCTTCACTCTAGGGCGTCGCTCCACCAGACCGAATAGCTAGGGACTTAGAATTCAATGCCAGAAGCATAAAATGCAATATAAATAGAACAGCTTTTCCATCGTTTAAAACGAATAATAGCAACCAGTGTGAAAGTTATGGTTATTTCTACGTTCCGGGCAACCTAGCCTTCACTCTAGGGCGTGCTCCACCAGATCGAATAGTTAGGGCTTTAGAAGTCAATGCCCGAAGCATAAAATACAATAAAGATGAAAGACTTTTTCCATCGCATAACAGGAATAATTTCCAGCAGTGTGAAGGTAATGGCATGGTCTATGTCCCGGGCAACCTAGGCTTCACTCTAGTGCGGTGCTCCACCAGATCAAATAGTTACGGCCTAAGAAGTCAACGCCAGAAGCATAAATTACAATATAAGTACAACAGCTTTTCCATCGTATATAAAGTACATTTGCAAACAGTGTGGAAGTAATGGTCATTTCTACGTTCCGGGCAACCTAGGCTTCACGCTAGGGTGCTGCTCCACCAAATCGAATAGTTAGGGCCTTAGAAGTCAACGCCCGAAGCATAAAATACAATATAAATATAACAGCTTTTCCATCGTATAAAACGAATAATAGCAACCAGTGTGAAAGTTATGGTCATTTCTACTTCCCGGGCAACCTAGGCTTCACTCTAGGGCGTTGCTCCACCAGATCGAATAGTTAGGGCCTTAGAAGTCAACGCCCGAAGCATAAAATGCAAAATACATAGAACCGTTTTTCCATTGTATAAAACGATTAACTGCAACCAGTGTGAAAGTACTGGTCATTTCTGCGTTCCGGGCAACCTAGGCTTCACCAGAGAGCGTTGTTCCACCAGATGGAATAGTTAGGGCCTAAGAAGTCAACGCCAGAAGCATAAAATACGATATAAATACAACAGCTTTTCCATCGTATAAAACGAATAATGGTAACCAGTGTGAAAGTTATGGTCATTTCTACGTTCCGGTCAACCTAGGCCTCACTCTAGGACGTTGCTCCACCAGATCGAATAGTTAGGGCCTATGAAGTCAACGCCAGAAGCTAAAATACAATAAAGGTGCAACAGTTTTTCCATCGTATAACAGGAATAATTGCAACCAGTGTGAAGGTAATGGTATGTTCTACGTTCCGGGCAACCTAGGCTTCACTCTAGGGCGGTGCTCCACCAGATCAAATAGTTAGGGCCTAAGAAGTCAACGCCAGAAGCACAAATTACAATATAAGTACAACAGCTTTTCCATCGTATATAATGTATATTTGCAAACAGTGTGGAAGTAATGGTCACTTCTACGTTCCGGTCAACCTAGGCTTCACTCTAGGACGTTGCTCCACCAGATCGAATAGTTAGGGCCTATGAAGTCAACGCCAGAAGCATAAAATACAATAAAGGTGCAACAGTTTTTCCAACGTATAACAGGAATAATTGCAACCAGTGTGAAGGTAATGGTATGTTCTACGTTCAGGGCAACCTAGGCTTCACTCTAGGGCGGTGCTCCACCAGATCAAATAGTTACGGCCTAAGAAGTAAACGCCAGAAGCATAAATTACAATATAAGTACAACAGCTTTTCCATCGTATATAATGTATATTTGCAAACAGTGTGGAAGTAATGGTCATTTCTACGTTCCGGGCAACCTAGACTTCACGCTAGGGTGTTGCTCCACCAGATGGAATAGCTAGGGCCTTAGAAGTCAACGCCCGAAGCATAAAATGCAAAATAAATAGAACAGTCTTTCCATTGTATAAAACGAATAACTGCAACCAGTGTGAAGGTAATGGTTATTTCTACGGTCCGTGCAACCTAGGCTTCACGCTAGGGCGTTGCTCCACCAGATCAAACAGATAGGTCCTTAGATGTTAACGCCAGAAGCATACAATACGATATAAATACAACAGCTTTTCCATGGTATAACAGGATTAATTGCAACCAGTTTGAAAGTGATGGTCATTTTGACGTTCCGGGCAACCTAGACTTCACTCTAGGGCGTTGCTCCACTAGATCGAATAGCTAGGGCCTTAGAAGACAACGCCAGAGGCATAAAATACAATATAAATACAACAGCTTTTCCATTGTAAAAAACGAATAATAGCAACCAGTGTGAAAGTTATGGTTATTTCTACGTTCCGGGCAACCTAGCCTTCACTCTAGAGCGTGCTCCACCAGATCGAATAGTTAGGGCTTTAGAAGTCAATGCCCGAAGCATAAAATACAATAAAGATGAAAGAGTTTTTCCATCGCATAACAGGAATAATTTCCACCAGTGTGAAGGTAATGGCATGGTCTATGTCCCGGGCAACCTAGGCTTCACTCTAGTGCGGTGCTCCACCAGATCAAATAGTTACGGCCTAAGAAGTCAACGCCAGAAGCATAAATTACAATATAAGTACAACAGCTTTTCCATCGTATATAAAGTACATTTGCAAACAGTGTGGAAGTAATGGTCATTTCTACGTTCCGGGCAACCTAGGCTTCACGCTAGGGTGTTGCTCCACCAAATCGAATAGTTAGGGCCTTAGAAGTCAACGCCCGAAGCATAAAATACAATATAAATATAACAGGTTTTCCATCGTATAAAACGAATAATAGCAACCAGTGTGAAAGTTATGGTCATTTCTACTTCCCGGGCAACCTAGGCTTCACTCTAGGGCGTTGCTCCACCAGATCGAATAGTTAGGGCCTTAGAAGTCAACGCCCGAAGCATAAAATGCAAAATACATAGAACCGTTTTTCCATTGTATAAAACGATTAACTGCAACCAGTGTGAAAGTACTGGTCATTTCTGCGTTCCGGGCAACCTAGGCTTCACCAGAGAGCGTTGTTCCACCAGATGGAATAGTTAGGGCCTAAGAAGTCAACGCCAGAAGCATAAAATACGATATAAATACAACAGCTTTTCCATCGTATAAAACGAATAATGGTAACCAGTGTGAAAGTTATGGTCATTTCTACGTTCCGGTCAACCTAGGCTTCACTCTAGCACGTTGCTCCACCAGATCGAATAGTTAGGGCCTATGAAGTCAACGCCAGAAGCTAAAATACAATAAAGGTGCAACAGTTTTTCCATCGTATAACAGGAATAATTGCAACCAGTGTGAAGGTAATGGTATGTTCTACGTTCCGGGCAACCTAGGCTTCACTCTAGGGCGGTGCTCCACCAGATCAAATAGTTAGGGCCTAAGAAGTCAACGCCAGAAGCACAAATTACAATATAAGTACAACAGCTTTTCCATCGTATATAATGTATATTTGCAAACAGTGTGGAAGTAATGGTCACTTCTACGTTCCGGTCAACCTAGGCTTCACTCTAGGACGTTGCTCCACCAGATCGAATAGTTAGGGCCTATGAAGTCGACGCCAGAAGCATAAAATACAATAAAGGTGCAACAGTTTTTCCAACGTATAACAGGAATAATTGCAACCAGTGTGAAGGTAATGGTATGTTCTACGTTCAGGGCAACCTAGGCTTCACTCTAGGGCGGTGCTCCACCAGATCAAATAGTTACGGCCTAAGAAGTAAACGCCAGAAGCATAAATTACAATATAAGTACAACAGCTTTTCCATCGTATATAATGTATATTTGCAAACAGTGTGGAAGTAATGGTCATTTCTACGTTCCGGGCAACCTAGACTTCACGCTAGGGTGTTGCTCCACCAGATGGAATAGCTAGGGCCTTAGAAGTCAACGCCCGAAGCATAAAATGCAAAATAAATAGAACAGTCCTTCCATTGTATAAAACGAATAACTGCAACCAGTGTGAAGGTAATGGTTATTTCTACGTTCCGTGCAACCTAGGCTTCACGCTAGGGCGTTGCTCCACCAGATCAAACAGATAGGTCCTTAGATGTTAACGCCAGAAGCATACAATACGATATAAATACAACAGCTTTTCCATGGTATAACAGGATTAATTGCAACCAGTTTGAAAGTGATGGTCATTTTGACGTTCCGGGCAACCTAGACTTCACTCTAGGGCGTTGCTCCACTAGATCGAATAGCTAGGGCCTTAGAAGACAACGCCAGAGGCATAAAATACAATATAAATACAACAGCTTTTCCATTGTAAAAAACGAATAATTGCAACCAGTGTGAAAGTTATGGTTATTTCTACATTCCGAGCAACCTAGGCTTCACTCTAGGGCGTTCCTCCACCAGATCGAATAGTTAGGTCCTTAGAAGTCACCGCCAGAAGCATAAAATACGATATAAATACAACAGCTTTTCCATCGTATAAACGGAATAATTGCAAACAGTGTGAAAGTAATGGTCATTTCTACGTTCCGGGCAGCCTAGGCTTCACTCTAGGGCGTTGCTCCACCAGATCAAACAGTTAGGGCCTCAGAAGTCAACGCAAGAAGCATAAAATACAAAATAAATAGAACAGTTTTTCCATTGTATAAAACGAATAATTGCTACCAGTGTAAAAGTTATGGTCATTTCTACGTTCCGGGCAACCTAGGCTTCACCCTAGGGCGTTGTTCCACTAGATCGAATAGCTAGGGCCTTAGAAGTCAACGCCAGAGGCATAAAATACGATATAAATACAACAACTTTTGCATCGTATAAAAGGAATTATTGCAAACAGTGTGAAAGTAATTGTCATTTCTACGTTCCGGGCAACCTAGGCTTCACCATAGGGCGTTACACCACCAGATCGAATAGTTAGGTCCTTAGAAGTCAACGCCAGAAGCATAAAACACGATATAAATACAACAACTTTTGCATCGTATAAAAGGAATTATTGCAAACTGTGTGAAAGTAATTGTCATTTCTACGTTCCGGGCAACCTAGGCATCACCATAGGGCGTTTTTCCACCAGATCGAATAGTCAAGGCCTAAGAAGTGAACGCCAGAAGCATAAAATGCAATAAAAATACAACAGTCTTTCCATCCTATAACAGGAATAATTGCAACCCGTGTGAAAGTGATGGTCATTTGTACGTTCCAGGGAACCTAGGCTTCACTCTAGGGCCTTGCTCCACCAGATCGAATTGTTAGGGCCAAAGAAGTCAACGCCCGAAGCATAAAATACAAAATAAATAGAACAGTTTTTCCATTGTATAAAACGAATAATTGCTACCAGTGTAAAGGTTATGGTCATTTCTACGTTCCGGGCAACCTAGGCTTCACTCTAGGGCGTTGCTCCACCAGATGGAATAGTTAGGGCCTAAGAAGTCAACGCCAGAAGCATAAAATACGATATAAATTCAACTGCTTTTCCATCGTATAAAACGAATAATGGTCACCAGTGTGAAAGTTATGGTCATTTCTACGTTGCGGTCAACCTAGGCTTCACTCTAGGACGTTGTTCCACCAGATCGAATAGTTAGGGCCTATGAAGTCAACGCCAGAAGCATAAAATACAATAAATTTGCAACAGTTTTTCCATGGTATAACAGGAATAATTGCAACCAGTGTGAAGGTAATGGTACGTTCTACGTTCCGGGCAACCTAGGCTTCACTCTAGGGCGTTGCTCCAACAGATTGAATAGTTAGGGCCTTAGAAGTCAACGCGCGAAACATAAAATGCAAAATAAATAGAACAGTTTTTCCATCGTATAACAGGATTAATTGCAAACTGTGTGAAAGTAGTGGTCATTTCTGCGTTCCGAGCAACCTAGGCTTCACTCTAGGGCGGTGCTGCACCATATCGAATAGCTACCGCCTTAGAAGCCTACGCCTGAAGCATAAAATACAATAAAAATACAGCAGTCTTTTCATCGTATAACCGGAATAATGGCAACATGCGTGAAAGTAATGACCATTTCGGCGTTTCGGGCATACTAGACTTAACTCTGAGGCATTGCTCCACCAGATTGAATAGTTAGGGCCTAAGGAGTCAACGCCAGAAGCATAAAATACAATATAAATGCAACAGCTTTGCCACCGTATAAAATGAATAATTGCAAACAGTGTGAAAGATATGGACATTTCTATGTTCCGGGCAACCTAGGCTTCACTCTATGACGTTCTTCCACCACATGGAATATCTACGGCCTCAGAAGTCAACGCCTGAAGCATAAAACACAATATAAATATAACAGTTTTTCCATCGTATAAAACGAATAATAGCAACCAGTGTGAAAGTTATGGTCATTTCTACGTTCCGGGCAACCTAGGCTTCACTCTAGGGCGTTGCTCCACCAGATCAAACAGTTAGGGCCCTAGAAGCCAACGCCCGAAGCATTAAATACAAAATAAATACAACAGTTTTTCCATTGTATAAAACGAATAATTGCTACCAGTGTAAAAGTTATGGCCATTTCTACGTTGCGGGCAACCTAGGCTTCACCTTAGGCCGTTGTTCCACCAGATCGAATAGTTAGGGCCTAAGAAGTGAACGCCAGAAGCATAAAATACGATATAAATACAACAGCCTTTCCATCGTATAAAACGAATAATTGCAACCATTATGAAAGTTATGGTCATTTCTACATTCCGAGCAACCTAGGCTTCACTCTAGGGCGTTGCTCCAACAGATTGAATAGTTAGGGCCTTAGAAGTCAACGCGCGAAACATAAAATGCAAAATAAATAGAACAGTTTTTCCATCGTATAACAGGATTAATTGCAACCAGTTTGAAAGTGATGGTCATTTCTACGTTCCGGGCAACCTAGGCTTCACTCTAGGGCGTTGCTCCACTAGATCGAATAGCTAGGGCCATAGAAGTCAACGCCAGAAGCATAAAATACGATATAAATACAACAGCTTTTCCATCGTGTAAACGGAATAATTGCAAACAGTGTGAAAGTAATGGTCATTTCTACGTTCCGGGCAACCTAGGCTTCACTCTAGAGCGTTGCTCCACCAGATCAAACAGTTAGGGCCTCAGAAGTCAACGCCCGAAACATAAAATACAAAATAAATAGAACAGTTTTTCCATTGTATAAAACGAATAATTGCAAACAGTGTGAAAGTAATTGTCATTTCTACGTTCCGGGCAACCTAGGCTTCACCATAGGGCGTTGTTCCACCAGATCGAATAGTCAGGGCCTAAGAAGTGAACGCCAGAAGCATAAAATGCAATAAAAATACAACAGTCTTTCCATCCTATAACAGGAATAATTGCAACCCGTGTGAAAGTGATGGTCATTTGTACGTTCCAGAGAACCTAGGCTTCACTCTAGGGCGTTGCCCCACCAGATCGAATTGTTAGGGCCAAAGAAGTCAACGCCCGAAGCATAAAATACAAAATAAATAGAACAGTTTTCCCATTGTATAAAACGAATAATTGCTACCTGTGTAAAAGTTATGGTCATTTCTACGTTCCGGGCAACCTAGGCTTCACTCTAGGGCGTTGCTCCACCAGATCGAATAGTTAGGTCCTTAGGAGTCAACGCCTGAAGCGTAAAATACAATATAAATATAACAGTTTTTCCATCTTATAAAACGAATAATAGCAACCAGTGTGAAAGTTATGGTCATTTCTACGTTGCGGGCAACCTAGGCTTCACCTTAGGCCGTTGTTCCACCAGATCGAATAGTTAGGGCCTAAGAAGTCAACGCCAGAAGCAAAAAATACGATATAAATACAACAGCTTTTCCATCGTTTAAAACGAATAATGGTAACCAGTGTGAAAGTTATGGTCATATCTACGTTCCGGGCAACCTAGGCTTCACTGCAGGGCGTTGCTCCACCAGATCGAAGTGTTAGGGCCTAAGAAGTCAACGCCCGCAGCATAAAATACGATATAAATACAACAGCTTTTCCATCGTATTAAATAAATAATTGCAAACTGTGTGAAAGTAGTGGTCATTTCTACGTTCCGGGCAACCTAGGCTTCACTCTACGGCGTTGTTCCACCAGATCGAATAGTTAGGGCCTAAGAAGTCAACACCAGAAGAATAAAATACAAAATAAATACAACAGCCTTTACACCGCATAAAACGAATAATTGCAACCTGTGTGAAGGTTATGGTCATATCTACGTTCCGGGCAACCTAGGCTTCACTGTAGGGCGTTGCTCCACCAGAGCGAAGTGTTAGGGCCTAAGAAGACAACGCCCGAAGCATAAAATACGATATAAATACAACAGCTTTTCCATCGTATTAAATAAATAATTGCAAACTGTGTGAAAGTAGTGGTCATTTCTGCGTTCCGAGCAACCTAGGCTTCAGTCTAGGGCGGTGCTGCACCATATCGAATAGCTACGGCCTTAGAAGCCTACGCCTGAAGCATAAAATACAATAAAAATACAACAGTCTTTTCATCGTATAAGCGGAATAATAGCAACATGCGTGAAAGTAATGACCATTTCGGCGTTTCGGGCATCCTAGACTTAACTCTGAGGCATTGCTCCACCAGATTGAATAGTTAGGGCCTAGGGAATCAACGCCAGAAGCATAAAATACAATATAAATGCAACAGCTTTGCCACCGTATAAAATGAATAATTGCAAACAGTGTGAAAGATATGGACATTTCTACGTTCCGGGCAACCTAGGCTTCACTCTATGACGTTCTTCCACCACATCGAATACCTACGGCCTCAGAAGTCAACGCCTGATGCATAAAATACAATATAAATATAACAGTTTTTCCATCGTATAAAACGAATAATAGCAACCAGTGTGAAAGTTATGGCCATTCCTACGTTCCGGGCAACCTAGGCTTCACTCTATGACGTTCTTCCACCACATCGAATGGATACGGCCTCAGAAGTCAACGCCTGATGCATAAAATACAATATAAATATAACAGTTTTTCCATCGTATAAAACGAATAATAGCAACCAGTGTGAAAGTTATGGTCATTTCTACGTTCCGGGCAACCTAGGCTTCACTCTAGGGCGTTGCTCCACCAGATCAAACAGTTAGGGCCTTAGAAGCCAACGCCCGATGCATTAAATACAAAATAAATAGAACAGTTTATCCATTGTATAAAACGAATAATTGCTACCAGTGTAAAAGTTATGGCCATTTCTACGTTGCGGGCAACCTAGGCTTCACCTTAGGCCGTTGTTCCACCAGATCGAATAGTTAGGGCCTAAGAAGTGAACGCCAGAAGCATAAAATACAATATAAATACAACAGTTTTTCCATCATATAAAACGAATAATTGCAACCAGTATGAAAGTTATGGTCATTTCTACTTTCCGGGCAACCTAGGATACACCCTAGGGCGTTGCTCCAGCAGATGGAATAGTTAGGGCCTAAGAAGTCAACGCCAGAAGCATAAAATACGATATAAATTCAACAGCTTTTCCATCGTATAAAACGAATAATGGTAACCAGTGTGAAAGTTATGGTCATTTCTACGTTCCGGGCAACCTAGGCTTCACTCTAGGGCGTTGCTCCACCAGACCGAATAGCTAGGGACTTAGAATTCAATGCCAGAAGCATAAAATGCAATATAAATAGAACAGCTTTTCCATCGTTTAAAACGAATAATAGCAACCAGTGTGAAAGTTATGGTCATTTCTACGTTCCGGGCAACCTAGGCTTCACTCTAGGGCGTGCTCCACCAGAACGAATAGTTAGGGCTTTAGAAGTCAACGCCCGAAGCATAAAATACAATAAAGATGAAAGAGTTTTTCCATCGCATAACAGGAATAATTTCCACCAGTGTGAAGGTAATGGTATGGTCTACGTTCCGGGCAACCTAGACTTCACTCTAGGGCGGTGCTCCACCAGATCAAATAGTTAGGGCTATAAGAAGTCAACGCCAGAAGAATAAAATACGATATAAGTACAACAGTTTTTCCATCGCATAACCGGAATAATTGCAAACAGTGTGAAGGTAATGGTATGGTCTACGTTCCGGGCAACATAGGCTTCACTCTAGGGCGCTGCTCCACCAGGTCAAATAGTTGGGGCCTTAGAAGTCAATGCCCCAAGCATAAAATGCAAAATAAATAGAACAGTTTTTCCATCGTATAAAACGAATAACTGCAATCAGTGTGAAAGTACTGATCATTTCTACGTTCCGGGCAACCTAGGCTTCACCCTAGGGCGTTGTTCCACCAGATGGAATAGTTAGGGCCTAAGAAGTCAACGCCAGAAGCATAAAATACAATAAAGGTGCAACAGTTTTTCCAACGTATAGAAGGAATAATTGCAACCAGTGTGAAAGTTATGGTCATTTCTACGTTGCGGGCAACCTAGGCTTCACCTTAGGCCGTTGTTCCACCAGATCGAATAGTTAGGGCCTAAGAAGTCAACGCCAGAAGCATAAAATACGATATAAATACAACAGCTTTTCCATCGTATAAAACGAATAATGGTAACCAGTGTGAAAGTTATGGTCATATCTACGTTCCGGGCAACCTAGGCTTCACTGTAGGGCGCTGCTCCACCAGGTCGAAGTGTTAGGGCCTAAGAAGTCAACGCCCGAAGCATAAAATACGATATAAATACAACAGCTTTTCCATCGTATTAAATAAATAATTGCAAACTGTGTGAAAGTAGTGGTCATTTCTACGTTCCGGGCAACCTAGGCTTCACTCTACGGCGCTGTTCCACCAGATCGAATAGTTAGGGCCTAAGAAGTCAACACCAGAAGAATAAAATACAAAATAAATACAACAGCCTTTACACCGTATAAAACGAATAATTGCAACCTGTGTGAAGGTTATGGTCATATCTACGTTCCGGGCAACCTAGGCTTCACTGTAGGGCGTTGCTCCACCAGATCGAAGTGTTAGGGCCTAAGAAGTCAACGCCCGAAGCATAAAATACGATATAAATACAACAGCTTTTCCATCGTATTAAATAAATAATTGCAAACTGTGTGAAAGTAGTGGTCATTTCTGCGTTCCGAGCAACCTAGGCTTCAGTCTAAGGCGGTGCTGCACCATATCGAATAGCTACGGCCTTAGAAGCCTACGCCTGAAGCATAAAATACAATAAAAATACAACAGTCTCTTCATCGTATAACCGGAATAATAGCAACATGCGTGAAAGTAATGATCATTTCGGCGTTTCGGGCATGCTAGACTTAACTCTGAGGCATTGCTCCACCAGATTGAATAGCTGGGTCCTAAGGAGTAAACGCCAGAAGCATAAAATACAATATAAATGCAACAGCTTTGCCACCGTATAAAATGAATAATTGCAAACAGTGTGAAAGATATGGACATTTCTACGTTCCGGGCAACCTAGGCTTCACTCTATGACGTTCTTCCACCACATCGAATAGCTACGGCCTCAGAAGTCAACGCCTGAAGCATGAAATACAATATAAATATAACAGTCTTTCCATCGTATAAAACGAATAATAGCAACCACTGTGAAGGTTATGGTCATTTCTACGTTCCGGGCAACCTAGGCTTCACTCTAGGGCGTTGCTCCACCAGATCAAACAGTTAGGGCCTTAGAAGCCAACGCCCAAAGCATTAAATACAAAATAAATAGAACAGTTTTTCCATCGTATAAAACGAATAATAGCAACCAGTGTGAAAGTTATGGTCATTTCTACTTCCCGGGCAACCTAGGCTTCACTCTAGGACGTTGCTCCACCAGATCGAATAGTTAGGGCCTATGAAGTCAACGCCAGAAGCTAAAATACAATAAAGGTGCAACAGTTTTTCCATCGTATAACAGGAATAATTGCAACCAGTGTGAAGGTAATGGTATGTTCTACGTTCCGGGCAACCTAGGCTTCACTCTAGGGCGGTGCTCCACCAGATCAAATAGTTAGGGCCTAAGAAGTCAACGCCAGAAGCACAAATTACAATATAAGTACAACAGCTTTTCCGTCGTATATAATGTATATTTGCAAACAGTGTGGAAGTAATGGTAACTTCTACGTTCCGGTCAACCTAGGCTTCACTCTAGGACGTTGCTCCACCAGATCGAATAGTTAGGGCCTATGAAGTCAACGCCAGAAGCATAAAATACAATAAAGGTGCAACAGTTTTTCCAACGTATAACAGGAATAATTGCAACCAGTGTGAAGGTAATGGTATGTTCTACGTTCAGGGCAACCTAGGCTTCACTCTAGGGCGGTGCTCCACCAGATCAAATAGTTACGGCCTAAGAAGTAAACGCCAGAAGCATAAATTACAATATAAGTACAACAGCTTTTCCATCGTATATAATGTATATTTGCAAACAGTGTGGAAGTAATGGTCATTTCTACGTTCCGGGCAACCTAGACTTCACGCGAGGGTGTTGCTCCACCAGATGGAATAGCTAGGGCCTTAGAAGTCAACGCCCGAAGCATAAAATGCAAAATAAATAGAACAGTCTTTCCATTGTATAAAACGAATAACTGCAACCAGTGTGAAGGTAATGGTTATTTCTACGTTCCGTGCAACCTAGGCTTCACGCTAGGGCGTTGCTCCACCAGATCAAACAGATAGGTCCTTAGAAGTCACCGCCAGAAGCATAAAATACGATATAAATACAACAGCTTTTCCATCGTATAAAACGAATAATTGCAGCCAGTGTGAAAGTTATGGTCATTTCTACATTCCGAGCAACCTAGGCTTCACTCTAGGGCGTTGCTCCAACAGACTGAATAGTTAGGGCCTTAGAAGTCAACGCACGAAGCATAAAATGCAATAAAAATACAATAGTTTTTCCATCGTATAACAGGACTAATTGCAACCAGTTTGAAACTGATGGTCATTTCTACGTTCCGGGCAACCTAGGCTCCACTCTAGAGCGCTGCTCCACTAGATCGAATAGCTAGGGCCATAGAAGTCAACGCCAGAAGCATAAAATACGATATAAATACAACAGCTTTTCCATCGTATAAACGGAATAATTGCAAACAGTGTGAAAGTAATGGTCATTTCTACGTTCCGGGCAACCTAGGCTTCACTCTAGGGCGTTGCTCCACCAGATCAAACAGTTAGGGCCTCAGAAGTCAACGCAAGAAGCATAAAATACAAAATAAATAGAACAGTTTTTCCATTGTATAAAACGAATAATTGCTACCAGTGTAAAAGTTATGGGCATTTCTACGTTCCGGGCAACCTAGGCTTCACGCTAGGGCGTTGTTCCACTAGATCGAATAGCTAGGGTCTTAGAAGTCAACGCCAGAGGCATAAAATACGATATAAATACAACAACTTTTGCATCGTATAAAAGGAATTATTGCAAACAGTGTGAAACTAATTGTCATTTCTACGTTCCGGGCAACCTAGGCTTCACCATAGGGCGTTACACCACCAGATCGAATAGTTAGGTCCTTAGAAGTCAACGCCAGAAGCATAAAACACGATATAAATACAACAACTTTTGCATCGTATAAAAGGAATTATTGCAAACAGTGTGAAAGTAATTGTCATTTCTACGTTCCGGGCAACCTAGGCATCACCATAGGGCGTTGTTCCACCAGATCGAATAGTCAAGGCCTAAGAAGTGAACGCCAGAAGCATAAAATGCAATAAAAATACAACAGTCTTTCCATGCTATAACAGGAATAATTGCAACCCGTGTGAAAGTGATGGTCATTTGTACGTTCCAGGGAACCTAGGCTTCACTCTAGGGCCTTGCTCCACCAGATCGAATTGTTAGGGCCAAAGAAGTCAACGCCCGAAGCATAAAATACAAAATAAATAGAACAGTTTTTCCATTGTATAAAACGAATAATTGCTACCAGTGTAAAAGTTATGGTCATTTCTACGTTCCGGGCAACCTAGGCTTCACTCTAGGGCGTTGCTCCACCAGATCGAATAGTTAGGTCCTTAGGAGTCAACGCCTGAAGCGTAAAATACAATATAAATATAACAGTTTTTCCATCTTATAAAACGAATAATAGCAACCAGTGTGAAAGTTATGGTCATTTCTACGTTGCGGGCAACCTAGGCTTCACCTTAGGCCGTTGTTCCACCAGATCGAATAGTTAGGGCCTAAGAAGTCAACGCCAGAAGCAAAAAATACGATATAAATACAACAGCTTTTCCATCGTTTAAAACGAATAATGGTAACCAGTGTGAAAGTTATGGTCATATCTACGTTCCGGGCAACCTAGGCTTCACTGCAGGGCGTTGCTCCACCAGATCGAAGTGTTAGGGCCTAAGAAGTCAACGCCCGCAGCATAAAATACGATATAAATACAACAGCTTTTCCATCGTATTAAATAAATAATTGCAAACTGTGTGAAAGTAGTGGTCATTTCTACGTTCCGGGCAACCTAGGCTTCACTCTACGGCGCTGTTCCACCAGATCGAATAGTTAGGGCCTAAGAAGTCAACACCAGAAGAATAAAATACAAAATAAATACAACAGCCTTTACACCGTATAAAACGAATAATTGCAACCTGTGTGAAGGTTATGGTCATATCTACGTTCCGGGCAACCTAGGCTTCACTGTAGGGCGTTGCTCCACCAGATCGAAGTGTTAGGGCCTAAGAAGTCAACGCCCGAAGCATAAAATACGATATAAATACAACAGCTTTTCCATCGTATTAAATAAATAATTGCAAACTGTGTGAAAGTAGTGGTCATTTCTGCGTTCCGAGCAACCTAGGCTTCAGTCTAAGGCGGTGCTGCACCATATCGAATAGCTACGGCCTTAGAAGCCTACGCCTGAAGCATAAAATACAATAAAAATACAACAGTCTCTTCATCGTATAACCGGAATAATAGCAACATGCGTGAAAGTAATGATCATTTCGGCGTTTCGGGCATGCTAGACTTAACTCTGAGGCATTGCTCCACCAGATTGAATAGCTGGGTCCTAAGGAGTAAACGCCAGAAGCATAAAATACAATATAAATGCAACAGCTTTGCCACCGTATAAAATGAATAATTGCAAACAGTGTGAAAGATATGGACATTTCTACGTTCCGGGCAACCTAGGCTTCACTCTATGACGTTCTTCCACCACATCGAATAGCTACGGCCTCAGAAGTCAACGCCTGAAGCATGAAATACAATATAAATATAACAGTCTTTCCATCGTATAAAACGAATAATAGCAACCACTGTGAAGGTTATGGTCATTTCTACGTTCCGGGCAACCTAGGCTTCACTCTAGGGCGTTGCTCCACCAGATCAAACAGTTAGGGCCTTAGAAGCCAACGCCCAAAGCATTAAATACAAAATAAATAGAACAGTTTTTCCATCGTATAAAACGAATAATAGCAACCAGTGTGAAAGTTATGGTCATTTCTACTTCCCGGGCAACCTAGGCTTCACTCTAGGACGTTGCTCCACCAGATCGAATAGTTAGGGCCTATGAAGTCAACGCCAGAAGCTAAAATACAATAAAGGTGCAACAGTTTTTCCATCGTATAACAGGAATAATTGCAACCAGTGTGAAGGTAATGGTATGTTCTACGTTCCGGGCAACCTAGGCTTCACTCTAGGGCGGTGCTCCACCAGATCAAATAGTTAGGGCCTAAGAAGTCAACGCCAGAAGCACAAATTACAATATAAGTACAACAGCTTTTCCGTCGTATATAATGTATATTTGCAAACAGTGTGGAAGTAATGGTAACTTCTACGTTCCGGTCAACCTAGGCTTCACTCTAGGACGTTGCTCCACCAGATCGAATAGTTAGGGCCTATGAAGTCAACGCCAGAAGCATAAAATACAATAAAGGTGCAACAGTTTTTCCAACGTATAACAGGAATAATTGCAACCAGTGTGAAGGTAATGGTATGTTCTACGTTCAGGGCAACCTAGGCTTCACTCTAGGGCGGTGCTCCACCAGATCAAATAGTTACGGCCTAAGAAGTAAACGCCAGAAGCATAAATTACAATATAAGTACAACAGCTTTTCCATCGTATATAATGTATATTTGCAAACAGTGTGGAAGTAATGGTCATTTCTACGTTCCGGGCAACCTAGACTTCACGCGAGGGTGTTGCTCCACCAGATGGAATAGCTAGGGCCTTAGAAGTCAACGCCCGAAGCATAAAATGCAAAATAAATAGAACAGTCTTTCCATTGTATAAAACGAATAACTGCAACCAGTGTGAAGGTAATGGTTATTTCTACGTTCCGTGCAACCTAGGCTTCACGCTAGGGCGTTGCTCCACCAGATCAAACAGATAGGTCCTTAGAAGTCACCGCCAGAAGCATAAAATACGATATAAATACAACAGCTTTTCCATCGTATAAAACGAATAATTGCAGCCAGTGTGAAAGTTATGGTCATTTCTACATTCCGAGCAACCTAGGCTTCACTCTAGGGCGTTGCTCCAACAGACTGAATAGTTAGGGCCTTAGAAGTCAACGCACGAAGCATAAAATGCAATAAAAATACAATAGTTTTTCCATCGTATAACAGGACTAATTGCAACCAGTTTGAAACTGATGGTCATTTCTACGTTCCGGGCAACCTAGGCTCCACTCTAGAGCGCTGCTCCACTAGATCGAATAGCTAGGGCCATAGAAGTCAACGCCAGAAGCATAAAATACGATATAAATACAACAGCTTTTCCATCGTATAAACGGAATAATTGCAAACAGTGTGAAAGTAATGGTCATTTCTACGTTCCGGGCAACCTAGGCTTCACTCTAGGGCGTTGCTCCACCAGATCAAACAGTTAGGGCCTCAGAAGTCAACGCAAGAAGCATAAAATACAAAATAAATAGAACAGTTTTTCCATTGTATAAAACGAATAATTGCTACCAGTGTAAAAGTTATGGGCATTTCTACGTTCCGGGCAACCTAGGCTTCACCCTAGGGCGTTGTTCCACTAGATCGAATAGCTAGGGTCTTAGAAGTCAACGCCAGAGGCATAAAATACGATATAAATACAACAACTTTTGCATCGTATAAAAGGAATTATTGCAAACAGTGTGAAACTAATTGTCATTTCTACGTTCCGGGCAACCTAGGCTTCACCATAGGGCGTTACACCACCAGATCGAATAGTTAGGTCCTTAGAAGTCAACGCCAGAAGCATAAAACACGATATAAATACAACAACTTTTGCATCGTATAAAAGGAATTATTGCAAACAGTGTGAAAGTAATTGTCATTTCTACGTTCCGGGCAACCTAGGCATCACCATAGGGCGTTGTTCCACCAGATCGAATAGTCAAGGCCTAAGAAGTGAACGCCAGAAGCATAAAATGCAATAAAAATACAACAGTCTTTCCATGCTATAACAGGAATAATTGCAACCCGTGTGAAAGTGATGGTCATTTGTACGTTCCAGGGAACCTAGGCTTCACTCTAGGGCCTTGCTCCACCAGATCGAATTGTTAGGGCCAAAGAAGTCAACGCCCGAAGCATAAAATACAAAATAAATAGAACAGTTTTTCCATTGTATAAAACGAATAATTGCTACCAGTGTAAAAGTTATGGTCATTTCTACGTTCCGGGCAACCTAGGCTTCACTCTAGGGCGTTGCTCCACCAGATCGAATAGTTAGGTCCTTAGGAGTCAACGCCTGAAGCGTAAAATACAATATAAATATAACAGTTTTTCCATCTTATAAAACGAATAATAGCAACCAGTGTGAAAGTTATGGTCATTTCTACGTTGCGGGCAACCTAGGCTTCACCTTAGGCCGTTGTTCCACCAGATCGAATAGTTAGGGCCTAAGAAGTCAACGCCAGAAGCAAAAAATACGATATAAATACAACAGCTTTTCCATCGTTTAAAACGAATAATGGTAACCAGTGTGAAAGTTATGGTCATATCTACGTTCCGGGCAACCTAGGCTTCACTGCAGGGCGTTGCTCCACCAGATCGAAGTGTTAGGGCCTAAGAAGTCAACGCCCGCAGCATAAAATACGATATAAATACAACAGCTTTTCCATCGTATTAAATAAATAATTGCAAACTGTGTGAAAGTAGTGGTCATTTCTACGTTCCGGGCAACCTAGGCTTCACTCTACGGCGTTGTTCCACCAGATCGAATAGTTAGGGCCTAAGAAGTCAACACCAGAAGAATAAAATACAAAATAAATACAACAGCCTTTACACCGTATAAAACGAATAATTGCAACCTGTGTGAAGGTTATGGTCATATCTACGTTCCGGGCAACCTAGGCTTCACTGTAGGGCGTTGCTCCACCAGAGCGAAGTGTTAGGGCCTAAGAAGACAACGCCCGAAGCATAAAATACATTAAAAATACAACAGTTTTTCCATCGTATAACAGGATTAATTGCAACCAGTTTGAAAGTGATGGTCATTTCTACGTTCCGGGCAACCTAGGCTTCACTCTAGGGCGTTGCTCCACTAGATCGAATAGCTAGGGCCTTAGAAGTCAACGCCAGAGGCTTAAAATACAATATAAATACAACAGCTCTTCCATTGTAGAAAACGAATAATTGCAACCAGTGTGAAAGTTATGGCTATTTCTACATTCCGAGCAACCTAGGCTTCACTCTAGGGCGTTGCTCCACCAGATCGAATAGTTAGGTCCTTAGAAGTCAACGCCAGAAGCATAAAATACGTTATAAATACAACAACTTTTGCATCGTATAAAAGGAATTATTGCAAACAGTGTGAAAGTAATTGTCATTTCTACGTTCCGGGCAACCTAGGCTTCACCATAGAGCGTTGTTCCACCAGATCGAATAGTCAGGGCCTAAGAAGTGAACGCCAGAAGCATAAAATGCAATAAAAATACAACAGTCTTTCCATCCTATAACAGGAATAATTGCAACCCGTGTGAAAGTGATGGTCATTTGTACGTTCCAGGGAACCTAGTCTTCACTCTAGGGCGTTGCTCCACCAGATCGAATTGTTAGGGCCAAAGAAGTCAACGCCCGAAGCATAAAATACAAAATAAATAGAACAGATTTTCCATTGTATAAAACGAATAATTGCTACCAGTGTAAAAGTTATGGTCATTTCTACGTTCCGGGCAACCTAGGCTTCACTCTAGGGCGTTGCTCCACCAGATCGAATAGCTAGGTCCTTAGAAGTCAACGCCAGAAGCATAAAATACGATATAAATACAACAGCTTTTCCATGGTATAAAATGAGTAATTGCAAACAGTGTGAAAGTAATGGTCATTTCAACTTTCCGGGCAACCTAGTCTTCACTCTACGGAGTTGTTCCACCAGATCGAATAGTTAGGGCCTAAGAAGTGAACGCCAGAAGCATAAAATACAATATAAATACAACAGTTTTTTCACTCCATAAAACAAATAATTGAAACCAGTATGAAACTTATGGTCATTTCTACGTTCCGGGCAACCTAGGCTTCACTCTAGGGCGTTGCTCCACCAGATCGAATGGTTAGGTCCTAAGAAGTCAACGCCAGAAGCATAAAATACGATATAAATACAACAGCTTTTCCATGGTATAAAATGAGTAATTGCAAACAGTGTGAAAGTAATGGTCATTTCTAGGTTCCGAGCAACCTAGGCGTCACTCTAGGGCGTTGCTCCACCAGATCGAATAGCTAGTGACTTAGAATTCATCGCTAAAAGCATAAAATACAATTATAATACAACAGTTTTTTCATCGTATAACAGGAATAATTGCAACCAGTGTGAGAGTTCTGGTCATTTCTACGTTCTCGGCAACCTAGGCTTCACTCTAGGGTGTTGCTCCACCAGATCGAATAGTTAGGGTCTTAGAAGTCAACACCATGAGCATAAGATACAATAAAAATACAAAAGTCTTTTCATCGTATTACAGGAATAATTGCAATAAGCGTGAAAGTAATGATCATTTCGGCGTTTCGGGCATCCTAGACTTAACTCTGGGGCATTGTGCCTCCAGATCGAATAGTTAGGGCCTAAGAAGTCACTGCCAGAGGCATAAAATACAATATAAGTACAACAGCTTTTCCATCGAATAAAATGAATAATTGCAAACAGTGTGAAAGATATAGTCATTTCTACGTTCCGGGCAACCTAGGCGTCACTCTAGGGCGTTGCTCCACCACATCTAATAGCTACGGCCTTAGAAGTCAACGCCAGAAGAATAAAATACAATAAAAATGCAACAGCTTTTGCATCGTATAAAACGAATAATTGCAGCCAGTGTGAAAGTTATGGTCATTTCTACTTTCCGGTCAACCTAGGCTTCACCCTAGGGCGTTGCTCCACCAGATGGAATAGTTAGGGCCTAAGAAGTCAACGCCAGAAGCATAAAATAGAATAATGACGCAACAGTTTTTCCATCGTATAACAGGAATAACTGCAAACAGTATGAAAGTACTGGTCATTTCTACGATCCGGGTAACCTAGGTTTCACTCTAGGGCGTTGCTCCACCAGATCGTATAGTTAGGGCCTATGAAGGCAACGCCATAAGAATAAAATACAATATAAATATACCAGTTTTTCAATCGTATAAAACGAATAATAGCAACCAGTTGTCTAGGTTATGGTCATTCCAACGTTCCTGGCAATCTAGGCTTCACTCTAGGGCGTTACTCCACCAGATCAATCAGTTAGGGCGTTAGAAGTCAACGCCCGAAACATAAAATGCAAAATAAATAGAATAGCTTTTCCATTGTATAAAACGAATAATTGCTACCAGAGTGAAAGTTATGGTCATTTCTACGTTCCGGGCAACCTAGGCTTCACTCTAGGGTGTTGCTCCACCAGATCGAAGAGCTAGGGCCTTAGAAGTCAGCGCGCGAAGCATAAAATACGAAATAAATAGTACAGTTTTTCCATCGTATTAAACGAATAATTTCCACCAGTGTGGAGGTTATGGTCACTTCTACTTTCCGGGCAACCTAGGCTTCACCCTAGGGTGTTGTTCCACCAGATGGAATAGTTAGGGCCTAAGAAGTCAACGTCAGAAGCATAAAACACGATATAAATACAGCAGCTTTTCCATCGCATAAAACGGATAATTGCAACCAGTGTGAAAGTAATGGTCATTTCTACGTTCCGGTCAACGTAGGTTTCACTCTAGGGCGTTGATCCACCAGAGGGAATAGTTAGGGCCTAAGAAGTCAACGCCAGAAGCATAAAATACAATATAAATACAACAGCTTTTCAATCGTATAAAATGAATAATTGCAAACAGTGTGAAAGATATGGTCATTTCTACGTTCCGGGCAACCCAGGCGTCACTCTAGGGCGTTGCTCCACCACATCTAATAACTACGGCCTTAGAAGTCAACGCCAGAAGAATAAAATGCAATAAAGATGCAACAGCTTTTTCATCGTATAAAACGAATAATTGCAACCAGTGTGAAAGTTATGGTCATTTCTACTTTCCGAGCAACCTAGGCTTCACCCTAGGGCGTTGCTCCAACAGATTGAAAAGATAGGACCTTAGAGGTCAATGCCCGAAGCATAAAAAGCAATAAAAGTACAACAGCTTTTCCATCATATAACAGGAATAATTGCAACCAGTTTGAAAGTGATGATCATTTCTTCGTTCCGGGCAACTTACGCTTCACTCTAGGGCGTTGTTCCACCATATCGAACAGTTAGGGCCAAAGAAGTCAACGCCAGAAGCATAAAATACAATATAAATATGACAGTTTTTCCATTGTATAAAACGAATAATAGCAACCAGTGTGAAAGTTATGGTCACTTCTTCGTTCCGGGCAACCTAGGCTTCACACTAGGGCGTTGCTTCTCCAGCTCGGATAGTTTGGGCCTTAGAAGTCAACGCCCGAAGCATCAAATACAAAATAAATAAAACAGATTTTCCATCGTATAAAACGAATAATTGCAACCAGTGTGAATGTAATGGTCATTTCTATGTTCCGGGCAATCTAGGCTTCACTCTAGGGCGTTGTTCCACCATATCGAACAGTTAGGGCCAAAGAAGTCAACGCCAGAAGCATAAAATACAATATAAATATGACAGTTTTTCCATTGTATAAAACGAATAATAGCATCCAGTGTGAATGTTATGGTCATATCTTCGTTCCGGGCAAGCTAGGCTTCACATTAGGGCGTTGCTCCACCAGATCGAATAGTTAGGGCCTTAGAAGTCAACGCCCGAAGCATAAAATACAAAATAAATAAAACAGCTTTTCCATCGTATAAAACGAATAATTCAAACCAGTGCGAATGTAATGGTCATTTCTTCGTTCCGGGCAACCTAGGCTTCACTCTAGGGCGTTGCTCCACCATATCGAATAGTTAGGGCCTTAGAAATCAACGCCAGAAGCATAAAATACAATAAAGATGCAACAGTTTTTCCATCATATAACATCAATAACTGCAAACAGTGTGAAAGTAATTGTCATTTCTACGTTCCAGGCAACCTAGGCTTCACTCTAGGGCGTTGTTCCACCAGATCGAATAGTTAGGGCCTAAGAAGTCAACGTCAGAAGCATAAAATACAATATAAATACAACAGTTTTTGCATCATATAAAACAAATAATTGCAACCAGTGTGAAAGCTATGGTCATTTCTACTTTCCGGGCAACCTAGGCTTCACCCTAGGGCGTTGTTCCACCAGATCGAATAGTTAGGGCCTAAGAAGTGAACGCCAGAAGCATAAAATACAATATAAATACAACAGTTTTTTCACTCCATAAAACAAATAATTGAAACCAGTATGAAAGTTATGGTCATTTCTACGTTCCGGGCAACCTAAGCTTCACTCTAGGGCGTTGCTCCACCAGATCGAATGGTTAGGTCCTAAGAAATCAACGCCAGAAGCATATAATACAATATAAATATGACAGTTTTTCCATTGTATAAAACGAATAATAGCATCCAGTGTGAAAGTTATGGTCATATCTTCGTTCCGGGCAAGCTAGGCTTCACACTAGGGCGTTGCTCCACCAGATCGAATAGTTAGGGCCTTAGAGGTCAACGCCCGAAGCATAAAATACAAAATAAATAAAACAGCTTTTCCATCGTATAAAACGAATAATTCAAACCAGTGCGAATGTAATGGTCATTTCTGCGTTCCGGGCAACCTAGGCTTCACTCTAGGGCGTTGTTCCACCAGATCGAATAGTTAGGGCCTAAGAAGTCAACGCCAGAAGCATATAATACAATATAAATACAACAGCTTTTCAATCGTATAAAACGAATAATTGCAACCAGTGTGAAAGTTATGGACATTTCTACATTCCGGCCAACCTAGGCTTCACCCTAGGGCGTTGCTCCACCAGATCGAATAGTTAGGGCCTTAGAAGTCAACGCCAGAAGCATAAAATACAATAAACATGCAACAGTTTTTCCATCGTTTTACAGGAATAACTGCAACCAGTGTGAATGTACTGGTCATTTCTACGTTCCGGGCAACCTAGGCGTCACTCTAGGGCGTTGCTCCACCTGATCGAATAGTTAGGGCCTTAGAAGTCAACGCCAGAAGCATAAAATGCAATAAAGATGCAACAGTTTTTCCATCGTATAACAGGAATAACTGCAAACAGTGTGAAAGTAATTGTCATTTCTACGTTCCAGGCAACCTAGGCTTCACTCTAGGGCGTTGTTCCACCAGATCGAATAGTTAGGGCCTAAGAAGTCAACGTCAGAAGCATAAAATACAATATAAATACAACAGTTTTTGCATCATATAAAACAAATAATTGCAACCAGTGTGAAAGCTATGGTCATTTCTACTTTCCGGGCAACCTAGGCTTCACCCTAGGGCGTTGCTCCAACAGATTGAATAGTTAGGGCCTTACGAATCAACGCCAGAAGCATAAAATACAATAAAGATGCAACAGTTTTTCCATCATATAACAGGAATAACTCCAAACAGTGTGAAAGTAATTGTCATTACTACGTTCCAGGCAACCTAGGCTTCACTCTAGGGCGTTGTTCCACCAGATCGAATAGTTAGGGCCTAAGAAGTCAACGTCAGAAGCATAAAATACAATATAAATATAACAGTTTTTCCATCGTATAAAACGAATAATAGCAACCAGTGTGAAAGTTATGTTCATTTCTACTTTCCGGGCGACCTAGGCTTCACCCTAGGGCGTTGCTCCAACCGGTGGAATAGCTAGGGCCTTAGAAGTCAATGCCCGACGCATAAAATGCAATAAAAATACAACAGTTTTTACATCCTATAACAGGAATAATTGCAACCAGTTTGAAAGTGATGGTCATTTCTACGTACCGGGCTACCTAGGCTTCACTCTAGGGCGTTGCTCCACCAGATCGAATAGTTAGGTCCTTACAAGTCAACGCCCGAAGCATAAAATACAAAATAAATAGAACAGTTTTTCCATCGTATAAAACGAATAATTGCTACCAGTGTGAAAGTTATGGTCATTTCTACTTTCCGGGCAACCTAGGCTTCACCCCAGGGCGTTGTTCCACCAGATGGAATAGTTAGGGCCTAAGAAGTCAACGCCAGAAGCATAAAATACAATATAAATATACCAGTTTTTCCATCGTATAAAACGAATAATAGCAACCAGTTGTCTAGGTTATGGTCATTTCAACGTTCCTGGCAATCCAGGCTTCATTCTAGGGCGTTGCTCCACCAGATCAATCAGTTAGGGCGTCAGAAGTCAACGCCCGAAGCATAAAATGCAAAACAAATAGAACAGCTTTTCCATTGTATAAAACGAATAATTGCTACCAGAGTAAAAGTTATGGTCATTTCTACGTTCCGGGCAACCTAGGCTTCACTCTAGGGCGTTGCTCCACCAGATCGAATAGTTAGGGCCTTAGAAGTCTACACCAGAAGCATAAAATACGATATAAATACAACAGTTTGTCCATCGTAGAACAGGAATAATTGCAACCAGTGTGAAAGTTATGGTCATTTCTGCGTTCCGGGCAACCTAGGCTTCACTCTAGGGCGTTGCTCCACCAGATCGAATAGCTAGGTCCTTAGAAGTCAACGCCCGAAACGTAAAATGCAAAATAAATAGAATAGCTTATCCATTGTATAAAACGAATACTTGCTACCAGTGTGAAAGTTATGGTCATTTCTACGTTCCGGGCAACCTAGGCTTCACCCTAGGGCGTTGTTCCACCAGATCGAATAGTTAGGGCCTAAGAAGTGAACGCCAGAAGCATAAAATACAATATAAATACAACAGTTTTTTCACTCCATAAAACAAATAATTGAAACCAGTATGAAAGTTATGGTCATTTCTACGTTCCGGGCAACCTAAGCTTCACTCTAGGGCGTTGCTCCACCAGATCGAATGTTTAGGTCCTAAGAAATCAACGCCAGAAGCATATAATACAATATAAATATGACAGTTTTTCCATTGTATAAAACGAATAATAGCATCCAGTGTGAAAGTTATGGTCATATCTTCGTTCCGGGCAAGCTAGGCTTCACACTAGGGCGTTGCTCCACCAGATCGAATAGTTAGGGCCTTAGAGGTCAACGCCCGAAGCATAAAATACAAAATAAATAAAACAGCTTTTCCATCGTATAAAACGAATAATTCAAACCAGTGCGAATGTAATGGTCATTTCTGCGTTCCGGGCAACCTAGGCTTCACTCTAGGGCGTTGTTCCACCAGATCGAATAGTTAGGGCCTAAGAAGTCAACGCCAGAAGCATATAATACAATATAAATACAACAGCTTTTCAATCGTATAAAACGAATAATTGCAACCAGTGTGAAAGTTATGGACATTTCTACATTCCGGCCAACCTAGGCTTCACCCTAGGGCGTTGCTCCACCAGATCGAATAGTTAGGGCCTTAGAAGTCAACGCCAGAAGCATAAAATACAATAAAGATGCAACAGTTTTTCCATCGTTTTACAGGAATAACTGCAACCAGTGTGAATGTACTGGTCATTTCTACGTTCCGGGCAACCTAGGCGTCACTCTAGGGCGTTGCTCCACCTGATCGAATAGTTAGGGCCTTAGAAGTCAACGCCAGAAGCATAAAATGCAATAAAGATGCAACAGTTTTTCCATCGTATAACAGGAATAACTGCAAACAGTGTGATAGTACTGGTCATTTCTACGTTCCGGGCAACCTAGGCTTCACTCTAGGGAGTTGCTCCACCAGATCGAATAGTTAGGGCCTTAGAAGTCCACGCCCGAAGCATAAAATACGATAAAGACGCAACAGTTTTTCCATCGTATAAATCGAATGATTGCTACCAGTGTGAAATTTATGTTCATTTCTACTTTCCGGGCGACCTAGGCTTCACCCTAGGGCGTCGCTCCAACCGGTGGAATAGCTAGGGCCTTAGAAGTCAATGCCCGACGCATAAAATGCAATAAAAATATACCAGTTTTTCCATCGTATAAAGCGAATAATAGCAACCAGTTGTCTAGGTTATGGTCATTTCAACGTTCCTGGCAATCCAGGCTTCATTCTAGGGCGTTGCACCACCAGATCAATCAGTTAGGGCGTTAGAAGTCAACGCCCGAAGCATAAAATGCAAAACAAATAGAACAGCTTTTCCATTGTATAAAACGAATAATTGCTACCAGTGTAAAAGTTATGGTCATTTCTACGTTCCGGGCAACCTAGGCTTCACTCTAGGGCGTTGTTCCACCAGATCGAATAGTTAGGGCCTAAGAAGTCAACGCCAGAAGCATATAATACAATATAAATACAACAGCTTTTCAATCGTATAAAACGAATAATTGCAACCAGTGTGAAAGTAATGGTCATTTCTACGTTCCGAGAAACCCTGGCGTCGCTCTAGGGCGTTGCTCCACCAGATCGAATTGCTAGGGACTTAGAATTCATCGCTAAAAGCATAAAATACAATTAAAATACAACAGTTTTTCCATCGTATAACAGGAATAATTGCAACCAGTGTGAAGGTAATGGTCACTTCTACGTTCCGGGCAACGTAGGTTTCACTCTAGGGCGTTGATCCACCAGAGGGAATAGTTAGGGCCTAAGAAGTCAACGCCAGAAGCATATAATACAATATTTAATACAACAGCTTTTCAACCGTATAAAACGAATAATTGCAACCAGTGTGAAAGTTATGGACATTTCTACATTCCGGCCAACCTAGGCTTCACCCTAGGGCGTTGCTCCACCAGATCGAATAGCTAGGGCCTTAGAAGTCAACGCCAGAAGCATAAAATACAATAAAGATGCAACAGTTTTTCCATCGTTTTACAGGAATAACTGCAACCAGTGTGAATGTACTGGTCATTTCTACGTTCCGGGCAACCTAGGCGTCACTCTAGGGCGTTGCTCCACCAGATCGAATAGTTAGGGCCTTAGAAATCAACGCCAGAAGCATAAAATGCAATAAAGATGCAACAGTTTTTCCATCGTATAACAGGAATAACTGCAAACAGTGTGATAGTACTGGTCATTTCCACGTTCCGGGCAACCTAGGCTTCACTCTAGGGAGTTGCTCCACCAGATCGAATAGTTAGGGCCTTAGATGTCCACGCCCGAAGCATAAAATACGATAAAGATGCAACAGTTTTTCCATCGTATAAAACGAATGATTGCTACCAGTGTGAAATTTATGGTCATTCCTACATTCCGAGCAACCTAGGCTTCACTCTAGAGCGCTGCCCCACAAGATCGAATAGTTGGGTCCTAAGACGTCAACGCCAGAAGCATAAAATACGATATAATTACAACAGTTTGTCCATCGTAGAACAGGAATAATTATAACCAGTGTGAAAGTTATGGTCATTTCTACGTTCCGGGCAACCGAGGCTTCACTCTAGGGCGTGGCTCCACCAGATCAAACAGTTAGGGCCTTAGAAGTCAACGCCCGAAGCATAAAATACAAAATAAATGGAACAGTTTTTCCATTGTATAAAACGAATAATTGCTACCAGTGTGAAAGTTATGGTCATTTCTACGTTCCGGGAAACCTAGGCTTCACCCTAGGGCGTTGTTCCACCAGATCGAATAGTTAGGGCCTAAGAAGTGAACGCCAGAAGCATAAAATACAATATAAACACAACAGTTTTTTCACTCCATAAAACAAATAATTGAAACCAGTATGAAAGTTATGGTCATTTCTACGTTCCGGGCAACCTAAGCTTCACTCTAGGGCGTTGCTCCACCAGATCGAATGGTTAGGTCCTAAGAAATCAACGCCAGAAGCATATAATACAATATAAATATGACAGTTTTTGCATTGTATAAAACGAATAATAGCATCCAGTGTGAAAGTTATGGTCATATCTTCGTTCCGGGCAAGCTAGGCTTCACACTAGGGCGTTGCTCCACCAGATCGAATAGTTAGGGCCTTAGAGGTCAACGCCCGAAGCATAAAATACAAAATAAATAAAACAGCTTTTCCATCGTATAAAACGAATAATTCAAACCAGTGCGAATGTAATGGTCATTTCTGCGTTCCGGGCAACCTAGGCTTCACTCTCGGGCGTTGCTCCACCAATTCGAATAGCTAGGGCCTTAGAAGTCAACGCCAGAAGCATAAAGTACAATAAAGATGCAAAAGTTTTTCCATCGTATAACAGGAATAACTGCAAACAGTGCGGAAGTTATGGTCATTTCTACGTTCCGGGCAACCTCGGCCTCACTCTAGGGCGTTCCGGCACCAGATCGAATAGTTAGGGACTTAGAAGTCAACGCCCGAAGCATAAAATACAAAATAAATAAAATAGTTTTACCATCGTATAAAACGAGTAATTGCAACCAGTATGAAAGTTAACGTCATTTCTACTTTCCGGGCAACCTAGGCTTCACCCTACGGCGTTGCACCAACAGATTGAATAGTTAGGGCCCTAGAAGTCAACGTCAGAAGCATAAAATACAAAATAAATAAAACAGTTTTTCCATCGTATAAAACGAATAATTGCTACCAGTGTGAAAGTTATGGTCATTTCTACGTTCCCCTCAACCTAGGATACACCCAAGGGCGTTGTTCCACCAGATGGAATAGTTAGGGCCTACGAAGTCAACGCGAGAAGCATAAAATACGATATAAATACAACAGCTATTCCATCGTATAGGACGAATAACTGCAACCAGTGTGAAGGTAATTGTCATTTCTACGTCCTGGGCAACCTAGGCTTCTCTCTCGGGCGCTGCTCCACCAAATCGAATAGCTAGGGCCTTAGAAGTCAACGCCAGAAGCATAAAATGCAATAAAGATGCAAAAGTCTTTCCATCGTATAACAGGAATAACTGCAAACAGTGTGAAAGTAATGGTCATTTCCATGTTCCGGGAAACCAAGTCTTCACTCTAGGGCGCTGTTACACTAGATCGAATAGTTAGGGCCTAAGAAGTCGACGGCAGAAGAATAAAGTACAATATAAGTACAAAAGCTTTTCCATCGTATAAAATGAATAATTGCAAACATTGTGAAGGTAATGGTCATTTCTACGTCCCGGGCAACCTAGGTGTCACCCTAGGGCGTTGCTCCACCACGTCTAATAGCTACGGCCTTAGAAGTCAACCACAGATGAATAAAATACAATAAAGATGCAACAGCTTTTCCATCGTATAAAACGAATAATTGATACCAGTGTGAAAGTTATGGTCATTTCTACTTTCCGGGCATCCTAGGCTTCACCCTAGGACGTTGTTCCACCAGATCGAAAAGTTAGGGCCTAAGAAGTCAACGCCAGAAGCATAAAATACAAAATAAATAGATCAGTTTTTCCATCGTATAAAACGAATAATTGCAACCAGTGTGAAGGTAATGGTCTTTTCTACGTTCCGGGCAACCTAGGCTTCACACTAGGGCGTTGCTCGACCAGATGGAATAGCTAGGGCCTTAGAAGTCAACGCCGGAAGCATAAAATCCCAAATAAACAAAACAGTTTTACCATCGTATAAAACGAATAATTGCTACCAATGTGAAAGTTATGGTCATTTCTACGTTCCGCGCAACGTAGGCTTCACCCGACGGCGTTGTTCCACCAGATGGAATAGTTAGGGCCTAAGAGGTCAACGCCAGAAGCATAAAATACGATATAAATACAACAGCTTTTCCATCGTATAAAACGAATAATTGCAACCAGTGTGGAAGTTATGGTCATTTCTACGTTCCGGGCATCCTAGGCTTCACTCTAGGGCGTTGCTCGACCAGATCGAATAGCTAGGGCCTTAGAAGCCAACGCCTGAAGTATAAAATACAATAAAAGTACAACAGTCTTTCCATCCTATAACAGGAATAATTGCAACCCGTGTGAAAGTGATGGTCATTTCTACGTTCCAGGCAACCTAGGGATCACCCTAGGGCGTTGTTCCACCAGATGGAATAGTTAGGGCCTTAGAAGTCAACGCCCGAAGCATAAAATACAAAATAAATGGAACAGCTTTTCCATCGTATAAAACGAATAATTGCAACCAGTGTGAAAGTAATAGTCATTTCTGCGTTCCGGGCAACGTAGGTTTCACTCTAGGGCGTTGATCCTCCAGAGGGAATAGTTAGGGCATAAGAAGTCAACGCCAGAAGCATAAAATACAAAATAAATAAAACAGTTTTTCCATCGTATAAAACGAATAATTGCTACCAGTGTGAAAGTTATGGTCACTTCCACTTTCCGGTCAACCTAGGCTTCACTATAGGGCGTCGCTCCAACAGATTGAATAGTTAGGTCCTTAGAAGTCAATGCCCGAAGCTTAAAATGCAATAAAAATACATAAGTTCTTCCATCATATAACAGGAATAATTGCAACCAGTTTGAAAGTGATGGTCATTTCCACGTTCCGGGCAACCTAGGCTTCACACTAGGGCGTTGCTTCTCCAGCTCGGATAGTTTGGGCCTTAGAAGTCAACGCCCGAAGCATCAAATACAAAATAAATAAAACAGATTTTCCATCGTATAAAACGAATAATTGCAACCAGTGTGAATGTAATGGTCATTTCTACGTTCCGGGCAATCTAGGCTTCACTCTAGGGCGTTGTTCCACCATATCGAACAGTTAGGGCCAAAGAAGTCAACGCCAGAAGCATAAAATACAATATAAATATGACAGTTTTTCCATTGTATAAAACGAATAATAGCATCCAGTGTGAAAGTTATGGTCATATCTTCGTTCCGGGCAAGCTAGGCTTCACATTAGGGCGTTGCTCCACCAGATCGAATAGTTAGGGCCTTAGAAGTCAACGCCCGAAGCATAAAATACAAAATAAATAAAACAGCTTTTCCATCGTATAAAACGAATAATTCAAACCAGTGCGAATGTAATGGTCATTTCTTCGTTCCGGGCAACCTAGGCTTCACTCTAGGGCGTTGCTCCACCATATCGAATAGTTAGGGCCTTAGAAATCAACGCCAGAAGCATAAAATACAATAAAGATGCAACAGTTTTTCCATCATATAACATCAATAACTGCAAACAGTGTGAAAGTAATTGTCATTTCTACGTTCCAGGCAACCTAGGCTTCACTCTAGGGCGTTGTTCCACCAGATCGAATAGTTAGGGCCTAAGAAGTCAACGTCAGAAGCATAAAATACAATATAAATACAACAGTTTTTGCATCATATAAAACAAATAATTGCAACCAGTGTGAAAGCTATGGTCATTTCTACTTTCCGGGCAACCTAGGCTTCACCCTAGGGCGTTGTTCCACCAGATCGAATAGTTAGGGCCTAAGAAGTGAACGCCAGAAGCATAAAATACAATATAAATACAACAGTTTTTTCACTCCATAAAACAAATAATTGAAACCAGTATGAAAGTTATGGTCATTTCTACGTTCCGGGCAACCTAAGCTTCACTCTAGGGCGTTGCTCCACCAGATCGAATGGTTAGGTCCTAAGAAATCAACGCCAGAAGCATATAATACAATATAAATATGACAGTTTTTCCATTGTATAAAACGAATAATAGCATCCAGTGTGAAAGTTATGGTCATATCTTCGTTCCGGGCAAGCTAGGCTTCACACTAGGGCGTTGCTCCACCAGATCGAATAGTTAGGGCCTTAGAGGTCAACGCCCGAAGCATAAAATACAAAATAAATAAAACAGCTTTTCCATCGTATAAAACGAATAATTCAAACCAGTGCGAATGTAATGGTCATTTCTGCGTTCCGGGCAACCTAGGCTTCACTCTAGGGCGTTGTTCCACCAGATCGAATAGTTAGGGCCTAAGAAGTCAACGCCAGAAGCATATAATACAATATAAATACAACAGCTTTTCAATCGTATAAAACGAATAATTGCAACCAGTGTGAAAGTTATGGACATTTCTACATTCCGGCCAACCTAGGCTTCACCCTAGGGCGTTGCTCCACCAGATCGAATAGTTAGGGCCTTAGAAGTCAACGCCAGAAGCATAAAATGCAATAAAGATGCAACAGTTTTTCCATCGTATAACAGGAATAACTGCAAACAGTGTGATAGTACTGGTCATTTCTACGTTCCGGGCAACCTAGGCTTCACTCTATGGAGTTGCTCCACCAGATCGAATAGTTAGGGCCTTAGAAGTCCACGCCCGAAGCATAAAATACGATAAAGATGCAACAGTTTTTCCATCGTATAAATCGAATGATTGCTACCAGGGTGAAATTTATGTTCATTTCTACTTTCCGGGCGACCTAGGCTTCACCCTAGGGCGTTGCTCCAACCGGTGGAATAGCTAGGGCCTTAGAAGTCAATGCCCGACGCATAAAATGCAATAAAAATATACCAGTTTTTCCATCGTATAAAGCGAATAATAGCAACCAGTTGTCTAGGTTATGGTCATTTCAACGTTCCTGGCAATCCAGGCTTCATTCTAGGGCGTTGCTCCACCAGATCGAATAGTTAGGGCCTTAGAAGTCAACGCCCGAAGCATAAAATACAAAATAAATAAAACAGCTTTTCCATCGTATAAAACGAATAATTCAAACCAGTGCGAATGTAATGGTCATTTCTACGTTCCGGGCAACCTAGGCTTCACTCTAGGGCGTTGCTCCACCATATCGAATAGTTAGGGCCTTAGAAATCAACGCCAGAAGCATAAAATACAATAAAGATGCAACAGTTTTTCCATCATATAACATCAATAACTGCAAACAGTGTGAAAGTAATTGTCATTTCTACGTTCCAGGCAACCTAGGCTTCACTCTAGGGCGTTGTTCCACCAGATCGAATAGTTAGGGCCTAAGAAGTCAACGTCAGAAGCATAAAATACAATATAAATACAACAGTTTTTGCATCATATAAAACAAATAATTGCAACCAGTGTGAAAGCTATGGTCATTTCTACTTTCCGGGCAACCTAGGCTTCACCCTAGGGCGTTGCTCCAACAGATTGAATAGTTAGGGCCTTACGAATCAACGCCAGAAGCATAAAATACAATAAAGATGCAACAGTTTTTCCATCATATAACAGGAATAACTCCAAACAGTGTGAAAGTAATTGTCATTACTACGTTCCAGGCAACCTAGGCTTCACTCTAGGGCGTTGTTCCACCAGATCGAATAGTTAGGGCCTAAGAAGTCAACGTCAGAAGCATAAAATACAATATAAATATAACAGTTTTTCCATCGTATAAAACGAATAATAGCAACCAGTGTGAAAGTTATGTTCATTTCTACTTTCCGGGCGACCTAGGCTTCACCCTAGGGCGTTGCTCCAACCGGTGGAATAGCTAGGGCCTTAGAAGTCAATGCCCGACGCATAAAATGCAATAAAAATACAACAGTTTTTACATCCTATAACAGGAATAATTGCAACCAGTTTGAAAGTGATGGTCATTTCTACGTACCGGGCTACCTAGGCTTCACTCTAGGGCGTTGCTCCACCAGATCGAATAGTTAGGTCCTTAGAAGTCAACGCCCGAAGCATAAAATACAAAATAAATAGAACAGTTTTTCCATCGTATAAAACGAATAATTGCTACCAGTGTGAAAGTTATGGTCATTTCTACTTTCCGGGCAACCTAGCCTTCACCCCAGGGCGTTGTTCCACCAGATGGAATAGTTAGGGCCTAAGAAGTCAACGCCAGAAGCATAAAATACAATATAAATATACCAGTTTTTCCATCGTATAAAACGAATAATAGCAACCAGTTGTCTAGGTTATGGTCATTTCAACGTTCCTGGCAGAGGCTTCATTCTAGGGCGTTGCTCCACCAGATCAATCAGTTAGGGCGTCAGAAGTCAACGCCCGAAGCATAAAATGCAAAACAAATAGAACAGCTTTTCCATTGTATAAAACGAATAATTGCTACCAGAGTAAAAGTTATGGTCATTTCTACGTTCCGGGCAACCTAGGCTTCACTCTAGGGCGTTGCTCCACCAGATCGAATAGTTAGGGCCTTAGAAGTCTACACCAGAAGCATAAAATACGATATAAATACAACAGTTTGTCCATCGTAGAACAGGAATAATTGCAACCAGTGTGAAAGTTATGGTCATTTCTGCGTTCCGGGCAACCTAGGCTTCACTCTAGGGCGTTGCTCCACCAGATCGAATAGCTAGGTCCTTAGAAGTCAACGCCCGAAACGTAAAATGCAAAATAAATAGAATAGCTTATCCATTGTATAAAACGAATACTTGCTACCAGTGTGAAAGTTATGGTCATTTCTACGTTCCGGGCAACCTAGGCTTCACCCTAGGGCGTTGTTCCACCAGATCGAATAGTTAGGGCCTAAGAAGTGAACGCCAGAAGCATAAAATACAATATAAATACAACAGTTTTTTCACTCCATAAAACAAATAATTGAAACCAGTATGAAAGTTATGGTCATTTCTACGTTCCGGGCAACCAAAGCTTCACTCTAGGGCGTTGCTCCACCAGATCGAATGTTTAGGTCCTAAGAAATCAACGCCAGAAGCATATAATACAATATAAATATGACAGTTTTTCCATTGTATAAAACGAATAATAGCATCCAGTGTGAAAGTTATGGTCATATCTTCGTTCCGGGCAAGCTAGGCTTCACACTAGGGCGTTGCTCCACCAGATCGAATAGTTAGGGCCTTAGAGGTCAACGCCCGAAGCATAAAATACAAAATAAATAAAACAGCTTTTCCATCGTATAAAACGAATAATTCAAACCAGTGCGAATGTAATGGTCATTTCTGCGTTCCGGGCAACCTAGGCTTCACTCTAGGGCGTTGTTCCACCAGATCGAATAGTTAGGGCCTAAGAAGTCAACGCCAGAAGCATATAATACAATATAAATACAACAGCTTTTCAATCGTATAAAACGAATAATTGCAACCAGTGTGAAAGTTATGGTCATTTCTACGTTCCGGGCAACCTAGGCTTCACTCTAGGGCGTTGTTCCACCAGATCGAATAGTTAGGGCGTCAGAAGTCAACGCCCGAAGCATAAAATGCAAAACAAATAGAACAGCTTTTCCATTGTATAAAACGAATAATTGCTACCAGAGTAAAAGTTATGGTCATTTCTACGTTCCGGGCAACCTAGGCTTCACTCTAGGGAGTTGCTCCACCAGATCGAATAGTTAGGGCCTTAGAAGTCCACGCCCGAAGCATAAAATACGATAAAGACGCAACAGTTTTTCCATCGTATAAATCGAATGATTGCTACCAGTGTGAAATTTATGTTCATTTCTACTTTCCGGGCGACCTAGGCTTCACCCTAGGGCGTCGCTCCAACCGGTGGAATAGCTAGGGCCTTAGAAGTCAATGCCCGACGCATAAAATGCAATAAAAATATACCAGTTTTTCCATCGTATAAAGCGAATAATAGCAACCAGTTGTCTAGGTTATGGTCATTTCAACGTTCCTGGCAATCCAGGCTTCATTCTAGGGCGTTGCTCCACCAGATCAATCAGTTAGGGCGTTAGAAGTCAACGCCCGAAGCATAAAATGCAAAACAAATAGAACAGCTTTTCCATTGTATAAAACGAATAATTGCTACCAGAGTAAAAGTTATGGTCATTTCTACGTTCCGGGCAACCTAGGCTTCACTCTAGGGCGTTGTTCCACCAGATCGAATAGTTAGGGCCTAAGAAGTCAACGCCAGAAGCATATAATACAATATAAATACAACAGCTTTTCAATCGTATAAAACGAATAATTGCAACCAGTGTGAAAGTAATGGTCATTTCTACGTTCCGAGAAACCCTGGCGTCGCTCTAGGGCGTTGCTCCACCAGATCGAATTGCTAGGGACTTAGAATTCATCGCTAAAAGCATAAAATACAATTAAAATACAACAGTTTTTCCATCGTATAACAGGAATAATTGCAACCAGTGTGAAGGTAATGGTCACTTCTACGTTCCGGGCAACGTAGGTTTCACTCTAGGGCGTTGATCCACCAGAGGGAATAGTTAGGGCCTAAGAAGTCAACGCCAGAAGCATATAATACAATATTTAATACAACAGCTTTTCAACCGTATAAAACGAATAATTGCAACCAGTGTGAAAGTTATGGACATTTCTACATTCCGGCCAACCTAGGCTTCACCCTAGGGCGTTGCTCCACCAGATCGAATAGCTAGGGCCTTAGAAGTCAACGCCAGAAGCATAAAATACAATAAAGATGCAACAGTTTTTCCATCGTTTTACAGGAATAACTGCAAACAGTGTGATAGTACTGGTCATTTCCACGTTCCGGGCAACCTAGGCTTCACTCTAGGGAGTTGCTCCACCAGATCGAATAGTTAGGGCCTTAGATGTCCACGCCCGAAGCATAAAATACGATAAAGATGCAACAGTTTTTCCATCGTATAAAACGAATGATTGCTACCAGTGTGAAATTTATGGTCATTCCTACATTCCGAGCAACCTAGGCTTCACTCTAGAGCGCTGCCCCACAAGATCGAATAGTTGGGTCCTAAGACGTCAACGCCAGAAGCATAAAATACGATATAATTACAACAGTTTGTCCATCGTAGAACAGGAATAATTATAACCAGTGTGAAAGTTATGGTCATTTCTACGTTCCGGGCAACCGAGGCTTCACTCTAGGGCGTGGCTCCACCAGATCAAACAGTTAGGGCCTTAGAAGTCAACGCCCGAAGCATAAAATACAATATAAACACAACAGTTTTTTCACTCCATAAAACAAATAATTGAAACCAGTATGAAAGTTATGGTCATTTCTACGTTCCGGGCAACCTAAGCTTCACTCTAGGGCGTTGCTCCACCAGATCGAATGGTTAGGTCCTAAGAAATCAACGCCAGAAGCATATAATACAATATAAATATGACAGTTTTTGCATTGTATAAAACGAATAATAGCATCCAGTGTGAAAGTTATGGTCATATCTTCGTTCCGGGCAAGCTAGGCTTCACACTAGGGCGTTGCTCCACCAGATCGAATAGTTAGGGCCTTAGAGGTCAACGCCCGAAGCATAAAATACAAAATAAATAAAACAGCTTTTCCATCGTATAAAACGAATAATTCAAACCAGTGCGAATGTAATGGTCATTTCTGCGTTCCGGGCAACCTAGGCTTCACTCTCGGGCGTTGCTCCACCAATTCGAATAGCTAGGGCCTTAGAAGTCAACGCCAGAAGCATAAAGTACAATAAAGATGCAAAAGTTTTTCCATCGTATAACAGGAATAACTGCAAACAGTGCGGAAGTTATGGTCATTTCTACGTTCCGGGCAACCTCGGCCTCACTCTAGGGCGTTCCGGCACCAGATCGAATAGTTAGGGACTTAGAAGTCAACGCCCGAAGCATAAAATACAAAATAAATAAAATAGTTTTACCATCGTATAAAACGAGTAATTGCAACCAGTATGAAAGTTAACGTCATTTCTACTTTCCGGGCAACATAGCTTCACCCTTGGGCGTTGCACCAACAGATTGAATAGTTAGGGCCTTAGAAGTCAACGCCCGAAGCGTAAAATACAAAATAAATGGAACAGCTTTTCCATTGTATAAAACGAATAATTGCAATCGGTGTGAAGGTAATGGTCCTTTCTACGTTCCGGGCAACCTAGGCTTCACTCTAGGGCGGTGCTCCACCAGATCAAATAGTTAGGGCCTTAGAAGTCAACGCCGGAAGCATAAAATACCAAATAAATAAAACAGATTTACCGTCGTATGAAGCGAATAATTGCTACCAGTGTGAAAGTTAGGGTCATTTCTACGATCCGCGCAACCTAGGCTTCACCAGACGGCGTTGTTCCACCAGATTGAATAGTTAGGGCCTAAGCGGTCAACGCCAGAGGCATTAAATACGATATAAATACAACAGCTTTTCCATCGTATAAAACGAATAATTGCAACCAGTGTGGAAGTTATGGTCATTTCTACGTTCCGGGCAACCTAGGCTTCACTCTAGGGCGTTGCTCGACCAGATCGAATAGCTAGGGCCTTAGACGTCAACGCCCGAATCATAAAATACAAAATAAATAGAACAGTTTTTCCACCGTATAAAACGAATAATTGCAACCAATATGAAAGTTAACGTCATTTCTGCTTTCGGGGCAACATAGGCTTCACACTTGGGCGTTGCACCAACAGATTGAAAAGTTAGGCCCTTAGAAGTCAACGCCCGAAGCGTAAAATACAAAATAAATAGAACAGTTTTTCCATCGTATAAAACGAATAATTGCAACCAGTGTGAAGGTAATGGTTTTTTCTACGTTCCGGGCAACATAGGCTTCACTCTAGGGCGGTGCTCCACCAGATCAAATAGCTAGGGCCTAAGAAGTCAACGCCAGAAGCATAAAATACAACACAAATACAACAGATTTTCCATCGTGTATAATGTATATTTGCAAACAGTGTGAAAGTAATGGTCATTTCTACGTACCGGGCAACCTAGGCTTCACTCTAGGGCGTTGCTCGACCAGATCGAATAGCTGGGGCCTTAGAAGTCAACGCCTGAAGTATAAAATACAAAATAAATACAACAGTTTTTCCATCGTATAAAACGAATAATTGCAACCAGTATGAAAGTTAACGTCATTTCTACTTTCCGGGCAACCTAGGCTTCACCCTACGGCGTTGCACCAACAGATTGAATAGTTAGGGCCCTAGAAGTCAACGTCAGAAGCATAAAATACAAAATAAATAAAACAGTTTTTCCATCGTATAAAACGAATAATTGCTACCAGTGTGAAAGTTATGGTCATTTCTACGTTCCCCTCAACCTAGGATACACCCAAGGGCGTTGTTCCACCAGATGGAATAGTTAGGGCCTACGAAGTCAACGCGAGAAGCATAAAATACGATATAAATACAACAGCTATTCCATCGTATAGGACGAATAACTGCAACCAGTGTGAAGGTAATTGTCATTTCTACGTCCTGGGCAACCTAGGCTTCTCTCTCGGGCGCTGCTCCACCAAATCGAATAGCTAGGGCCTTAGAAGTCAACGCCAGAAGCATAAAATGCAATAAAGATGCAAAAGTCTTTCCATCGTATAACAGGAATAACTGCAAACAGTGTGAAAGTAATGGTCATTTCCATGTTCTGGGAAACCAAGTCTTCACTCTAGGGCGTTGTTACACTAGATCGAATAGTTAGGGCCTAAGAAGTCGACACCAGAAGAATAAAGTACAATATAAGTACAAAAGCTTTTCCATCGTATAAAATGAATAATTGCAAACATTGTGAAAGTAATGGTCATTTCTACGTCCCGGGCAACCTAGGTGTCACTCTAGGGCGTTGCTCCACCACGTCTAATAGCTACGGCCTTAGAAGTCAACCACAGATGAATAAAATACAATAAAGATGCAACAGCTTTTCCATCGTATAAAACGAATAATTGATACCAGTGTGAAAGTTATGGTCATTTCTACTTTCCGGGCATCCTAGGCTTCACCCTAGGACGTTGTTCCACCAGATCGAAAAGTTAGGGCCTAAGAAGTCAACGCCAGAAGCATAAAATACAAAATAAATAGATCAGTTTTTCCATCGTATAAAACGAATAATTGCAACCAGTGTGAAGGTAATGGTCTTTTCTACGCTCCGGGCAACCTAGGCTTCACACTAGGGCGTTGCTCGACCAGATGGAATAGCTAGGGCCTTAGAAGTCAACGCCGGAAGCATAAAATCCCAAATAAACAAAACAGTTTTACCATCGTATAAAACGAATAATTGCTACCAATGTGAAAGTTATGGTCTTTTCTACGTTCCGCGCAACGTAGGCTTCACCCGACGGCGTTGTTCCACCAGATGGAATAGTTAGGGCCTAAGAGGTCAACGCCAGATGCATAAAATACGATATAAATACAACAGCTTTTCCATCGTATAAAACGAATAATAGCAACCAGTGTGGAAGTTATGGTGATTTCTACGTTCCGGGCATCCTAGGCTTCACTCTAGGGCGTTGCTCGACCAGATCGAATAGCTAGGGCCTTAGAAGCCAACGCCTGAAGTATAAAATACAATAAAAGTACAACAGTCTTTCCATCCTATAACAGGAATAATTGCAACCCGTGTGAAAGTGATGGTCATTTCTACGTTCCAGGCAACCTAGGGATCACCCTAGGGCGTTGTTCCACCAGATGGAATAGTTAGGGCCTTAGAAGTCAACGCCCGAAGCATAAAATACAAAATAAATGGAACAGCTTTTCCATCGTATAAAACGAATAATTGCAACCAGTGTGAAAGTAATAGTCATTTCTGCGTTCCGGGCAACGTAGGTTTCACTCTAGGGCGTTGATCCTCCAGAGGGAATAGTTAGGGCATAAGAAGTCAACGCCAGAAGCATAAAATACAAAATAAATAAAACAGTTTTTCCATCGTATAAAACGAATAATTGCTACCAGTGTGAAAGTTATGGTCACTTCCACTTTCCGGTCAACCTAGGCTTCACTATAGGGCGTCGCTCCAACAGATTGAATAGTTAGGTCCTTAGAAGTCAATGCCCGAAGCATAAAATGCAATAAAAATACATAAGTTCTTCCATCATATAACAGGAATAATTGCAACCAGTTTGAAAGTGATGGTCATTTCCACGTTCCGGGCAACCTAGGCTTCACTCTGGGGCGTTGATCCACCAGATGGAATAGCTAGGGCCTTAGAAGTCAACGCCCGAAGCATAAAATACAAAATAAATAGTACAGTTTTTCCATCGTATAAAACGAATAATTGATACCAGTGTGGAAGTTGTGGTCATTTCTACTTTCCGGGCAACCTAGGTTTCACCCTAGGGCGTTGCTCCACCAGATGGAATAGTTATGGACTAAGAAGTCAACGCCAGAAGCATAAAAGGCGATATAAATACAACAGCTTTTCCATCGTATAAAACGAATAATTGCAACCAGTGTGGAAGTTATCGTCATTTCTACGTTCCGGGCAACCTAGGCTTCTCACTAGGGCGTTGCTCGACCAGATCGAATAGCTAGGGCCTTAGAAGTCAACGCCCGAAGCATAAAATACAAAATAAATAGAACAGTTTTTCCAACGTGTAAAACGAATAATTGCTACCAGTGTGAAAGTTATGGTCATTGCTACGTTCCGCGCTACCTAGGCTTCACCCAAGGGCGTTGTTCCACCAGATGGAATAGTTAGGGCCTAAGATGTCAACGCCAGAAGCATAAGATACGATATAAATACAACAGCATTTCCATCGTATAAAACGAATAATTGCAACCAGGGTGAATGTAATGGTCATTTCTACGTTCCGGGCAGCCTAGGCTTCACTCTAGGGCGTTGCTCCACCAGATCGAATAGTTAGGACCTTAGAAATCAACGCCAGAAGCATAAAATACAATAAAGATGCAACAGTTTTTCCATCGTAAAACAGGAATAATTGCAACCAGTGTGAAGGCAATGGTCTTTTCTACGTTCCGGGCAACCTAGGCTTCACTCTAGGGCGGTGCTCCACCAGATCAAATAGTTAGGGCCTAAGAAGTCAACGCCAGAAGCATAAAATACAACATAAGTACAACAGATTTTCCATCGTATACAATGTATATTTGCAACCAGTGTGAAGGCAATGGTCTTTTCTACGTTCCGGGCAACCTAGGCTTCACTCTAGGGCGGTGCTCCACCAGATCAAATAGTTAGGGCCTAAGAAGTCAACGCCAGAAGCATAAAATACAACATAAATACAACAGATTTTCCATCGTATACAATGTATATTTGCAAACAGTGTGAAGGTAATGGTCATTTCTACGTTCCGGGCAACCTAGGCTTCACTCTAGGGCGTCGCTCTAACAGATTGAATAGTTAGGTCCTTAGAAGTCAATGCCCGAAGCATAGAATGCAATAAAAATACATAAGTTTTTCCATCGTATAAAACGAATGATAGCAACCAGTGTGAAAGTTATGGTCATTTCTACGTTCCGGACAACCAAGGCTTCACTCCAGGGCGTTACGCCACCAGATCGAATAGTTAGATCCTTAGAAGTCAACGCCCGAAGCATAAAATACTTAATAAATAAAACAGTTTTTCAATCGTATAAAACGTATAATTGCAACCAGTATGAAAGTTAACGTCATTTCTACTTTCCGGGCAACATAGGCTTCACCCTTGGGCGTTGCACCAGCAGATTGAATAGTTAAGGCCTTAGAAGTCAACGCCCGAAGCATAAAATACAAAATAAATAGAACAGTTTTTCCATCGTATAAAACGAATAATTGCAACCAGTGTGAAGGTAATGGCCTTTTCAACGTTCCGGGCAGCCTAGGCTTCACTCTAGGGCGGTGCTCCACCAGATCAGATAGCTAGGGCATTAGAAGTCAACGACAGAAGCATAAAATACAATAAAGATGCAATAGTTTTTCCATCGTATAACAGGAATAACTGCAAACAGTGTGAAAGTAATGGCCATTTCCATGTTCCGGGCAACCTAGTCTTCACTCTAGGGCGTTGTTCCACCAGATCGAATAGTTAGGGCCTAAGAAGTCAACGGCAGAAGAATAAAATACAATATAAGTACAAAAGCTTTTCCATCGTATAAAATGAATAATTGCAAACATTGTGAAAGTAATGGTCATTTCTACGTTCCCGGCAACCCAGGCGTCACTCTAGGGCGTGGCTCCACCACATCTAATAGCTACTGCCTTAGAAGTCAACCCCAGATGAATAAAATACAATAAAGATGCCACAGCTTTTCCATCGCATAAAACGAATAATTGCAACCAGTGTGAAAATTATGGTCATTTCTACGTTCCGGGCAACCTAGGATTCACTCTAGGGCGTTGCTCCACCAGGTCGAATAGTTAAGGCCTTAGAAGTCAACGCCCGAAGCATAAAATACAAAATAAATAAAACAGTTTTTCCATCGTCTAAAACGAATAATTGCAACCAGTATAAAAGTTAACGTCATTTCTAAATTCCGGGCAACATAGGCTTCACCCTTGGGCGTTGCGCCAACAGATTGAATAGTTATGGGCTTAGAAGTCAACGCCCGTAGCATAAAATACAATATAAATATAACAGTTTTTCCATCGTATAAAACGAATGATAGCAACCAGTGTGAAAGTTATGGTCATTTCTACGTTCCGGGCAACCTAGGCTTCACTCTCGGGCGTTGCTCCACCAATTCGAATAGCTAGGGCCTTAGAAGTCAACGCCAGAAGCATAAAGTACAATAAAGATGCAAAAGTTTTTCCATCGTATAACAGGAATAACTGCAAACAGTGCGGAAGTTATGGTCATTTCTACGTTCCGGGCAACCTCGGCCTCACTCTAGGGCGTTCCGGCACCAGATCGAATAGTTAGGGACTTAGAAGTCAACGCCCGAAGCATAAAATACAAAATAAATAAAATAGTTTTACCATCGTATAAAACGAGTAATTGCAACCAGTATGAAAGTTAACGTCATTTCTACTTTCCGGGCAACATAGCTTCACCCTTGGGCGTTGCACCAACAGATTGGATAGTTAGGGCCTTAGAAGTCAACGCCCGAAGCGTAAAATACAAAATAAATGGAACAGCTTTTCCATCGTATAAAACGAATAATTGCAATCGGTGTGAAGGTAATGGTCCTTTCTACGTTCCGGGCAACCTAGGCTTCACTCTAGGGCAGTGCTCCACCAGATCAAATTGTTAGGGCCTTAGAAGTCAACGCCAGAAGCATAAAATACCAAATAAATAAAACAGATTTACCGTCGTATGAAGCGAATAATTGCTACCAGTGTGAAAGTTAGGGTCATTTCTACGATCCGCGCAACCTAGGCTTCACCAGACGGCGTTGTTCCACCAAATGGAATAGTTAGGGCCTAAGCGGTCAACGCCAGAGGCATTAAATACGATATAAATACAACAGCTTTTCCATCGTATAAAACGAATAATTGCAACCAGTGTGGAAGTTATGGTCATTTCTACGTTCCGGGCAACCTAGGCTTCACTCTAGGGCGTTGCTCGACCAGATCGAATAGCTAGGGCCTTAGACGTCAACGCCCGAATCATAAAATACAAAATAAATAGAACAGTTTTTCCACCGTATAAAACGAATAATTGCAACCAATATGAAAGTTAACGTCATTTCTGCTTTCGGGGCAACATAGGCTTCACACTTGGGCGTTGCACCAACAGATTGAATAGTTAGGGCCTAAGAGGTCAACGCCAGAAGCATAAAATACGATATAAATACAACAGCTTTTCCATCGTATAAAACGAATAATTGCAACCAGTGTGGAAGTTATGGTCATTTCTACGTTCCGGGCATCCTAGGCTTCACTCTAGGGCGTTGCTCGACCAGATCGAATAGCTAGGGCCTTAGAAGCCAACGCCTGAAGTATAAAATACAATAAAAGTACAACAGTCTTTCCATCCTATAACAGGAATAATTGCAACCCGTGTGAAAGTGATGGTCATTCCTACGTTCCAGGCAACCTAGGCTTCACCCAAGGGCGTTGTTCCACCAGATGGAATAGTTAGGGCCTAAGAAGTCAACGCCAGAAGCAAAAAACACTATATAAATACAACAGTTTTTCCATCATATAAAACGAATAATTGCAACCAGGATTAAAGTTATGGTCATTTCTACTTTCCGGGCAACCTAGGCTTCACCCTAGGGCGTTGCTCCAACAGATTGAGTAGTTAGGGCCTTAGAGGTCAATGCCCGAAGCATAAAATACAATATAAATACAACAGTTATTCCATCGTATAAAACGAATAATTGCAACCAGTATGAAAGTTAACGTCATTTCTACTTTCCGGGCAACCTAGGCTTCACCCTACGGCGTTGCACCAACAGATTGAATAGTTAGGGCCCTAGAAGTCAACGTCAGAAGCATAAAATACAAAATAAATAAAACAGTTTTTCCATCATATAAAACGAATAATTGCTACCAGTGTGAAAGTTATGGTCATTTCTACGTTCCCCTCAACCTAGGATACACCCAAGGGCGTTGTTCCACCAGATGGAATAGTTAGGGCCTACGAAGTCAACGCGAGAAGCATAAAATACGATATAAATACAACAGCTATTCCATCGTATAGGACGAATAATTGCAACCAGTGTGAATGTAATTGTCATTTCTACGTTCCGGGCAACCTAGGCTTCTCTCTCGGGCGTTGCTCCACCAAATCGAATAGCTAGGGCCTTAGAAGTCAACGCCAGAGGCATAAAATGCAATAAAGATGCAAAAGTCTTTCCATCGTATAACAGGAATAACTGCAAACAGTGTGAAAGTAATGGTCATTTCCATGTTCCGGGAAACCAAGTCTTCACTCTAGGGCGTTGTTACACTAGATCGAATAGTTAGGGCCTAAGAAGACGACGCCAGAAGAATAAAATACAATATAAGTACAATAGCTTTTCCATCGTATAAAATGAATAATTGCAAACATTGTGAAAGTAATGGTCATTTCTACGTCCCGGGCAACCTAGGTGTCACTCTATGGCGTTGCTCCACCACATCTAATAGCTACGGCCTTAGAAGTCAACCCCAGATGAATAAAATACAATAAAGATGCAACAGCTTTTCCATCGTATAAAACGAATAATTGCAACCAGTGTGAAAGTTATGGTCATTTCTACTTTCCGGGCATCCTAGGCTTCACCCTAGGACGTTGTTCCACCAGATCGAACAGTTAGGGCCTAAGAAGTCAACGCCAGAAGCATAAAATACAAAATAAATAGATCAGTTTTTCCATCGTATAAAACGAATAATTGCAACCAGTGTGAAGGTAATGGTCTTTTCTACGTTCCGGGCAACCTAGGCTTCACTCTAGGGCGGTGCTCCACCAGATCAAATAGTTAGGGCCTTAGAAGTCAACGCCGGAAGCATAAAATCCCAAATAAATAAAACAGTTTTACCATCGTATAAAACGAATAATTGCTACCAGTGTGAAAGTTATGGTCATTTCTACGTTCCGCGCAACCTAGGCTTCTCCCGACGGCGTTGTTCCACCAGATGGAATAGTTAGGGCCTAAGAGGTCAACGCCAGAAGCATAAAATACGATATAAATACAACAGCTTTTCCATCGTATAAAACGAATAATTGCAACCAGTGTGGAAGTTATTGTCATTTCTACGTTCCGGGCAACCTAGGCTTCACTTTAGGGCGTTGCTCGACCAGATCGAATAGCTAGGGCCTTAGAAGCCAACGCCTGAAGTATAAAATACAATAAAAGAACAACAGTCTTTCCATCCTATAACAGGAATAATTGCAACCCGTCTGAAAGTGATGGTCATTTCTACGTTCCAGGCAACCTAGGCTTCACCCTAGGGCGTTGTTCCACCAGAAGGAATAGTTAGGGCCTTAGAAGTCAACGCCCGAAGCATAAAATACAAAATAAATGGAACAGCTTTTCCATCGTATAAAACGAATAATTGCAACCAGTGTGAAAGTAATAGTCATTTCTACGTTCCGGGAAACGTAGGTTTCACTCTAGGGCGTTTATCCTCCAGAGGGAATAGTTAGCGCATAAGAAGTCAACGCCAGAAGCATAAAATACAAAATGAATAAAACAGTTTTTCCATCGTATAAAACGAATAATTGCTACCAGTGTGAAAGTTATGGTCATTTCTACTTTCCGGGCATCCTAGGCTTCACCCTAGGACGTTGTTCCACCAGATCGAGCGGTTAGGGCCTAAGAAGTCAACGCCAGAAGCATAAAATACAAAATAAATAGATCAGTTTTTCCATCGTATAAAACGAATAATTGCAACCAGTGTGAAGGTAATGGCCTTTTCAACGTTCCAGGCAACCTAGGGATCACCCTAGGGCGTTGTTCCACCAGATGGAATAGTTAGGGCCTTAGAAGTCAACGCCCGAAGCATAAAATACAAAATAAATGGAACAGCTTTTCCATCGTATAAAACGAATAATTGCAACCAGTGTGAAAGTAATAGTCATTTCTGCGTTCCGGGCAACGTAGGTTTCACTCTAGGGCGTTGATCCTCCAGAGGGAATAGTTAGGGCATAAGAAGTCAACGCCAGAAGCATAAAATACAAAATAAATAAAACAGTTTTTCCATCGTATAAAACGAATAATTGCTACCAGTGTGAAAGTTATGGTCACTTCCACTTTCCGGTCAACCTAGGCTTCACTATAGGGCGTCGCTCCAACAGATTGAATAGTTAGGTCCTTAGAAGTCAATGCCCGAAGCATAAAATGCAATAAAAATACATAAGTTCTTCCATCATATAACAGGAATAATTGCAACCAGTTTGAAAGTGATGGTCATTTCCACGTTCCGGGCAACCTAGGCTTCACTCTGGGGCGTTGATCCACCAGATGGAATAGCTAGGGCCTTAGAAGTCAACGCCCGAAGCATAAAATACAAAATAAATAGTACAGTTTTTCCATCGTATAAAACGAATAATTGATACCAGTGTGGAAGTTGTGGTCATTTCTACTTTCCGGGCAACCTAGGTTTCACCCTAGGGCGTTGCTCCACCAGATGGAATAGTTATGGACTAAGAAGTCAACGCCAGAAGCATAAAAGGCGATATAAATACAACAGCTTTTCCATCGTATAAAACGAATAATTGCAACCAGTGTGGAAGTTATCGTCATTTCTACGTTCCGGGCAACCTAGGCTTCTCACTAGGGCGTTGCTCGACCAGATCGAATAGCTAGGGCCTTAGAAGTCAACGCCCGAAGCATAAAATACAAAATAAATAGAACAGTTTTTCCAACGTGTAAAACGAATAATTGCTACCAGTGTGAAAGTTATGGTCATTGCTACGTTCCGCGCTACCTAGGCTTCACCCAAGGGCGTTGTTCCACCAGATGGAATAGTTAGGGCCTAAGATGTCAACGCCAGAAGCATAAGATACGATATAAATACAACAGCATTTCCATCGTATAAAACGAATAATTGCAACCAGGGTGAATGTAATGGTCATTTCTACGTTCCGGGCAGCCTAGGCTTCACTCTAGGGCGTTGCTCCACCAGATCGAATAGTTAGGACCTTAGAAATCAACGCCAGAAGCATAAAATACAATAAAGATGCAACAGTTTTTCCATCGTAAAACAGGAATAATTGCAACCAGTGTGAAGGCAATGGTCTTTTCTACGTTCCGGGCAACCTAGGCTTCACTCTAGGGCGGTGCTCCACCAGATCAAATAGTTAGGGCCTAAGAAGTCAACGCCAGAAGCATAAAATACAACATAAGTACAACAGATTTTCCATCGTATACAATGTATATTTGCAACCAGTGTGAAGGCAATGGTCTTTTCTACGTTCCGGGCAACCTAGGCTTCACTCTAGGGCGGTGCTCCACCAGATCAAATAGTTAGGGCCTAAGAAGTCAACGCCAGAAGCATAAAATACAACATAAATACAACAGATTTTCCATCGTATACAATGTATATTTGCAAACAGTGTGAAGGTAATGGTCATTTCTACGTTCCGGGCAACCTAGGCTTCACTCTAGGGCGTCGCTCTAACAGATTGAATAGTTAGGTCCTTAGAAGTCAATGCCCGAAGCATAGAATGCAATAAAAATACATAAGTTTTTCCATCGTATAAAACGAATGATAGCAACCAGTGTGAAAGTTATGGTCATTTCTACGTTCCGGACAACCAAGGCTTCACTCCAGGGCGTTACGCCACCAGATCGAATAGTTAGATCCTTAGAAGTCAACGCCCGAAGCATAAAATACTTAATAAATAAAACAGTTTTTCAATCGTATAAAACGTATAATTGCAACCAGTATGAAAGTTAACGTCATTTCTACTTTCCGGGCAACATAGGCTTCACCCTTGGGCGTTGCACCAGCAGATTGAATAGTTAAGGCCTTAGAAGTCAACGCCCGAAGCATAAAATACAAAATAAATAGAACAGTTTTTCCATCGTATAAAACGAATAATTGCAACCAGTGTGAAGGTAATGGCCTTTTCAACGTTCCGGGCAGCCTAGGCTTCACTCTAGGGCGGTGCTCCACCAGATCAGATAGCTAGGGCATTAGAAGTCAACGACAGAAGCATAAAATACAATAAAGATGCAATAGTTTTTCCATCGTATAACAGGAATAACTGCAAACAGTGTGAAAGTAATGGCCATTTCCATGTTCCGGGCAACCTAGTCTTCACTCTAGGGCGTTGTTCCACCAGATCGAATAGTTAGGGCCTAAGAAGTCAACGGCAGAAGAATAAAATACAATATAAGTACAAAAGCTTTTCCATCGTATAAAATGAATAATTGCAAACATTGTGAAAGTAATGGTCATTTCTACGTTCCCGGCAACCCAGGCGTCACTCTAGGGCGTGGCTCCACCACATCTAATAGCTACTGCCTTAGAAGTCAACCCCAGATGAATAAAATACAATAAAGATGCCACAGCTTTTCCATCGCATAAAACGAATAATTGCAACCAGTGTGAAAATTATGGTCATTTCTACGTTCCGGGCAACCTAGGATTCACTCTAGGGCGTTGCTCCACCAGGTCGAATAGTTAAGGCCTTAGAAGTCAACGCCCGAAGCATAAAATACAAAATAAATAAAACAGTTTTTCCATCGTCTAAAACGAATAATTGCAACCAGTATAAAAGTTAACGTCATTTCTAAATTCCGGGCAACATAGGCTTCACCCTTGGGCGTTGCGCCAACAGATTGAATAGTTATGGCCTTAGAAGTCAACGCCCGTAGCATAAAATACAATATAAATATAACAGTTTTTCCATCGTATAAAACGAATGATAGCAACCAGTGTGAAAGTTATGGTCATTTCTACGTTCCGGGCAACCTAGGCTTCACTCTCGGGCGTTGCTCCACCAATTCGAATAGCTAGGGCCTTAGAAGTCAACGCCAGAAGCATAAAGTACAATAAAGATGCAAAAGTTTTTCCATCGTATAACAGGAATAACTGCAAACAGTGCGGAAGTTATGGTCATTTCTACGTTCCGGGCAACCTCGGCCTCACTCTAGGGCGTTCCGGCACCAGATCGAATAGTTAGGGACTTAGAAGTCAACGCCCGAAGCATAAAATACAAAATAAATAAAATAGTTTTACCATCGTATAAAACGAGTAATTGCAACCAGTATGAAAGTTAACGTCATTTCTACTTTCCGGGCAACATAGCTTCACCCTTGGGCGTTGCACCAACAGATTGGATAGTTAGGGCCTTAGAAGTCAACGCCCGAAGCGTAAAATACAAAATAAATGGAACAGCTTTTCCATCGTATAAAACGAATAATTGCAATCGGTGTGAAGGTAATGGTCCTTTCTACGTTCCGGGCAACCTAGGCTTCACTCTAGGGCAGTGCTCCACCAGATCAAATTGTTAGGGCCTTAGAAGTCAACGCCAGAAGCATAAAATACCAAATAAATAAAACAGATTTACCGTCGTATGAAGCGAATAATTGCTACCAGTGTGAAAGTTAGGGTCATTTCTACGATCCGCGCAACCTAGGCTTCACCAGACGGCGTTGTTCCACCAAATGGAATAGTTAGGGCCTAAGCGGTCAACGCCAGAGGCATTAAATACGATATAAATACAACAGCTTTTCCATCGTATAAAACGAATAATTGCAACCAGTGTGGAAGTTATGGTCATTTCTACGTTCCGGGCAACCTAGGCTTCACTCTAGGGCGTTGCTCGACCAGATCGAATAGCTAGGGCCTTAGACGTCAACGCCCGAATCATAAAATACAAAATAAATAGAACAGTTTTTCCACCGTATAAAACGAATAATTGCAACCAATATGAAAGTTAACGTCATTTCTGCTTTCGGGGCAACATAGGCTTCACACTTGGGCGTTGCACCAACAGATTGAATAGTTAGGGCCTAAGAGGTCAACGCCAGAAGCATAAAATACGATATAAATACAACAGCTTTTCCATCGTATAAAACGAATAATTGCAACCAGTGTGGAAGTTATGGTCATTTCTACGTTCCGGGCATCCTAGGCTTCACTCTAGGGCGTTGCTCGACCAGATCGAATAGCTAGGGCCTTAGAAGCCAACGCCTGAAGTATAAAATACAATAAAAGTACAACAGTCTTTCCATCCTATAACAGGAATAATTGCAACCCGTGTGAAAGTGATGGTCATTCCTACGTTCCAGGCAACCTAGGCTTCACCCAAGGGCGTTGTTCCACCAGATGGAATAGTTAGGGCCTAAGAAGTCAACGCCAGAAGCAAAAAACACTATATAAATACAACAGTTTTTCCATCATATAAAACGAATAATTGCAACCAGGATTAAAGTTATGGTCATTTCTACTTTCCGGGCAACCTAGGCTTCACCCTAGGGCGTTGCTCCAACAGATTGAGTAGTTAGGGCCTTAGAGGTCAATGCCCGAAGCATAAAATACAATATAAATACAACAGTTTTTCCATCGTATAAAACGAATAATTGCAACCAGTATGAAAGTTAACGTCATTTCTACTTTCCGGGCAACCTAGGCTTCACCCTACGGCGTTGCACCAACAGATTGAATAGTTAGGGCCCTAGAAGTCAACGTCAGAAGCATAAAATACAAAATAAATAAAACAGTTTTTCCATCATATAAAACGAATAATTGCTACCAGTGTGAAAGTTATGGTCATTTCTACGTTCCCCTCAACCTAGGATACACCCAAGGGCGTTGTTCCACCAGATGGAATAGTTAGGGCCTACGAAGTCAACGCGAGAAGCATAAAATACGATATAAATACAACAGCTATTCCATCGTATAGGACGAATAATTGCAACCAGTGTGAATGTAATTGTCATTTCTACGTTCCGGGCAACCTAGGCTTCTCTCTCGGGCGTTGCTCCACCAAATCGAATAGCTAGGGCCTTAGAAGTCAACGCCAGAAGCATAAAATGCAATAAAGATGCAAAAGTCTTTCCATCGTATAACAGGAATAACTGCAAACAGTGTGAAAGTAATGGTCATTTCCATGTTCCGGGAAACCAAGTCTTCACTCTAGGGCGTTGTTACACTAGATCGAATAGTTAGGGCCTAAGAAGACGACGCCAGAAGAATAAAATACAATATAAGTACAATAGCTTTTCCATCGTATAAAATGAATAATTGCAAACATTGTGAAAGTAATGGTCATTTCTACGTCCCGGGCAACCTAGGTGTCACTCTATGGCGTTGCTCCACCACATCTAATAGCTACGGCCTTAGAAGTCAACCCCAGATGAATAAAATACAATAAAGATGCAACAGCTTTTCCATCGTATAAAACGAATAATTGCAACCAGTGTGAAAGTTATGGTCATTTCTACTTTCCGGGCATCCTAGGCTTCACCCTAGGACGTTGTTCCACCAGATCGAACAGTTAGGGCCTAAGAAGTCAACGCCAGAAGCATAAAATACAAAATAAATAGATCAGTTTTTCCATCGTATAAAACGAATAATTGCAACCAGTGTGAAGGTAATGGTCTTTTCTACGTTCCGGGCAACCTATGCTTCACTCTAGGGCGGTGCTCCACCAGATCAAATAGTCAGGGCCTTAGAAGTCAACGCCGGAAGCATAAAATCCCAAATAAATAAAACAGTTTTACCATCGTATAAAACGAATAATTGCTACCAGTGTGAAAGTTATGGTCATTTCTACGTTCCGCGCAACCTAGGCTTCTCCCGACGGCGTTGTTCCACCAGATGGAATAGTTAGGGCCTAAGAGGTCAACGCCAGAAGCATAAAATACGATATAAATACAACAGCTTTTCCATCGTATAAAACGAATAATTGCAACCAGTGTGGAAGTTATTGTCATTTCTACGTTCCGGGCAACCTAGGCTTCACTTTAGGGCGTTGCTCGACCAGATCGAATAGCTAGGGCCTTAGAAGCCAACGCCTGAAGTATAAAATACAATAAAAGTACAACAGTCTTTCCATCCTATAACAGGAATAATTGCAACCCGTCTGAAAGTGATGGTCATTTCTACGTTCCAGGCAACCTAGGCTTCACCCTAGGGCGTTGTTCCACCAGAAGGAATAGTTAGGGCCTTAGAAGTCAACGCCCGAAGCATAAAATACAAAATAAATGGAACAGCTTTTCCATCGTATAAAACGAATAATTGCAACCAGTGTGAAAGTAATAGTCATTTCTACGTTCCGGGAAACGTAGGTTTCACTCTAGGGCGTTTATCCTCCAGAGGGAATAGTTAGCGCATAAGAAGTCAACGCCAGAAGCATAAAATACAAAATGAATAAAACAGTTTTTCCATCGTATAAAACGAATAATTGCTACCAGTGTGAAAGTTATGGTCATTTCTACTTTCCGGGCATCCTAGGCTTCACCCTAGGACGTTGTTCCACCAGATCGAGCGGTTAGGGCCTAAGAAGTCAACGCCAGAAGCATAAAATACAAAATAAATAGATCAGTTTTTCCATCGTATAAAACGAATAATTGCAACCAGTGTGAAGGTAATGGCCTTTTCAACGTTCCGGGCAGCCTAGGCTTCACTCTAGGGCGGTGCTCCACCAGATCAAATAGCTAGGGCATTAGAAGTCAACGACAGAAGCATAAAATACAATAAAGATGCAATAGTTTTTCCATCGTATAACAGGAATAACTGCAAACAGTGTGAAAGTAATGGCCATTTCCATGTTCCGGGCAACCTAGTCTTCACTCTAGGGCGTTGTTCCACCAGATCGAATAGTTAGGGCCTAAGAAGTCAACGGCAGAAGAATAAAATACAATATAAGTACAAAAGCTTTTCCATCGTATAAAATGAATAATTGCAAACATTGTGAAAGTAATGGTCATTTCTACGTTCCCGGCAACCCAGGCGTCACTCTAGGGCGTGGCTCCACCACATCTAATAGCTACTGCCTTAGAAGTCAACCCTAGATGAATAAAATACAATAAAGATGCCACAGCTTTTCCATCGCATAAAACGAATAATTGCAACCAGTGTGAAAATTATGGTCATTTCTACGTTCCGGGCAACCTAGGATTCACTCTAGGGCGTTGCTCCACCAGATCGAATAGTTAAGGCCTTAGAAGTCAACGCCCGAAGCATAAAATACAAAATAAATAAAACAGTTTTTCCATCGTCTAAAACGAATAATTGCAACCAGTATAAAAGTTATGGTCATTTCTACGTTCCGGGCAACCTAGGCTTCACTCTCGGGCGTTGCTCCACCAATTCGAATAGCTAGGGCCTTAGAAGTCAACGCCAGAAGCATAAAGTACAATAAAGATGCAAAAGTTTTTCCATCGTATAACAGGAATAACTGCAAACAGTGCGGAAGTTATGGTCATTTCTACGTTCCGGGCAACCTCGGCCTCACTCTAGGGCGTTCCGGCACCAGATCGAATAGTTAGGGACTTAGAAGTCAACGCCCGAAGCGTAAAATACAAAATAAATGGAACAGTTTTTCCATCGTATAAAACGAATAATTGCAATCGGTGTGAAGGTAATGGTCCTTTCTACGTTCCGGGCAACCTAGGCTTCACTCTAGGGCGGTGCTCCACCAGATCAAATAGTTAGGGCCTTAGAAGTCAACGCCGGAAGCATAAAATACCAAATAAATAAAACAGATTTACCGTCGTATGAAGCGAATAATTGCTACCAGTGTGAAAGTTAGGGTCATTTCTACGATCCGCACAACCTAGGCTTCACCAGACGGCGTTGTTCCACCAGATGGAATAGTTAGGGCCTAAGCGGTCAACGCCAGAGGCATAAAATACGATATAAATACAACAGCTTTTCCATCGTATAAAACGAATAATTGCAACCAGTGTGGAAGTTATGGTCATTTCTACGTTCCGGGCAACCTAGGCTTCACTCTAGGGCGTTGCTCGACCAGATCGAATAGCTAGGCCCTTAGACGTCAACGCCCGAATCATAAAATACAAAATAAATACAACAGTTTTTCCACCGTATAAAACGAATAATTGCAACCAATATGAAAGTTAACGTCATTTCTGCTTTCGGGGCAACATAGGCTTCACACTTGGGCGTTGCACCAACAGATTGAATAGTTAGGCCCTTAGAAGTCAACGCCCGAAGCATAAAATACAAAATAAATAGAACAGTTTTTCCATCGTATAAAACGAATAATTGCAACCAGTGTGAAGGTAATGGTTTTTTCTACGTTCCGGGCAACATAGGCTTCACTCTAGGGCGGTGCTCTACCAGATCAAATAGCTAGGGCCTAAGAAGTCAACGCCAGAAGCATAAAATACAACACAAATACAACAGATTTTCCATCGTGTATAATGTATATTTGCAAACAGTGTGAAAGTAATGGTCATTTCTACGTACCGGGCAACCTAGGCTTCACTCTAGGGCGTTGCTCGACCAGATCGAATAGCTGGGGCCTTAGAAGTCAACGCCTGAAGTATAAAATGCAATAAAAATGCAACAGTCTTTCCATCCTATAACAGGAATAATTGCAACCCGTGTGAAAGTGATGGTCATTCCTACGTTCCAGGTAACCTAGGCTTCACCCAAGGGCGTTGTTCCACCAGATGGAATAGTTAGGGCCTAAGAAGTCAACGCCAGAAGCAAAAAACACTATATAAATGCAACAGTTTTTCCATCATATAAAACGAATAATTGCAACCAGGATTAAAGTTATGGTCATTTCTACTTTCCGGGCAACCTAGGCTTCACCCTAGGGCGTTGCTCCAACAGATTGAGTAGTTAGGGCCTTAGAGGTCAATGCCCGAAGCATAAAATACAATATAAATACAACAGTTTTTCCATCGTATAAAACGAATAATTGCAACCAGTATGAAAGTTAACGTCATTTCTACTTTCCGGGCAACCTAGGCTTCACCCTACGGCGTTGCACCAACAGATTGAATAGTTAGGGCCCTAGAAGTCAACGTCAGAAGCATAAAATACAAAATAAATAAAACAGTTTTTCCATCGTATAAAACGAATAATTGCTACCAGTGTGAAAGTTATGGTCATTTCTACGTTCCCCTCAACCTAGGATACACCCAAGGGCGTTGTTCCACCAGATGGAATAGTTAGGGCCTACGAAGTCAACGCGAGAAGCATAAAATACGATATAAATACAACAGCTATTCCATCGTATAGGACGAATAATTGCAACCAGTGTGAATGTAATTGTCATTTCTACGTTCCGGGCAACCTAGGCTTCTCTCTCGGGCGTTGCTCCACCAAATCGAATAGCTAGGGCCTTAGAAGTCAACGCCAGAAGCATAAAATGCAATAAAGATGCAAAAGTCTTTCCATCGTATAACAGGAATAACTGCAAACAGTGTGAAAGTAATGGTCATTTCCATGTTCCGGGAAACCAAGTCTTCACTCTAGGGCGTTGTTACACTAGATCGAATAGTTAGGGCCTAAGAAGACGACGCCAGAAGAATAAAATACAATATAAGTACAATAGCTTTTCCATCGTATAAAATGAATAATTGCAACCAGTGTGAAGGTAATGGTCTTTTCTACGTTCCGGGCAACCTAGGCTTCACTCTAGGGCGGTGCTCCACCAGATCAAATAGTTAGGGCCTTAGAAGTCAACGCCGGAAGCATAAAATCCCAAATAAATAAAACAGTTTTACCATCGTATAAAACGAATAATTGCTACCAGTGTGAAAGTTATGGTCATTTCTACGTTCCGCGCAACCTAGGCTTCTCCCGACGGCGTTGTTCCACCAGATGGAATAGTTAGGGCCTAAGAGGTCAACGCCAGAAGTATAAAATACGATATAAATACAACAGCTTTTCCATCGTATAAAACGAATAATTGCAACCACTGTGGAAGTTATTGTCATTTCTACGTTCCGGGCAACCTAGGCTTCACTTTAGGGCGTTGCTCGACCAGATCGAATAGCTAGGGCCTTAGAAGCCAACGCCTGAAGTATAAAATACAATAAAAGTACAACAGTCTTTCCATCCTATAACAGGAATAATTGCAACCCGTCTGAAAGTGATGGTCATTTCTACGTTCCAGGCAACCTAGGCTTCACCCTAGGGCGTTGTTCCACCAGAAGGAATAGTTAGCGCATAAGAAGTCAACACCAGAAGCATAAAATACAAAATGAATAAAACAGTTTTTCCATCGTATAAAACGAATAATTGCTACCAGTGTGAAAGTTATGGTCATTTCTACTTTCCGGGCATCCTAGGCTTCACCCTAGGACGTTGTTCCACCAGATCGAGCGGTTAGGGCCTAAGAAGTCAACGCCAGAAGCATAAAATACAAAATAAATAGATCAGTTTTTCCATCGTATAAAACGAATAATTGCAACGAGTGTGAAGGTAATGGTCTTTTCTACGTTCCGGGCAACCTAGGCTTCACTCTAGGGCGGTGCTCCACCAGATCAAATAGTTAGGGCCTTAGAAGTCAACGCCGGAAGCATAAAATCCCAAATAAATAAAACAGTTTTACCATCGTATAAAACGAATAATTGCTACCAGTGTGAAAGCTATGGTCATTTCTACGTTCCGCGCAACCTAGGCTTCACCCTAGGGCGTTGTTCCACCAGATCGAATAGTTAGGGCCTTAGAAGTCAACGCCCGAAGCATAAAATACAAAATAAATGGAACAGCTTTTCCATCGTATAAAACGAATAATTGCAACCAGTGTGAAAGTAATAGTCTTTTCTACGTTCCGGGCAACGTGAGTTTCACTCTAGGGCGTTGATCCGCCAGAGGGAATAGTTAGGGCATAAGAAGTCAACGCCAGAAGCATAAAATACAAAGTAAATAAAACAGCTTTTCCATCGTATAAGACGAATAATTGCAACCAGTGTGAATGTAATGGTCATTTCTACGTTCCGGGCAACCTAGGCTTGACTCTCGGGCGTTGCTCCACCAAATCGAATAGCTAGGGCCTTAGAAGTCGACGCCAGAAGCATAAGATACAATAAAGATGCAAAAGTCTTTCCATCGTATAACAGGAATAACTGCAAACAGTGTGAAAGTAATGGCCATTTCCATGTTCCGGGAAACCAAGTCTTCACACTAGGGCGTTGCTCCACCAGATCGAATAGTTAGGGCCCTAGAAGTCAACTTCAGAAGCATAAAATACAAAATAAATAAAACAGTTTTTCCATCGTATAAAACGAATAATTGCTACCAGTGTGAAAGTTATGGTCATTTCTACGTTCCGGACAACCAAGGCTTCACTCCAGGGCGGTGCTCCACCAGATCAAATAGTTAGGGCCTTAGAAGTCAACGCCGGAAGCATAAAATCCCAAATAAATAAAACAGTTTTACCATCGTATAAAACGAATAATTGCTACCAGTGTGAAAGCTATGGTCATTTCTACTTTCCGGGCAACCTAGGCTTCACCCTAGGGCGTTGCACCAACAGATTGAATAGTTAGAGCCTTAGAAGTCAACGCCCGTAGCATAAAATACAATATAAATATAACAGTTTTTCCATCGTATAAAACGAATGATAGCAACCAGTGTGAAAGTTATGGTCATTTCTACGTTCCGGGCAACCTAGGCTTCACTCTCGGGCGTTGCTCCACCAATTCGAATAGCTAGGGCCTTAGAAGTCAACGCCAGAAGCATAAAGTACAATAAAGATGCAAAAGTTTTTCCATCGTATAACAGGAATAACTGCAAACAGTGCGGAAGTTATGGTCATTTCTACGTTCCGGGCAACCTCGGCCTCACTCTAGGGCGTTCCGGCACCAGATCGAATAGTTAGGGACTTAGAAGTCAACGCCCGAAGCATAAAATACAAAATAAATGAAACAGTTTTACCATCGTATAAAACGAGTAATTGCAACCAGTATGAAAGTTAACGTCATTTCTACTTTCCGGGCAACATAGCTTCACCCTTGGGCGTTGCACCAACAGATTGAATAGTTAGGGCCTTAGAAGTCAACGCCCGAAGCGTAAAATACAAAATAAATGGAACAGTTTTTCCATCGTATAAAACGAATAATTGCAATCGGTGTGAAGGTAATGGTCCTTTCTACGTTCCGGGCAACCTAGGCTTCACTCTAGGGCGGTGCTCCACCAGATCAAATAGTTAGGGCCTTAGAAGTCAACGCCGGAAGCATAAAATACCAAATAAATAAAACAGATTTACCGTCGTATGAAGCGAATAATTGCTACCAGTGTGAAAGTTAGGGTCATTTCTACGATCCGCGCAACCTAGGCTTCACCAGACGGCGTTGTTCCACCAGATGGAATAGTTAGGGCCTAAGCGGTCAACGCCAGAGGCATAAAATACGATATAAATACAACAGCTTTTCCATCGTATAAAACGAATAATTGCAACCAGTGTGGAAGTTATGGTCATTTCTACGTTCCGGGCAACCTAGGCTTCACTCTAGGGCGTTGCTCGACCAGATCGAATAGCTAGGGCCTTAGACGTCAACGCCCGGATCATAAAATACAAAATAAATAGAACAGTTTTTCCACCGTATAAAACGAATAATTGCAACCAATATGAAAGTTAACGTCATTTCTGCTTTCGGGGCAACATAGGCTTCACACTTGGGCGTTGCACCAACAGATTGAATAGTTAGGCCCTTAGAAGTCAACGCCCGAAGCATAAAATACAAAATAAATAGAACAGTTTTTCCATTGTGTATAATGTATATTTGCAAACAGTGTGAAAGTAATGGTCATTTCTACGTACCGGGCAACCTAGGCTTCACTCTAGGGCGTTGCTCGACCAGATCGAATAGCTGGGGCCTTAGAAGTCAACGCCTGAAGTATAAAATGCAATAAAAATGCAACAGTCTTTCCATCCTATAACAGGAATAATTGCAACCCGTGTGAAAGTGATGGTTATTCCTACGTTCCAGGCAACCTAGGCTTCACCCAAGGGCGTTGTTCCACCAGATGGAATAGTTAGGGCCTAAGAAGTCAACGCCAGAAGCAAAAAACACTATATAAATACAACAGTTTTTCCATCATATAAAACGAATAATTGCAACCAGGATTAAAGTTATGGTCATTTCTACTTTCCGGGCAACCTAGGCTTCACCCTAGGGCGTTGCTCCAACAGATTGAGTTGTTAGGGCCTTAGAGGTCAATGCCCGAAGCATAAAATACAATATAAATACAACAGTTTTTCCATCGTATAAAACGAATAATTGCAACCAGTATGAAAGTTAACATCATTTCTACTTTCCGGGCAACCTAGGCTTCACCCTACGGCGTTGCACCAACAGATTGAATAGTTAGGGCCCTAGAAGTCAACGTCAGAAGCATAAAATACAAAATAAATAAAACAGTTTTTCCATTGTATAAAACGAATAATTGCTACCAGTGTGAAAGTTATGGTCATTTCTACGTTCCCCTCAACCTAGGATACACCCAAGGGCGTTGTTCCACCAGATGGAATAGTTAGGGCCTACGAAGTCAACGCGAGAAGCATAAAATACGATATAAATACAACAGCTATTCCATCGTATAGGACGAATAATTGCAACCAGTGTGAATGTAATTGTCATTTCTACGTTCCGGGCAACCTAGGCTTCTCTCTCGGGCGTTGCTCCACCAAATCGAATAGCTAGGTCCTTAGAAGTCAACGCCAGAAGCATAAAATGCAATAAAGATGCAAAAGTCTTTCCATCGTATAACAGGAATAATTGCAACCCGTCTGAAAGTGATGGTCATTTCTACGTTCCAGGCAACCTAGGCTTCACCCTAGGGCGTTGTTCCACCAGAAGGAATAGTTAGGGCCTTAGAAGTCAACGCCCGAAGCATAAAATACAAAATAAATGGAACAGCTTTTCCATCGTATAAAACGAATAATTGCAACCAGTGTGAAAGTAATGGTCATTTCTACGTCCCGGGCAACCTAGGTGTCACTCTATGGCGTTGCTCCACCACATCTAATAGCTACGGCCTTAGAAGTCAACGCCCGAAGCATAAAATACAAAATAAATGGAACAGCTTTTCCATCGTATAAAACGAATAATTGCAACCAGTGTGAAAGTAATGGTCATTTCTACGTTCCAGGCAACCTAGGCTTCACCCTAGGACGTTGTTCCACCAGATCGAACAGTTAGGGCCTAAGAAGTCAACGCCAGAAGCATAAAATACAAAATAAATAGATCAGTTTTTCCATCGTATAAAACGAATAATTGCAACCAGTGTGACGGTAATGGTCTTTTCTACGTTCCGGGCAACCTAGGCTTCACTCTAGGGCGGTGCTCCACCAGATCAAATAGTTAGGGCCTTAGAAGTCAACGCCGGAAGCATAAAATCCCAAATAAATAAAACAGTTTTACCATCGTATAAAACGAATAATTGCTACCAGTGTGAAAGTTATGGTCATTTCTACGTTCCGCGCAACCTAGGCTTCTCCCGACGGCGTTGTTCCACCAGATGGAACAGTTAGGGCCTAAGAGGTCAACGCCAGAAGCATAAAATACGATATAAATACAACAGCTTTTCCATCGTATAAAACGAATAATTGCAACCAGTGTGGAAGTTATTGTCATTTCTACGTTCCGGGCAACCTAGGCTACACTTTAGGGCGTTGCTCGACCAGATCGAATAGCTAGGGCCTTAGAAGCCAACGCCTGAAGTATAAAATACAATAAAAGTACAACAGTCTTTCCATCCTATAACAGGAATAATTGCAACCCGTCTCAAAGTGATGGTCATTTCTACGTTCCAGGCAACCTAGGCTTCACCCTAGGGCGTTGTTCCACCAGAAGGAATAGTTAGGGCCTTAGAAGTCAACGCCCGAAGCATAAAATACAAAATAAATGGAACAGCTTTTCCATCGTATAAAACGAATAATTGCAACCAGTATGAAAGTAATAGTCATTTCTACGTTCCGGGAAACGTAGGTTTCACTCTAGGGCGTTTATCCTCCAGAGGGAATAGTTAGCGCATAAGAAGTCAACGCCAGAAGCATAAAATACAAAATGAATAAAACAGTTTTTCCATCGTATAAAACGAATAATTGCTACCAGTGTGAAAGTTATGGTCATTTCTACTTTCCGGGCAACCTAGGCTTCACACTAGGGCGTTGCTCCAACAGATCGAATAGTTAGGGCCCTAGAAGTCAACTTCAGAAGCATAAAATACAAAATAAATAAAACAGTTTTTCCATCGTATAAAACGAAAAATTGCTACCAGTGTGAAAGTTATGGTCATTTCTACGTTCCGCGCAACCTAGGCTTCACCCAAGGGCGTTGTTCTACCAGATCGAATAGTTAGGGCCTAAGAAGTCAACGCGAGAAGCATAAAATACGATATAAATACAACAGCTTTTCCATCGTATAAGACGAATAATTGCAACCAGTGTGATTGTAATGGTCATTTCTACGTTCCGGGCAACCTAGGCTTCACTCTCGGGCGTTGCTCCACCAAATCGAATAGCTAGGGCCTTAGAAGTCAACGCCAGAAGCATAAGATACAATAAAGATGCAAAAGTCTTTCCATCGTATAACAGGAATAACTGCAAACAGTGTGAAAGTAATGGCCATTTCCATGTTCCGGGAAACCAAGTCTTCACCCTAGGGCGTTGTTCCACTAGATCGAATAGTTAGGGCCTAAGAAGTCGACTCCAGAAGAATAAAATACAATATAAGTACAAAAGCTTTTCCATCGTATAAAATGAATAATTGCAAACATTGTGGAAGTAATGGTCATTTCTACGTCCCGGGCAACCTAGGCGTCACTCTAGGGCGTTGCTCCACCACATCTAATAGCTACGGCCTTAGCAGACAACCCCCGATGAATAAAATACAATAAAGGTGCAACAGCTTTTCCATCGTATAAATCGAATAATTGCAACCAGTGTGAAAGTTATGGTCATTTCTACTTTCCGGGCACCCTAGGCTTCACCCGAGGACGTTGTTCCACCAGATCGAACAGTTAGGGCCTAAGAAATCAACGCCAGAAGCATAAAATACAGAATAAATAGATCAGTTTTTCCATCGTATGAAACGAATAATTGCAACCAGTGTGAAGGTAATGGTCTTTTCTACGTTCCGGGCAACCTAGGCTTCACTCTAGGGCGGTGCTCCACCAGATCAAATAGTTAGGGCCTTAGAAGTCAACGCCGGAAGCATAAAATCCCAAATAAATAAAACAGTTTTACCATCGTATAAAACGAATAATTGCAACCAGTGTGAAGGTAATGGTCTTTTCTACGTTCCGGGCAACCTAGGCATCACCCTAGGGCGGTGCTCCACCAGATCAAATAGTTAGGGCCTAAGAAGTCAACGCCAGAAGCATAAAATACAAAATAAATAAAACAGTTTTTCCATCGTATAAAACGAATAATTGCAACCAGTGTGAAGGTAATGGTCTTTTCTACGTTCCGGGCAACCTAGGCTTCACTCTAGGGCGTTGCCCGACCAGATCGAATAGCTAGAGCCTTAGAAGCCAACGCCTGAAGTATAAAATACAATAAAAGTACAACAGTCTTTCCATCCTATAACAGGAATAATTGCAACCCGTGTGAAAGTGATGGTCATTTCTACGTTCCAGGCAACCTAGGCTTCACCCTAGGGCGTTGTTCCACCAGATGGAATTGTTAGGGCCTTAGAAGTCAACGCCCGAAGCATAAAATACAAAATAAATGTAACAGCTTTTCCATCGTATAAAACGAATAATTGCAACCAGTGTGAAAGTAATAGTCATTTCTACGTTCCGGGCAACGTAGGTTTCACTCTAGGGCGTTGATCCTCCAGAGGGAATAGTTAGGGCATAAGAAGTCAACGCCAGAAGCATAAAATACGATATAAATACAACAGCTTTTCCATCGTATAAAACGAATAATTGCAACCAGTGTGGAAGTTATGGTCATTTCTACGTTCCGGGCAACCTAGGCTTCACTCTAGGGCGTTGCTCGACCAGATCGAATAGCTAGGGCCTTAGAAGTCAACGCCTGAAGTATAAAATACAATAAAAATACAACAGTCTTTCCATCCTATAACAGGAATAATTGCAACCCGTGTGAAAGAGATGGTCATTTCTACGTTCCAGGCAACCTAGGCTTCACCTTAGGGCGTTGTTCCACCAGATGGAATAGTTAGGGCCTTAGAAGTCAACGCCCGAAGCACAAAATACAAAATAAATGGAACAGCTTTTCCATCGTATAAAACGAATAATTGCAACCAGTGTGAAAGTAATAGTCATTTCTACGTTCCGGGCAGCGTAGGTTTCACTCTAGGGCGTTGATCCGCCAGAGGGATTAGTTAGGGCATAAGAAGTCAACACCAGAAGCATAAAATACAAAATAAATAAAACAGTTTTTCCATCGTATGAAACGAATAATTGCTACCAGTGTGAAACTTATGGTCATTTCTACGTTCCAGGCAACCTAGGCTTCACCTTAGGGCGTTGTTCCACCAGATGGAATAGTTAGGGCCTTAGAAGTCAACGCCCGAAGCACAAAATACAAAATAAATGGAACAGCTTTTCCATCGTATAAAACGAATAATTGCAACCAGTGTGAAAGTAATAGTCATTTCTACGTTCCGGGCAACGTAGGTTTCACTCTAGGGCGTTGATCCGCCAGAGGGAATAGTTAGGGCATAAGAAGTCAACGCCAGAAGCATAAAATACAAAATCAATAAAACAGATTTTCCATCGTATGAAACGAATAATTGCTACCAGTGTGAAACTTATGGTCATTTCTACATTCCGGGCAACACAGGCTTCACCCTTGGGCGTTGCACCAACAGATTGAATAGTTAGGGTCTTAGAAGTCAACGCCCGAAGCATAAAATACAAAATAAATAGAACAGTTTTTCCATCGTATAAAGCGAATAATTGCAACCAGTGTGAAGGTAATGGTCATTTCTACGTTCCGGGCAACTTGGGCGTCACTCTAGGGCGTTGCTCCACCACATCTAATACCTACGGCCTTAGAAGTCAACCCCAGATGAATAAAATACAATAAAGATGCCACAGCTTTTCCATCGTATAAAAGGAATAATTGCATCCAGTGTGAAAGTTATAGTCATTTCTACTTTCCGGGCACCCTAGGCTTCATCCTAGGACGTTGTTCCGCCACATCGAACAGTTAGGGCCTAAGTAGTCAACGCCAGAAGCATAAAATACAATATAAATATAATGGTTTTTCCATCGTATAAAACGAATGATAGCAACCAGTGTGAAAGTTATGGTCATTTCTACGTTCCGGGCAACCTAGGCTTCACTCTAGGGCGTTGCGCCACCAGATCGAATAGTTAGGGCCTTAGAAGTCAACGCCCGAAGCACAAAATACAAAATAACTAAAACAGTTTTTCCATCGTATAAAACGAATAATTGCAACCAGTATGAAAGCTAACGTCATTTCTACTTTCCGGGCAACATAGGCTTCACCCTTGGGCGTTGCACCAACATATTGAATAGTTAGGGCCTCAGAAGTCAACGCCCGAAGCATAGAATACAAAATAAATAAAACAGTTTTTCCATCGTATAAAACGAATAATTGCAACCAGTGTGAAGGTAATGGTCTTTTCTACGTTCCGGGCAACCTAGGCTTCACTCTAGGGCGTTGCCCTACCAGATCGAATAGCTAGAGCCTTAGAAGCCAACGCCTGAAGTATAAAATACAATAAAAGTACAACAGTCTTTCCATCCTATAACAGGAATAATTGCAACCCGTGTGAAAGTGATGGTCATTTCTACGTTCCAGGCAACCTTGGCTTCACCCTAGGGCGTTGTTCCACCAGATGGAATAGTTAGGGCCTTAGAAGTCAACGCCCGAAGCATAAAATACAAAATAAATGTAACAGCTTTTCCATCGTATAAAACGAATAATTGCAACCAGTGTGAAAGTAATAGTCATTTCTACGTTCCGGGCAACGTAGGTTTCACTCTAGGGCGTTGATCCTCCAGATGGAATAGTTAGGGCATAAGAAGTCAACGCCAGAAGCATAAAATACGATATAAATACAACAGCTTTTCCATCGTATAAAACGAATAATTGCAACCAGTGTGGAAGTTATGGTCATTTCTACGTTCCGGGCAACCTAGGCTTCACTCTAGGGCGTTGCTCGACCAGATCGGATAGCTAGGGCCTTAGAAGTCAACGCCTGAAGTATAAAATACAATAAAAATACAACAGTCTTTCCATCCTATAACAGGAATAATTGCAACCCGTGTGAAAGAGATGGTCATTTCTACGTTCCAGGCAACCTAGGCTTCACCTTAGGGCGTTGTTCCACCAGATGGAATAGTTAGGGCCTTAGAAGTCAACGCCCGAAGCACAAAATACAAAATAAATGGAACAGCTTTTCCACCGTATAAAACGAATAATTGCAACCAGTGTGAAAGTAATAGTCATTTCTACGTTCCGGGCAGCGTAGGTTTCACTCTAGGGCGTTGATCCGCCAGAGGGATTAGTTAGGGCATAAGAAGTCAACACCAGAAGCATAAAATACAAAATAAATAAAACAGTTTTTCCATCGTATGAAACGAATAATTGCTACCAGTGTGAAACTTATGGTCATTTCTACGTTCCAGGCAACCTAGGCTTCACCTTAGGGCGTTGTTCCACCAGATGGAATAGTTAGGGCCTTAGAAGTCAACGCCCGAAGCACAAAATACAAAATAAATGGAACAGCTTTTCCATCGTATAAAACGAATAATTGCAACCAGTGTGAAAGTAATAGTCATTTCTACGTTCCGGGCAACGTAGGTTTCACTCTAGGGCGTTGATCCGCCAGAGGGAATAGTTAGGGCATAAGAAGTCAACGCCAGAAGCATAAAATACAAAATCAATAAAACAGATTTTCCATCGTATGAAACGAATAATTGCTACCAGTGTGAAACTTATGGTCATTTCTACATTCCGGGCAACACAGGCTTCACCCTTGGGCGTTGCACCAACAGATTGAATAGTTAGGGTCTTAGAAGTCAACGCCCGAAGCATAAAATACAAAATAAATAGAACAGTTTTTCCATCGTATAAAGCGAATAATTGCAACCAGTGTGAAGGTAATGGTCATTTCTACGTTCCGGGCAACTTGGGCGTCACTCTAGGGCGTTGCTCCACCACATCTAATACCTACGGCCTTAGAAGTCAACCCCAGATGAATAAAATACAATAAAGATGCCACAGCTTTTCCATCGTATAAAAGGAATAATTGCATCCAGTGTGAAAGTTATAGTCATTTCTACTTTCCGGGCACCCTAGGCTTCATCCTAGGACGTTGTTCCGCCACATCGAACAGTTAGGGCCTAAGTAGTCAACGCCAGAAGCATAAAATACAATATAAATATAATAGTTTTTCCATCGTATAAAACGAATGATAGCAACCAGTGTGAAAGTTATGGTCATTTCTACGTTCCGGGCAACCTAGGCTTCACTCTAGGGCGTTGCGCCACCAGATCGAATAGTTAGGGCCTTAGAAGTCAACGCCCGAAGCACAAAATACAAAATAACTAAAACAGTTTTTCCATCGTATAAAACGAATAATTGCAACCAGTATGAAAGCTAACGTCATTTCTACTTTCCGGGCAACATAGGCTTCACCCTTGGGCGTTGCACCAACATATTGAATAGTTAGGGCCTCAGAAGTCAACGCCCGAAGCATAGAATACAAAATAAATAAAACAGTTTTTCCATCGTATAAAACGAATAATTGCAACCAGTGTGAAGGTAATGGTCTTTTCTACGTTCCGGGCAACCTAGGCTTCACTCTAGGGCGTTGCCCTACCAGATCGAATAGCTAGAGCCTTAGAAGCCAACGCCTGAAGTATAAAATACAATAAAAGTACAACAGTCTTTCCATCCTATAACAGGAATAATTGCAACCCGTGTGAAAGTGATGGTCATTTCTACGTTCCAGGCAACCTTGGCTTCACCCTAGGGCGTTGTTCCACCAGATGGAATAGTTAGGGCCTTAGAAGTCAACGCCCGAAGCATAAAATACAAAATAAATGTAACAGCTTTTCCATCGTATAAAACGAATAATTGCAACCAGTGTGAAAGTAATAGTCATTTCTACGTTCCGGGCAACGTAGGTTTCACTCTAGGGCGTTGATCCTCCAGATGGAATAGTTAGGGCATAAGAAGTCAACGCCAGAAGCATAAAATACGATATAAATACAACAGCTTTTCCATCGTATAAAACGAATAATTGCAACCAGTGTGGAAGTTATGGTCATTTCTACGTTCCGGGCAACCTAGGCTTCACTCTAGGGCGTTGCTCGACCAGATCGGATAGCTAGGGCCTTAGAAGTCAACGCCTGAAGTATAAAATACAATAAAAATACAACAGTCTTTCCATCCTATAACAGGAATAATTGCAACCCGTGTGAAAGAGATGGTCATCTCTACGTTCCAGGCAACCTAGGCTTCACCTTAGGGCGTTGTTCCACCAGATGGAATAGTTAGGGCCTTAGAAGTCAACGCCCGAGGCACAAAATACAAAATAAATGGAACAGCTTTTCCATCGTATAAAACGAATAATTGCAACCAGTGTGAAAGTAATAGTCATTTCTACGTTCCGGGCAGCGTAGGCTTCACTCTAGGGCGTTGATCCGCCAGAGGGAATAGTTAGGGCATAAGAAGTCAACGCCAGAAGCATAAAATACAAAATAAATAAAACAGTTTTTCCATCGTATGAAACGAATAATTGCTACCAGTGTGAAACTTATGGTCATTTCTACGTTCCGCGCAACCTAGGCTTGACCCTAGGGCGTTGTTCCACCAGATCGAATAGTTAGGGCCTTAGGAGTCAACGCCCGAAGCATAAAATACAAAATAAATGGAACAGCTTTTCCATCGTATAAAACGAATAATTGCTACCAGTGTGAAAGTAATAGTCATTTCTACGTTCCGGGCAACGTAGGTTTCACTCTAGGGCGTTGATCCGCCAGAGGGAATAGTTAGGGCATAAGAAGTCAACGCCAGACGCATAAAACACAAAATAAATAAAACAGCTTTTCCATCGTATAAAACGAATAATTGGAACCAGTATGAAAGTTAACGTCATTTCTACATTCCGGGCAACATAGGCTTCACCCTTGGGCGTTGCACCAACAGATTGAATAGTTAGGGTCTTAGAAGTCAACGCCCGAAGCATAAAATACAAAATAAATAGAACAGTTTTTCCATCGTATAAAGCGAATAATTGCAACCAGAGTGAAGGTAATGGTCATTTCTACGTTCCGGGCAACTTGGGCGTCACTCTAGGGCGTTGCTCCACCACATCTAATAGCTACGGCCTTAGAAGTCAACCCCAGATGAAAAAATACAATAAATATGCGACAGCTTTTCCATCGTATAAAAGGAATAATTGCAGCCAGTGTGAAAGTTATAGTCATTTCTACTTTCCGGGCACCCTAGGCTTCATCCTAGGACGTTGTTCCGCCAGATCGAACAGTTAGGGCCTAAGTAGTCAACGCCAGAAGCATAAAATACAATATAAATATAATAGTTTTTCCATCGTATAAAACGAATGATAGCAACCAGTGTGAAAGTTATGGTCATTTCTACGTTCCGGGCAACCTAGGCTTCACTCTAGGGCGTTGCGCCACCAGATCGAATAGTTAGGGCCTTAGAAGTCAACGCCCGAAGCACAAAATACAAAATAACTAAAACAGTTTTTCCATCGTATAAAACGAATAATTGCAACCAGTATGAAAGTTAACGTCATTTCTACTTTCCGGGCAACATAGGCTTCACCCTTGGGCGTTGCACCAACAGATTGAATAGTTAGGGCCTCAGAAGTCAACGCCCGAAGCATAAAATACAAAATAAATAGAACAGTTTTTCCATCGTATAAAGCGAATAATTGCAACCAGTGTGAAGGTAATGGTCATTTCTACGTTCCGGGCAACTTGGGCGTCACTCTAGGGCGTTGCTCCACCACATCTAATAGCTACGGCCTTAGAAGTCAACCCCAGATGAATAAAATACAATAAAGATGCCACAGCTTTTCCATCGTATAAAAGGAATAATTGCAGCCAGTGTGAAAGTTATAGTCATTTCTACTTTCCGGGCACCCTAGGCTTCATCCTAGGACGTTGTTCCGCCACATCGAACAGTTAGGGCCTAAGTAGTCAACGCCAGAAGCATAAAATACAATATAAATATAATAGTTTTTCCATCGTATAAAACGAATGATAGCAACCAGTGTGAAAGTTATGGTCATTTCTACGTTCCGGGCAACCTAGGCTTCACTCTAGGGCGTTGCGCCACCAGATCGAATAGTTAGGGCCTTAGAAGTCAACGCCCGAAGCACAAAATACAAAATAACTAAAACAGTTTTTCCATCGTATAAAACGAATAATTGCAACCAGTATGAAAGCTAACGTCATTTCTACTTTCCGGGCAACATAGGCTTCACCCTTGGGCGTTGCACCAACAGATTGAATAGTTAGGGCCTCAGAAGTCAACGCCCGAAGCATAAAATACAAAATAAATAAAACAGTTTTTCCATCGTATAAAACGAATAATTGCAACCAGTGTGAAGGTAATGGTCTTTTCTACGTTCCGGGCAACCTAGGCATCACCCTAGGGCAGTGCTCCACCAGATCAAATAGTTAGGGCCTAAGAAGTCAACGCCAGAAGCATAAAATACAAAATAAATAAAACAGTTTTTCCATCGTATAAAACGAATAATTGCAACCAGTGTGAAGGTAATGGTCTTTTCTACGTTCCGGGCAACGTAGGCTTCACTCTAGGGCGTTGCCCGACCAGATCGAATAGCTAGAGCCTTAGAAGCCAACGCCTGAAGTATAAAATACAATAAAAGTACAACAGTCTTTCCATCCTATAACAGGAATAATTGCAACCCGTGTGAAAGTGATGGTCATTTCTACGTTCCAGGCAACCTAGGCTTCACCCTAGGGCGTTGTTCCACCAGATGGAATAGTTCGGGCCTTAGAAGTCAACGCCCGAAGCATAAAATACAAAATAAATGTAACAGCTTTTCCATCGTATAAAACGAATAATTGCAACCAGTGTGAAAGTAATAGTCATTTCTACGTTCCGGGCAACGTAGGTTTCACTCTAGGGCGTTGATCCTCCAGAGGGAATAGTTAGGGCATAAGAAGTCAACGCCAGAAGCATAAAATACGATATAAATACAACAGCTTTTCCATCGTATAAAACGAATAATTGCAACCAGTGTGGAAGTTATGGTCATTTCTACGTTCCGGGCAACCTAGGCTTCACTCTAGGGCGTTGCTCGACCAGATCGAATAGCTAGGGCCTTAGAAGTCAACGCCTGAAGTATAAAATACAATAAAAATACAACAGTCTTTCCATCCTATAACAGGAATAATTGCAACCCGTGTGAAAGAGATGGTCATTTCTACGTTCCAGGCAACCTAGGCTTCACCTTAGGGCGTTGTTCCACCAGATGGAATAGTTAGGGCCTTAGAAGTCAACGCCCGAAGCACAAAATACAAAATAAATGGAACAGCTTTTCCATCGTATAAAACGAATAATTGCAACCAGTGTGAAAGTAATAGTCATTTCTACGTTCCGGGCAGCGTAGGTTTCACTCTAGGGCGTTGATCCGCCAGAGGGAATAGTTAGGGCATAAGAAGTCAACGCCAGAAGCATAAAATACAAAATCAATAAAACAGATTTTCCATCGTATGAAACGAATAATTGCTACCAGTGTGAAACTTATGGTCATTTCTACATTCCGGGCAACACAGGCTTCACCCTTGGGCGTTGCACCAACAGATTGAATAGTTAGGGTCTTAGAAGTCAACACCGGAGGATAAAATACAAAATAAATAGAACAGTTTTTCCATCGTATAAAGCGAATAATTGCAACCAGTGTGAAGGTAATGGTCATTTCTACGTTCCGGGCAACTTGGGCGTCACTCTAGGGCGTTGCTCCACCACATCTAATAGCTACGGCCTTAGAAGTCAACCCCAGATGAATAAAATACAATAAAGATGCCACAGCTTTTCCATCGTATAAAAGGAATAATTGCATCCAGTGTGAAAGTTATAGTCATTTCTACTTTCCGGGCACCCTAGGCTTCATCCTAGGACGTTGTTCCGCCACATCGAACAGTTAGGGCCTAAGTAGTCAACGCCAGAAGCATAAAATACAATATAAATATAATAGTTTTTCCATCGTATAAAACGAATGATAGCAACCAGTGTGAAAGTTATGGTCATTTCTACGTTCCGGGCAACCTAGGCTTCACTCTAGGGCGTTGCGCCACCAGATCGAATAGTTAGGGCCTTAGAAGTCAACGCCCGAAGCACAAAATACAAAATAACTAAAACAGTTTTTCCATCGTATAAAACGAATAATTGCAACCAGTATGAAAGCTAACGTCATTTCTACTTTCCGGGCAACATAGGCTTCACCCTTGGGCGTTGCACCAACATATTGAATAGTTAGGGCCTCAGAAGTCAACGCCCGAAGCATAAAATACAAAATAAATAAAACAGTTTTTCCATCGTATAAAACGAATAATTGCAACCAGTGTGAAGGTAATGGTCTTTTCTACGTTCCGGGCAACCTAGGCATCACCCTAGGGCGGTGCTCCAACAGATCAAATAGTTAGGGCCTAAGAAGTCAACGCCGGAAGCATAAAATACAAAATAAATAAAACAGTTTTTCCATCGTATAAAACGAATAATTGCAACCAGTGTGAAGGTAATGGTCTTTTCTACGTTCCGGGCAACCTAGGCTTCACCCTAGGGCGTTGCCCGACCAGATCGAATAGCTAGAGCCTTAGAAGCCAACGCCTGAAGTATAAAATACAATAAAAATACAACAGTCTTTCCTTCCTATAACAGGAATAATTGCAACCCGTGTGAAAGAGATGGTCATTTCTACGTTCCAGGCAACCTAGGCTTCTCCTTAGGGCGTTGTTCCACCAGATGGAATAGTTAGGGCCTTAGAAGTCAACGCCCGAAGCACAAAATACAAAATAAATGGAACAGCTTTTCCATCGTATAAAACGAATAATTGCAACCAGTGTGAAAGTAATAGTCATTTCTACGTTCCGGGCAGCGTAGGTTTCACTCTAGGGCGTTGATCCGCCAGAGGGAATAGTTAGGGCATAAGAAGTCAACGCCAGAAGCATAAAATACAAAATAAATAAAAGAGTTTTTCCATCGTATGAAACGAATAATTGCTACCAGTGTGAAACTTATGGTCATTTCTACGTTCCGCGCAACCTAGGCTTGACCCTAGGGCGTTGTTCCACCAGATCGAATAGTTAGGGCCTTAGGAGTCAACGCCCGAAGCATAAAATACAAAATAAATGGAACAGCTTTTCCATCGTATAAAACGAATAATTGCTACCAGTGTGAAAGTAATAGTCATTTCTACGTTCCGGGCAACGTAGGTTTCACTCTAGGGCGTTGATCCGCCAGAGGGAATAGTTAGGGCATAAGAAGTCAACGCCAGACGCATAAAACACAAAATAAATAAAACAGCTTTTCCATCGCATAAAACGAATAATTGGAACCAGTATGAAAGTTAACGTCATTTCTACATTACTGGCAACATAGGCTTCACCCTTGGGCGTTGCACCAACAGATTGAATAGTTAGGGTCTTAGAAGTCAACGCCCGAAGCATAAAATACAAAATAAATAGAACAGTTTTTCCATCGTATAAAGCGAATAATTGCAACCAGTGTGAAGGTAATGGTCATTTCTACGTTCCGGGCAACTTGGGCGTCACTCTAGGGCGTTGCTCCACCACATCTAATAGCTACGGCCTTAGATGTCAACCCCAGATGAATAAAATACAATAAAGATGCGACAGCTTTTCCATCGTATAAAAGGAATAATTGCAGCCAGTGTGAAAGTTATAGTCATTTCTACTTTCCGGGCACCCTAGGCTTCATCCTAGGACGTTGTTCCGCCAGATCGAACAGTTAGGGCCTAAGTAGTCAACGCCAGAAGCATAAAATACAATATAAATATAATAGTTTTTCCATCGTATAAAACGAATGATAGCAACCAGTGTGAAAGTTATGGTCATTTCTACGTTCCGGGCAACCTAGGCTTCACTCTAGGGCGTTGCGCCACCAGATCGAATAGTTAGGGCCTTAGAAGTCAACGCCCGAAGCACAAAATACAAAATAACTAAAACAGTTTTTCCATCGTATAAAACGAATAATTGCAACCAGTATGAAAGTTAACGTCATTTCTACTTTCCGGGCAACATAGGCTTCACCCTTGGGCGTTGCACCAACAGATTGAATAGTTAGAGCATCAGAAGTGAACGCCCCAAGCATAAAATACAAAATAAATAAAACAGTTTTTCCATCGTATAAAACGAATAATTGCAACCAGTGTGAAGGTAATGGTCTTTTCTACGTTCCGGGCAACCTAGGCTTCACTCTAGGGCGGTGCTCCACCAGATCAAATAGATAGGGCCTTAGAAGTCAACGCCGGAAGCATAAAATCCCAAATAAATAAAACAGTTTTACCATCGTATAAAACGAATAATTGCTACCAGTGTGAAAGTTATGGTCATTTCTACGTTCCGCGCGACCTAGGATTCACCCGACGGCGTTGTTCCACCAGATGGAATAGCTAGGGCCTAAGAGGTCAACGCCAGAAGCATAAAATACGATATAAATACAACAGCTTTTCCATCGTATAAAACGAATAATTGCAACCAGTGTGGAAGTTATGGTCATTTCTACGTTCCGGGCAACCCAGGCTTCACCCTAGGGCGTTGCTCCACCATATTAAACAGTTAGGGCCTTAGCAGTCAACGCCCGAAGCATAAAATGCAAAATAAATAGAACAGTTTTTCCATTGTATAAAACGAATAATTGCTACCAGTGTAAAAGTTATGGTCATTTCTACGTTCCAGGCAACCTAGGCTTCACCTTAGGGCGTCGTTCCACCAGATGGAATAGTTAGGGCCTTAGAAGTCAACGCCCGAAGCACAAAATACAAAATAAATGGAACAGCTTTTCCATCGTATAAAACGAATAATTGCAACCAGTGTGAAAGTAATAGTAATTTCTACGTTCCGGGCAACGTAGGTTTCACTCTAGGGCGTTGATCCGCCAGAGGGAATAGTTAGGGCATAAGAAGTCAACGCCAGAAGCATAAAATACAAAATCAATAAAACAGTTTTTCCATCGTATGAAACGAATAATTGCTACCAGTGTGAAACTTATGGTCATTTCTACATTCCGGGCAACACAGGCTTCACCCTTGGGCGTTGCACCAACAGATTGAATAGTTAGGGTCTTAGAAGTCAACGCCCGAAGCATAAAATACAAAATAAATAGAACAGTTTTCCATCGTATAAAGCGAATAATTGCAACCAGTGTGAAGGTAATGGTCATTTCTACGTTCCGGGCAACTTGGGCGTCACTCTAGGGCGTTGCTCCACCACATCTAATAGCTACGGCCTTAGAAGTCAACCCCAGATGAATAAAATACAATAAAGATGCCACAGCTTTTACATCGTATAAAAGGAATAATTGCATCCAGTGTGAAAGTTATAGTCATTTCTACTTTCCGGGCACCCTAGGCTTCATCCTAGGACGTTGTTCCGCCACATCGAACAGTTAGGGCCTAAGTAGTCAACGCCAGAAGCATAAAATACAATATAAATATAATAGTTTTTCCATCGTATAAAACGAATGATAGCAACCAGTGTGAAAGTTATGGTCATTTCTACGTTCCGGGCAACCTAGGCTTCACTCTAGGGCGTTGCGCCACCAGATCGAATAGTTAGGGCCTTAGAAGTCAACGCCCGAAGCACAAAATACAAAATAACTAAAACAGTTTTTCCATCGTATAAAACGAATAATTGCAACCAGTATGAAAGCTAACGTCATTTCTACTTTCCGGGCAACATAGGCTTCACCCTTGGGCGTTGCACCAACATATTGAATAGTTAGGGCCTCAGAAGTCAACGCCCGAAGCATAAAATACAAAATAAATAAAACAGTTTTTCCATCGTATAAAACGAATGATAGCAACCAGTGTGAAGGTAATGGTCTTTTCTACGTTCCGGGCAACCTAGGCATCACCCTAGGGCGGTGCTCCAACAGATCAAATAGTTAGGGCCTAAGAAGTCAACGCCAGAAGCATAAAATACAAAATAAATAAAACAGTTTTTCCATCGTATAAAACGAATAATTGCAACCAGTGTGAAGGTAATGGTCTTTTCTACGTTCCGGGCAACCTAGGCTTCACTCTAGGGCGTTGCCCGACCAGATCGAATAGCTAGAGCCTTAGAAGCCAACGCCTGAAGTATAAAATACAATAAAAGTACAACAGTCTTTCCATCCTATAACAGGAATAATTGCAACCCGTGTGAAAGTGATGGTCATTTCTACGTTCCAGGCAACCTAGGCTTCACCCTAGGGCGTTGTTCCACCAGATGGAATAGTTAGGGCCTTAGAAGTCAACGCCCGAAGCATAAAATACAAAATAAATGTAACAGCTTTTCCATCGTATAAAACGAATAATTGCAACCAGTGTGAAAGTAATAGTCATTTCTACGTTCCGGGCAACGTAGGTTTCACTCTAGGGCGTTGATCCTCCAGATGGAATAGTTAGGGCATAAGAAGTCAACGCCAGAAGCATAAAATACGATATAAATACAACAGCTTTTCCATCGTATAAAACGAATAATTGCAACCAGTGTGGAAGTTATGGTCATTTCTACGTTCCGGGCAACCTAGGCTTCACTCTAGGGCGTTGCTCGACCAGATCGAATAGCTAGGGCCTTAGAAGTCAACGCCTGAAGTATAAAATACAATAAAAATACAACAGTCTTTCCATCCTATAACAGGAATAATTGCAACCCGTGTGAAAGAGATGGTCATTTCTACGTTCCAGGCAACCTAGGCTTCACCTTAGGGCGTTGTTCCACTAGATGGAATAGTTAGGGCCTTAGAAGTCAACGCCCGAAGCACAAAATACAAAATAAATGGAACAGCTTTTCCATCGTATAAAACGAATAATTGCAACCAGTGTGAAAGTAATAGTCATTTCTACGTTCCGGGCAGCGTAGGTTTCACTCTAGGGCGTTGATCCGCCAGAGGGAATAGTTAGGGCATAAGAAGTCAACGCCAGAAGCATAAAATACAAAATAAATAAAACAGTTTTTCCATCGTATGAAACGAATAATTGCTACCAGTGTGAAACTTATGGTCATTTCTACGTTCCGCGCAACCTAGGCTTGACCCTAGGGCGTTGTTCCACCAGATCGAATAGTTAGGGCCTTAGGAGTCAACGCCCGAAGCATAAAATACAAAATAAATAGAACAGTTTTTCCATCGTATAAAGCGAATAATTGCAACCAGTGTGAAGGTAATGGTCATTTCTACGTTCCGGGCAACTTGGGCGTCACTCTAGGGCGTTGCTCCACCACATCTAATAGCTACGGCCTTAGAAGTCAACCCCAGATGAATAAAATACAATAAAGATGCCACAGCTTTTCCATCGTATAAAAGGAATAATTGCAGCCAGTGTGAAAGTTATAGTCATTTCTACTTTCCGGGCACCCTAGGCTTCATCCTAGGACGTTGTTCCGCCACATCGAACAGTTAGGGCCTAAGTAGTCAACGCCAGAAGCATAAAATACAATATAAATATAATAGTTTTTCCATCGTATAAAACGAATGATAGCAACCAGTGTGAAAGTTATGGTCATTTCTACGTTCCGGGCAACCTAGGCTTCACTCTAGGGCGTTGCGCCACCAGATCGAATAGTTAGGGCCTTAGAAGTCAACGCCCGAAGCACAAAATACAAAATAACTAAAACAGTTTTTCCATCGTATAAAACGAATAATTGCAACCAGTATGAAAGCTAACCTTATTTCTACTTTCCGGGCAACATAGGCTTCACCCTTGGGCGTTGCACCAACAGATTGAATAGTTAGGGCCTCAGAAGTCAACGCCCGAAGCATAAAATACAAAATAAATAAAACAGTTTTTCCATCGTATAAAACGAATAATTGCAACCAGTGTGAAGGTAATGGTCTTTTCTACGTTCCGGGCAACCTAGGCATCACCCTAGGGCGGTGCTCCACCAGATCAAATAGTTAGGGCCTAAGAAGTCAACGCCAGAAGCATAAAATACAAAATAAATAAAACAGTTTTTCCATCGTATAAAACGAATAATTGCAACCAGTGTGAAGGTAATGGTCTTTTCTACGTTCCGGGCAACCTAGGCTTCACTCTAGGGCGTTGCCCGACCAGATCGAATAGCTAGAGCCTTAGAAGCCAACGCCTGAAGTATAAAATACAATAAAAGTACAACAGTCTTTCCATCCTATAACAGGAATAATTGCAACCCGTGTGAAAGTGATGGTCATTTCTACGTTCCAGGCAACCTAGGCTTCACCCTAGGGCGTTGTTCCACCAGATGGAATAGTTAGGGCCTTAGAAGTCAACGCCCGAAGCATAAAATACAAAATAAATGTAACAGCTTTTCCATCGTATAAAACGAATAATTGCAACCAGTGTGAAAGTAATAGTCATTTCTACGTTCCGGGCAACGTAGGTTTCACTCTAGGGCGTTGATCCTCCAGAGGGAATAGTTAGGGCATAAGAAGTCAACGCCAGAAGCATAAAATACGATATAAATACAACAGCTTTTCCATCGTATAAAACGAATAATTGCAACCAGTGTGGAAGTTATGGTCATTTCTACGTTCCGGGCAACCTAGGCTTCACTATAGGGCGTTGCTCGACCAGATCGAATAGCTAGGGCCTTAGAAGTCAACGCCTGAAGTATAAAATACAATAAAAATACAACAGTCTTTCCATCCTATAACAGGAATAATTGCAACCCGTGTGAAAGAGATGGTCATTTCTACGTTCCAGGCAACCTAGGCTTCACCTTAGGGCGTTGTTCCACCAGATGGAATAGTTAGGGCCTTAGAAGTCAACGCCCGAAGCACAAAATACAAAATAAATGGAACAGCTTTTCCATCGTATAGAACGAATAATTGCAACCAGTGTGAAAGTAATAGTCATTTCTACGTTCCGGGCAGCGTAGGTTTCACTCTAGGGCGTTGATCCGCCAGAGGGAATAGTTAGGGCATAAGAAGTCAACGCCAGAAGCATAAAATACAAAATAAATAAAACAGTTTTTCCATCGTATGAAACGAATAATTGCTACCAGTGTGAAACTTATGGTCATTTCTACGTTCCGCGCAACCTAGGCTTGACCCTAGGGCGTTGTTCCACCAGATCGAATAGTTAGGGCCTTAGGAGTCAACGCCCGAAGCATAAAATACAAAATAAATGGAACAGCTTTTCCATCGTATAAAACGAATAATTGCTACCAGTGTGAAAGTAATAGTCATTTCTACGTTCCGGGCAACGTAGGTTTCACTCTAGGGCGTTGATCCGCCAGAGGGAATAGTTAGGGCATAAGAAGTCAACGCCAGACGCATAAAACACAAAATAAATAAAACAGCTTTTCCATCGTATAAAACGAATAATTGGAACCAGTATGAAAGTTAACGTCATTTCTACATTACTGGCAACATAGGCTTCACCCTTGGGCGTTGCACCAACAGATTGAATAGTTAGGGTCTTAGAAGTCAACGCCCGAAGCATAAAATACAAAATAAATAGAACAGTTTTTCCATCGTATAAAGCGAATAATTGCAACCAGTGTGAAGGTAATGGTCATTTCTACGTTCCGGGCAACTTGGGCGTCACTCTAGGGCGTTGCTCCACCACATCTAATAGCTACGGCCTTAGATGTCAACCCCAGATGAATAAAATACAATAAAGATGCGACAGCTTTTCCATCGTATAAAAGGAATAATTGCAGCCAGTGTGAAAGTTATAGTCATTTCTACTTTCCGGGCACCCTAGGCTTCATCCTAGGACGTTGTTCCGCCAGATCGAACAGTTAGGGCCTAAGTAGTCAACGCCAGAAGCATAAAATACAATATAAATATAATAGTTTTTCCATCGTATAAAACGAATGATAGCAACCAGTGTGAAAGTTATGGTCATTTCTACGTTCCGGGCAACCTAGGCTTCACTCTAGGGCGTTGCGCCACCAGATCGAATAGTTAGGGCCTTAGAAGTCAACGCCCGAAGCACAAAATACAAAATAACTAAAACAGTTTTTCCATCGTATAAAACGAATAATTGCAACCAGTATGAAAGTTAACGTCATTTCTACTTTCCGGGCAACATAGGCTTCACCCTTGGGCGTTGCACCAACAGATTGAATAGTTAGAGCATCAGAAGTCACCGCCCCAAGCATAAAATACAAAATAAATAAAACAGTTTTTCCATCGTATAAAACGAATAATTGCAACCAGTGTGAAGGTAATGGTCTTTTCTACGTTCCGGGCAACCTAGGCTTCACTCTAGGGCGGTGCTCCACCAGATCAAATAGTTAGGGCCTTAGAAGTCAACGCCGGAAGCATAAAATCCCAAATAAATAAAACAGTTTTACCATCGTATAAAACGAATAATTGCTACCAGTGTGAAAGTTATGGTCATTTCTACGTTCCGCGCGACCTAGGATTCACCCGACGGCGTTGTTCCACCAGATGGAATAGCTAGGGCCTAAGAGGTCAACGCCAGAAGCATAAAATACGATATAAATACAACAGCTTTTCCATCGTATAAAACGAATAATTGCAACCAGTGTGGAAGTTATGGTCATTTCTACGTTCCGGGCAACCCAGGCTTCACTCTAGGGCGTTGCTCGACCAGATCGAATAGCTAGGGCCTTAGAAGTCATCGCCTGAAGTATAAAATACAATAAAAATACAACAGTCTTTCCATCCTATAACAGGAATAATTGCAACCCGTGTGAAAGTGATGGTCATTTCTACGTTCCAGGCAACCTAGGCTTCACCTTAGGGAGTTGTTCCACCAGATGGAATAGTTAGGGCCTTAGAAGTCAACGCCCGAAGCTCAAAATACAAAATAAATGGAACAGCTTTTCCATCGTATAAAACGAATAATTGCAACCAGTGTGAAAGTAATAGTCATTTCTACGTTCCGGGCAACGTAGGTTTCACTCTAGGGCGTTGATCCGCCAGAGGGAATAGTTAGGGCATAAGAAGTCAACGCCAGAAGCATAAAATACAAAATCAATAAAACAGTTTTTCCATCGTATGAAACGAATAATTGCTACCAGTGTGAAACTTATGATCATTTCTACGTTCCGCGCAACCTAGGCTTGACCCTAGGGCGTTGTTCCACCAGATCGAATAGTTAGGGCCTTAGGAGTCAACGCCCGAAGCACAAAATACAAAATAAATGGAACAGCTTTTCCATCGTATAAAACGAATAATTGCAACCAGTGTGAAAGTAATAGTCATTTCTACGTTCCAGGCAACGTAGGTTTCACTCTAGGGCGTTGATCCGCCAGAGGGAATAGTTAGGGCATAAGAAGTCAACGCCAGAAGCATAAAATACAAAATCAATAAAACAGATTTTCCATCGTATGAAACGAATAATTGCTACCAGTGTGAAACTTATGGTCATTTCTACATTCCGGGCAACACAGGCTTCACCCTTGGGCGTTGCACCAACAGATTGAATAGTTAGGGTCCTAGAAGTCAACGCCCGAAGCATAAAATACAAAATAAATAGAACAGTTTTTCCATCGTATAAAGCGAATAATTGCAACCAGTGTGAAGGTAATGGTCATTTCTACGTTCCGGGCAACTTGGGCGTCACTCTAGGGCGTTGCTCCACCACTTCTAATAGCTACGGCCTTAGAAGTCAACCCCAGATGAATAAAATACAATAAAGATGCCACAGCTTTTCCATCGTATAAAAGGAATAATTGCATCCAGTGTGAAAGTTATAGTCATTTCTACTTTCCGGGCACCCTAGGCTTCATCCTAGGACGTTGTTCCGCCACATCGAACAGTTAGGGCCTAAGTAGTCAACGCCAGAAGCATAAAATACAATATAAATATAATAGTTTTTCCATCGTATAAAACGAATGATAGCAACCAGTGTGAAAGTTATGGTCATTTCTACGTTCCGGGCAACCTAGGCTTCACTCTAGGGCGTTGCGCCACCAGATCGAATAGTTAGGGCCTTAGAAGTCAACGCCCGAAGCACAAAATACAAAATAACTAAAACAGTTTTTCCATCGTATAAAACGAATAATTGCAACCAGTATGAAACCTAACGTCATTTCTACTTTCCGGGCAACATAGGCTTCACCCTTGGGCGTTGCACCAACATATTGAATAGTTAGGGCCTCAGAAGTCAACGCCCGAAGCATAAAATACAAAATAAATAAAACAGTTTTTCCATCGTATAAAACGAATAATTGCAACCAGTGTGAAGGTAATGGTCTTTTCTACGTTCCGGGCAACCTAGGCATCACCCTAGGGCGGTGCTCCAACAGATCAAATAGTTAGGGCCTAAGAAGTCAACGCCGGAAGCATAAAATACAAAATAAATAAAACAGTTTTTCCATCGTATAAAACGAATAATTGCAACCAGTGTGAAGGTAATGGTCTTTTCTACGTTCCGGGCAACCTAGGCTTCACCCTAGGGCGTTGCCCGACCAGATCGAATAGCTAGAGCCTTAGAAGCCAACGCCTGAAGTATAAAATACAATAAAAGTACAACAGTCTTTCCATCCTATAACAGGAATAATTGCAACCCGTGTGAAAGTGATGGTCATTTCTACGTTCCAGGCAACCTAGGCTTCACCCTAGGGCGTTGTTCCACCAGATGGAATAGTTAGGGCCTTAGAAGTCAACGCCCGAAGCATAAAATACAAAATAAATGTAACAGCTTTTCCATCGTATAAAACGAATAATTGCAACCAGTGTGAAAGTAATAGTCATTTCTACGTTCCGGGCAACGTAGGTTTCACTCTAGGGCGTTGATCCTCCAGATGGAATAGTTAGGGCATAAGAAGTCAACGCCAGAAGCATAAAATACGATATAAATACAACAGCTTTTCCATCGTATAAAACGAATAATTGCAACCAGTGTGGAAGTTATGGTCATTTCTACGTTCCGGGCAACCTAGGCTTCACTCTAGGGCGTTGCTCGACCAGATCGAATAGCTAGGGCCTTAGAAGTCAACGCCTGAAGTATAAAATACAATAAAAATACAACAGTCTTTCCATCCTATAACAGGAATAATTGCAACCCGTGTGAAAGAGATGGTCATTTCTACGTTCCAGGCAACCTAGGCTTCACCTTAGGGCGTTGTTCCACCAGATGGAATAGTTAGGGCCTTAGAAGTCAACGCCCGAAGCACAAAATACAAAATAAATGGAACAGCTTTTCCATCGTATAAAACGAATAATTGCAACCAGTGTGAAAGTAATAGTCATTTCTACGTTCCGGGCAGCGTAGGTTTCACTCTAGGGCGTTGATCCGCCAGAGGGAATAGTTAGGGCATAAGAAGTCAACGCCAGAAGCATAAAATACAAAATAAATAAAACAGTTTTTCCATCGTATGAAACGAATAATTGCTACCAGTGTGAAACTTATGGTCATTTCTACGTTCCGCGCAACCTAGGCTTGACCCTAGGGCGTTGTTCCACCAGATCGAATAGTTAGGGCCTTAGGAGTCAACGCCCGAAGCATAAAATACAAAATAAATGGAACAGCTTTTCCATCGTATAAAACGAATAATTGCTACCAGTGTGAAAGTAATAGTCATTTCTACGTTCCGGGCAACGTAGGTTTCACTCTAGGGCGTTGATCCGCCAGAGGGAATAGTTAGGGCATAAGAAGTCAACGCCAGACGCATAAAACACAAAATAAATAAAACAGCTTTTCCATCGTATAAAACGAATAATTGGAACCAGTATGAAAGTTAACGTCATTTCTACATTACTGGCAACATAGGCTTCACCCTTGGGCGTTGCACCAACAGATTGAATAGTTAGGGTCTTAGAAGTCAACGCCCGAAGCATAAAATACAAAATAAATAGAACAGTTTTTCCATCGTATAAAGCGAATAATTGCAACCAGTGTGAAGGTAATGGTCATTTCTACGTTCCGGGCAACTTGGGCGTCACTCTAGGGCGTTGCTCCACCACATCTAATAGCTACGGCCTTAGATGTCAACCCCAGATGAATAAAATACAATAAAGATGCGACAGCTTTTCCATCGTATAAAAGGAATAATTGCAGCCAGTGTGAAAGTTATAGTCATTTCTACTTTCCGGGCACCCTAGGCTTCATCCTAGGACGTTGTTCCGCCAGATCGAACAGTTAGGGCCTAAGTAGTCAACGCCAGAAGCATAAAATACAATATAAATATAATAGTTTTTCCATCGTATAAAACGAATGATAGCAACCAGTGTGAAAGTTATGGTCATTTCTACGTTCCGGGCAACCTAGGCTTCACTCTAGGGCGTTGCGCCACCAGATCGAATAGTTAGGGCCTTAGAAGTCAACGCCCGAAGCACAAAATACAAAATAACTAAAACAGTTTTTCCATCGTATAAAACGAATAATTGCAACCAGTATGAAAGTTAACGTCATTTCTACTTTCCGGGCAACATAGGCTTCACCCTTGGGCGTTGCACCAACAGATTGAATAGTTAGAGCATCAGAAGTCAACGCCCCAAGCATAAAATACAAAATAAATAAAACAGTTTTTCCATCGTATAAAACGAATAATTGCAACCAGTGTGAAGGTAATGGTCTTTTCTACGTTCCGGGCAACCTAGGCATCACCCTAGGGCGGTGCTCCAACAGATCAAATAGTTAGGGCCTAAGAAGTCAACGCCAGAAGCATAAAATACAAAATAAATAAAACAGTTTTTCCATCGTATAAAACGAATAATTGCAACCAGTGTGAAGGTAATGGTCTTTTCTACGTTCCGGGCAACCTAGGCTTCACTCTAGGGCGTTGCCCGACCAGATCGAATAGCTAGAGCCTTAGAAGCCAACGCCTGAAGTATAAAATACAATAAAAGTACAACAGTCTTTCCATCCTATAACAGGAATAATTGCAACCCGTGTGAAAGTGATGGTCATTTCTACGTTCCAGGCAACCTAGGCTTCACCCTAGGGCGTTGTTCCACCAGATGGAATAGTTAGGGCCTTAGAAGTCAACGCCCGAAGCATAAAATACAAAATAAATGTAACAGCTTTTCCATCGTATAAAACGAATAATTGCAACCAGTGTGAAAGTAATAGTCATTTCTACGTTCCGGGCAACGTAGGTTTCACTCTAGGGCGTTGATCCTCCAGATGGAATAGTTAGGGCATAAGAAGTCAACGCCAGAAGCATAAAATACGATATAAATACAACAGCTTTTCCATCGTATAAAACGAATAATTGCAACCAGTGTGGAAGTTATGGTCATTTCTACGTTCCGGGCAACCTAGGCTTCACTCTAGGGCGTTGCTCGACCAGATCGAATAGCTAGGGCCTTAGAAGTCAACGCCTGAAGTATAAAATACAATAAAAATACAACAGTCTTTCCATCCTATAACAGGAATAATTGCAACCCGTGTGAAAGAGATGGTCATTTCTACGTTCCAGGCAACCTAGGCTTCACCTTAGGGCGTTGTTCCACTAGATGGAATAGTTAGGGCCTTAGAAGTCAACGCCCGAAGCACAAAATACAAAATAAATGGAACAGCTTTTCCATCGTATAAAACGAATAATTGCAACCAGTGTGAAAGTAATAGTCATTTCTACGTTCCGGGCAGCGTAGGTTTCACTCTAGGGCGTTGATCCGCCAGAGGGAATAGTTAGGGCATAAGAAGTCAACGCCAGAAGCATAAAATACAAAATAAATAAAACAGTTTTTCCATCGTATGAAACGAATAATTGCTACCAGTGTGAAGGTAATGGTCATTTCTACGTTCCGGGCAACGTAGGTTTCACTCTAGGGCGTTGATCCTCCAGAGGGAATAGTTAGGGCATAAGAAGTCAACGCCAGAAGCATAAAATACAAAATAAATAGAACAGTTTTTCCATCGTATAAAGCGAATAATTGCAACCAGTGTGAATGTAATGGTCATTTCTACGTTCCGGGCAACTTGGGCGTCACTCTAGGGCGTTGCTCCACCACATCTAATAGCTACGGCCTTAGAAGTCAACCCCAGATGAATAAAATACAATAAAGGTGCCACAGCTTTTCCATCGTATAAAAGGAATAATTGCATCCAGTGTGAAAGTTATAGTCATTTCTACTTTCCGGGCACCCTAGGCTTCATCCTAGGACGTTGTTCCGCCACATCGAACAGTTAGGGCCTAAGTAGTCAACGCCAGAAGCATAAAATACAATATAAATATAATAGTTTTTCCATCGTATAAAACGAATGATAGCAACCAGTGTGAAAGTTATGGTCATTTCTACGTTCCGGGCAACCTAGGCTTCACTCTAGGGCGTTGCGCCACCAGATCGAATAGTTAGGGCCTTAGAAGTCAACGCCCGAAGCACAAAATACAAAATAACTAAAACAGTTTTTCCATCGTATAAAACGAATAATTGCAACCAGTATGAAAGCTAACGTCATTTCTACTTTCCGGGCAACATAGGCTTCACCCTTGGGCGTTGCACCAACATATTGAATAGTTAGGGCCTCAGAAGTCAACGCCCGAAGCATAAAATACAAAATAAATAAAACAGTTTTTCCATCGTATAAAACGAATAATTGCAACCAGTGTGAAGGTAATGGTCTTTTCTACGTTCCGGGCAACCTAGGCATCACCCTAGGGCGGTGCTCCAACAGATCAAATAGTTAGGGCCTAAGAAGTCAACGCCGGAAGCATAAAATACAAAATAAATAAAACAGTTTTTCCATCGTATAAAACGAATAATTGCAACCAGTGTGAAGGTAATGGTCTTTTCTACGTTCCGGGCAACCTAGGCTTCACCCTAGGGCGTTGCCCGACCAGATCGAATAGCTAGAGCCTTAGAAGCCAACGCCTGAAGTATAAAATACAATAAAAGTACAACAGTCTTTCCATCCTATAACAGGAATAATTGCAACCCGTGTGAAAGTGATGGTCATTTCTACGTTCCAGGCAACCTAGGCTTCACCCTAGGGCGTTGTTCCACCAGATGGAATAGTTAGGGCCTTAGAAGTCAACGCCCGAAGCATAAAATACAAAATAAATGTAACAGCTTTTCCATCGTATAAAACGAATAATTGCAACCAGTGTGAAAGTAATAGTCATTTCTACGTTCCGGGCAACGTAGGTTTCACTCTAGGGCGTTGATCCTCCAGATGGAATAGTTAGGGCATAAGAAGTCAACGCCAGAAGCATAAAATACGATATAAATACAACAGCTTTTCCATCGTATAAAACGAATAATTGCAACCAGTGTGGAAGTTATGGTCATTTCTACGTTCCGGGCAACCTAGGCTTCACTCTAGGGCGTTGCTCGACCAGATCGAATAGCTAGGGCCTTAGAAGTCAACGCCTGAAGTGTAAAATACAATAAAAATACAACAGTCTTTCCATCCTATAACAGGAATAATTGCAACCCGTGTGAAAGAGATGGTCATTTCTACGTTCCAGGCAACCTAGGCTTCACCTTAGGGCGTTGTTCCACCAGATGGAATAGTTAGGGCCTTAGAAGTCAACGCCCGAAGCACAAAATACAAAATAAATGGAACAGCTTTTCCATCGTATAAAACGAATAATTGCAACCAGTGTGAAAGTAATAGTCATTTCTACGTTCCGGGCAGCGTAGGTTTCACTCTAGGGCGTTGATCCGCCAGAGGGAATAGTTAGGGCATAAGAAGTCAACGCCAGAAGCATAAAATACAAAATAAATAAAACAGTTTTTCCATCGTATGAAACGAATAATTGCTACCAGTGTGAAACTTATGGTCATTTCTACGTTCCGCGCAACCTAGGCTTGACCCTAGGGCGTTGTTCCACCAGATCGAATAGTTAGGGCCTTAGGAGTCAACGCCCGAAGCATAAAATACAAAATAAATGGAACAGCTTTTCCATCGTATAAAACGAATAATTGCTACCAGTGTGAAAGTAATAGTCATTTCTACGTTCCGGGCAACGTAGGTTTCACTCTAGGGCGTTGATCCGCCAGAGGGAATAGTTAGGGCATAAGAAGTCAACGCCAGACGCATAAAACACAAAATAAATAAAACAGCTTTTCCATCGTATAAAACGAATAATTGGAACCAGTATGAAAGTTAACGTCATTTCTACATTACTGGCAACATAGGCTTCACCCTTGGGCGTTGCACCAACAGATTGAATAGTTAGGGTCTTAGAAGTCAACGCCCGAAGCATAAAATACAAAATAAATAGAACAGTTTTTCCATCGTATAAAGCGAATAATTGCAACCAGTGTGAAGGTAATGGTCATTTCTACGTTCCGGGCAACTTGGGCGTCACTCTAGGGCGTTGCTCCACCACATCTAATAGCTACGGCCTTAGATGTCAACCCCAGATGAATAAAATACAATAAAGATGCGACAGCTTTTCCATCGTATAAAAGGAATAATTGCAGCCAGTGTGAAAGTTATAGTCATTTCTACTTTCCGGGCACCCTAGGCTTCATCCTAGGACGTTGTTCCGCCAGATCGAACAGTTAGGGCCTACGAAGTCAACGCCAGAAGCATAAAATACAATATAAATATAATAGTTTTTCCATCGTATAAAACGAATGATAGCAACCAGTGTGAAAGTTATGGTCATTTCTACGTTCCGGGCAACCTAGGCTTCACTCTAGGGCGTTGCGCCACCAGATCGAATAGTTAGGGCCTTAGAAGTCAACGCCCGAAGCACAAAATACAAAATAACTAAAACAGTTTTTCCATCGTATAAAACGAATAATTGCAACCAGTATGAAAGTTAACGTCATTTCTACTTTCCGGGCAACATAGGCTTCACCCTTGGGCGTTGCACCAACAGATTGAATAGTTAGAGCATCAGAAGTCAACGCCCCAAGCATAAAATACAAAATAAATAAAACAGTTTTTCCATCGTATAAAACGAATAATTGCAACCAGTGTGAAGGTAATGGTCTTTTCTACGTTCCGGGCAACCTAGGCTTCACTCTAGGGCGGTGCTCCACCAGATCAAATAGTTAGGGCCTTAGAAGTCAACGCCGGAAGCATAAAATCCCAAATAAATAAAACAGTTTTACCATCGTATAAAACGAATAATTGCTACCAGTGTGAAAGTTATGGTCATTTCTACGTTCCGCGCGACCTAGGATTCACCCGACGGCGTTGTTCCACCAGATGGAATAGCTAGGGCCTAAGAGGTCAACGCCAGAAGCATAAAATACGATATAAATACAACAGCTTTTCCATCGTATAAAACGAATAATTGCAACCAGTGTGGAAGTTATGGTCATTTCTACGTTCCGGGCAACCCAGGCTTCACTCTAGGGCGTTGCTCGACCAGATCGAATAGCTAGGGCCTTAGAAGTCAACGCCTGAAGTATAAAATACAATAAAAATACAACAGTCTTTCCATCCTATAACAGGAATAATTGCAACCCGTGTGAAAGTGATGGTCATTTCTACGTTCCAGGCAACCTAGGCTTCACCTTAGGGAGTTGTCCCACCAGATTGAATAGTTAGGGCCTTAGAAGTCAACGCCCGAAGCTCAAAATACAAAATAAATGGAACAGCTTTTCCATCGTATAAAACGAATAATTGCAACCAGTGTGAAAGTAATAGTCATTTCTACGTTCCGGGCAACGTAGGTTTCACTCTAGGGCGTTGATCCGCCAGAGGGAATAGTTAGGGCATAAGAAGTCAACGCCAGAAGCATAAAATACAAAATAAATAAAACAGTTTTTCCATCGTATGAAACGAATAATTGCTACCAGTGTGAAACTTATGATCATTTCTACGTTCCGCGCAACCTAGGCTTGACCCTAGGGCGTTGTTCCACCAGATCGAATAGTTAGGGCCTTAGGAGTCAACGCCCGAAGCATAAAATACAGAATAAATGGAACAGCTTTTCCATCGTATAAAACGAATAATTGCTACCAGTGTGAAAGTAATAGTCATTTCTACGTTCCGGGCAACGTAGGTTTCACTCTAGGGCGTTGATCCGCCAGAGGGAATAGTTAGGGCATAAGAAGTCAACGCCAGACGCATAAAATACAAAATAAATAAAACAGCTTTTCCATCGTATAAAACGAATAATTGGAACCAGTATGAAAGTTAACGTCATTTCTACATTCCGGGCAACATAGGCTTCACCCTTGGGCGTTGCACCAACAGATTGAATAGTTAGGGTCTTAGAAGTCAACGCCCGAAGCATAAAATACAAAATAAATAGAACAGTTTTTCCATCGTATAAAGCGAATAATTGCAACCAGTGTGAAGGTAATGGTCATTTCTACGTTCCGGGCAACTTGGGCGTCACTCTAGGGCGTTGTTCCACCACATCTAATAGCTACGGCCTTAGAAGTCAACCCCAGATGAATAAAATACAATAAAGATGCCACAGCTTTTCCATCGTATAAAAGGAATAATTGCAGCCAGTGTGAAAGTTATAGTCATTTCTACTTTCCGGGCACCCTAGGCTTCATCCTAGGACGTTGTTCCGCCACATCGAACAGTTAGGGCCTAAGTAGTCAACGCCAGAAGTATAAAATACAATATAAATATAATAGTTTTTCCATCGTATAAAACGAATGATAGCAACCAGTGTGAAAGTTATGGTCATTTCTACGTTCCGGGCAACCTAGGCTTCACTCTAGGGCGTTGCGCCACCAGATCGAATAGTTAGGGCCTTAGAAGTCAACGCCCGAAGCACAAAATACAAAATAACTAAAACAGTTTTTCCATCGTATAAAACGAATAATTGCAACCAGTATGAAAGCTAACGTCATTTCTACTTTCCGGGCAACATAGGCTTCACCCTTGGGCGTTGCACCAACAGATTGAATAGTTAGGGCCTCAGAAGTCAACGCCCGAAGCATAAAATACAAAATAAATAAAACAGTTTTTCCATCGTATAAAACGAATAATTGCAACCAGTGTGAAGGTAATGGTCTTTTCTACGTTCCGGGCAACCTAGGCATCACCCTAGGGCGGTGCTCCACCAGATCAAATAGTTAGGGCCTAAGAAGTCAACGCCAGAAGCATAAAATACAAAATAAATAAAACAGATTTTCCATCGTATAAAACGAATAATTGCAACCAGTGTGAAGGTAATGGTCTTTTCTACGTTCCGGGCAACCTAGGCTTCACTCTAGGGTGTTGCCCGACCAGATCGAATAGCTAGAGCCTTAGAAGCCAACGCCTGAAGTATAAAATACAATAAAAGTACAACAGTCTTTCCATCCTATAACAGGAATAATTGCAACCCGTGTGAAAGTGATGGTCATTTCTACGTTCCAGGCAACCTAGGCTTCACCCTAGGGCGTTGTTCCACCAGATGGAATAGTTAGGGCCTTAGAAGTCAACGCCCGAAGCATAAAATACAAAATAAATGTAACAGCTTTTCCATCGTATAAAACGAATAATTGCAACCAGTGTGAAAGTAATAGTCATTTCTACGTTCCGGGCAACGTAGGTTTCACTCTAGGGCGTTGATCCTCCAGAGGGAATAGTTAGGGCATAAGAAGTCAACGCCAGAAGCATAAAATACGATATAAATACAACAGCTTTTCCATCGTATAAAACGAATAATTGCAACCAGTGTGGAAGTTATGGTCATTTCTACGTTCCGGGCAACCTAGGCTTCACTCTAGGGCGTTGCTCGACCAGATCGAATAGCTAGGGCCTTAGAAGTCAACGCCTGAAGTATAAAATACAATAAAAATACAACAGTCTTTCCATCCTATAACAGGAATAATTGCAACCCGTGTGAAAGAGATGGTCATTTCTACGTCCCAGGCAACCTAGGCTTCACCTTAGGGCGTTGTTCCACCAGATGGAATAGTTAGGGCCTTAGAAGTCAACGCCCGAAGCACAAAATACAAAATAAATGGAACAGCTTTTCCATCGTATAAAACGAATAATTGCAACCAGTGTGAAAGTAATAGTCATTTCTACGTTCCGGGCAGCGTAGGTTTCACTCTAGGGCGTTGATCCGCCAGAGGGAATAGTTAGGGCATAAGAAGTCAACACCAGAAGCATAAAATACAAAATAAATAAAACAGTTTTTCCATCGTATGAAACGAATAATTGCTACCAGTGTGAAACTTATGGTCATTTCTACGTTCCAGGCAACCTAGGCTTCACCTTAGGGCGTTGTTCCACCAGATGGAACAGTTAGGGCCTTAGAAGTCAACGCCCGAAGCACAAAATACAAAATAAATGGAACAGCTTTTCCATCGTATAAAACGAATAATTGCAACCAGTGTGAAAGTAATAGTTATTTCTACGTTCCGGGCAACGTAGGTTTCACTCTAGGGCGTTGATCCGCCAGAGGGAATAGTTAGGGCATAAGAAGTCAACGCCAGAAGCATAAAATACAAAATCAATAAAACAGATTTTCCATCGTATGAAACGAATAATTGCTACCAGTGTGAAACTTATGGTCATTTCTACATTCCGGGCAACACAGGCTTCACCCTTGGGCGTTGCACCAACAGATTGAATAGTTAGGGTCTTAGAAGTCAACGCCCGAAGCATAAAATACAAAATAAATAGAACAGTTTTTCCATCGTATAAAGCGAATAATTGCAACCAGTGTGAAGGTAATGGTCATTTCTACGTTCCGGGCAACTTGGGCGTCACTCTAGGGCGTTGCTCCACCACATCTAATAGCTACGGCCTTAGAAGTCAACCCCAGATGAATAAAATACAATAAAGATGCCACAGCTTTTCCATCGTATAAAAGGAATAATTGCATCCAGTGTGAAAGTTATAGTCATTTCTACTTTCCGGGCACCCTAGGCTTCATCCTAGGACGTTGTTCCGCCACATCGAACAGTTAGGGCCTGAGTAGTCAACGCCAGAAGCATAAAATACAATATAAATATAATAGTTTTTCCATCGTATAAAACGAATGATAGCAACCAGTGTGAAAGTTATGGTCATTTCTACGTTCCGGGCAACCTAGGCTTCACTCTAGGGCGTTGCGCCACCAGATCGAATAGTTAGGGCCTTAGAAGTCAACGCCCGAAGCACAAAATACAAAATAACTAAAACAGTTTTTCCATCGTATAAAACGAATAATTGCAACCAGTATGAAAGCTAACGTCATTTCTACTTTCCGGGCAACATAGGCTTCACCCTTGGGCGTTGCACCAACATATTGAATAGTTAGGGCCTCAGAAGTCAACGCCCGAAGCATAAAATACAAAATAAATAAAACAGTTTTTCCATCGTATAAAACGAATAATTGCAACCAGTGTGAAGGTAATGGTCTTTTCTACGTTCCGGGCAACCTAGGCATCACCCTAGGGCGGTGCTCCAACAGATCAAATAGTTAGGGCCTAAGAAGTCAACGCCAGAAGCATAAAATACAAAATAAATAAAACAGTTTTTCCATCGTACAAAACGAATAATTGCAACCAGTGTGAAGGTAATGGTCTTTTCTACGTTCCGGGCAACCTAGGCTTCACTCTAGGGCGTTGCCCGACCAGATCGAATAGCTAGAGCCTTAGAAGCCAACGCCTGAAGTATAAAATACAATAAAAGTACAACAGTCTTTCCATCCTATAACAGGAATAATTGCAACCCGTGTGAAAGTGATGGTCATTTCTACGTTCCAGGCAACCTAGGCTTCACCCTAGGGCGTTGTTCCACCAGATGGAATAGTTAGGGCCTTAGAAGTCAACGCCCGAAGCATAAAATACAAAATAAATGTAACAGCTTTTCCATCGTATAAAACGAATAATTGCAACCAGTGTGAAAGTAATAGTCATTTCTACGTTCCGGGCAACGTAGGTTTCACTCTAGGGCGTTGATCCTCCAGATGGAATAGTTAGGGCATAAGAAGTCAACGCCAGAAGCATAAAATACGATATAAATACAACAGCTTTTCCATCGTATAAAACTAATAATTGCAACCAGTGTGGAAGTTATGGTCATTTCTACGTTCCAGGCAACCTAGGCTTCACCTTAGGGCGTTGTTCCACCAGATGGAATAGTTAGGGCCTTAGAAGTCAACGCCCGAAGCACAAAATACAAAATAAATGGAACAGCTTTTCCATCGTATAAAACGAATAATTGCAACCAGTGTGAAAGTAATAGTTATTTCTACGTTCCGGGCAACGTAGGTTTCACTCTAGGGCGTTGATCCTCCAGATGGAATAGTTAGGGCATAAGAAGTCAACGCCAGAAGCATAAAATACGATATAAATACAACAGCTTTTCCATCGTATAAAACGAATAATTGCAACCAATGTGGAAGTTATGGTCATTTCTACGTTCCGGGCAACCTAGGCTTCACTCTAGGGCGTTGCTCGACCAGATCGAATAGCTAGGGCCTTAGAAGTCAACGCCTGAAGTATAAAATACAATAAAAATACAACAGTCTTTCCATCCTATAACAGGAATAATTGCAACCCGTGTGAAAGAGATGGTCATTTCTACGTTCCAGGCAACCTAGGCTTCACCTTAGGGCGTTGTTCCACCAGATGGAATAGTTTGGGCCTTAGGAGTCAACGCCCGAAGCATAAAATACAAAATAAATGGAACAGCTTTTCCATCGTATAAAACGAATAATTGCTACCAGTGTGAAAGTAATAGTCATTTCTACGTTCCGGGCAACGTAGGTTTCACTCTAGGGCGTTGATCCGCCAGAGGGAATAGTTAGGGCATAAGAAGTCAACGCCAGATGCATAAAACACAAAATAAATAAAACAGCTTTTCCATCGTATAAAACGAATAATTGGAACCAGTATGAAAGTTAACGTCATTTCTACATTACTGGAAACATAGGCTTCACCCTTGGGCGTTGCACCAACAGATTGAATAGTTAGGGTCTTAGAAGTCAACGCCCGAAGCATAAAATACAAAATAAATAGAACAGTTTTTCCATCGTATAAAGCGAATAATTGCAACCAGTGTGAAGGTAATGGTCATTTCTACGTTCCGGGCAACTTGGGCGTCACTCTAGGGCGTTGCTCCACCACATCTAATAGCTACGGCCTTAGATGTCAACCCCAGATGAATAAAATACAATAAAGATGCGACAGCTTTTCCATCGTATAAAAGGAATAATTGCAGCCAGTGTGAAAGTTATAGTCATTTCTACTTTCCGGGCACCCTAGGCTTCATCCTAGGACGTTGTTCCGCCAGATCGAACAGTTAGGGCCTAATTAGTCAACGCCAGAAGCATAAAATACAATATAAATATAATAGTTTTTCCACCGTATAAAACGAATGATAGCAACCAGTGTGAAAGTTATGGTCATTTCTACGTTCCGGGCAACCTAGGCTTCACTCTAGGGCGTTGCGCCACCAGATCGAATAGTTAGGGCCTTAGAAGTCAACGCCCGAAGCACAAAATACAAAATAACTAAAACAGTTTTTCCATCGTATAAAACGAATAATTGCAACCAGTATGAAAGTTAACGTCATTTCTACTTTCCGGGCAACATAGGCTTCACCCTTGGGCGTTGCACCAACAGATTGAATAGTTAGGGCATCAGAAGTCAACGCCCCAAGCATAAAATACAAAATAAATAAAACAGTTTTTCCATCGTATAAAACGAATAATTGCAACCAGTGTGACGGTAATGGTCTTTTCTACGTTCCGGGCAACCTAGGCTTCACTCTAGGGCGGTGCTCCACCAGATCAAATAGTTAGGGCCTTAGAAGTCAACGCCGGAAGCATAAAATCCCAAATAAATAAAACAGTTTTACCATCGTATAAAACGAATAATTGCTACCAGTGTGAAAGTTATGGTCATTTCTACGTTCCGCGCGACCTAGGATTCACCCGACGGCGTTGTTCCACCAGATGGAATAGCTAGGGCCTAAGAGGTCAACGCCAGAAGCATAAAATACGATATAAATACAACAGCTTTTCCATCGTATAAAACGAATAATTGCAACCAGTGTGGAAGTTATGGTCATTTCTACGTTCCGGGCAACCCAGGCTTCACTCTAGGGCGTTGCTCGACCAGATCGAATAGCTAGGGCCTTAGAAGTCAACGCCTGAAGTATAAAATACAATAAAAATACAACAGTCTTTCCATCCTATAACAGGAATAATTGCAACCCGTGTGAAAGTGATGGTCATTTCTACGTTCCAGGCAACCTAGGCTACACCTTAGGCCGTTTTTCCACCAGATGGAATAGTTAGGGCCTTAGAAGTCAACGCCCGAAGCACAAAATACAAAATAAATGGAACAGCTTTTCCATCGTATAAAACGAATAATTGCAACCAGTGTGAAAGTAATAGTCATTTCTACGTTCCGGGCAAAGTAGGTTTCACTCTAGGGCGTTGATCCGCCAGAGGGAATAGTTAGGGCATAAGAAGTCAACGCCAGAAGCATAAAATACAAAATCAATAAAACAGTTTTTCCATCGTATGAAACGAATAATTGCTACCAGTGTGAAACTTATGGTCATTTCTACGTTCCGCGCAACCTAGGCTTGACCCTAGGGCGTTGTTCCACCAGATCGAATAGTTAGGGCCTTAGGAGTCAACGCCCGAAGCATAAAATACAGAATAAATGGAACAGCTTTTCCATCGTATAAAACGAATAATTGCTACCAGTGTGAAAGTAATAGTCATTTCTACGTTCCGGGCAACGTAGGTTTCACTCTAGGGCGTTGATCCGCCAGAGGGAATAGTTAGGGCATAAGAAGTCAACGCCAGACGCATAAAATACAAAATAAATAAAACAGCTTTTCCATCGTATAAAACGAATAATTGGAACCAGTATGAAAGTTAACGTCATTTCTACATTCCGGGCAACATAGGCTTCACCCTTGGGCGTTGCACCAACAGATTGAATAGTTAGGGTCTTAGAAGTCAACGCCCGAAGCATAAAATACAAAATAAATAGAACAGTTTTTCCATCGTATAAAGCGAATAATTGCAACCAGTGTGAAGGTAATGGTCATTTCTACGTTCCGAGCAACTTGGGCGTCACTCTAGGGCGTTGCTCCACCACATCTAATAGCTACGGCCTTAGAAGTCAACCCCAGATGAATAAAATACAATAAAGATGCCACAGCTTTTCCATCGTATAAAAGGAATAATTGCAGCCAGTGTGAAAGTTATAGTCATTTCTACTTTCCGGGCACCCTAGGCTTAATCCTAGGACGTTGTTCCGCCACATCGAACAGTTAGGGCCTAAGTAGTCAACGCCAGAAGCATAAAATACAATATAAATATAATAGTTTTTCCATCGTATAAAACGAATGATAGCAACCGGTGTGAAAGTTATGGTCATTTCTACGTTCCGGGCAACCTAGGCTTCACTCTAGGGCGTTGCGCCACCAGATCGAATAGTTAGGGCCTTAGAAGTCAACGCCCGAAGCACAAAATACAAAATAACTAAAACAGTTTTTCCATCGTATAAAACGAATAATTGCAACCAGTATGAAAGCTAACGTCATTTCTACTTTCCGGGCAACATAGGCTTCACCCTTGGGCGTTGCACCAACAGATTGAATAGTTAGGGCCTCAGAAGTCAACGCCCGAAGCATAAAATACAAAATAAATAAAACAGTTTTTCCATCGTATAAAACGAATAATTGCAACCAGTGTGAAGGTAATGGTCTTTTCTACGTTCCGGGCAACCTAGGCATCACCCTAGGGCGGTGCTCCACCAGATCAAATAGTTAGGGCCTAAGAAGTCAACGCCAGAAGCATAAAATACAAAATAAATAAAACAGTTTTTCCATCGTATAAAACGAATAATTGCAACCAGTGTGAAGGTAATGGTCTCTTCTACGTTCCGGGCAAGCTAGGCTTCACTCTAGGGCGTTGCCCGACCAGATCGAATAGCTAGAGCCTTAGAAGCCTACGCCTGAAGTATAAAATACAATAAAAGTACAACAGTCTTTCCATCCTATAACAGGAATAATTGCAACCCGTGTGAAAGAGATGGTCATTTCTACGTTCCAGGCAACCTAGGCTTCACCTTAGGGCGTTGTTCCACCAGATGGAATAGTTAGGGCCTTAGAAGTCAACGCCCGAAGCATAAAATACAAAATAAATGTAACAGCTTTTCCATCGTATAAAACGAATAATTGCAACCAGTGTGAAAGTAGTAGTCATTTCTACGTTCCGGGCAACGTAGGTTTCACTCTAGGGCGTTGATCCTCCAGAGGGAATAGTTAGGGCATAAGAAGTCAACGCCAGAAGCATAAAATACGATATAAATACAACAGCTTTTCCATCGTATAAAACGAATAATTGCAACCAGTGTGGAAGTTATGGTCATTTCTACGTTCCGGGCAACCTAGGCTTCACTCTAGGGCGTTGCTCGACCAGATCGAATAGCTAGGGCCTTAGAAGTCAACGCCTGAAGTATAAAATACAATAAAAATACAACAGTCTTTCCATCCTATAACAGGAATAATTGCAACCCGTGTGAAAGAGATGGTCATTTCTACGTTCCAGGCAACCTAGGCTTCACCTTAGGGCGTTGTTCCACCAGATGGAATAGTTAGGGCCTTAGAAGTCAACGCCCGAAGCACAAAATACAAAATAAATGGAACAGCTTTTCCATCGTATAAAACGAATAATTGCAACCAGTGTGAAAGTAATAGTCATTTCTACGTTCCGGGCAGCGTAGGTTTCACTCTAGGGCGTTGATCCGCCAGAGGGAATAGTTAGGGCATAAGAAGTCAACGCCAGAAGCATAAAATACAAAATAAATAAAACAGTTTTTCCATCGTATGAAACGAATAATTGCTACCAGTGTGAAACTTATGGTCATTTCTACGTTCCGCGCAACCTAGGCTTGACCCTAGGGCGTTGTTCCACCAGATCGAATAGTTAGGGCCTTAGGAGTCAACGCCCGAAGCATAAAATACAAAATAAATGGAACAGCTTTTCCATCGTATAAAACGAATAATTGCTACCAGTGTGAAAGTAATAGTCATTTCTACGTTCCGGGCAACGTAGGTTTCACTCTAGGGCGTTGATCCGCCAGAGGGAATAGTTAGGGCATAAGAAGTCAACGCCAGACGCATAAAACACAAAATAAATAAAACAGCTTTTCCATCGTATAAAACGAATAATTGGAACCAGTATGAAAGTTATCGTCATTTCTACATTCCTGGCAACATAGGCTTCACCCTTGGGCGTTGCACCAACAGATTGAATAGTTAGGGTCTTAGAAGTCAACGCCCGAAGCATAAAATACAAAATAAATAGAACAGTTTTTCCATCGTATAAAGCGAATAATTGCAACCAGTGTGAAGGTAATGGTCATTTCTACGTTCCGGGCAACATGGGCGTCACTCTAGGGCGTTGCTCCACCACATCTAATAGCTACGGCCTTAGAAGTCAACCCCAGATGAATAAAATACAATAAAGATGCGACAGCTTTTCCATCGTATAAAAGGAATAATTGCAGCCAGTGTGAAAGTTATAGTCATTTCTACTTTCCGGGCACCCTAGGCTTCATCCTAGGACGTTGTTCCGCCAGATCGAACAGTTAGGGCCTAAGTAGTCAACGCCAGAAGTATAAAATACAATATAAATATAATAGTTTTTCCATCGTATAAAACGAATGATAGCAACCAGTGTGAAAGTTATGGTCATTTCTACGTTCCGGGCAACCTAGGCTTCACTCTAGGGCGTTGCTCGACCAGATCGAATAGCTAGGGCCTTAGAAGTCAACGCCTGAAGTATAAAATACAATAAAAATACAACAGTCTTTCCATCCTATAACAGGAATAATTGCAACCCGTGTGAAAGTGATGGTCATTTCTACGTTCCAGGCAACCTAGGCTACACCTTAGGCCGTTTTTCCACCAGATGGAATAGTTAGGGCCTTAGAAGTCAACGCCCGAAGCACAAAATACAAAATAAATGGAACAGCTTTTCCATCGTATAAAACGAATAATTGCAACCAGTGTGAAAGTAATAGTCATTTCTACGTTCCGGGCAAAGTAGGTTTCACTCTAGGGCGTTGATCCGCCAGAGGGAATAGTTAGGGCATAAGAAGTCAACGCCAGAAGCATAAAATACAAAATCAATAAAACAGTTTTTCCATCGTATGAAACGAATAATTGCTACCAGTGTGAAACTTATGGTCATTTCTACGTTCCGCGCAACCTAGGCTTGACCCTAGGGCGTTGTTCCACCAGATCGAATAGTTAGGGCCTTAGGAGTCAACGCCCGAAGCATAAAATACAGAATAAATGGAACAGCTTTTCCATCGTATAAAACGAATAATTGCTACCAGTGTGAAAGTAATAGTCATTTCTACGTTCCGGGCAACGTAGGTTTCACTCTAGGGCGTTGATCCGCCAGAGGGAATAGTTAGGGCATAAGAAGTCAACGCCAGACGCATAAAATACAAAATAAATAAAACAGCTTTTCCATCGTATAAAACGAATAATTGGAACCAGTATGAAAGTTAACGTCATTTCTACATTCCGGGCAACATAGGCTTCACCCTTGGGCGTTGCACCAACAGATTGAATAGTTAGGGTCTTAGAAGTCAACGCCCGAAGCATAAAATACAAAATAAATAGAACAGTTTTTCCATCGTATAAAGCGAATAATTGCAACCAGTGTGAAGGTAATGGTCATTTCTACGTTCCGAGCAACTTGGGCGTCACTCTAGGGCGTTGCTCCACCACATCTAATAGCTACGGCCTTAGAAGTCAACCCCAGATGAATAAAATACAATAAAGATGCCACAGCTTTTCCATCGTATAAAAGGAATAATTGCAGCCAGTGTGAAAGTTATAGTCATTTCTACTTTCCGGGCACCCTAGGCTTAATCCTAGGACGTTGTTCCGCCACATCGAACAGTTAGGGCCTAAGTAGTCAACGCCAGAAGCATAAAATACAATATAAATATAATAGTTTTTCCATCGAATAAAACGAATGATAGCAACCGGTGTGAAAGTTATGGTCATTTCTACGTTCCGGGCAACCTAGGCTTCACTCTAGGGCGTTGCGCCACCAGATCGAATAGTTAGGGCCTTAGAAGTCAACGCCCGAAGCACAAAATACAAAATAACTAAAACAGTTTTTCCATCGTATAAAACGAATAATTGCAACCAGTATGAAAGCTAACGTCATTTCTACTTTCCGGGCAACATAGGCTTCACCCTTGGGCGTTGCACCAACAGATTGAATAGTTAGGGCCTCAGAAGTCAACGCCCGAAGCATAAAATACAAAATAAATAAAACAGTTTTTCCATCGTATAAAACGAGTAATTGCTACCAGTGTGAAAGTTATGGTCATTTCTACGTTCCGCGCAACCTAGGCTTCACCCTAGGGCGTTGTTCCACCAGATCGAATAGTTAGGGCCTTAGAAGTCAACGCCCGAAGCATAAAATACAAAATAAATAAAACAGTTTTTCCATCGTATAAAACGAATAATTGCAACCAGTGTGAAGGTAATGGTCTTTTCTACGTTCCGGGCAACCTAGGCTTCACTCTAGGGCGTTGCCCGACCAGATCGAATAGCTAGAACCTTAGAAGCCAACGCCTGAAGTATAAAATACAATAAAAGTACAACAGTCTTTCCATACCGTAACAGGAATAATTGCAACCCGTGTGAAAGTGATGGTCATTTCTACGTTCCAGGCAACCTAGGCTTCACCCTAGGGCGTTGTTCCACCAGATGGAATAGTTAGGGCCTTAGAAGTCAACGCCCGAAGCATAAAATACAAAATAAATGTAACAGCTTTTCCATCGTATAAAACGAATAATTGCAACCAGTGTGAAAGTAATAGTCATTTCTACGTTCCGGGCAACGTAGGTTTCACTCTAGGGCGTTGATCCTCCAGAGGGAATAGTTAGGGCATAAGAAGTCAACGCCAGAAGCATAAAATACGATATAAATACAACAGCTTTTCCATCGTATAAAACGAATAATTGCAACCAGTGTGGAAGTTATGGTCATTTCTACGTTCCGGGCAACCTAGGCTTCACTCTAGGGCGTTGCTCGACCAGATCGAATAGCTAGGGCCTTAGAAGTCAACGCCTGAAGTATAAAATACAATAAAAATACAACAGTCTTTCCATCCTATAACAGGAATAATTGCAACCCGTGTGAAAGAGATGGTCATTTCTACGTTCCAGGCAACCTAGGCTTCACCTTAGGGCGTTGTTCCACCAGATGGAATAGTTAGGGCCTTAGAAGTCAACGCCCGAAGCACAAAATACAAAATAAATGGAACAGCTTTTCCATCGTATAAAACGAATAATTGCAACCAGTGTGAAAGTAATAGTCATTTCTACGTTCCGGGCAGCGTAGGTTTCACTCTAGGGCGTTGATCCGCCAGAGGGAATAGTTAGGGCATAAGAAGTCAACGCCAGAAGCATAAAATACAAAATAAATGGAACAGCTTTTCCATCGTATGAAACGAATAATTGTTACCAGTGTGAAACTTATGGTCATTTCTAAGTTCCGCGCAACCTAGGCTTGACCCTAGGGCGTTGTTCCACCAGATCGAATAGTTAGGGCCTTAGGAGTCAACGCCCGAAGCATAAAATACAAAATAAATGGAACAGCTTTTCCATCGTATAAAACGAATAATTGCTACCAGTGTGAAAGTAATAGTCATTTCTACGTTCCGGGCAACGTAGGTTTCACTCTAGGGCGTTGATCCGCCAGAGGGAATAGTTAGGGCATAAGAAGTCAACGCCAGACGCATAAAACACAAAATAAATAAAACAGCTTTTCCATCGTATAAAACGAATAATTGGAACCAGTATGAAAGTTAACGTCATTTCTACATTCCGGGCAACATAGGCTTCACCCTTGGGCGTTGCACCAACAGATTGAATAGTTAGGGTCTTAGAAGTCAACGCCCGAAGCATAAAATACAAAATAAATAGAACAGTTTTTCCATCGTATAAAGCGAATAATTGCAACCAGAGTGAAGGTAATGGTCATTTCTACGTTCCGGGCAACGTAGGTTTCACTCTAGGGCGTTGATACGCCAGAGGGAATAGTTAGGGCATAAGAAGTCAACGCCAGACGCATAAAACACAAAATAAATAAAACAGCTTTTCCATCGTATAAAACGAATAATTGGAACCAGTATGAAAGTTAACGTCATTTCTACATTCCGGGCAACATAGGCTTCACCCTTGGGCGTTGCACCAACAGATTGAATAGTTAGGGTCTTAGAAGTCAACGCCCGAAGCATAAAATACAAAATAAATAGAACAGTTTTTCCATCGTATAAAGCGAATAATTGCAACCAGAGTGAAGGTAATGGTCATTTCTACGTTCCGGGCAACTTGGGCGTCACTCTAGGGCGTTGCTCCACCACATCTAATAGCTACGGCCTTAGAAGTCAACCCCAGATGAATAAAATACAATAAATATGCGACAGCTTTTCCATCGTATAAAAGGAATAATTGCAGCCAGTGTGAAAGTTATAGTCATTTCTACTTTCCGGGCACCCTAGGCTTCATCCTAGGACGTTGTTCCGCCAGATCGAACAGCTAGGGCCTAAGTAGTCAACGCCAGAAGCATAAAATACAATATAAATATAATAGTTTTTCCATCGTATAAAACGAATGATAGCAACCAGTGTGAAAGTTATGGTCATTTCTACGTTCCGGGCAACCTAGGCTTCACTCTAGGGCGTTGCGCCACCAGATCGAATAGTTAGGGCCTTAGAAGTCAACGCCCGAAGCACAAAATACAAAATAACTAAAACAGATTTTCCATCGTATAAAACGAGTAATTGCAACCAGTATGAAAGTTAACGTCATTTCTACTTTCCGGGCAACATAGGCTTCACCCTTGGGCGTTGCACCAACAGATTGAATAGTTAGGGCCTCAGAAGTCAACGCCCGAAGCATAAAATACAAAATAAATAGAACAGTTTTTCCATCGTATAAAGCGAATAATTGCAACCAGTGTGAAGGTAATGGTCATTTCTACGTTCCGGGCAACTTGGGCGTCACTCTAGGGCGTTGCTCCACCACATCTAATAGCTACGGCCTTAGAAGTCAACCCCAGATGAATAAAATACAATAAAGATGCCACAGCTTTTCCATCGTATAAAAGGAATAATTGCAGCCAGTGTGAAAGTTATAGTCATTTCTACTTTCCGGGCACCCTAGGCTTCATCCTAGGACGTTGTTCCGCCACATCGAACAGTTAGGGCCTAAGTAGTCAACGCCAGAAGCATAAAATACAATATAAATATAATAGTTTTTCCATCGTATAAAACGAATGATAGCAACCAGTGTGAAAGTTATGGTCATTTCTACGTTCCGGGCAACCTAGGCTTCAGTCTAGGGCGTTGCGCCACCAGATCGAATAGTTAGGGCCTTAGAAGTCAACGCCCGAAGCACAAAATACAAAATAACTAAAACAGTTTTTCCATCGTATAAAACGAATAATTGCAACCAGTATGAAAGCTAACGTCATTTCTACTTTCCGGGCAACATAGGCTTCACCCTTGGGCGTTGCACCAACAGATTGAATAGTTAGGGCCTCAGAAGTCAACGCCCGAAGCATAAAATACAAAATAAATAAAACAGTTTTTCCATCGTATAAAACGAATAATTGCAACCAGTGTGAAGGTAATGGTCTTTTCTACGTTCCGGGCAACATAGGCATCACCCTAGGGCGGTGCTCCACCAGATCAAATAGTTAGGGCCTAAGAAGTCAACGCCAGAAGCATAAAATACAAAATAAATAAAACAGTTTTTCCATCGTATAAAACGAATAATTGCAACCAGTGTGAAGGTAATGGTCTTTTCTACGTTCCGGGCAACCTAGGCTTCACTCTAGGGCGTTGCCCGACCAGATCGAATAGCTAGAGCCTTAGAAGCCAACGCCTGAAGTATAAAATACAATAAAAGTACAACAGTCTTTCCATCCTATAACAGGAATAATTGCAACCCGTGTGAAAGTGATGGTCATTTCTACGTTCCAGGCAACCTAGGCTTCACCCTAGGGCATTGTTCCACCAGATGGAATAGCTAGGGCCTTAGAAGTCAACGCCCGAAGCATAAAATACAAAATAAATGTAACAGCTTTTCCATCGTATAAAACGAATAATTGCAACCAGTGTGAAAGTAATAGTCATTTCTACGTTCCGGGCAACGTAGGTTTCACTCTAGGGCGTTGATCCTCCAGAGGGAATAGTTAGGGCATAAGAAGTCAACGCCAGAAGCATAAAATACGATATAAATACAACAGCTTTTCCATCGTATAAAACGAATAATTGCAACCAGTGTGGAAGTTATGGTCATTTCTACGTTCCGGGCAACCTAGGCTTCACTCTAGGGCGTTGCTCGACCAGATCGAATAGCTAGGGCCTTAGAAGTCAACGCCTGAAGTATAAAATACAATAAAAATACAACAGTCTTTCCATCCTATAACAGGAATAATTGCAACCCGTGTGAAAGAGATGGTCATTTCTACGTTCCAGGCAACCTAGGCTTCACCTTAGGGCGTTGTTCCACCAGATGGAATAGTTAGGGCCTTAGAAGTCAACGCCCGAAGCACAAAATACAAAATAAATGGAACAGCTTTTCCATCGTATAAAACGAATAATTGCAACCAGTGTGAAAGTAATAGTCATTTCTACGTTCCGGGCAGCGTAGGTTTCACTCTAGGGCGTTGATCCGCCAGAGGGAATAGTTAGGGCATAAGAAGTCAACGCCAGAAGCATAAAATACAAAATAAATAAAACAGTTTTTCCATCGTATGAAACGAATAATTGCTACCAGTGTGAAACTTATGGTCATTTCTACGTTCCGCGCAACCTAGGCTTGACCCTAGGGCGTTGTTCCACCAGATCGAATAGTTAGGGCCTTAGGAGTCAACGCCCGAAGCATAAAATACAAAATAAATGGAACAGCTTTTCCATCGTATAAAACGAATAATTGCTACCAGTGTGAAAGTAATAGTCATTTCTACGTTCCGGGCAACGTAGGTTTCACTCTAGGGCGTTGATCCGCCAGAGGGAATAGTTAGGGCATAAGAAGTCAACGCCAGACGCATAAAACACAAAATAAATAAAACAGCTTTTCCATCGTATAAAACGAATAATTGGAACCAGTATGAAAGTTATCGTCATTTCTACATTCCTGGCAACATAGGCTTCACCCTTGGGCGTTGCACCAACAGATTGAATAGTTAGGGTCTTAGAAGTCAACGCCCGAAGCATAAAATACAAAATAAATAGAACAGTTTTTCCATCGTATAAAGCGAATAATTGCAACCAGTGTGAAGGTAATGGTCATTTCTACGTTCCGGGCAACTTGGGCGTCACTCTAGGGCGTTGCTCCACCACATCTAATAGCTACGGCCTTAGAAGTCAACCCCAGATGAATAAAATACAATAAAGATGCGACAGCTTTTCCATCGTATAAAAGGAATAATTGCAGCCAGTGTGAAAGTTATAGTCATTTCTACTTTCCGGGCACCCTAGGCTTCATCCTAGGACGTTGTTCCGCCAAATCGAACAGTTAGGGCCTAAGTAGTCAACGCCAGAAGTATAAAATACAATATAAATATAATAGTTTTTCCATCGTATAAAACGAATGATAGCAACCAGTGTGAAAGTTATGGTCATTTCTACGTTCCGGGCAACCTAGGCTTCACTCTAGGGCGTTGCGCCACCAGATCGAATAGTTAGGGCTTTAGAAGTCAACGCCCGAAGCACAAAATACAAAATAACTAAAACAGTTTTTCCATCGTATAAAACGAATAATTGCAACCAGTATGAAAGTTAACGTCATTTCTACTTTCCGGGCAACATAGGCTTCACCCTTGGGCGTTGCACCAACAGATTGAATAGTTAGGGCCTCAGAAGTCAACGCCCGAAGCATAAAATACAAAATAAATAAAACAGTTTTTCCGTCGTATAAAACGAATAATTGCAACCAGTGTGAAGGTAATGGTCTTTTCTACGTTCCGGGCAACCAAGGCTTCACTCTAGGGCGGTGCTCCACCAGATCAAATAGTTAGGGCCTTAGAAGTCAACGCCGGAAGCATAAAATCCCAAATAAATAAAACAGTTTTACCATCGTATAAAACGAATAATTGCTACCAGTGTGAAAGTTATGGTCATTTCTACGTTCCGCGCGACCTAGGATTCACCCGACGGCGTTGTTCCACCAGATGGAATAGCTAGGGCCTAAGAGGTCAACGCCAGAAGCATAAAATACGATATAAATACAACAGCTTTTCCATCGTATAAAACGAATAATTGCAACCAGTGTGGAAATTATGGTCATTTCTACGTTCCGGGCAACCCAGGCTTCACTCTAGGGCGTTGCTCGACCAGATCGAATAGCTAGGGCCTTAGAAGTCAACGCCTGAAGTATAAAATACAATAAAAATACAACAGTCTTTCCATCCTATAACAGGAATAATTGCAACCCGTGTGAAAGTGATGGTCATTTCTACGTTCCGCGCAAACTAGGCTTGACCCTAGGGCGTTGTTCCACCAGATCGAATAGTTAGGGCCTTAGGAGTCAACGCCCGAAGCATAAAATACAGAATAAATGGAACAGCTTTTCCATCGTATAAAACGAATAATTGCAACCAGTGTGAAAGTAATAGTCATTTCTACGTTCCGGGCAGCGTAGGTTTCACTCTAGGGCGTTGTTCCGCCAGAGGGAATAGTTAGGGCATAAGAAGTCAACGCCAGAAGCATAAAATACAAAATAAATAAAACAGTTTTTCCATCGTATGAAACGAATAATTGCTACCAGTGTGAAACTTATGGTCATTTCTACGTTCCGCGCAACCTAGGCTTGACCCTAGGGCGTTGTTCCACCAGATCGAATAGTTAGGGCCTTAGGAGTCAACGCCCGAAGCATAAAATACAAAATAAATCGAACAGCTTTTCCATCGTATAAAACGAATAATTGCTACCAGTGTGAAAGTAATAGTCACTTCTACGTTCCGGGCAACGTAGGTTTCACTCTAGGGCGTTGATCCGCCACATCTAATAGCTACGGCCTTAGAAGTCAACCCCAGATGAATAAAATACAATAAACATGCGACAGCTTTTCCATCGTATAAAAGGAATAATTGCAGCGAGTGTGAAAGTTATAGTCATTTCTACTTTCCGGGCACCCTAGGCTTCATCCTAGGACGTTGTTCCGCCAGATCGAACAGTTAGGGCCTAAGTAGTCAACGCCAGAAGCATAAAATACAATATAAATATAATAGTTTTTCCATCGTATAAAACGAATGATAGCAACCAGTGTGAAAGTTATGGTCATTTCTACGTTCCGGGCAACCTAGGCTTCACTCTAGGGCGTTGCGCCACCAGATCGAATAGTTAGGGCCTTAGAAGTCAACGCCTGAAGCACAAAATACAAAATAACTAAAACAGTTTTTCCATCGTATAAAACGAATAATTGCAACCAGTATGAAAGTTAACGTCATTTCTACTTTCCGGGCAACATAGGCTTCACCCTTGGGCGTTGCACCAACAGATTGAATAGTTAGGGCCTCAGAAGTCAACGCCCGAAGCATAAAATACAAAATAAATAAAACAGTTTTTCCATCGTATAAAACGAATAATTGCAACCAGCGTGAAGGTAATGGTCTTTTCTACGTTCCGGGCAACCTAGGCATCACCCTAGGGCGGTGCTCCACCAGATCAAATAGTTAGGGCCTAAGAAGTCAACGCCAGAATCATAAAATACAAAATAAATAAAACAGTTTTTCCATCGTATAAAACGAATAATTGCAACCAGTGTGAAGGTAATGGTCTTTTCTACGTTCCGGGCAACCTAGGCTACAATCTAGGGCGTTGCCCGACCAGATCGAATAGCTAGGGCCTTAGAAGCCAACGCCTGAAGAATAAAATACAATAAAAGTACAACAGTCATTCCATCCTATAACAGGAATAATTGCAGCCCGTGTGAAAGTGATGGTCATTTCTACGTTCCAGGCAACCTAGGCTTCACCCAAGGGCGTTGTTCCACCAGATGGAATTGGTAGGGCCTTAGAAGTCAACGCCCGAAGCATAAAGTACAAAATAAATGTAACAGCTTTTCCATCGTATAAAACGAATAATTGCAACCAGTGTGAAAGTAATAGTCATTTCTACGTTCCGGGCAACGTAGGTTTCACTCTAGGGCGTTGATCCTCCAGAGGGAATAGTTAGGGCATAAGAAGTCAACGCCAGAAGCATAAAATACAAAATAAATAAAACAGTTTTTCCATCGTATAAAATGAATAATTGCTACCAGTGTGAAAGTTATGGTCATTTCTTCGTTCCGCGCAACCTAGGCTTCACCTACGGGCGTTGTTCCACCAGATGGAATAGTTAGGGCCTACGAAGTCATCGCGAGGAGCATAAAATGCGATATAAATACAACAGCTTTTCCATCGTATAAGACGAATAATTGCAACCAGTGTGAATGTAATGGTCATTTCTACGTTCCGGGCAACCTCGGCTTCACCCTAGGGCGTTGTTCCACCAGATGGAATAGTTAGGGCCTTAGAAGTCAACGCCCGAAGCATAAAATACAAAATAAATGGAACAGCTTTTCCATCGTATAAAACGAATAATTGCAACCAGTGTGAAAGTGATAGTCATTTCTACGTTCCGGGCAACGTAGGTTTCACTCTAGGGCGTTTATCCGCCAGAGGGAATAGTTATGGCATAAGAAGTCAACGCCAGAAGCATAAAATACAAAATAAATAAAACAGCTTTTCAATCGTATAAAACGAATAATTGGAACCAGTATGAAAGTTAACGTCATTTCTACATTCCGGGCAACATAGGCTTCACCCTTGGGCGCTGCACCAACAGATTGAATAGTTATGGCCTTAGGAGTCAACGCCCGTAGCATAAAATACAAAATAAGTAGAACAGTTTTTCCATCGTATAAAACGAATAATTGCTACCAGTGTGAAAGTTAAGGTCATTTCTACGTTCCGCGCAACCTAGGCTTCACCCGTGGGCGTTGTTCCACCAGATGGAATAGTTAGGGCCTAAGAAGTCAACGCCAGAAGCATAAAATACGATATAAATAGACCAGCTATTCCATCCTATAAAGCGAATAATTGCAACCAGTGTGGAAGTTAAGGTCATTTCTACGTTCCGGTCAACCTAGGCTTCACTCTAGGGCGTTGCTCGACCAGATCGAATAGCTAGGGCCTTAGAAGTCAACGCCTGAAGTAGAAAACACAATAAAAATGCAACAGTCTTTCCATCCTATAACAGGAATAATTGCAACCCGTGTGAAAGTGATGGTCATTTCTACGTTCCAGGCAACCTACGCTTCACACTAGGGCGTTGTTCCACCAGATGGAATAGTTAGGGCCTAAGAAGTTAACGCCAGAAGCATAAAACCCTATATAAATACAACAGTTTTTCCATCATATAAAACGAATAATTGCAACCAGGATGAAAATTATGGTCATTTCTACTTTCCGGGCAACCTAGGCTTTGCTCTAGGGCGTTACCCCACCAGATCGAATAGTTAGGGTCTTAGAAGTCAACGCCCGAAGCATAAAATACAAAATAAATAGAACAGTTTTTCCATCGTATAAAGCGAATAATTGCAACCAGTGTGAAGGTAATGGTCATTTCTACGTTCCGGGCAACTTGGGCGTCACTCTAGGGCGTTGCTCCACCACATCTAATAGCTACTGCCTTAGAAGTCAACCCCAGATGAATAAAATACAATAAAGGTGCCACAGCTTTTCCATCGTATAAAACGAATAATTGCAACCAGTGTGAAAGTTATGGTCATTTCTACTTTCCGGGCATCCTAGGCTTCATCCTAGGACGTTGTTCCGCCAGATGGAACAGTTAGGGCCTAAGTAGTCAACGCCAGAAGCATAAAATACAATATAAATATAACAGTTTTTCCATCGTATAAAACGAATGATAGCAACCAGTGTGAAAGTTATTGTCATTTCTACGTTCCGGGCAACCTAGGCTTCACTCTCGGGTGTTGCTCCACCAAATCTAATAGCTAGGGCCTTAGAAGTCAACGCCTGAAGCATAAAGTACAATAAAGATGCAAAAGTTTTTCCATCGTATAACAGGAATAACTGCAAACAGTGTGAAAGTTATGGTCATTTCTCCGTTCCGGGCAACCTGGCTGCACCCTAGGGCGTTGTTCCACCAGATGGAATAGTTAGGGCCCTAGAAGTCAACGCCAGAAGCATAAAATACAAAATAAATAAAACAGTTTTTCCATCGTATAAAACGAATAATTGCAACCAGTGTGAAGGTAATGGTCTTTTCTACGTTCCGGGCAACCTAGGCTTCACCCTTGGGCGTTGCACCAACAGATTGAATAGTTAGGGCCTCAGAAGTCAACGCCCGAAGCATAAAATACAAAATAAATAAAACAGTTTTTCCATCGTATAAAACGAATAATTGCAACCAGTGTGAAGGTAATGGTCTTTTCTACGTTCCGGACAACCTAGGCATCACCCTAGGGCGGTGCTCCACCAGATCAAATAGTTAGGGCCTAAGAAGTCAACGCCAGAAGCATAAAATACAAAATAAATAAAACAGATTTCCATCGTATAAAACGAATAATTGCAACCAGTGTGAAGGTAATGGTCTTTTCTACGTTCCGGGCAACCTAGGCTTCACTCTAGGGCGTTGCTCGACCAGATCGAATAGCTAGGGCCTTAGAAGTCAACGCCTGAAGTATAAAATACAATAAAAATGCAACAGTCTTTCCATCCTATAACAGGAATAATTGCAACCCGTGTGAAAGAGATGGTCATTTCTACGTTCCAGGCAACCTAGGCTTCACCTTAGGGCGTTGTTCCACCAGATGGAATAGTTAGGGCCTTAGAAGTCAACGCCCGAAGCACAAAATACAAAATAAACGGAACAGCTTTTCCATCGTATAAAACGAATAATTGCAACCAGTGTGAAAGTAATAGTCATTTCTACGTTCCGGGCAGCGTAGGTTTCACTCTAGGGCGTTGATCCGCCAGAGGGAATAGTTAGGGCATAAGAAGTCAACGCCAGAAGCATAAAATACAAAATAAATAAAACAGTTTTTCCATCGTATGAAACGAATAATTGCTACCAGTGTGAAACTTATGGTCATTTCTACGTTCCGCGCAACCTAGGCTTGACCCTAGGGCGTTGTTCCACCAGATCGAATAGTTAGGGCCTTAGGAGTCAACGCCCGAAGCATAAAATACAAAATAAATCGAACAGCTTTTCCATCGTATAAAACGAATAATTGCTACCAGTGTGAAAGTAATAGTCACTTCTACGTTCCGGGCAACGTAGGTTTCACTCTAGGGCGTTGATCCGCCACATCTAATAGCTACGGCCTTAGAAGTCAACCCCAGATGAATAAAATACAATAAAGATGCGACAGCTTTTCCATCGTATAAAAGGAATAATTGCAGCCAGTGTGAAAGTTATAGTCATTTCAACTTTCCGGGCACCCTAGGCTTCATCCTAGGACGTTGTTCCGCCAGATCGAACAGTTAGGGCCTAAGTAGTCAACGCCAGAAGCATAAAATACAATATAAATATAATAGTTTTTCCATCGTATAAAACGAATGATAGCAACCAGTGTGAAAGTTATGGTCATTTCTACGTTCCGGGCAACCTAGGCTTCACTCTAGGGCGTTGCGCCACCAGATCGAATAGTTAGGGCCTTAGAAGTCAACGCCTGAAGCACAAAATACAAAATAACTAAAACAGTTTTTCCATCGTATAAAACGAATAATTGCAACCAGTATGAAAGTTAACGTCATTTCTACTTTCCGGGCAACATAGGCTTCACCCTTGGGCGTTGCACCAACAGATTGAATAGTTAGGGCCTCAGAAGTCAACGCCCGAAGCATAAAATACAAAATAAATAAAACAGTTTTTCCATCGTATAAAACGAATAATTGCAACCAGCGTGAAGGTAATGGTCTTTTCTACGTTCCGGGCAACCTAGGCATCACCCTAGGGCGGTGCTCCACCAGATCAAATAGTTAGGGCCTAAGAAGTCAACGCCAGAATCATAAAATACAAAATAAATAAAACAGTTTTTCCATCGTATAAAACGAATAATTGGAACCAGTGTGAAAGTAATAGTCATTTCTACGTTCCGGGCAACGTAGGTTTCACTCTAGGGCGTTGATCCTCCAGAGGGAATAGTTAGGGCCTTAGAAGCCAACGCCTGAAGAATAAAATACAATAAAAGTACAACAGTCATTCCATCCTATAACAGGAATAATTGCAGCCCGTGTGAAAGTGATGGTCATTTCTACGTTCCAGGCAACCTAGGCTTCACCCAAGGGCGTTGTTCCACCAGATGGAATTGGTAGGGCCTTAGAAGTCAACGCCCGAAGCATAAAGTACAAAATAAATGTAACAGCTTTTCCATCGTATAAAACGAATAATTGCAACCAGTGTGAAAGTAATAGTCATTTCTACGTTCCGGGCAACGTAGGTTTCACTCTAGGGCGTTGATCCTCCAGAGGGAATAGTTAGGGCATAAGAAGTCAACGCCAGAAGCATAAAATACAAAATAAATAAAACAGCTTTTCAATCGTATAAAACGAATAATTGGAACCAGTATGAAAGTTAACGTCATTTCTACATTCCGGGCAACATAGGCTTCACCCTTGGGCGCTGCACCAACAGATTGAATAGTTATGGCCTTAGGAGTCAACGCCCGTAGCATAAAATACAAAATAAGTAGAACAGTTTTTCCATCGTATAAAACGAATAATTGCTACCAGTGTGAAAGTTAAGGTCATTTCTACGTTCCGCGCAACCTAGGCTTCACCCGTAGGCGTTGTTCCACCAGATGGAATAGTTAGGGCCTAAGAAGTCAACGCCAGAAGCATAAAATACGATATAAATAGACCAGCTATTCCATCCTATAAAGCGAATAATTGCAACCAGTGTGGAAGTTAAGGCCATTTCTACGTTCCGGTCAACCTAGGCTTCACTCTAGGGCGTTGCTCGACCAGATCGAATAGCTAGGGCCTTAGAAGTCAACGCCTGAAGTAGAAAACACAATAAAAATGCAACAGTCTTTCCATCCTATAACAGGAATAATTGCAACCCGTGTGAAAGTGATGGTCATTTCTACGTTCCAGGCAACCTACGCTTCACACTAGGGCGTTGTTCCACCAGATGGAATAGTTAGGGCCTAAGAAGTTAACGCCAGAAGCATAAAACCCTATATAAATACAACAGTTTTTCCATCATATAAAACGAATAATTGCAACCAGGATGAAAATTATGGTCATTTCTACTTTCCGGGCAACCTAGGCTTTGCTCTAGGGCGTTACCCCACCAGATCGAATAGTTAGGGTCTTAGAAGTCAACGCCCGAAGCATAAAATACAAAATAAATAGAACAGTTTTTCCATCGTATAAAGCGAATAATTGCAACCAGTGTGAAGGTAATGGTCATTTCTACGTTCCGGGCAACTTGGGCGTCACTCTAGGGCGTTGCTCCACCACATCTAATAGCTACTGCCTTAGAAGTCAACCCCAGATGAATAAAATACAATAAAGGTGCCACAGCTTTTCCATCGTATAAAACGAATAATTGCAACCAGTGTGAAAGTTATGGTCATTTCTACTTTCCGGGCATCCTAGGCTTCATCCTAGGACGTTGTTCCGCCAGATGGAACAGTTAGGGCCTAAGTAGTCAACGCCAGAAGCATAAAATACAATATAAATATAACAGTTTTTCCATCGTATAAAACGAATGATAGCAACCAGTGTGAAAGTTATTGTCATTTCTACGTTCCGGGCAACCTAGGCTTCACTCTCGGGTGTTGCTCCACCAAATCTAATAGCTAGGGCCTTAGAAGTCAACGCCTGAAGCATAAAGTACAATAAAGATGCAAAAGTTTTTCCATCGTATAACAGGAATAACTGCAAACAGTGTGAAAGTTATGGTCATTTCTCCGTTCCGGGCAACCTGGCTGCACCCTAGGGCGTTGTTCCACCAGATGGAATAGTTAGGGCCCAAGAAGTCAACGCCAGAAGCATAAAATACAAAATAAATAAAACAGTTTTTCCATCGTATAAAACGAATAATTGCAACCAGTGTGAAGGTAATGGTCTTTTCTACGTTCCGGGCAACCTAGGCTTCACCCTTGGGCGTTGCACCAACAGATTGAATAGTTAGGGCATAAGAAGTCAACGCCAGAAGCATAAAATACGATATAAATACAACAGCTTTTCCATCGTATAAAACGAATAATTAAAACCAGTGTGGAAGTTATGGTCATTTCTACGTTCCGGGCAACCTAGGCTTCACTCTAGGGCGTTGCTCGACCAGATCGAATAGCTAGGGCCTTAGAAGTCAACGCCTGAAGTATAAAATACAATAAAAATGCAACAGTCTTTCCATCCTATAACAGGAATAATTGCAACCCGTGTGAAAGAGATGGTCATTTCTACGTTCCAGGCAACCTAGGCTTCACCTTAGGGCGTTGTTCCACCAGATGGAATAGTTAGGGCCTTAGAAGTCAACGCCCGAAGCACAAAATACAAAATAAACGGAACAGCTTTTCCATCGTATAAAACGAATAATTGCAACCAGTGTGAAAGTAATAGTCATTTCTACGTTCCGGGCAGCGTAGGTTTCACTCTAGGGCGTTGATCCGCCAGAGGGAATAGTTAGGGCATAAGAAGTCAACGCCAGAAGCATAAAATACAAAATAAATAAAACAGTTTTTCCATCGTATGAAACGAATAATTGCTACCAGTGTGAAACTTATGGTCATTTCTACGTTCCGCGCAACCTAGGCTTGACCCTAGGGCGTTGTTCCACCAGATCGAATAGTTAGGGCCTTAGGAGTCAACGCCCGAAGCATAAAATACAAAATAAATCGAACAGCTTTTCCATCGTATAAAACGAATAATTGCTACCAGTGTGAAAGTAATAGTCACTTCTACGTTCCGGGCAACGTAGGTTTCACTCTAGGGCGTTGATCCGCCACATCTAATAGCTACGGCCTTAGAAGTCAACCCCAGATGAATAAAATACAATAAAGATGCGACAGCTTTTCCATCGTATAAAAGGAATAATTGCAGCCAGTGTGAAAGTTATAGTCATTTCAACTTTCCGGGCACCCTAGGCTTCATCCTAGGACGTTGTTCCGCCAGATCGAACAGTTAGGGCCTAAGTAGTCAACGCCAGAAGCATAAAATACAATATAAATATAATAGTTTTTCCATCGTATAAAACGAATGATAGCAACCAGTGTGAAAGTTATGGTCATTTCTACGTTCCGGGCAACCTAGGCTTCACTCTAGGGCGTTGCGCCACCAGATCGAGTAGTTAGGGCTTTAGAAGTCAACGCCCGAAGCACAAAATACAAAATAACTAAAACAGTTTTTCCATCGTATAAAACGAATAATTGCAACCAGTATGAAAGTTAACGTCATTTCTACTTTCCGGGCAACATAGGCTTCACCCTTGGGCGTTGCACCAACAGATTGAATAGTTAGGGCCTCAGAAGTCAACGCCCGAAGCATAAAATACAAAATAAATAAAACAGTTTTTCCATCGTGTAAAACGAATAATTGCAACCAGTGTGAAGGTAATGGTCTTTTCTACGTTCCGGGCAACCTAGGCATCACTCTAGGGCGGTGCTCCACCAGATCAAATAGTTAGGGCCTAAGAAGTCAACGCCAGAAGCATAAAATACAAAATAAATAAAACAGTTTTTCCATCGTATAAAACGAATAATTGCAACCAGTGTGAAGGTAATGGTCTTTTCTACGTTCCGGGCAACCTAGGCTTCACTCTAGGGCGTTGCTCCACCACATCTAATAGCTACGGCCTTAGAAGTCAACCCCAGATGAATAAAATACAATAAAGATGCCACAGCTTTGCCATCGTATAAAAGGAATAATTGCAGCCAGTGTGAAATTTATAGTCATTTCTACTTTCCGGGCACCCTAGGCTTCATCCTAGGACGTTGTTCCGCCAGATCGAACAGTTAGGGCCTAAGTAGTCAACGCCAGAAGCATAAAACACAATATAAATATAATAGTTTTTCCATCGTATAAAACGAATGATAGCAACCAGTGTGAAAGTTATGGTCATTCCTACGTTCCGGGCAACCTAGGCTTCACTATAGGGCGTTGCGCCACCAGTTCGAATAGCTAGGGCCTTAGAAGCCAACGCCTGAAGTATAAAATACAATAAATGTACAACAGTCTTTCCATCCTATAACAGGAATAATTGCAACCCGTGTGAAAGTGATGGTCATTTCTACGTTCCAGGCAACCTAGGCTTCACCCTAGGGCGTTGTTCCACCAGATGGAATAGTTGGGGCCTTAGAAGTCAACGCCCGAAGCATAAAATACAAAATAAATGTAACAGCTTTTCCATCGTATAAAACGAATAATTGCAACCAGTGTGAAAGTAATAGTCATTTCTACGTTCCGGGCAACGTAGGTTTCACTCTAGGGCGTTGATCCTCCAGAGGGAATAGTTAGGGCATAAGAAGTCAACGCCAGAAGCATAAAATACAAAATAAATAAAACAGTTTTTCCATCGTATAAAACGAGTAATTGCTACCAGTGTGAAAGTTATGGTCATTTCTACGTTCCGCGCAACCTAGGCTTCACCATAGGGCGTTGTTCCACCAGATCGAATAGTTAGGGCCTTAGAAGTCAACGCCCGAAGCATAAAATACAAAATAAATGGAACAGCTTTTCCATCGTATAAAACGAATAATTGAAACCAGTGTGAAAGTAATAGTCATTTCTACGTTCCTGGCATCGTAGGTTTCACTCTAGGGCGTCGATCCGCCAGAGGGAATAGTTAGGGCATAAGAAGTCAACGCCAGAAGCATAAAATACAAAATAAATAAAACAGTTTTTCCATCGTATGAAACGAATAATTGCTACCAGTGTGAAACTTATGGTCATTTCTACGTTCCGCGCAACCTAGGCTTGACCCTAGGGCGTTGTTCCACCAGATCGAATAGTTAGGGCCTTAGGAGTCAACGCCCGAAGCATAAAATACAAAATAAATGGAACAGCTTTTCCATCGTATAAAACGAATAATTGCTACCAGTGTGAAAGTAATAGTCATTTCTACGTTCCGGGCAACGTAGGTTTCACTCTAGGGCGTTGATCCGCCAGAGGGAATAGTTAGGGCATAAGAAGTCAACGCCAGACGCATAAAATACGAAATAAATAAAACAGCTTTTCCATCGTATAAAACGAATAATTGCAACCAGTATGAAAGTTAACGTCATTTCTACTTTCCGGGCAACATAGGCTTCACCCTTGGGCGTTGCACCAACAGATTGAATAGTTAGGGCCTCAGAAGTCAACGCCCGAAGCATAAAATACGATATAAATACAACAGCTTTTCCATCGTATAAAACGAATGATAGCAACCAGTGTGAAGGTAATGGTCTTTTCTACGTTCCGGGCAACCTAGGCTTCAATCTAGGGCGTTGCCCGACCAGATCGAATAGCTAGGGCCTTAGAAGCCAACGCCTGAAGAATAAAATACAATAAAAGTACAACAGTCATTCCATCCTATAACAGGAATAATTGCAGCCCGTGTGAAAGTGATGGTCATTTCTACGTTCCAGGCAACCTAGGCTTCACCCTAGGGCGTTGTTCCACCAGATGGAATTGGTAGGGCCTTAGAAGTCAACGCCCGAAGCATAAAATACAAAATAAATGTAACAGCTTTTCCATCGTATAAAACGAATAATTGCAACCAGTGTGAAAGTAATAGTCATTTCTACGTTCCGGGCAACGTAGGTTTCACTCTAGGGCGTTGATCCTCCAGAGGGAATAGTTAGGGCATAAGAAGTCAACGCCAGAAGCATAAAATACAAAATAAATAAAACAGTTTTTCCATCGTATAAAATGAATAATTGCTACCAGTGTGAAAGTTATGGTCATTTCTACGTTTCGCGCAACCTAGGCTTCACCCTGGGGCGTTGTTCCACCAGATCGAATAGTTAGGGCCTTAGAAGTCAACGCCCGAAGCATAAAATACAAAATAAATGGAACAGCTTTTCCATCGTATAAAACGAATAATTGCAACCAGTGTGAAAGTAATAGTCATTTCTACGTTCCGGGCAACGTAGGTTTCACTCTAGGGCGTTGATCCGCCAGAGGGTATAGTTAGGGCATAAGAAGTCAACGCCAGAAGCATAAAATACAAAGTAAATAAAACAGTTTTTCCATCGTATAAAACGAATAATTGCTACCAGTGTGAAAGTTATGGTCATTTCTACGTTCCGCGCAACCTAGGCTTCACCCTAGGGCGTTGTTCCACCGGATGGAATAGTTAGGGACTAAGAAGTCAACGCCAGAAGCATAAAATGCGATATAAATACAACAGTTTTACCATCGTATAAAACGAATAATTGCTACCAGTGTGAAAGTTATGGTCATTTCTACGTTCCGCGCAACCTAGGCTTCACCCGACGGCGTTGTTCCACCAGATGGAATAGTTAGGGCCTAAGAGGTCAACGCCAGAAGCATAAAATACGATATAAATACAACAGCTTTTCCATCGTATAAAACGAATAATTGCAACCATTGTGGAAGTTATGGTCATTTCTACGTTCCGGGCAACCTAGGTTTCACTCTAGGGCGTTGCTCGACCAGATCGAATAGCTAGGGCCTTAGAAGCCAACGCCTGAAGTATAAAATAGAATAAAAGTACAACGGTCTTTCCATCCTATAACAGGAATAATTGCAACCCGTGTGAAAGTGATGGTCATTTCTACGTTCCAGGCAACCTAGGCTTCACCCTAGGGCGTTGTTCCACCAGATGGAATAGTTAGGGCCTTAGAAGTCAACGCCCGAAGCATAAAATACAAAATAAATGGAACAGCTTTTCCATCGTATAAAACGAATAATTGCTACCAGTGTGAAAGTTATGGTCATTTCTTCGTTCCGCGCAACCTAGGCTTCACCCGACGGCGTTGTTCCACCAGATGGAATAGTTAGGGCCTAAGAGGTCAACGCCAGAAGCATAAAATACGATATAAATACAACAGCTTTTCCATCGTATAAAACGAATAATTGCTACCACTGTGAAAGTTATGGTCATTTCTTCGTTCCGCGCAACCTAGGCTTCACCCGACGGCGTTGTTCCACCAGATGGAATAGTTAGGGCCTAAGAGGTCAACGCCAGAAGCATAAAATACGATATAAATACAACAGCTTTTCCATCGTATAAAACGAATAATTACAACCAGTGTGGAAGTTATGGTCATTTCTACGTTCCGCGCAACCTAGGCTTGACCCTAGGGCGTTGTTCCACCAGATCGAATAGTTAGGGCCTTAGGAGTCAACGTCAGAAGCATAAAATACAAAATAAATAAAACAGTTTTTCCATCGTATAAAACGAATAATTGCTACCAGTGTGAAAGTTATGGTCATTTCTTCGTTCCGCGCAACCTAGGCTTCACCTACGGGCGTTGTTCCACCAGATGGAATAGTTAGCGCCTACGAAGTCATCGCGAGGAGCATAAAATGCGATATAAATACAACAGCTTTTCCATCGTATAAGACGAATAATTGCAACCAGTGTGAATGTAATGGTCATTTCTACGTTCCGGGCAACCTAGGCTTCTCTGTCGGGCGTTGCTCCACCAAATCGAATAGCTAGGGCCTTAGAAGTCAACGCCAGAAGCATAAAATAATATAAAGATGCAAAAGTCTTTCCATCGTATAACAGGAATAACTGCAAACAGTGTGAAGGTAATGGCCATTTCCATGTTCCGGGAAACCAAGTCTTCACTCTAGGGCGTTGTTCCACTAGATCGAATAGTTAGGGCCTAAGAAGTCGACTCCAGAGAATAAAATACAATATAAGTACAAAAGCTTTTCCATCATATAAAATGAATAATTGCAAACATTGTGAAAGTAATGGTCATTTCTACGTCCCGGGCAACCTAGGCGTCACTCTAGGGCGTTGCTCCACCACATCTAATAGCTACGGCCTTAGCAGTCAACCCCAGATGAATAAAATACAATAAAGGTGCAACAGCTTTTCCATCGTATAAATCGAATAATTGCAACCAGTGTGAAAGTTATGGTCATTTCTACTTTCCGGACACCCTAGGCTTCACCCTAGGACGTTGTTCCACCAGCTCGAACAGTTAGGGCCTAAGAAGTCAACGCCAGAAGCATAAAATCCCAAATAAATAAAACAGTTTTACCATCGTATAAAACGAATAATTGCTACCAGTGTGAAAGTTATGGTCATTTCTACGTTCCGCGCAACCTAGGCTTCACCCGACGGCGTTGTTCCACCAGATGGAATAGTTAGGGCCTAAGAGGTCAACGCCAGAAGCATAAAATGCGATATAAATACAACAGCTTTTCCATCGTATAAAACGAATAATTACAACCAGTGTGGAAGTTATGGTCATTTCTACGTTCCGGGCAACCTCGGCTTCACCCTAGGGCGTTGTTCCACCAGATGGAATAGTTAGGGCCTTAGAAGTCAACGCCCGAAGCATAAAATACAAAATAAATGGAACAGTTTTTCCATTGTATAAAACGAATAACTGTAACCAGTGTGAAAGTACTGGTCATTTCTACGTTCCGGGCAACCTACGCTTCACTGTAGGGTGTTGCTCCACCAAATCGAATAGTTATGGCCTTAGGAGTCAACGCCCGTACCATAAAATACAAAATAAGTAGAACAGTTTTTCCATCGTATAAAACGAATAATTGCTACCAGTGTGAAAGTTAAGGTCATTTCTACGTTCCGCGCAACCTAGGCTTCACCCGTGGGCGTTGTTCCACCAGATGGAATAGTTAGGGCCTAAGAAGTCAACGCCAGAAGCATAAAATACGATATAAATAGACCAGCTATTCCATCCTATAAAGCGAATAATTGCAACCCGTGTGAAAGTGATGGTCATTTCTACGTTCCAGGCAACCTACGCTTCACACTAGGGCGTTGTTCCACCAGATGGAATAGTTAGGGCCTAAGAAGTTAACGCCGGAAGCATAAAACCCTATATAAATACAACAGTTTTTCCATCATATAAAACGAATAATTGCAACCAGGATGAAAGTTATGGTCATTTCTACTTTCCGGGCAACCTAGGCTTTGCTCTAGGGCGTTACCCCACCAGATCGAATAGTTAGGGTCTTAGAAGTCAACGCCCGAAGCATAAAATACAAAATAAATAGAACAGTTTTTCCATCGTATAAAGCGAATAATTGCAACCAGTGTGAAGGTAATGGTCATTTCTACGTTCCGGGCAACTTGGGCGTCACTCTAGGGCGTTGCTCCACCACATCTAATAGCTACTGCCTTAGAAGTCAACCCCAGATGAATAAAATACAATAAAGGTGCCACAGCTTTTCCATCGTATAAAACGAATAATTGCAACCAGTGTGAAAGTTATGGTCATTTCTACTTTCCGGGCATCCTAGGCTTCATCCTAGGACGTTGTTCCGCCAGATGGAACAGTTAGGGCCTAAGTAGTCAACGCCAGAAGCATAAAATACAATATAAATATAACAGTTTTTCCATCGTATAAAACGAATGATAGCAACCAGTGTGAAAGTTATTGTCATTTCTACGTTCCGGGCAACCTAGGCTTCACTCTCGGGTGTTGCTCCACCAAATCGAATAGCTAGGGCCTTAGAAGTCAACGCCTGAAGCATAAAGTACAATAAAGATGCAAAAGTTTTTCCATCGTATAATAGGAATAACTGCAAACAGTGTGAAAGTTATGGTCATTTCTCCGTTCCGGGCAACCTGGCAGCACCCTAGGGCGTTGTTCCACCAGATGGAATAGTTAGGGCCCAAGAAGTCAACGCCAGAAGCATAAAATACAAAATAAATAAAACAGTGTCTCAATCGTATAAAACGAATAATTGCTACCAGTGTGAAAGTAATGGACATTTCTACGTTCCCCGCTACCTTGGCTTCACCCAAGCGCGTTGTTCCACCAGATGGAATAGTTAGGGCCTAAGAAGTCAACGCCAGAAGCATAAAATACGATATAAATACAACAGCCTTTCCATCGTATAAGACGAATAATTGCAACCAGTGTGAATGTAATGGTCATTTCTACGTTCCGGGCAACCTAGGCTTCACTCTCGGGAGTTGCTCCACCAAATCGAATAGCTAGGGCCTTAGAAGTCAACGCCAGAAGCATAAAATACAATAAAGATGCAAAAGTTTTTCCATCGTATAACAGGAATAACTGCAAACAGTGTGAATGTAATGGTCATTTCCATGCTCCGGGAAACCAAGTCTTCACTCTAGGGCGTTGTTCCACTAGATCGAATAGTTAGGGCCTAAGAAGTCGACGCCAGAGGAATAAAATACAATATAAGTACAAAAGCTTTTCCATCGTATAAAATGAATAATTGCAAACATTGTGAAAGTGATGGTCATTTCTACGTTCCGGGCAACCTAGGCGTCACTCTAGGGCGTTGCTCCACCACATCTAATAGCTCCGGCCTTAGAAGTCAACCCCAGATGAGTAAAATACAATTAAGATGCAACAGCTTTTCCATCGTATAAAACGAATAATTGCAACCAGTATAAAAGTTATGGTCATTTCTACTTTCCGGGCATCCTAGGCTTCACCCTAGGACGTTGTTCCACCAGATTGAACAGTTAGGGCCTAAGAAGTCAACGCCAGAAGCATAAAATACAATATAAATATAACAGTTTTTCCATCGTTTAAAACGAATGATAGCAACCAGTGTGAAAGTAATGGTCATTTCTACGTTCCGGGCAACCTAGGCTTCACTCTAGGGCGTTGCGCCACCAGATCGAGTAGTTAGGGCCTTACAAGTCAACGCCCGAAGCACAAAATACAAAATAACTAAAACAGTTTTTCCATCGTATAAAACGAATAATTGCAACCAGTATGAAAGTTAACATCGTTTCTACTTTCCGGGCAACCTAGGCTTCACCCTAGGGCGTTGCACCGACAGAGTGAATAGTTAGGGCCTTAGAAGTCAACGCCCGAAGCATAAAATACAAAATAAACAGAACAGTTTTACCATCGTATAAAACCAATAATTGCTACCGGTGTGAAAGTTATGGTCATTTCTCCGTTCCGGGCAACCAAGGCTTCACCCTAGGGCGTTGCTCCACCAGATCGAAAAGTTAGGGCCCTAGAAGTCAACGCCAGAAGCATAAAATACAAAATAAATAAAACAGTTTTTCAATCGTATAAAACGAAAAATTGCTACCAGTGTGAAAGCTATGGACATTTCTACGTTCCCCGCCACCTTGGCTTCACCCAAGCGTGTTGTTCCACCAGATGGAATAGTTAGGGCCTAAGAAGTCAACGCCAGAAGCATAAAATACGATATAGATACAACAGCTTTTCCATCGTATAAGACGAATAATTGCAACCAGTGTGAATGTAATGGTCATTTCTACGTTCCGGGCAACCAAGTCTCCACTCTAGGGCGTTGCTCCAACACATCTAATAGCTACGGCCTTAGAAGTCAACCGCAGTTGAATAAAATACAATAAAGGTGCCACAGCTTTTCCATCGTATAAAACGAATAATTGCAACCAGTGTGAAAGTTATGGTCATTTCTACCGTCCAGGCAACCTAGGCTTCACCCTAGGGCGTTGTTCCACCAGATCGAACAGCTAGGGCCTAAGAAGTCAACGCCAGAAGCATCAAATACAATATAAATATAACAGTTTTTCCATCGTCTAAAACGAATAATAGCAGCCAGTGTGAAAGATATGGTCATTTCTACGTTCCGGGCAACATAGGCTTCACTCTAGGGCGTTGCTCCACCACATCAAACAGTTAGGGCCTTAGAAGTCAACGCCCGAAGCACAAAATACAAAATAAATAGAACAGTTTTTCCATCGTATAAAACGAATAATTGCTACCGGTGTGAAAGTTATGGTCATTTCTCCGTTCCGGGCAACTTAGGCTTCACTCTAGGGCGTTGCCCGACCAGATCGAATAGCTAGGGCCTTAGAAGCCAACACCTGAAGAATAAAATACAATAAAAGTACAACAGTCTTTCCATCCTATAACAGGAATAATTGCAGCCCGTGTGAAAGTGATGGTCATTTCTACGTTCCAGGCAACCTAGGCTTCACCCTAGGGCGTTGTTCCACCACATGGAATTGGTAGGGCCTTAGAAGTCAACGCCCGAAGCATAAAATACAAAATAAATGTAACAGCTTTTCCATCGTATAAAACGAATAATTGCAACCAGTGTGAAAGTAATAGTCATTTCTACGTTCCGGGCAACGTAGGTTTCACTCTAGGGCGTTGATCCGCCAGAGGGAATAGTTAGGGCATAAGAAGTCAACGCCAGAAGCATAAAATACAAAGTAAATAAAACAGTTTTTCCATCGTATAAAACGAATAATTGCTACCAGTGTGAAAGTTATGGTCATTTCTACGTTCCGCGCAACCTAGGCTTCACCCGACGGCGTTGTTCCACCAGATGGAATAGTTAGGGCCTAAGAGGTCAACGCCAGAAGCATAAAATACGATATAAATACAACAGCTTTTCCATCGTATAAAACGAATAATTGCAACCATTGTGGAAGTTATGGTCATTTCTACGTTCCGGGCAACCTAGGTTTCACTCTAGGGCGTTGCTCGACCAGATCGAATAGCTAGGGCCTTAGAAGCCAACGCCTGAAGTATAAAATAGAATAAAAGTACAACGGTCTTTCCATCCTATAACAGGAATAATTGCAACCCGTGTGAAAGTGATGGTCATTTCTACGTTCCAGGCAACCTAGGCTTCACCCTAGGGCGTTGTTCCACCAGATGGAATAGTTAGGGCCTTAGAAGTCAACGCCCGAAGCATAAAATACAAAATAAATGGAACAGCTTTTCCATCGTATAAAACGAATAATTGCTACCAGTGTGAAAGTTATGGTCATTTCTTCGTTCCGCGCAACCTAGGCTTCACCCGACGGCGTTGTTCCACCAGATGGAATAGTTAGGGCCTAAGAGGTCAACGCCAGAAGCATAAAATACGATATAAATACAACAGCTTTTCCATCGTATAAAACGAATAATTACAACCAGTGTGGAAGTTATGGTCATTTCTACGTTCCGCGCAACCTAGGCTTGACCCTAGGGCGTTGTTCCACCAGATCGAATAGTTAGGGCCTTAGGAGTCAACGTCAGAAGCATAAAATACAAAATAAATAAAACAGTTTTTCCATCGTATAAAACGAATAATTGCTACCAGTGTGAAAGTTATGGTCATTTCTTCGTTCCGCGCAACCTAGGCTTCACCTACGGGCGTTGTTCCACCAGATGGAATAGTTAGGGTCTACGAAGTCATCGCGAGGAGCATAAAATGCGATATAAATACAACAGCTTTTCCATCGTATAAGACGAATAATTGCAACCAGTGTGAATGTAATGGTCATTTCTACGTTCCGGGCAACCTAGGCTTCTCTGTCGGGCGTTGCTCCACCAAATCGAATAGCTAGGGCCTTAGAAGTCAACGCCAGAAGCATAAAATACAATAAAGATGCAAAAGTCTTTCCATCGTATAACAGGAATAACTGCAAACAGTGTGAAGGTAATGGCCATTTCCATGTTCCGGGAAACCAAGTCTTCACTCTAGGGCGTTGTTCCACTAGATCGAATAGTTAGGGCCTAAGAAGTCGACTCCAGAGAATAAAATACAATATAAGTACAAAAGCTTTTCCATCGTATAAAATGAATAATTGCAAACATTGTGAAAGTAATGGTCATTTCTACGTCCCGGGCAACCTAGGCGTCACTCTAGGGCGTTGCTCCACCACATCTAATAGCTACGGCCTTAGCAGTCAACCCCAGATGAATAAAATACAATAAAGGTGCAACAGCTTTTCCATCGTATAAATCGAATAATTGCAACCAGTGTGAAAGTTATGGTCATTTCTACTTTCCGGACACCCTAGGCTTCACCCTAGGACGTTGTTCCACCAGCTCGAACAGTTAGGGCCTAAGAAGTCAACGCCAGAAGCATAAAATCCCAAATAAATAAAACAGTTTTACCATCGTATAAAACGAATAATTGCTACCAGTGTGAAATTTATGGTCATTTCTACGTTCCGCGCAACCTAGGCTTCACCCGACGGCGTTGTTCCACCAGATGGAATAGTTAGGGCCTAAGAGGTCAACGCCAGAAGCATAAAATACGATATAAATACAACAGCTTTTCCATCGTATAAAACGAATAATTACAACCAGTGTGGAAGTTATGGTCATTTCTACGTTCCGGGCAACCTCGGCTTCACCCTAGGGCGTTGTTCCACCAGATGGAATAGTTAGGGCCTTAGAAGTCAACGCCCGAAGCATAAAATACAAAATAAATGGAACAGCTTTTCCATCGTATAAAACGAATAATTGCAACCAGTGTGAAAGTAATAGTCATTTCTACGTTCCGGGCAACGTAGGTTTCACTCTAGGGCGTTTATCCGCCAGAGGGAATAGTTAGGGCATAAGAAGTCAACGCCAGAAGCATAAAATACAAAATAAATAAAACAGTTTTTCCATCGTATAAAACGAATAATTGTTACCAGTGTGAAACTTATGGTCATTTCTACGTTCCGCGCAACCTAGGCTTGACCCTAGGGCGTTGTTCCACCAGATCGAATAGTTAGGGCCTTAGGAGTCAACGCCAGAAGCATAAAATACAAAATAAATGGAACAGCTTTTCCATCGTATAAAACGAATAATTGCAACCAGTGTGAAAGTAATAGTCATTTCTACGTTCCGGGCAACGTAGGTTTCACTCTAGGGCGTTGATCCGCCAGAGGGAATAGTTAGGGCATAAGAAGTCAACGCCAGAAGCATAAAATACAAAATAAATAAAACAGCTTTTCAATCGTATAAAACTAATAATTGGAACCAGTATGAAAGTTAACGTCATTTCTACATTCCGGGCAACATAGGCTTCACCCTTGGGCGCTGCACCAACGGATTGAATAGTTATGGCCTTAGGAGTCAACGCCCGTAGCATAAAATACAAAATAAGTAGAACAGTTTTTCCATCGTATAAAACGAATAAATGCTACCAGTGTGAAAGTTAAGGTCATTTCTACGTTCCGCGCAACCTAGGCTTCACCCGTGGGCGTTGTTCCACCAGATGGAATAGTCAGGGCCTAAGAAGTCAACGCCAGAAGCATAAAATACGATATAAATAGACCAGCTATTCCATCCTATAAAGCGAATAATTGCAACCAGTGTGGAAGTTATGGTCATTTCTACGTTCCGGTCAACCTAGGCTTCACTCTAGGGCGTTGCTCGACCAGATCGAATAGCTAGGGCCTTAGAAGTCAACGCCTGAAGTAGAAAACACAATAAAAATGCAACAGTCTTTCCATCCTATAACAGGAATAATTGCAACCCGTGTGAAAGTGATGGTCATTTCTACGTTCCAGGCAACCTACGCTTCACACTAGGGCGTTGTTCCACCAGATGGAATAGTTAGGGCCTAAGAAGTTAACGCCAGAAGCATAAAACCCTATATAAATACAACAGTTTTTCCATCATATAAAACGAATAATTGCAACCAGGATGAAAGTTATGGTCATTTCTACTTTCCGGGCAACCTAGGCTTTGCTCTAGGGCGTTACCCCACCAGATCGAATAGTTAGGGTCTTAGAAGTCAACGCCCGAAGCATAAAATACAAAATAAATAGAACAGTTTTTCCATCGTATAAAGCGAATAATTGCAACCAGTGTGAAGGTAATGGTCATTTCTACGTTCCGGGCAACTTGGGCGTCACTCTAGGGCGTTGCTCCACCACATCTAATAGCTACTGCCTTAGAAGTCAACCCCAGATGAATAAAATACAGTAAAGGTGCCACAGCTTTTCCATCGTATAAAACGAATAATTGCAACCAGTGTGAAAGTTATGGTCATTTCTACTTTCCGGGCATCCTAGGCTTCATCCTAGGACGTTGTTCCGCCAGATGGAACAGTTAGGGCCTAAGTAGTCAACGCCAGAAGCATAAAATACAATATAAATATAACAGTTTTTCCATCGTATAAAACGAGTGATAGCAACCAGTGTGAAAGTTATTGTCATTTCTACGTTCCGGGCAACCTAGGCTTCACTCTCGGGTGTTGCTCCACCAAATCGAATAGCTAGGGCCTTAGAAGTCAACGCCTGAAGCATAAAGTACAATAAAGATGCAAAAGTTTTTCCATCGTATAACAGGAATAACTGCAAACAGTGTGAAAGTTATGGTCATTTCTCCGTTCCGGGCAACCTGGCTGCACCCTAGGGCGTTGTTCCACCAGATGGAATAGTTAGGGCCCAAGAAGTCAACGCCAGAAGCATAAAATACAAAATAAATAAAACAGTGTCTCAATCGTATAAAACGAATAATTGCTACCAGTGTGAAAGTAATGGACATTTCTACGTTCCCCGCTACCTTGGCTTCACCCAAGCGCGTTGTTCCACCAGATGGAATAGTTAGGGCCTAAGAAGTCAACGCCAGAAGCATAAAATACGATATAAATACAACAGCCTTTCCATCGTATAAGACGAATAATTGCAACCAGTGTGAATGTAATGGTCATTTCTACGTTCCGGGCAACCTAGGCTTCACTCTCGGGAGTTCCTCCACCAAATCGAATAGCTAGGGCCTTAGAAGTCAACGCCAGAAGCATAAAATGCAATAAAGATGCAAAAGTTTTTCCATCGTATAACAGGAATAACTGCAAACAGTGTGAAAGTAATGGTCATTTCCATGCTCCGGGAAACCAAGTCTTCACTCTAGGGCGTTGTTCCACTAGATCGAATAGTTAGGGCCTAAGAAGTCGACGCCAGAAGAATAAAATACCATATAAGTACAAAAGCTTTTCCATCGTATAAAATGAATAATTGCAAACATTGTGAAAGTGATGGTCATTTCTACGTTCCGGGCAACCTAGGCGTCACTCTAGGGCGTTGCTCCACCACATATAATAGCTACGGCCTTAGAAGTCAACCCCAGATGAGTAAAATACAATTAAGATGCAACAGCTTTTCCATCGTGTAAAACGAATAATTGCAACCAGTATAAAAGTTATGGTCATTTCTACTTTCCGGGCATCCTAGGCTTCACCCTAGGACGTTGTTCCACCAGATTGAACAGTTAGGGCCTAAGAAGTCAACGCCAGAAGCATAAAATACAATATAAATATAACAGTTTTTCCATCGTATAAAACGAATGATAGCAACCAGCGTGAAAGTAATGGTCATTTCTACGTTCCGGGCAACCTAGGCTTCACTCTAGGGCGTTGCGCCACCAGATCGAATAGTTAGGGCCTTACAAGTCAACGCCCGAAGCACAAAATACAAAATAACTAAAACAGTTTTTCCATCGTATAAAACGAATAATTGCAACCAGTATGAAAGTTAACATCGTTTCTACTTTCCGGGCAACCTAGGCTTCACCCTAGGGCGTTGCACCGACAGAGTGAATAGTTAGGGCCTTAGAAGTCAACGCCCGAAGCATAAAATACAAAATAAACAGAACAGTTTTACCATCGTATAAAACCAATAATTGCTACCGGTGTGAAAGTTATGGTCATTTCTCCGTTCCGGGCAACCAAGGCTTCACCCTAGGGCGTTGCTCCACCAGATCGAAAAGTTAGGGCCCAAGAAGTCAACGCCAGAAGCATAAAATACAAAATAAATAAAACAGTTTTTCAATCGTATAAAACGAAAAATTGCTACCAGTGTGAAAGCTATGGACATTTCTACGTTCCCCGCCACCTTGGCTTCACCCAAGCGTGTTGTTTCACCAGATAGAATAGTTAGGGCCTAAGAAGTCAACGCCAGAAGCATAAAATACGATATAAATACAACAGCTTTTCCATCGTATAAGACGAATAATTGCAACCAGTGTGAATGTAATGGTCATTTCTACGTTCCGGGCATCCAAGTCTCCACTCTAGGGCGTTGCTCCAACACGTCTAATAGCTACGGCCATAGAAGTCAACCGCAGATGAATAAAATACAATAAAGGTGCCACAGCTTTTCCATCGTATAAAACGAATAATTGCAACCAGTGTGAAAGATATGGTCATTTCTACGTTCCGGGCAACATAGGCTTCACTCTAGGGCGTTGCTCCACCACATCAAACAGTTAGGGCCTTAGAAGTCAACGCCCGAAGCACAAAATACAAAATAAATAGAACAGTTTTTCCATCGTATAAAACGAATAATTGCTACCGGTGTGAAAGTTATGGTCATTTCTCCGTTCCGGGCAACTTAGGCTTCACTCTAGGGCGTTGCTCCACCAGATCGAATAGTTAGGGCCTTAGAAGTCAACGCCAGAAGCATAAAATACAAAATAAAGAAAACTGTTTTTCCATCGTATAAAACGAATAATTGCTACCAGTGTGAACGTTATGGTCATTTCTACATTCCGCGCAACCTAGGCTTCACCCCAGTGCGCTGCTCCACCAGTTCGAATAGTTAGGTCCTTAGAAGTCAACGCCAGATGCATAAAATACAATATAAATACAACAGCTTTTCCATCGTATAAAACGAATAATTGCAACCAGTGTGGAAGTTATGGTCATTTCTACGTTCCGGGCAACCTAGGCATCACTCTGGGGCGTTACTCGACCAGATCGAGTTGCTAGGGCCTTAGAAGTCAACGCCCGAAGCATAAAATACAAAATAAATAGAACAGTTTTTCCATCGTATAAAACGAATAATTGCTACCAGTGTGAAAGTTATGGTCATTGCTACGTTCCGCGCAACCTAGGCTTCACCCGACGGCGTTGTTCCACCAGATGGAATAGTTAGGGCCTAAGAGGTCAACGCCAGAAGCATAAAATACGATATAAATACAACAGATTTTCCATCGTATAAAACGAATAATTGCAACCAGTGTGGAAGTTATGGTCATTTCTACGTTCCGGGCAACCTAGGCTTCACTCTAGGGCGTTGCTCGACCAGATCGAATAGCTAGGGCCTTAGAAGTCAACGCCTGAAGTATAAAATACAATAAAAATACAACAGTCTTTCCATCCTATAACAGGAATAATTGCAACCCGTGTGAAAGTGATGGTCATTTCTACGTTCCAGGCAACCTAGGCTTCAGCCTAGGGCGTTGTTCCACCAGATGGAATAGTTAGGGCCTTAGAAGTCAACGCCCTAAGCATAAAATACAAAATAAATGGAACGGCTTTTCCATCGTATAAAACGAATAATTGCAACCAGTGTGAAAGTTATGGTCATTTCTACTTTCCGGACACCCTAGGCTTCACCCTAGGACGTGGTTCCGCCAGATTGAACAGTTAGGGCCTAAGAAAACAACGCCAGAAGCATAAAATACAAAATAAATAGATCAGTTTTTCCATCGTATAAAGCGAATAATTGCAACCAGCGTGAAGGTAATGGTCTTTTCTACGTTCCGGGCAACCTAGGCTTCACTCTAGGGCGGTGCTCCACCAGATCAAATAGTTAGGGCCTTAGAAGTCAACGCCGGAAGCATAAAATCCCAAATAATTAAAACAGTTTTACCATCGTATAAAACGAATAATTGCTACCAGTGTGAAAGTTATGGTCATTTCTACGTTCCGCGCAACCTAGGCTTCACCCGACGGCGTTGTTCCACCAGATGGAATAGTTAGGGCCTAAGAGGTCAACGCCAGAAGCATAAAATACGATATAAATACAACAGCTTTTCCATCGTATAAAATGAATAATTGCAAACATTGCGAAAGTAATGGTCATTTCTACGTTCCGGGCAACATAGGCTTCACTCTAGGGCGTTGCTCCACCGCATCAAACAGTTAGGGCCTAAGAAGTCAACGCCAGAAGCACAAAATACAAAATAAATAGAACAGTTTTTCCATCGTATAAAACGAATAATTGCTACCGGTGTGAAAGTTATGGTCATTTCTCCGTTCCGGGCAACCTAGGCTTCACTCTAGGGCGTTGCTCCACCAGATCGAATAGTTAGGGCCTTAGAAGTCAACGCCCGAAGCATAAAATACAAAATAAATAGAACAGTTTTTCCATCGTATAAAACGAATAATTACTACCAGTGTGAACGCTATGGTCATTTCTACATTCCGCGCAACCTAGGCTTCACCCCAGTGCGTTGCTCCACCAGATCGAATAGTTAGGTCCTTAGATGTCAACGCCAGATGCATAAAATATGATATAAATACAACAGCTTTTCCATCGTATAAAACGAATAATTGCAACCAGTGTGGAAGTTATGGTCATTTCTACGTTCCGGGCAACCTAGGCTTCACTCTAGGGCGTTGCTCGACCAGATCGAATAGCTAGGGCCTTAGAAGTCAACGCCCGAAGCATAAAATACAAAATAAATAGAACAGTTTTTCCATCGTATAAAACGAATAATTGCTACCAGTGTGAAAGTTACGGTCATTGCTACGTTCCGAGCAACCTAGGCTTCACCCAAGGGCGCTGTTCCACCAGACGGAATAGTTAGGGCCTAAGAAGTCAACGCCAGAAGCATAAAATACGATATAAATACAACAGCTTTTCCATCGTATAAGACGAATAATTGCAACCAGTGTGAATGTAATGGTCATTTCTACGTTCCGGGCAACCTAGGCTTCACTCTAGGGCGTTGCTCCACCAGATCGAATAGCTAGGGCATTAGAAGTCAACGCCTGAAGTATAAAATACAATAAAAATACAACAGTCTTTCCATTCCATAACAGGAATAATTGCAACCCGTGTGAAAGTGATGGTCATTTCTACGTACCAAGAAACCTAGGCTTCACCCTAGGGCGTTGTTCCACCAGATGGAATAGTTAGGGACTAAGAAGTCAACGCCAGAAGCATAAAACACTATATAAATACAACAGTTTTTCCATCATATAAAACGAATAATTCCAACCAGGATGAAAGTTATGGTCATTTCTACTTTCCGGGCAACCTAGGCTCCACTCTAGGGCGTTGCACCACCAGATCGAATAGTTAGGGCCTTAGAAGTCAGCGCCAGAAGCATAAAATACAAAATAAATAAAACAGTTTTTCCATCGTATAAAACGAATAATTGCTACCGGTGTGAAAGTTATGGTCATTTCTACGTTCCGCGCAACCTAGGCTTCACCCAAGGGCGTTGTTCCACCAGATGGAATAGTTATTGCCTAAGAAGTCAACGCCAGAAGCATAAAATACGATATAAATACAACAGCTTTTCCATCGTATAAGACGAATAATTGCAACCAGTGTGAATGTAATGGTCATTTCTCCGTTCCCGGCAACCTAGGCTTCACTCTAGGGCGTTTCTCCACCAGATCAAATAATTAGGGCCTTAGAAATCAACGCCAGAAGCATAAAATACAACATAAATACAACAGATTCTCCATCGTATATAATGTATATTTGCAAACAGTGTGAAAGTAATGGTCATTTCTACGTACCGGGCAACCTAGGCTCCACTCACGGGCGTTGCTCCACCAAATCGAATAGCTAGGGCCTTAGAAGTCAACGCCAGAAGCATAAAATAATATAAAGATGCAAAAGTTTTTCCATCGTATAACAGGAATAACTGCAAACAGTGTGAAAGTAATGGTCATTTCCATGTTCCGGGCAACCAAGTCTTCACTCTAGGGCGTTGTTCCACCAGATCGAATAGCTAGGGACTAAGAAGTCAACGCCAGAAGAATAAAATACAATTTAAGTACAAATGCTTTTCCATCGTATTTAATGAATAATTGCAAACATTGTGAAAGTAATGGTCATTTCTCCGTTCCGGGCAACCTAGGCTTCACTCTAGGGCGTTGCACCAACAGATTGAATAGTTAGGACTTTAGAAGTCAACGCCCGAAGCATAAAACACAAAATAAATAGAACGGTTTTTCCATTGTATAAAACGAATAATTGCTACCAGTGTAAAAGTTATGGTCATTTCTACGTTCCGGGCATCCTAGGCTTCACCCTAGGACGTTGTTCCACCAGATCGAACAGTTAGGGCCTAAGAAGTCAACGCCAGAAGCATAAAATACAATATAAATATAACAGTTTTTCCATCGTATAAAACGAATGATAGCAACCAGTGTGAAAGTTATGGTCATTTCCATGTACCGGGCAACCTAGGCCCCACTCTCGAGGGTTGCTCCACCAAATCGAATAGCTAGGGCCTTAGAAGTCAACGCCAGAAGCATAAAATACAATAAAGATGCAAAAGTTTTTCCATCGTATAACAGGAATAACTGGAAACAGTGTGAAAGTAATGGTCATTTCCATGTACCGGGCAACCTAGTCTTCACTCTAGGGCGTTGTTCCACCAGATCGAATAATTAGGGCCTAAGAAGTCAACGCCAGAAGAATAAGATACAATATAAGTACAAAAGCTTTTCCATCGTATAAAATGAATAATTGCAAACATTGTGATAGTAATGGTCATTTCTACGTTCCGGGCAACCTAGGCGTCACTCTAGGGCGTTGCTCCACCACACCTAATAGCTACGGCCTTAGAAGTCAACCCCAGATGAATAAAATACAATTAAGATGCAACAGCTTTTCCATCGTATAAAACGAATAATTGCAACCAGTGTGAAAATTATGGTCATTTCTACTTTCCGGGCATCCTAGGCTTCACCCTAGGACGTTGTTCCACCAGATCGAACAGTTAGGGCCTAAGAAGTCAACGCCAGAAGCATCAAATACAATATAAATATAACAGTTTTTCCATCGTCTAAAACGAATAATAGCAACCAGTGTGAATGTTATGGTCATTTCTACGTTCCGGGCAACATAGGCTTCACTCTAGGGCGTTGCTCCACCAGATCAAACAGTTAGGGCCTTAGGTGTCAACGCCCGAAGCATAAAATACATAATAAATACAACAGTTTTTCCATCGTATAAAACGAATAATTGCTACCGGTGTGGAAGTTATGGTCATTGCTACGTTCCGCGCAACCTAGGCTTCACTCTAGGGCGTTGCTCGACCTGATCGAATAGCTAGGGCCTTAGAAGTCAACGCCTGAAGTATAAAATACAATAAAAATACAACATTCTTTCCATCCTATAACAGGAATAATTGCAACCCGTGTGAATGTGATGGTCATTTCTACGTTCCATGCAACCTAGGCTTCACCCTAGGGCGTTGTTCCACCAGATGGAATAGTTAGGGACTAAGAAGTCAACGCCAGAAGCATAAAACACTATATAAATACAACAGTTTTTCCATCATATAAAACGAATAATTGCAACCAGGATGAAAGTTATGGTCATTTCTACTTTCCGGGCAACCTAGGCTCCACTCTAGGGCGTTGCACCACCAGATCGAATAGTTAGGGCCTTAGAAGTCAGCGCCAGAAGCATAAAATACAAAATAAATAAAACAGTTTTTCCATCGTATAAAACGAGTAATTGCTACCGGTGTGAAAGTTATGGTCATTGCTACGTTCCGCGCAACCTAGGCTTCACCCAAGGGCGTTGTTCCACCAGATGGAATAGTTAGGGCCTAAGAAGTCAACGCCAGAAGCATAAAATACGATATAAATACAACAGCTTTTCAATCGTATAAAACGAATAATTGCAACCAGTGTGGAAGTTATGGTCATTTCTACGTTCCGCGCAACCTAGGCTTCACCCAAGGGCGCTGTTCCACCAGATGGAATAGTTATTGCCTAAGAAGTCAACGCCAGAAGCATAAAATACGATATAAATACAACAGCTTTTCCATCGTATAAGACGAATTATTGCAACCAGTGTCAATGTAATGGTCATTTCTCCGTTCCCGGCAACCTAGGCTTCACTCTAGGGCGTTTCTCCACCAGATCAAATAATTAGGGCCTTAGAAATCAACGCCAGAAGCATAAAATACAACATAAATACAACAGATTCTCCATCGTATATAATGTATATTTGCAAACAGTGTGAAAGTAATGGTCATTTCTACGTACCGGGCAACCTAGGCTCCACTCACGGGCGTTGCTCCACCAAATCGAATAGCTAGGGCCTTAGAAGTCAACGCCAGAAGCATAAAATAATATAAAGATGCAAAAGTTTTTCCATCGTATAACAGGAATAACTGCAAACAGTGTGAAAGTAATGGTCATTTCCATGTTCCGGGCAACCAAGTCTTCACTCTAGGGCGTTGTTCCACCAGATCGAATAGCTAGGGACTAAGAAGTCAACGCCAGAAGAATAAAATACAATTTAAGTACAAATGCTTTTCCATCGTATTTAATGAATAATTGCAAACATTGTGAAAGTAATGGTCATTTCTCCGTTCCGGGCAACCTAGGCTTCACTCTAGGGCGTTGCACCAACAGATTGAATAGTTAGGACTTTAGAAGTCAACGCCCGAAGCATAAAACACAAAATAAATAGAACGGTTTTTCCATTGTATAAAACGAATAATTGCTACCAGTGTAAAAGTTATGGTCATTTCTACGTTCCGGGCATCCTAGGCTTCACCCTAGGACGTTGTTCCACCAGATCGAACAGTTAGGGCCTAAGAAGTCAACGCCAGAAGCATAAAATACAATATAAATATAACAGTTTTTCCATCGTATAAAACGAATGATAGCAACCAGTGTGAAAGTTATGGTCATTTCCATGTACCGGGCAACCTAGGCCCCACTCTCGAGGGTTGCTCCACCAAATCGAATAGCTAGGGCCTTAGAAGTCAACGCCAGAAGCATAAAATACAATAAAGATGCAAAAGTTTTTCCATCGTATAACAGGAATAACTGGAAACAGTGTGAAAGTAATGGTCATTTCCATGTACCGGGCAACCTAGTCTTCACTCTAGGGCGTTGTTCCACCAGATCGAATAATTAGGGCCTAAGAAGTCAACGCCAGAAGAATAAGATACAATATAAGTACAAAAGCTTTTCCATCGTATAAAATGAATAATTGCAAACATTGTGATAGTAATGGTCATTTCTACGTTCCGGGCAACCTAGGCGTCACTCTAGGGCGTTGCTCCACCACACCTAATAGCTACGGCCTTAGAAGTCAACCCCAGATGAATAAAATACAATTAAGATGCAACAGCTTTTCCATCGTATAAAACGAATAATTGCAACCAGTGTGAAAATTATGGTCATTTCTACTTTCCGGGCATCCTAGGCTTCACCCTAGGACGTTGTTCCACCAGATCGAACAGTTAGGGCCTAAGAAGTCAACGCCAGAAGCATCAAATACAATATAAATATAACAGTTTTTCCATCGTCTAAAACGAATAATAGCAACCAGTGTGAATGTTATGGTCATTTCTACGTTCCGGGCAACATAGGCTTCACTCTAGGGCGTTGCTCCACCAGATCAAACAGTTAGGGCCTTAGGTGTCAACGCCCGAAGCATAAAATACATAATAAATACAACAGTTTTTCCATCGTATAAAACGAATAATTGCTACCGGTGTGGAAGTTATGGTCATTGCTACGTTCCGCGCAACCTAGGCTTCACTCTAGGGCGTTGCTCGACCTGATCGAATAGCTAGGGCCTTAGAAGTCAACGCCTGAAGTATAAAATACAATAAAAATACAACATTCTTTCCATCCTATAACAGGAATAATTGCAACCCGTGTGAATGTGATGGTCATTTCTACGTTCCATGCAACCTAGGCTTCACCCTAGGGCGTTGTTCCACCAGATGGAATAGTTAGGGACTAAGAAGTCAACGCCAGAAGCATAAAACACTATATAAATACAACAGTTTTTCCATCATATAAAACGAATAATTGCAACCAGGATGAAAGTTATGGTCATTTCTACTTTCCGGGCAACCTAGGCTCCACTCTAGGGCGTTGCACCACCAGATCGAATAGTTAGGGCCTTAGAAGTCAGCGCCAGAAGCATAAAATACAAAATAAATAAAACAGTTTTTCCATCGTATAAAACGAGTAATTGCTACCGGTGTGAAAGTTATGGTCATTGCTACGTTCCGCGCAACCTAGGCTTCACCCAAGGGCGTTGTTCCACCAGATGGAATAGTTAGGGCCTAAGAAGTCAACGCCAGAAGCATAAAATACGATATAAATACAACAGCTTTTCAATCGTATAAAACGAATAATTGCAACCAGTGTGGAAGTTATGGTCATTTCTACGTTCCGCGCAACCTAGGCTTCACCCAAGGGCGCTGTTCCACCAGATGGAATAGTTATTGCCTAAGAAGTCAACGCCAGAAGCATAAAATACGATATAAATACAACAGCTTTTCCATCGTATAAGACGAATTATTGCAACCAGTGTCAATGTAATGGTCATTTCTACGTTCCGGGCAACCTAGGTTTCACTCTGGGGCGTTGCTCCACCAGATCAAATAGTTAGGGCCTAAGAAGTCAACGCCAGAAGCATAAAATACAACATTAATACAACAGATTTTCCATTGTATATAATGTATATTTGCAAACAGTGTGAAAGTAATGGTCATTTCCATGTAGCGGGCAACCTAGGCCCCACTCTCGAGGGTTGCTCCACCAAATCGAATAGCTAGGGCCTTAGAAGTCAACGCCAGAAGCATAAAATACAATAAAGATGCAAAAGTTTTTCCATCGTATAACAGGTATAACTGCAAACAGTGTGAAAGTAATGGTCATTTCCATGTACCGGGCAACCTAGTCTTCACTCTAGGGCGTTGTTCCACCAGGTCGAATAATTAGGGCCTTAGGTGTCAACGCCCGAAGCATAAAATACATAATAAATAGAACAGTTTTTCCATCGTATAAAACGAATAATTGCTACCGGTGTGAAAGTTATAGTCATTTCTACGTTCCGCGCAACCTAGGCTTCACTCTAGGGCGTTTCTCCACCAGATCGAATAGTTAGGTCCTTAGAAGTCAACGCCAGGAGCATAAAATACGATATAAATATAACAGCTTTTCCATCGTATAAAACGAATAATTGCAACCAGTGTAGAAGTTATGGTCATTTCTACGTTCCGGGCAACCTAGGCTTCACTCTAGGGCGTTGCTCGACCTGATCGAATAGCTAGGGCCTTAGAAGTCAACGCCTGAAGTATAAAATACAATAAAAATACAACAGTCTTTCCATCCTATAACAGGAATAATTGCAACCCGTGTGAAAGTGATGGTCATTTCTACGTTCCATGCTACCTAGGCTTCACCCTAGGGCGTTGTTCCACCAGATGGAATAGTTAGGGACTAAGAAGTCAACGCCAGAAGCATAAAACACTATATAAATACAACAATTTTTCCATCATATAAAACGAATAATTGCAACCAGGATGAAAGTTATGGTCATTTCAACTTTCCGGGCAGCCTAGGCTTCACTCTAGGGCGTTGCTCCACAAGATCGAATAGCTAGTGCCTTAGGAGTCAACGCCAGAAGCATAAAATACAAAATAAATAAAACAGTTTTTCCATCGTATAAAACGAATAATTGCTACCAGTGTGAACGTTATGGTCATTTCTACGTTCCGCGCAACCTAGGCTTCACTCTAGGGCGTTTCTCCACCAGATCGAATAGTTAGGTCCTTAGAAGTCAACGCCAGAAGCATAAAATACAATATAAATGCAACAGCTTTTCCATCGTATAAAATGAATAATTGCAAACAGTGTGAAGGTAATGGTCATTTCTACGTTCCGGGCAACCTAGGCTTCACTCTAGGGAGATGCTCCACCAGACCGAATAGTTAGGACCTCAGAAGTCAACGCCAGAAGCATAAAATACAATAAAAATATAACAGTTTTTCCATCGCACAACGGGAATAATTGCAGCCCGTTTGAAGGTGATGGTCATTTCTACGTTCCGGGCAACCTAGGCTTCACTCTAGTGCGTTGGACCAACAAATCCAGTAGTGAGGGCCTAAGAAATAAAAGCCAGAAGCACCAAATACAAAATAAATACATCAGTTTTTCCTTCGCATAAAACGAATAATTGCAACCGGTGTGAAGATAATGGTCATTTCTACGTTCCGGGCATCCTAGGCTTCACTCTAGGTAGTTGCTCCACCTCATCGAATAGCTACGGCCTTAGAAGTCAACGTCAGAAGCATAGAACACAATATGAATACAACAGTTTTTCCATCGTATATAATGTATATTTGCAAACAGTGTGAAAGTAATCGTCATTTCTACGTTCCGGGCAATCTAGGCTTCACCCTAGGGCGTTGCTCCACCAGATCGAATAGTTAGTGCCTAAGAAGTCAACGGCAGAAGCATAAAATACAATATAAATGCAACAGCTTTTCCATCGTATAAAATGAATAATTGCAAACAGTGTGAAGGTAATGGTCATTTCTACGTTGCGGGCAACCTAGGCTTCACTCTAGGGAGATGCTCCACCAGACCGAATAGTTAGGACCTCAGAAGTCAACGCCAGAAGCATAAAATACAATAAAAATACAACAGTTTTTCCATCGTGTAACAGGAATAATTGCAACCAGTGTGAAGGATATGGTCATTTCTACGTTCCGGGCAACCTAGGCTTCACTCTAGGGCGTTGCTCCACCAGATCGAATAGGTATGGCCTTAGAAGTCAACGCCCGAAGCATAAAATACAAAATAAAAAGAACAGTTTTTCCATTGTATAAAACGAATAATTGCATCCAGTGTGAATGTTATGGTCATTTCTACGTTCTGGGCAACCTAGGCTTCACTCTAGGGCGTTGTTCCACCAGATCGAATAGTTAGGGCCTAAGAAGTCAACGCCAGAAGCATAAAGTACAATAAAAATCTAACAGTTTGTCCACCGTATAACAGGAATAATTGCAACCAGTGTGAAAGTAATGGTCATTTCGACGTTCCTGGCAACCTAGATTTCGCTCTAGGGCGTTGCTCCACCACATCGAATAGTTAGGGCCTTAGAAGTCAATGCACGAAGCATAAACTACAAAATAAATACAACAGTTTTTCCATTGTATAAAACGGATAATTGAAACTGGTTTGAAAGATAGGGTCATTTCTACGTTCCGGGCTACCTAGGCTTCACTCTAGGGCGCTGCTCCACCAGATCGAATAGTTAGGGCCTTAGAAGTCAACGCCCGAAGCATAAAATAAAATAAAAATGTAACAGTTCTTCCATCGTATATCACGAATAATAGCAACCAGTGTGAAAGTGATAGTCATTTCTACGTTCCGGGCAACCGAGGCTACACTCTCGGGCGTTGCTCCACCAGATCGAATGGCTAGGGCCTTAGAAGTCAATGCACGAAGCATAAAATACAAAATAAATACAACAGTTTTTCCATTGTATAAAACGGATAATTGAAACTGGTTTGAAAGATAGGGTCATTTCTACGTTCCGGGCTACCGAGGCTTCGCTCTAGGGCGTTGCTCCACCAGATCGAATAGTTAGGGCCTTAGAAGGCTACGCACGAAGCATATAATAAGATAAAAATGCAACAGTTTTTCCATCGGATAACGCGATTAATTGCAACCAGTGTGAAAGGGGTAGTCACTTCTACGTTCCGGGCAACCTAGGCTTCAGTGAAGGGCGCAGCTCCACCAGATCGAATAGCTAGGGCCTTAGAAATCTACGCCCGGGGCATAAAATACAATAAAAATACAACAGTTTTTCCATCGTATAAAATGAATAATTGCAAGCAGTGTGGAAGTGATAGTCATTTCTACGTTCCGGGCAACCTAGTCTTCACTCTAGGGCGTTGCGCCACCAGATCGACTAGTTAGGGCCTAAGAAGTCAACGCCAGAAGCATAAAATAAAATAAAAATGTAACAGTTTTTCCATCGTATATCACGAATAATAGCAACCAGTGTGAAAGTGATAGTCATTTCTACGTTCCGAGCAACCGAGGCTACACTCTCGGGCGTTGCTCCACCACATCCAATGGCTATGGCCTTAGAAGTCTCCGCCCGGAGCATAAAATACAATAAAAATACAACAGTCTTTCCATCGTATAAAATGAATAATTGCAACCAGTGTGAAAGTGATAGTCATTTCTACGTTCCGGGCAACCTAGTCTTCACTCTAGGGCTTTGCTCCACCACATCGAATAGCTACGGCCTTAGAAGTCAACGCCAGAAGCATAAAATACAATAAAATACAACAGTTTTTCCATCGTATAAAATGAATAATTGCAACCAGTGTGATGGTAATGGTCATTCCTACGTTCCGGAAAACCTAGGCTTCACTCTGGGGCGTTGCTCCACCAGATCGAATAGTTAGGGCGTAAGAAGTCAACGCCAGAAACATAAAACACAATATAAATACAACAGCTTTTCCATCGTATTAAACGAATAATTGCAACCAGTGTGAAAGTTATGGTCATTTCTACATTCCGGGCTACCTAGGCTTCACTCTAGGGCGTTGCTCCACCAGATAGAATAGTTAGGGCCTAAGAAGTCAACGCCAGGAGCATAAAATACAATAAAAATACAACAGCTTTTCCATCGTATAACGGGAATAATTCTAACCAATGTGAAAGTGATGGTCATTTCTACGTTCCGGGCACCCGAGGCTTCAGCATCGGGCGTTGGTCCACCAGATCCAATAGCTAGGGCCTAAGAAGTCAACGCTAGAAGCATAAAATACAATAAAAATACAACAGCTTTTCCATCGCATAACAGGAATAATTGCAACAAACATGAGGGTAATTGTCATCTCTACGTTCCGGGCAATCTAGGCTTCACTCTAGTGCGTTGCTCGACCAGATCGAATAGTTAGGGCCTAAGAGGTCAACGGCAGAAGCATAAAATACAAATTAAATACAACAGCTTTTCCATCATATAAAACGAATAATTGCAACCAGTGTGAATGTTATGGTCATTAATACGTTCAGGGCAACCTAGGCTTCACTCTAGGGCGTTGGTCCACCAGATCCAATAGCTAGGGCCTAACAATTCAACGCCAGAAGCATAAAATACAATGAAAATATAACAGTTTTTTCATCGTATAAAACGGATAATTGCAACAAGCGTGAAGGTAATGGTCAGTTCTACGTTCCGGGCAATCTAGGATTAACTCTAGGGCGTTGCTGCACCAGATCGTATAGTTAGGGCCGAAGAAGTCAACGCCTGAAGCATAAAATACAATATAAATACAACAGCTTTTCCATCGTATAAAACGAATAATAGCAACCAGCGTGAAAGTTATGGTCACTTCTACGTTCCGGTCAACCTTGGCTTCACTCTAGGGCGTTGCTCCTCCAGATCGAATAGTTAGGGCCTTAGAAGTCAACGCCAGACGCATAAGATACAATATAAATACAACAGTTTTTCCATCGTATAACAGGTATAATTGCAGCCAGTGTGAAAGATATGGTCATTTCTACGTTCCTGACAACCTAGGCTTCACTCTAGGGCGTTGTTCCACCATATCGAATAGTTAGGGCCTAAGAAGTCAACGCCAGAAGCATAACCCACGATATATGCACAACAGTATACCATCGTATAAAACGAATAATTGCAACCAGTGTGAAAGTGATGGTCATTTCTACGATCCAGGCAACCTAGGCTTCACTCTAGGGCGTTGTTCCACCAGATGGAATAGCTACGGCCATAGAAGTCAACGCCTGAAGCATAAAATACAACAAAAATAAAACATATTTTTCATCGTATAACAGGAATAATTGTAACCAGTGTGAAAGTAATGGTCACTTCTACGTTCCGGGCAACCAAGGCTTCACCCTAGGGCGACGTTCCACCAGATCGAATAGCTAGGGCTCAAGAAGTCAACGCCAGGGGCATAAAATACAATATAAATACAAGAGCTATTCCATCGTTTAAAACGAAGAATTGCAACCAGTATGGAAGGTATGGTCATTTCTACGTTCCGGGCTACCTAGGCTTCACTCTAGCTTGTTGTTCCACCAAATCGAATAGTTAGGGCCTAAGAAGTCAACGCCAGAAGCATAAAATACGATATATGTACAACAGTTTTTCCATCGTATAAAACGAATAATTGCAACCACTGTGAAAGTAATGGCCATTTCAACATTCCGGTCAACCTAGGCTTCACTCTAGGGCGTTGGTCCACCAGATCCAATGGCTAGGGCCTAAGAAGTCAACGCTAAAAGCATAAAATACAATAAAAATACAACAGTTTTTTCATCGTATAAAACGAATAATTGCAACCAGTGCGAAAGTTATGGTCATTTCTACGGTCCGGGCAACCTAGGTTTCACTCTAGGGCGTTGTTCCACCAGATCGAGTAGTTAGGGCCTAAGAAGTCAACGCCAGGAGCATAAAATACAATAAAAATGCAACAGCTTTTCCATCGTATAACGGGAATAATTGTAACCAGTGTGAAAGTGATGGTCATTTCTACGTTCCGGGCACCCGAGGCTTCACCATGGGGCGTTGGTCCACCAGATCCAATAGCTAGGGCCTAAGAAGTCAACGCCAGGAGCATAAAATACAATAAAAATACAACTGTTTTTACATCGTATAACAGGATAATTGCATCCAGTGTGAAAGTAATTCTTCATTTCTATGTTCCGGGCATCATAGGCTTCACTCTAGGGCGTTGCTCCACTACATCGAATAGCTACGGCCCTAGAAAGCAACGCAAGACGCATAAAATACAATAAAAGTGCAACACTTTTTCCATCGCATAACAGGAATAATTGCAACCAGTGTGAAAGTGATGGCCATTTCTACGTTCCGTGCAACCTAGGCTTCACTATAGGCGTTGCTCCACCAGATCCAATAGTTCGGACCTAATAAGTCAACGCCAGAAGCGTAAGATGCAATAAAAATACAACAGTCTTTTCATCGTATTACAGGAATAATTGCTACAAGCGTGAGGGTAATTGTCATCTCTACGTTCCGGGCAATCTAGACTTCACTCTAGGGCGTTGCTCGACCAGATCGAATAGTTAGGGCCTAAGAGGTCAACGGCAGAAGCATAAAATACAAATTAAATACAACAGCTATTCCATCGTATAAAACGAAGAATTGCAACCAGTATGAAAGTTATTGTCATTTCTACGTTCCGGGCAACCTAGGCTTCTCCCTAGGGCGTTAGTCCACCAGATCGTATGGTTAGGGCCCTAGAAGTCAACTCCCGAAGCATAAAATACATTAAAAATACCATAGTTTTTACATCGTATAATAGGAATAATTGCATCCAGTGTAAAATTTATGGAGATTTCTACATTCCGAGCAACCTAGTCTTCACTCTAGGGCGTTGTTCCACCAGATCGAATAGTTAGGGCCTTAGAAGTCAACGTCAGAAGCATAAAATACAATAAAGATGCAACAGTTTTTCCATCGTATAGCAGGAATAATTTGCAACGAGTGTGATAGTAGTGGTCATTTCTGCGTTCCGGGCAACCTAGGTTTCACTCCAGGGCGTTGCTCCACCAGATCGAATAGATACGGACTAAGAAGTCAACGTCAGAAGCATAAAATACGATAGAGATGCAACAGTTTTTCCATCGTATAAAACGAATAATTGCAACCAGTGTGAAAGTTATGGTCATTTCTACATTCCGAGCAACCTAGGCTTCACTCTAGGGCGTTGCTCCACCAGATCGAATAGTTTGGGCCTTAGAAGTCAATGCCCCAAGCATAAAATGCAATAAAAATGCAACAGTTTTTCCATCGTATAGCAGGAATAATTTGCATCCAGTGTTATAGTAATAGTCATTTCTACGTTCCGGGCAACCTAGGCTTCACTCTACGGCGTTGTACCACGAGATCGAATAGTTAGGGCCTAAGAAGTCAACACCAGAAGAATAAAATACAAAATAAACACAACAGCCTTTACACCGTATAAAACGAGTAAATGCAACCTGTGTGAAGGTTATGGTCATATCCACGTTCCGGGTAACCTAGGCTTCACAGTAGGGCGTTGCTTCACCAGATCGAAATGTTAGGGCCTAAGAAGTCAACGCCCGAAGCATAAAATACGATATAAATACAACAGCTTTTCCATCATATTAAATTAATAATTGCAACCAGTGTGGCAGTTATGGTCACTTCTACGTTCCGGGCAACCTAGGCTTCACTTTAGGGCGTTGCTCCACCAGATCAAATAGTTAGGGCCTAAGAAGTCAACGCCAGAAGGATAAAATACAACATAAATACAACAGTTTTTCCATCGTATAAAACGAATAATTGCAACCAGTGTGAAAGTTATGGTCATTTCTACATTCCGAGCAACCTAGGCGTCACTCTAGGGCGTTGCTCCAGCAGATCGAATAGTTAGGTCCTTAGAAGTCAACGCCAGAAGCATAAAATACGATATAAATACAACAGCATTTCCATAGTATAAAAGGAATAATTGCAAACAGTGTGAAAGTAATGGTCATTTCTGCGTTCCGGGCAACCTAGGCTTCACTCTACGGCGTTGTTCCACGAGATCGAATAGCTAGGGCCTAAGAAGTCAACACCAGAAGAATAAAATACAAAATAAACACAACAGCCTTTACACCGTATAAAACGAATAATTGCAACCTGTGTGAAGGTTATGGTCATATCTACGTTCCGAGCAACATAGGCTTCACTGTAGGGCGTTGCTCCACCAGATCGAAATGTTAGGGCCTAAGAAGTCAACGCCCGAAGCATAAAATACGATATAAATACAACAGCTTTTCCATCATATTAAATGAATAATTGCAAACACTGTGAAAGAAGTGGTCATTTCTACGTTCCGAGCAACCTAGGCTTCACTCTAGGGCGGTGCTCCACCATATCGCATAGCTACGGCCTTAGAAGCCTACGCCTGAATCACAAAATACAATAAAAATACAACAGTCTTTTCATGGTATAACAGGAATAATTGCAACAAGCGTGAAAGTAATGATCATTTCGGCGTTTCGGGCATCCTAAACTTAACTCTGAGGCATTGCTCCACCAGATCGAATAGTTAGGGCCTAAGAAGCCAACGCCAGAAGCATAAAATACAATATAAATATAACAGTTTTTCCATCGTATAAAACGAATATTAGCAACTAGAGTGAAAGTTATGGTCATTTCAACGTTCCGGGCAATCTAGGCTTCACACTAGGACGTTGCTCCTCCAGATCAATCAGTTAGGGCCTTAGAAGTCAACGCCCGAAGCATAAAATGCAAAATAAATAGAACAGTTTTTCCATTGTATAAAACGAATAATTGCTACCAGTGTAAAAGTTATGGTCATATCTACGTTCCGGGCAACCTAGGCTTCACCCTAGGGCATTGTTCCACCAGATCGAAAAGTTAGGGCCTAAGAAGTGAACGCCAGAAGCATAAAATACAAAATAAATAGAACAGTTTTTCTATTGTATAAAACGAATAATTGCTGCCAGTGTGAAAGTTATGTTCATTTCTACATTCCGAGCAACCTAGGCGTCAGTCTAGGGCGTTGCTCCAGCAGATCGAATAGCTAGGGCCTTAGAAGTCAACGCCAGAAGCATAAAATACAATAAAGATGCAAATGTTTTTCCATCGCATAACAGGAATAACTGCAAACAGTATGAAAGTACTGGTCATTTCAACGTTCCGGGCAACCTAGGCTTCACTCCAGGACGATGCTCCACCAGATCGAATAGTTAGGGACTAAGAAGTCAACGCCAGAAGCATAAAATACAATAAAGATGCAACAGTTGTTCCATCGTATAACAGGGATAACTGCAAACAGTGTGAAAGTACAGGTCGTTTCTACGTTCCGGGTAATCCAGGTTTCACTCTAGGGCGTTGCTCCACCAGATGGAATAGCTAGGGACTTAGAATTCAATGCCAGAAGCATAAAATACAAAATAAATAGAACAGTTTTTCCATGTATAAAACGAAGAATTGCTACCAGTGTGAAAGTTATGGTCATTTCTACGTTCCGGGCAACCTAGGCTTCACTCCAGGGCGTTGTTCCACCAGATGGAATAGTTCGGGCCTAAGAAGTCAACGCCCGAAGCATAAAATACGATATAAAAACTACAGCTTTTCCATCGTATAAAACGAATAATTGCTACCAGTGTTAAAGTTATGGTCATTTCTCCGTTCCCGGGAACCTAGACTTCACCCCAGGGCGTTGTCCCGCCAGATCGAATAGTTAGGGCCCAAGAAGTGAACGCCAGAAGCATAAAATACAATATAAATACAACAGTTTTTCCATCATATAACAGGAGTATTTGCAACGACTTTGAAAGTGATGGTAATTTCTACGTTCCGGGAAACTTAGGCTTCACTCTAGGGCGTTGCTCCACTAGATCGAATAGTTAGTGCCTTAGAAGTCAACGCCAGAAGCATAAAATACAATATAAATACAACAGTTTTTCCATCGTATAAAACGAATAATTGCAACCAGTATGGAAGTCAACGTCATTTCTACTTTCCGGGCAACCTAGGCTTCACCCTAGGGCGTTGCTCCAACAGATTGAATAGTTAGAGCCTTAGAAGTCAACGCCGGAAGCATAAAATGCAATAAAAATACAACAGTTTTTCCATCGTATAAAAGGATTAATTGCAACCAGTTTGAAAGTGATGGTCATTTCTACGTTCCGGGCAACCTAGGCTTCACTCTAGGGCGTTGTTCGACCAGTTCGGATAGTTAGGGCCTAAGAAGTGAACGCCAGAAGCATAAAATACAATATAAATACAACAGTTTTTCCATCATATAAAACGAGTAATTGCAACCAGTATGAAAGTTGTGCTCATTTCTACTATCCGGGCAACCTAGGCTACACCCTAGGGCGTTGCTCCAACAGGTTGAATAGTTAGGGCCTTAGAAGTCAATGCCCGAAGCATAAAATGTAATAAAAATACAACAGTTTTTCCATCGTATAAAACGAATAATTGCAACCAGTATGAAGATTAACCTCGTTTCTACTTTCCGGGCAACCTAGGCTTCACCCTAGGGCGTTGCTCCAACGGATTGAATAGTTAGGGCCTTAGAAGTCAACGCCGGTAGCATAAAATGTAATAAAAATACAACAGTTTTTCCATCGTATAAAAGGATTAATTGCAACCACTTTGAGAGTGATGGTAATTTCTACGTTCCGGGCAACCTAGGCTTCACCCTAGGGCGTTGTTCCACCAGATGGAATAGTTAGGGCATAAGAAGTCAACGCCAGAAGCATAAAATACGGTATAAATACAACAGCTTTTCCATCGTATAAAACGAATAATTGCTGGCAGTGTGAATGTTATGGTCATTTCTACGTTCCTGACAACCTAGGCTTCACTGTAGGGTGTTGCTCCACCAAATCGAATAGGTAGGGCCATAGAAGTCAACGCCCGAAGCATAAAATACAATAAATATACAAGAGTTTTTCCATCGTATAACAGGAATAATTGCAACCAGTGTGAATGTGGTGGTCATTTCTACGTTCCGGGCAACCTAGGCTTCACTCTAGGGCGTTGTTCCAACAGATAGAATAGTTAGGGCTTAAGAAGTCAACGCCAAAAGCTGAAAATACAATATAAATATAACAGGTTTTCCATCGTATAAAACGAATAATAGCAACCAGTGTGAAAGTTATGGTTATTTCTCCGTTCCAGGCAACCTAGGCTTCACTCTAGTGCGTTGCACCACCAGATCGAATAGTTAGGGGCTTAGAAGTCAACGCCCGAAGAATAAAATACAAAATAAATAGAACAGCTTTTCCATCGTATAAAATGAATAATTGCAAACAGTGTGAAAGTAATGGTCATTTCTACGTTCCGAGCACCCTAGGCGTCACTCTAGGGCGATGCTCCACCACATCTAATAGCTACGGCCTTAGAAGTCAACGCCAGATGGATAAAACACAATATAAGTACAACAGTTTTTCCATCGTATAAAATGAATAATTGCAAACATTGTGAAAGTAATGGTGATTTCTACGATTCCGGCAACCTAGGCTTCACTCTAGGGCGTTGCTCCACCAGATCGAATAGTTAGATCCTCAGAAGTCAACGCCAGGAGCATAAAATACGATATAAATACAACAGTTTTTCCGTTGTATAAAACGAATAATTGCAACCAGTATGAAACTTATGGTCATTTCTACGTTCCGGGCAACCTGTGCGTCACTCTACGGCGTTGCTCCTCCACATCTAATAGCTACGGCCTTAGAAGTCAACGCCAGAAGCATAAAATACGATATAAATACAACAGCTTTTCCATCATATTAAATGAATAATTGCAAACACTGTGAAAGAAGTGGTCATTTCTACGTTCCGAGCAACCTAGGCTTCACTCTAGGGCGGTGCTCCACCATATCGCATAGCTACGGCCTTAGAAGCCTACGCCTGAAGCACAAAATACAATAAAAATACAACAGTCTTTTCATGGTATAACAGGAATAATTGCAACAAGCGTGAAAGTAATGATCATTTCGGCGTTTCGGGCATCCTAGACTTAACTCTGAGGCATTGCTCCACCAGATCGAATAGTTAGGGCCTAAGAAGCCAACGCCAGATGCATAAAATACAATATAAATATAACAGTTTTTCCATCGTATAAAACGAATAATTGCTACCAGTGTAAAAGTTATGGTCATATCTACGTTCCGGGCAACCTAGGCTTCACCCTAGGGCGTTGTTCCACCAGATCGAAAAGTTAGGGCCTAAGAAGTGAACGCCAGAAGCATAAAATACAAAATAAATAGAACAGTTTTTCTATTGTATAAAACGAATAATTGCTGCCAGTGTGAAAGTTATGTTCATTTCTACATTCCGAGCAACCTAGGCGTCACTCTAGGGCGTTGCTCCAGCAGATCGAATAGCTAGGGCCTTAGAAGTCAACGCCAGAAGCATAAAATACAATAAAGATGCAAATGTTTTTCCATCGCATAACAGGAATAACTGCAAACAGTATGAAAGTACTGGTCATTTCTACGTTCCGGGCAACCTAGGCTTCACTCCAGGACAATGCTCCACCAGATCGAATAGTTAGGGACTAAGAAGTCAACGCCAGAAGCATAAAATACAATAAAGATGCAACAGTTGTTCCATCGTATAACAGGGATAACTGCAAACAGTGTGAAAGTACAGGTCATTTCTACGTTCCGGGAAACTTAGGCTTCACTCTAGGGCGTTGCTCCACTAGATCGAATAGTTAGTGCCTTAGAAGTCAACGCCAGAAGCATAAAATACAATATAAATACAACAGTCTTTCCATCGTATAAAACGAATAATTGCAACCTGAGTGAAGGTTATGGTCATATATACGTTCCGAGCAACATAGGCTTCACTGTAGGGCGTTGCTCCACCAGATCGAAATGTTAGGGCCTAAGAAGTCAACGCCCGAAGCATAAAATACGATATAAATACAACAGCTTTTCCATCGTATTAAATGAATAATTGCAAACACTGTGAAAGAAGTGGTCATTTCTACGTTCCGAGCAACCTAGGCTTCACTCTACGGCGGTGCTCCACCATATCGCATAGCTACGGCCTTAGAAGCCTACGCCTGAAGCACAAAATACAATAAAAATACAACAGTCTTTTCATGGTATAACAGGAATAATTGCAACAAGCGTGAAAGTAATGATCATTTCGGCGTTTCGGGCATCCTAGACTTAACTCTGAGGCATTGCTCCACCAGATCGAATAGTTAGGGCCTAAGAAGTCAACGCCAGAAGCATAAAATACAATATAAATATAACAGTTTTTCCATCGTATAAAACGAATATTAGCAACTAGAGTGAAAGTTATGGTCATTTCAACGTTCCGGGCAATCTAGGCTTCACACTAGGACGTTGCTCCTCCAGATCAATCAGTTAGGGCCTTAGAAGTCAACGCCCGAAGCATAAAATGCAAAATAAATAGAACAGTTTTTCCATTGTATAAAACGAATAATTGTTACCAGTGTAAAAGTTATGGTCATATCTACGTTCCGGGCAACCTAGGCTTCACCCTAGTGCGTTGTTCCACCAGATCGAAAAGTTAGGGCCTAAGAAGTGAACGCCAGAAGCATAAAATACAAAATAAATAGAACAGTTTTTCTATTGTATAAAACGAATAATTGCTGCCAGTGTGAAAGTTATGTTCATTTCTACATTCCGAGCAACCTAGGCGTCACTCTAGGGCGTTGCTCCAGCAGATCGAATAGCTAGGGCCTTAGAAGTCAACGCCAGAAGCATAAAATACAATAAAGATGCAAATGTTTTTCCATCGCATAACAGGAATAACTGCAAACAGTATGAAAGTACTGGTCATTTCTACGTTCCGGGCAACCTAGGCTTCACTCCAGGACGATGCTCCACCAGATCGAATAGTTAGGGACTAAGAAGTCAACGCCAGAAGCATAAAATACAATACAGATGCAACAGTTGTTCCATCGTATAACAGGGATAACTGCAAACAGTGTGAAAGTACAGGTCATTTCTACGTTCCGGGTAATCCAGGTTTCACTCTAGGGCGTTGCTCCACCAGATGGAATAGCTAGGGACTTAGAATTCAACGCCAGAAGAATAAAATACAATCTAAGTACAGCAGCTTTTCCACCGAATAAAATGAATAGTTGCATACATTGTGAAAGCAACGGTCATTTCTACGTTCCGGGCAACCTAGGCTTCACTCTATGGCGTTGCCCCACCAGATCGAATAGCTAGGGACTTAGAATTCAATGCCAGAAGCATAAAATACAAAATAAATAGAACAGTTTTTCCATGTATAAAACGAAGAATTGCTACCAGTGTTAAAGTTATGGTCATTTCTACGTTCCGGGCAACCTAGGCTTCACTCTAGGGCGTCGTTCCACCAGATGGAATAGTTAGGGCCTAAGAAGTCAACGTCAGGAACATAAAACACGATATAAATACAACAGCTTTCCATCGTATAAAACGAATTATTGCAACCAGTGTGAAGCTTATGGTCATTTCTCCGTTCCGGGCATCCTAGACTTAACTCTGAGGCATTGCTCCACCAGATGGAATAGCTACGACCTTAGAAGTCAAAGCCAGAAGCAGAAAATACAATAAAAATGCAACAGTTTTTCCATCGTATAGCATGCCAAATTGCAACCAGTATGAAAGTAATGATCATTTCGACGTTTCGGGCATCCTAGACTTAACTCTGATGGGTTGCTACACCAGATCGAAGAGTTAGGGCCGTAGAAGTCAGCGCCAGAAGCATAAACTACAAAATAAATGGAACAGTCTCTCCATCGTATAAAACGGATAATTGCAACCTGTGTGTAGGTTATGGTCATATATACGTTCCGGGTAACCTAGGCTTCACTGTAGGGTGTTGCTCCACCAGATCGAATAGCTAGGGACTTAGAATTAAACGCCAGAAGCATAAAATACAATAAAAATACAACAGTTTTTCCATCGTATAACAGGAGTAATTGCAGCCAGTGTGAATGTAATGGTATGTCCTACGTTCCGGGCAACCTAAGCTTCACCCTAGGGCGTTGTTCCACCAGATCGAATAGTCAGGGCCTAAGAAGTCAACGCCCGAAGCATAAAATACGATATAAATACTACAGCTTTTCCATCGTATAAAACGAATAATTGCTACCAGTGTTAAAGTTATGGTCATTTCTACGTTCCGGGCAACCTAGGCTTCACTCTAGGGCGTCGTTCCACCAGATGGAATAGTTAGGGCCTAAGAAGTCAACGTCAGGAACATAAAACACGATATAAATACAACAGCTTTCCATCGTATAAAACGAATTATTGCAACCAGTGTGAAGCTTATGGTCATTTCTCCGTTCCGGGCATCCTAGACTTAACTCTGAGGCATTGCTCCACCAGATGGAATAGCTACGACCTTAGAAGTCAAAGCCAGAAGCAGTAAATACAATAAAAATGCAACAGTTTTTCCATCGTATAGCATGCCAAATTGCAACCAGTATGAAAGTAATGATCATTTCGACGTTTCGGGCATCCTAGACTTAACTCTGATGGGTTGCTACACCAGATCGAAGAGTTAGGGCCGTAGAAGTCAGCGCCAGAAGCATAAACTACAAAATAAATGGAACAGTCTCTCCATCGTATAAAACGGATAATTGCAACCTGTGTGTAGGTTATGGTCATATATACGTTCCGGGTAACCTAGGCTTCACTGTAGGGTGTTGCTCCACCAGATCGAATAGCTAGGGACTTAGAATTAAACGCCAGAAGCATAAAATACAATAAAAATACAACAGTTTTTCCACCGTATAACAGGAGTAATTGCAGCCAGTGTGAATGTAATGGTATGTCCTACGTTCCGGGCAACCTAAGCTTCACTCTAGGGCGTTGTTCCACCAGATCGAATAGTCAGGGCCTAAGAAGTTAACGCCAGAAGCATAAAATACAATAAATATACAAGTGTTTTTCCACCGTTTAAAACGAATAATAGCAACCAGTGTGAAAGTAATTGACATTTCTACGTTCCGGGCATCCTGGACGTCACTCTACGGCGTTGCTCCAGCACATCTAATAGCTACGGCCTTAGAAGTCATCGCCAGAAGCATAAAATACAATATAAATACAACAGCTTTGCCATCGCATAAAATGAAAAATTGCAAACAGTGTGAAAGTTATGTTCATTTCTACGTTCCGGTCGGCCTAGGCTTCACTCTAGGGTCTTGCTCCACCAGACCGAATAGGTAGGGCCATAGAAGTCAACGCCCGAAGCATAAAATAAAGTAAATATACAAGATCTTTTCCATCGAATAAAACGGATAATAGCAACCTGTGTGAAAGTAATGGACATTTCTACGTTCCGGGCTTCCTGGACGTCACTCTACGGCGTGGCTCCAGCACATCTAATAGCTACGGCCTTAGAAGTCAACGCCAGAAGCATAAAACACAATATAAATACAACAGCTTTGCCATCGCATAAAATGAAAAATTGCAAACAGTGTGAAAGTTATGTCCATTTCTACGATCCGCTCAACCTAGGCTTCACTGTAGGGTCTTGCTCCACCAGATCGAATAGGTAGGGCCATAGAAGTCAACGCTCGAAGCATAAAATACAATAAATATACAAGAGTTTTTCCATCGTATAACAGGAATAATTGCAACCATTGTGAAAGTGATGGTCATTTCTACGTTCCGGGCAACCTAGGCTTCACTCTAGGGCATTGCTCCACCATATCCAATAGCTAGGGACTTAGAATTAATCGCCAGAAGCATAAAATACAATAAAAATACAACAGTTTTTCCATTGTATAACAGGAATAATTGCAACCAGTGTGAAAGTAATGGTTATTTCTACGTTCCGGGCAACCTAGGTATCACTCTAGGGCGTTGCTCCACCAGCTCGAGTAGCTAGGGCCTCAGAAGTCTACGCTTGAAGCATAAAATACGATATAAATACAACAGTTTTTCCTTCGTATAACAGGAATAATTGCAACCAGTGTGAAAGTTATGTTTATTTCTACGTTCCGGGCAACCTAGGCTTAACTGTAGGGTGTTGCACAAACAGATCGAATAGGTAGGGCCAAAGAAGTCAACGCCCGGAGCATAAAATACAATAAATATACAAGAGTTTTTCCATAGTGTAACAGGAATAATTGCAACCAGATTGACTGTGGTGTTCATTTCTACGTTCCGGGCAACCTAGGCTTCACTCTAGGGCGTTGTACCACCAGATAGAATAGTTAGGGCTTAAGAAGTCAACGCCAGAAGCTTAAAATACAATATAAATATAACAGGTTTTCCATTGTAAAAAGCGAATAATTGCTGCCAGTGTGAAAGTTATGGTCATTTCTACGTTCCGGGCAACCTGGGCTTCACTCTAGGGCGTTGCTCCACCAGCTCAAACAGTTAGGGCCTTAGACGCCAACGCCCGAAGCACTAAATACAAGATAAATAGAACTGTATTTCCATTGTATAAAACGAAAAATTGCTACCAGTGTGAAAGTTATTTTCATTTCTACGTTCCTGACAACCTAGGCTTCACTGTAGGGTGTTGCTCCACCAAATCGAATAGGTAGGGCCATAGAAGTCAACGCCCGAAGCATAAAATACAATAAATATACAAGAGTTTTTCCACCGTATAACAGGAATAATTGCAACCAGTGTGAAAGGTATGGTAATTTCTACGTTCCGAGCACCCTAGGCGTCACTCTAGGGCGATGCTCCACCACATCTAATAGCTACGGCCTTAGAAGTCAACGCCAGATGGATAAAATACAATACAAGTACAACAGTTTTTCCATCGTATAAAATCAATAATTGCAAACATTGTGAAAGTAATGGTCATTTCTACGATTCCGGCAACCTAGGCTTCACTCTAGGGCGTTGCTCCACCAGATCGAATAGTTAGGTCCTTAGAAGTCAACGCCAGGAGCATAAAATACGATATAAATACAACAGCTTTTCCATCGTATAAAATGAATAATTGCAAACATTGTGTAAGTAATGGTCATTTCTAAGTTCCGGCAACCTAGGCGTCACTCTAGGGCGTTGCTCCACCACAACTAATTGCTACGGTCTTAGAAGCCAACGACAGAAGCATAAAATACAATATAAATACAACAGCTTTTCCATCGTATAACAGGAATAATTGCAACCAATGTGAAAGTAAAGGTCATTTCTACGTTCCGGGCAACCTATGCTTCACTCTATGGCGTTGCTCCACCAGATCGAGTAGTTAGGGCCTTAGAAGTCCACGGCCGAAGCATAAAATACAAAATAAATAGAACAGTTTTTCCATTGTATAAAGCGAATAATTGCTGCCAGTGTGAAAGTTATGTTTATTTCTACGTTCCGGGCAACCTAGGCTTAACTGTAGGGTGTTGCTGCAACAGATCGAATAGGTAGGGCCATAGAAGTCAACGCCCGGAGCATAAAATACAATAAATATACAAGAGTTTTTCCATCGTATAACAGGAATAATTGCAACCAGTGTGAAAGTGATGATCATTTCTACGTTCCGGGCAACCTAGGCTTCACTCTAGGGCGTTGCTCCTCCAGATCGTATAGTTAGGGCCTTAGAACTCAACGCCAGAAGCATAAAATGCAATAAATATACAAGAGTTTTTCCATCGTATGACAGGAGTAATTGCAACCAGTGTGAATGTGGTGGTCATTTCTACGTTCCGGGCAACCTAGGCTTCACTCTAGGGCGTTGTTCCACCAGATAGAACAGTCAGGGCTTAAGAAGTCAACGCCAGAAGCTTAAAATACAATATAAATATAACAGGTTTTCCATCGTATAAAACGAATAATAGCAACCAGTGTGAAAGTTATGGTTATTTCTCCGTTCCAGGCAACCTAGGCTTCACTCTAGTGCGTTGCACCACCAGATCGAATAGTTAGGTGCTTAGAAGTCAAAGCCCGAAGCATAAAATACAATAAAAATACAACAGTTTTTCCATCGTATAACAGGAATAATTGCAACCAGTGTGAAAGTAATGGTCATTTCTACGTTCCGAGCATCCTAGGCTTCACTCCAGGGCGTTGTTCAACCAGATCGAATAGTTAGGGCCGAAGAAATCAAGGCCAGAAGCATAATATAGAATATAAATATAACAGTTTTTCCATCGTATAGAACGAATAATAGCAACCAGTGTGAAAGTTATGGTCATTTCTACGTTCCGGGCAACGTAGGCTTTACTCTAGGGCGTCGTTCCACCAGATCGAATAGTTTGGGCCTAAGAAGTCAACGCCCGAAGCATAAAATGCAATAAAAATACAACAGTTTTTCCATCGTATAACAGGAATAATTGCAACCAGTGTGAAAGTAATGGTCATTTCTGCGTTCCGAGCAACCTAGACGTCACTCTAGCTCGTTGGTCCACCAGATCGAACAGCTAGGGACTTATAATTCATCGCTAAAAGCATAAAATACAATTAAAATACAACAGTTTTTCCATCGTATAACAGGAATAATTGCAACCAGAGTGAAAGTTATGGACATTTCTACGTTCCGGGCAACCTAGGCGTCACTCTATTGCGTTGCTCCACCAGATCGAATAGCTAGGGACTTATAATTCATCGCTAAAAGCATAAAATACAATTAAAATACAACAGTTTTTCCATCGTATAACAGGAATAATTGCAACCAGAGTGAAAGTTATGGACATTTCTACATTCCGGCCAACCTAGGCTTCTATCTAGGGCGTTGCTCCACCAGATCGAATAGTTAGGGCCTCAGAAGTCAACACCAGAAGCATAAAATACAATAATGATGCAACAGTTTTTCCATCGTTTAACAGGAATAACTGCAACCAGTGTGAATGTACTGGACACTTCTACGTTCCGGATAACCTAGGTTTCACTCTAGGGCGTTGCTCTACCAGATCGAATAGCTAGGGACTTAGAAATCAAAGCCAGAAGCATAAAATACAATATAAATACAACAGTTTTTCCATCATATGAAACGAATAATTGCAAGCAGGATGAAAGTTACGGTCATTTCTACTTTCCGGGCAGCCTAGGCTTCACCCTAGGACGTTGCGCCAACACATTGAATAGTTAGGGCCTTAGAAGACAATGCCCGAAGCATAAAATGCAAAATAAATAGAACAGTTCTTCCATTGTATAAAACGAATAATTGCTACCAGTGTGGAAGTTATGGTCATTTCTACTTTCCGGGCAACCTAGGATTCACCCTAGGGCGTTGATCCACCAGATGGAATAGTTAGGACCTAAGAAGTCAACCCCTGAAGCATAAAATACGATATAAATAAAGCAGCTTTTCCATCGTATAAAACGAATAATTGCAACAAGTGTGATAGTTATGCTCATTTCTACGTTCCGGGCAACCTAGGCTTCACACTAGGGCGTTGCTCCAACAGATTGAATAGTTAGGGCCTTAAAAGTCAATGCCCGAAGCATAAAATGCAATAAAAATACAACAGTTTTTCAATCGTATAACAGGAATAATTGCAACCAGTGTGAAAGTAATGGTCATTTCTGCGTTCCGAGCAACCTAGGCGTCACTCTAGGGCGTAGCTCCACCACATCGAATAGCTCCGGCCTTAGAAGTCAACGCCAGAAGCATAAAATACGATAAAGATGCAACAGTTTTTCCATCGTATAGCACGGCTAATTGCAACCAGTGCGAAAGTAATGATCATTTCGACGTTTCGGGCATCCTAGACTCAACTCTGAGACGTTGCTCCACCAGATCGAAGAGTTAGGGCCTTAGAAATCAACGCCAGAAGCATAAACTACAAAATAAATACAACAGCCTTTACATCGTATAAAACGAATAATTGCAACCTGTGTGAATGTTATGGTCATTTCTACGTTCCGGGCAACCTAGGCTTCACTGTAGGGCGTTGCTCCACCAGATCGAATAGTTAGGGCCTTAGAAGTCAACGCCAGAAGCATTAAATACAATGAAGATGAAACAGTTGTTCCATCGTATACCAGGAATAATTGCAACCAGTGTGAAGGTAATGGTATGTTCTACGTTCCGGGCAACCTAGGCTTCACTCTAGGGCGGTGCTCCACCAGATAATATAGTTAGGGCCTAAGAAGTCAACGCCAGAAGTATAAAATACAATATAAATACAACAGCTTTTCCATCGTATATAATGTATATTTGCAAACAGTGTGAAAGTAATGGTCATTTCTACGTTTCGGGCAACCTAAGCTTCACTCTACGGCGTTGCTCCACGAGATCGAATAATTAGGGACTTAGAATTCAACTCCAGAAGAATAAAATACAATTAAAATGCCACAGATTTTCCATCGTATAACAGGAATAACTGCAACCAGTGTGAAAAAAATGGTCATTTCTACGTTCCGGGCAACATAGGCTTCACTCTAGGGCGTTGTTCCACCAGATCGAATAGCTAGAATCTTTGAAGTCAACGCCCGAAACATAAAATACAATATAAATACAACAGTTTTTCCATCTTATAAAACGATTTATAGCAACCAGTGTGAAAGTGATGGTCATTTCTACGATCCGGGCAACCTAGGCTTCACTCCAGGGCGTTGTTCCACCAGATCGAATAGTTAGGGCCTAAGAAGTCGACGCCAGGAGCATAAAATACAATAAAAATACAACAGCTTTTCCATCGTATAACGGGAATAATTGTAACCAGTGTTAAAGTTATGTTCATTTCCACGTTCCAGGCAACCTAGGCTTCACTCTAGGGCGTTCTACCAACGGATTGAATAGTTAGGGCCTTTGAAGTCAACGCGCGAATGATAAAATACGATATAAATACAACAGCTTTTCCATCGTATAAAACGAATAATAGCAACCAGTGTGAAAGTAATGGTCATTTCTACGTTCCGAGCACCCTAGGCGTCACTCTAGGGCGTTGCTCCCCCATATCTAATAGCTACGGCCTTAGAAGTCAACGCCAGAAGAAAAAAATACGATATGAATACAACAGCTTTTCCATCGTATAAAAGGAATAATTGCAAACAGTGTGAAAGAAATGGTCATTTCTACGATCCGGGCAACCGAGGCTTCACTGTACGGCGTTGTTCCACAAGATCGAATAGCTACGGCCTCAGAAGTCAACACCTGAAGTCTAATATACAATAAAAATACAACAGTCTTTCCATCCTATAACAGGAATAATTGCAACCCGTGTGACGGTGATGGTCATTTCTGCGTTCCAGGCAACCTAGTCTTCACTCTAGGGCGTTGTTCCACCAGATCGAATAGTTAGGGCCTTAGAAGTCAATGCCCGAAGCATAAAATACGATATAAATAAAACAGTTTTTCCACCGTATAAAACGAATAATTGCTACCAGTGTGAAAGTTATGGTCATTTCAACGTTCCGCGCAACCTGGGCTTTACCCCAGGGCGTTGTTCAACCAGACGAAATAGTTAGGGTTTGGAAGAAGTCAACGCCAGAAGCATAAAATACGATATAAATACAACAGCTTTTCCATCGTATATAATGTATACTTGCAAACAGTGTCAAAGTAATGGTCATTTCTACGTACCGGGCAACCAAGGCTCCACTCTAGGGCGCTGTTCTACCAGATCGTATAGTTAGGGCCTAAGAAGTGAACGCCAGAAGCATAAAATACAATATAAATACAACAGTTTTTCCATCATATAAAACTAATTATTGCAACCAGTATGAAAGTTATGGTCATTTCTACTTTCCGGGCGACCTAGGCTTGACCCTAGGGCGTTGCTCCAACAGATTGAATAGTTAGGGCCTTAGAAGTCAATGCCCGAAGCATAAAATACATTATAAATACAACAGTTTTTCCATCATGTAAAACGAATAATTGCAACTAGTATGAAAGTTATGGTCATTTCTACTTTCCGGGCAACCTAGGCTTGACCCTAGGGCGTTGCTCCAACAGATTGAATAGTTAGGGCCTTAGAAGTCAATGCCCGAAGCATAAAATACATTATAAATACAACAGTTTTTCCATCATATAAAACGAATAATTGCAACTAGTATGAAAGTTATGGTCATTTCTACTTTCCGGGCAACCTAGGCTTCACCCTAGGGCGTTGCTCCAACAGATTGAATAGTTAGGGCCTTAGAAGTCAATGGTCGAAGCATAAAATTCAATAAAAATACAACAGTTTTTCCATCGTATAACAGGATTAATTGCAACCAGTTTGAAAGTGATGGTCATTTCTACGTTCCGGGCAACCTAGGCTTCACTCTAGGGCGCTGCTCCACCAGATCGATTGGTTAGGTCCTTAGATGTCAACGCCAGAAGCATAAAATACGATATAAATACAACAGCTTTTCCGTTGTATAAAACGAATAATAGCAACCAGTGTGAAAGTAATGGACATTTCTACTTTCCAGGCAACCTAGGCTTCACCCTAGGGCGTTGCTCCAACAGATTGAATAGTTAAGGCCTTAGAAGTCAATGCCCGTAGCATAAAATACAATATAAATACAACAGTTTTTCCATCATATAAAACGAATAATTGCAACCAGTATGAAAGTTATGGTCATTTCTACTTTCCGGGCAACCTACCCATCTCCCTAGGGCGTTGTTCCACCAGATGGAATAGTTAGGGCCTAAGAAGTCAACGCCAGAAGCATAAAATACGATATAAATACAACAGCATTTCCATCGTATAAAACGAATAATTGCAACCAGTGTGAAAGTTATGGTCATTTCTATGTTCCGGGCAACCTAGGCTTCACCCTAGGACGTTGCTCCTACAGATTGAATAGTTAGGGCCTTAGAAGTCAATGCCCGAAGCATAAAATGCAACAAAAATACAACAGTTTTTCCATCGTATAGCAGGAATAATTTGCAACGAGTGTGATAGTAGTGGTCATTTCTGCGTTCCGGGCAACCTAGGTTTCACTCCAGGGCGTTGCTCCACCAGATCGAATAGATACGGACTAAGAAGTCAACGTCAGAAGCATAAAATACGATAGAGATGCAACAGTTTTTCCATCGTATAAAACGAATAATTGCAACCAGTGTGAAAGTTATGGTCATTTCTACATTCCGAGCAACCTAGGCTTCACTCTAGGGCGTTGCTCCACCAGATCGAATAGTTTGGGCCTTAGAAGTCAATGCCCCAAGCATAAAATGCAATAAAAATGCAACAGTTTTTCCATCGTATAGCAGGAATAATTTGCATCCAGTGTTATAGCAATAGTCATTTCTACGTTCCGGGCAACCTAGGCTTCACTCTACGGCGTTGTACCACGAGATCGAATAGTTAGGGCCTAAGAAGTCAACACCAGAAGAATAAAATACAAAATAAACACAACAGCCTTTACACAGTATAAAACGAGTAAATGCAACCTGTGTGAAGGTTATGGTCATATCCACGTTCCGGGTAACCTAGGCTTCACAGTAGGGCGTTGCTTCACCAGATCGAAATGTTAGGGCCTAAGAAGTCAACGCCCGAAGCATAAAATACGATATAAATACAACAGCTTTTCCATCATATTAAATTAATAATTGCAACCAGTGTGGAAGTTATGGTCACTTCTACGTTCCGGGCAACCTAGGCTTCACTTTAGGGCGTTGCTCCACCAGATCAAATAGTTAGGGCCTAAGAAGTCAACGCCAGAAGGATAAAATACAACATAAATACAACAGTTTTTCCATCGTATAAAACGAATAATTGCAACCAGTGTGAAAGTTATGGTCATTTCTACATTCCGAGCAACCTAGGCGTCACTCTAGGGCGTTGCTCCAGCAGATCGAATAGTTAGGTCCTTAGAAGTCAACGCCAGAAGCATAAAATACGATATAAATACAACAGCATTTCCATAGTATAAAAGGAATAATTGCAAACAGTGTGAAAGTAATGGTCATTTCTGCGTTCCGGGCAACCTAGGCTTCACTCTACGGCGTTGTTCCACGAGATCGAATAGCTAGGGCCTAAGAAGTCAACACCAGAAGAATAAAATACAAAATAAACACAACAGCCTTTACACCGTATAAAACGAATAATTGCAACCTGTGTGAAGGTTATGGTCATATCTACGTTCCGAGCAACATAGGCTTCACTGTAGGGCGTTGCTCCACCAGATCGAAATGTTAGGGCCTAAGAAGTCAACGCCCGAAGCATAAAATACGATATAAATACAACAGCTTTTCCATCATATTAAATGAATAATTGCAAACACTGTGAAAGAAGTGGTCATTTCTACGTTCCGAGCAACCTAGGCTTCACTCTAGGGCGGTGCTCCACCATATCGCATAGCTACGGCCTTAGAAGCCTACGCCTGAAGCACAAAATACAATAAAAATACAACAGTCTTTTCATGGTATAACAGGAATAATTGCAACAAGCGTGAAAGTAATGATCATTTCGGCGTTTCGGGCATCCTAAACTTAACTCTGAGGCATTGCTCCACCAGATCGAATAGTTAGGGCCTAAGAAGCCAACGCCAGAAGCATAAAATACAATATAAATATAACAGTTTTTCCATCGTATAAAACGAATATTAGCAACTAGAGTGAAAGTTATGGTCATTTCAACGTTCCGGGCAATCTAGGCTTCACACTAGGACGTTGCTCCTCCAGATCAATCAGTTAGGGCCTTAGAAGTCAACGCCCGAAGCATAAAATGCAAAATAAATAGAACAGTTTTTCCATTGTATAAAACGAATAATTGCTACCAGTGTAAAAGTTATGGTCATATCTACGTTCCGGGCAACCTAGGCTTCACCCTAGGGCATTGTTCCACCAGATCGAAAAGTTAGGGCCTAAGAAGTGAACGCCAGAAGCATAAAATACAAAATAAATAGAACAGTTTTTCTATTGTATAAAACGAATAATTGCTGCCAGTGTGAAAGTTATGTTCATTTCTACATTCCGAGCAACCTAGGCGTCACTCTAGGGCGTTGCTCCAGCAGATCGAATAGCTAGGGCCTTAGAAGTCAACGCCAGAAGCATAAAATACAATAAAGATGCAAATGTTTTTCCATCGCATAACAGGAATAACTGCATACAGTATGAAAGTACTGGTCATTTCAACGTTCCGGGCAACCTAGGCTTCACTCCAGGACGATGCTCCACCAGATCGAATAGTTAGGGACTAAGAAGTCAACGCCAGAAGCATAAAATACAATAAAGATGCAACAGTTGTTCCATCGTATAACAGGGATAACTGCAAACAGTGTGAAAGTACAGGTCATTTCTACGTTCCGGGTAATCCAGGTTTCACTCTAGGGCGTTGCTCCACCAGATGGAATAGCTAGGGACTTAGAATTCAATGCCAGAAGCATAAAATACAAAATAAATAGAACAGTTTTTCCATGTATAAAACGAAGAATTGCTACCAGTGTGAAAGTTATGGTCATTTCTACGTTCCGGGCAACCTAGGCTTCACTCCACGGCGTTGTTCCACCAGATGGAATAGTTAGGGCCTAAGAAGTCAACGCCCGAAGCATAAAATACGATATAAATACTACAGCTTTTCCATCGTATAAAACGAATAATTGCTACCAGTGTTAAAGTTATGGTCATTTCTCCGTTCCCGGGAACCTAGACTTCACCCCAGGGCGTTGTCCCGCCAGATCGAATAGTTAGGGCCCAAGAAGTGAACGCCAGAAGCATAAAATACAATATAAATACAACAGTTTTTCCATCATATAACAGGAGTATTTGCAACGACTTTGAAAGTGATGGTAATTTCTACGTTCCGGGAAACTTAGGCTTCACTCTAGGGCGTTGCTCCACTAGATCGAATAGTTAGTGCCTTAGAAGTCAACGCCAGAAGCATAAAATACAATATAAATACAACAGTTTTTCCATCGTATAAAACGAATAATTGCAACCAGTATGGAAGTCAACGTCATTTCTACTTTCCGGGCAACCTAGGCTTCACCCTAGGGCGTTGCTCCAACAGATTGAATAGTTAGAGCCTTAGAAGTCAACGCCGGAAGCATAAAATGCAATAAAAATACAACAGTTTTTCCATCGTATAAAAGGATTAATTGCAACCAGTTTGAAAGTGATGGTCATTTCTACGTTCCGGGCAACCTAGGCTTCACTCTAGGGCGTTGTTCGACCAGTTCGGATAGTTAGGGCCTAAGAAGTGAACGCCAGAAGCATAAAATACAATATAAATACAACAGTTTTTCCATCATATAAAACGAGTAATTGCAACCAGTATGAAAGTTGTGCGCATTTCTACTATCCGGGCAACCTAGGCTTCACTCCAGGACGATGCTCCACCAGATCGAATAGTTAGGGACTAAGAAGTCAACGCCAGAAGCATAAAATACAATAAAGATGCAACAGTTGTTCCATCGTATAACAGGGATAACTGCAAACAGTGTGAAAGTACAGGTCATTTCTACGTTCCGGGAAACTTAGGCTTCACTCTAGGGCGTTGCTCCACTAGATCGAATAGTTAGTGCCTTAGAAGTCAACGCCAGAAGCATAAAATACAATATAAATACAACAGTCTTTCCATCGTATAAAACGAATAATTGCAACCTGTGTGAAGGTTATGGTCATATATACGTTCCGAGCAACATAGGCTTCACTGTAGGGCGTTGCTCCACCAGATCGAAATGTTAGGGCCTAAGAAGTCAACGCCCGAAGCATAAAATACGATATAAATACAACAGCTTTTCCATCGTATTAAATGAATAATTGCAAACACTGTGAAAGAAGTGGTCATTTCTACGTTCCGAGCAACCTAGGCTTCACTCTACGGCGGTGCTCCACCATATCGCATAGCTACGGCCTTAGAAGCCTACGCCTGAAGCACAAAATACAATAAAAATACAACAGTCTTTTCATGGTATAACAGGAATAATTGCAACAAGCGTGAAAGTAATGATCATTTCGGCGTTTCGGGCATCCTAGACTTAACTCTGAGGCATTGCTCCACCAGATCGAATAGTTAGGGCCTAAGAAGTCAACGCCAGAAGCATAAAATACAATATAAATATAACAGTTTTTCCATCGTATAAAACGAATATTAGCAACTAGAGTGAAAGTTATGGTCATTTCAACGTTCCGGGCAATCTAGGCTTCACACTAGGACGTTGCTCCTCCAGATCAATCAGTTAGGGCCTTAGAAGTCAACGCCCGAAGCATAAAATGCAAAATAAATAGAACAGTTTTTCCATTGTATAAAACGAATAATTGTTACCAGTGTAAAAGTTATGGTCATATCTACGTTCCGGGCAACCTAGGCTTCACCCTAGTGCGTTGTTCCACCAGATCGAAAAGTTAGGGCCTAAGAAGTGAACGCCAGAAGCATAAAATACAAAATAAATAGAACAGTTTTTCTATTGTATAAAACGAATAATTGCTGCCAGTGTGAAAGTTATGTTCATTTCTACATTCCGAGCAACCTAGGCGTCACTCTAGGGCGTTGCTCCAGCAGATCGAATAGCTAGGGCCTTAGAAGTCAACGCCAGAAGCATAAAATACAATAAAGATGCAAATGTTTTTCCATCGCATAACAGGAATAACTGCAAACAGTATGAAAGTACTGGTCATTTCTACGTTCCGGGCAACCTAGGCTTCACTCCAGGACGATGCTCCACCAGATCGAATAGTTAGGGACTAAGAAGTCAACGCCAGAAGCATAAAATACAATAAAGATGCAACAGTTGTTCCATCGTATAACAGGGATAACTGCAAACAGTGTGAAAGTACAGGTCATTTCTACGTTCCGGGTAATCCAGGTTTCACTCTAGGGCGTTGCTCCACCAGATGGAATAGCTAGGGACTTAGAATTCAACGCCAGAAGAATAAAATACAATCTAAGTACAGCAGCTTTTCCACCGAATAAAATGAATAGTTGCATACATTGTGAAAGCAACGGTCATTTCTACGTTCCGGGCAACCTAGGCATCACCCTAGGGCGGTGCTCCACCAGATCAAATAGTTAGGGCCTAAGAAGTCAACGCCAGAAGCATAAAATACAAAATAAATAAAACAGTTTTTCCATCGTATAAAACGAATAATTGCAACCAGTGTGAAGGTAATGGTCTTTTCTACGTTCCGGGCAACCTAGGCTTCACTCTAGGGCGTTGCCCGACCAGATCGAATAGCTAGAACCTTAGAAGCCAACGCCTGAAGTATAAAATACAATAAAAGTACAACAGTCTTTCCATACTATAACAGGAATAATTGCAACCCGTGTGAAAGTGATGGTCATTTCTACGTTCCAGGCAACCTAGGCTTCACCCTAGGGCGTTGTTCCACCAGATGGAATAGTTAGGGCCTTAGAAGTCAACGCCCGAAGCATAAAATACAAAATAAATGTAACAGCTTTTCCATCGTATAAAACGAATAATTGCAACCAGCGTGAAAGTTATGGTCATTTCTCCGTTCCGGGCAACCTAGGCTTCACTCCAGGGCGTTGTTCCACCAGATGGAATAGTTAGGGCCTAAGAAGTCAACGCCCGAAGCATAAAATACGATATAAATACTACAGCTTTTCCATCGTATAAAACGAATAATTGCTACCAGTGTTAAAGTTATGGTCATTTCTACGTTCCGGGCAACCTAGGCTTCACTCTAGGGCGTCGTTCCACCAGATGGAATAGTTAGGGCCTAAGAAGTCAACGTCAGGAACATAAAACACGATATAAATACAACAGCTTTCCATCGTATAAAACGAATTATTGCAACCAGTGTGAAGCTTATGGTCATTTCTCCGTTCCGGGCATCCTAGACTTAACTCTGAGGCATTGCTCCACCAGATGGAATAGCTACGACCTTAGAAGTCAAAGCCAGAAGCAGAAAATACAATAAAAATGCAACAGTTTTTCCATCGTATAGCATGCCAAATTGCAACCAGTATGAAAGTAATGATCATTTCGACGTTTCGGGCATCCTAGACTTAACTCTGATGCGTTGCTACACCAGATCGAATAGTCAGGGCCTAAGAAGTTAACGCCAGAAGCATAAAATACAATAAATATACAAGTGTTTTTCCACCGTTTAAAACGAATAATAGCAACCAGTGTGAAAGTAATTGACATTTCTACGTTCCTGGCATCCTGGACGTCACTCTACGGCGTTGCTCCAGCACATCTAATAGCTACGGCCTTAGAAGTCATCGCCAGAAGCATAAAATACAATATAAATACAACAGCTTTGCCATCGCATAAAATGAAAAATTGCAAACAGTGTGAAAGTTATGTTCATTTCTACGTTCCGGACTGCCTAGGCTTCACTCTAGGGTCTTGCTCCACCAGACCGAATAGGTAGGGCCATAGAAGTCAACGCCCGAAGCATAAAATAAAATAAATATACAAGATCTTTTCCATCGAATAAAACGGATAATAGCAACCTGTGTGAAAGTAATGGACATTTCTACGTTCCGGGCTTCCTGGACGTCACTCTACGGCGTGGCTCCAGCACATCTAATAGCTACGGCCTTAGAAGTCAACGCCAGAAGCATAAAACACAATATAAATACAACAGCTTTGCCATCGCATAAAATGAAAAATTGCAAACAGTGTGAAAGTTATGTCCATTTCTACGATCCGCTCAACCTAGGCTTCACTGTAGGGTCTTGCTCCACCAGATCGAATAGGTAGGGCCATAGAAGTCAACGCTCGAAGCATAAAATACAATAAATATACAAGAGTTTTTCCATCGTATAACAGGAATAATTGCAACCATTGTGAAAGTGATGGTCATTTCTACGTTCCGGGCAACCTAGGCTTCACTCTAGGGCATTGCTCCACCATATCCAATAGCTAGGGACTTAGAATTAAACGCCAGAAGCATAAAATACAATAAAAATACAACAGTTTTTCCATTGTATAACAGGAATAATTGCAACCAGTGTGAAAGTAATGGTTATTTCGACGTTCCGGGCAACCTAGGTATCACTCTAGGGCGTTGCTCCACCAGCTCGAGTAGCTAGGGCCTCAGAAGTCTACGCTTGAAGCATAAAATACGATATAAATACAACAGTTTTTCCTTCGTATAACAGGAATAATTGCAACCAGTGTGAAAGTTATGTTTATTTCTACGTTCCGGGCAACCTAGGCTTAACTGTAGGGTGTTGCACCAACAGATCGAATAGGTAGGGCCAAAGAAGTCAACGCCCGGAGCATAAAATACAATAAATATACAAGAGTTTTTCCATAGTGTAACAGGAATAATTGCAACCAGATTGACTGTGGTGTTCATTTCTACGTTCCGGGCAACCTAGGCTTCACTCTAGGGCCTTGTACCACCAGATAGAATAGTTAGGGCTTAAGAAGTCAACGCCAGAAGCTTAAAATACAATATAAATATAACAGGTTTTCCATTGTAAAAAGCGAATAATTGCTGCCAGTGTGAAAGTTATGGTCATTTCTACGTTCCGGGCAACCTGGGCTTCACTCTAGGGCGTTGCTCCACCAGCTCAAACAGTTAGGGCCTTAGAAGCCAACGCCCGAAGCACTAAATACAAGATAAATAGAACAGTATTTCCATTGTATAAAACGAAAAATTGCTACCAGTGTGAAAGTTATTTTCATTTCTACGTTCCTGACAACCTAGGCTTCACTGTAGGGTGTTGCTCCACCAAATCGAATAGGTAGGGCCATAGAAGTCAACGCCCGAAGCATAAAATACAATAAATATACAAGAGTTTTTCCACCGTATAACAGGAATAATTGCAACCAGTGTGAAAGGTATGGTAATTTCTACGTTCCGGGCAACCTAGGTTTCACTCTAGGGCGTTGCTCCACCAGATCGCATAGATAGGGACTTAGAATTCAACGCCATAAGAATAAAATACAATATAAGTACAACAGTTTTTCCATCGTATAAAATGAATAATTGCAAACAGTGTGAAAGTAATGGCCATTTCTACGTTCCGAGCACCCTAGGCGTCACTCTAGGGCGGTGCTCCACCACATCTAATAGCTTCGGCCTTAGAAGTCGACGCCAGATGGATAACATACAATATAAGTACAACAGTTTTTCCATCGCATAAAATGAATAATTGCAAACATTGTGAAAGTAATGGTCATTTCTACGATTCCGGCAACCTAGGTTTCACTCTAGGGCGTTGCTCCACCAGATCGAATAGTTAGGTCCTTAGAAGTCAACACCAGGAGCATAAAATACGATATAAATACAACAGTTTTTCCATCGTATAAAACGAATAATTGCAACCAGTATGAAACTTATGGTCATTTCTACGTTCCGGGCAACCTGGGCGTCACTCTACGGCGTTGCTCCACCACATATAATAGCTACGGCCTTAGAAGTCAACGCCAGAAGCATAAAATACAATAAAGATGCAACAGTTTTTCCATCGAATAACAGGAATAACTGCAAACAGTGTGAAAGTACTGGTCATTTCTACGTTCCGGGTAACCTAGGTTTCATTCTAGGGCGTAGCTCCACCAGATCGAATAGCTAGGGATATGGAATTCAACGCCAGAAGAATAAAATACAATATAAGTACAACAGTTTTTCCATCGTATAAAATGAATAATTGCAAACATTGTGAAAGTAATGGTCATTTCTAAGTTCCGGCAACCTAGGCGTCACTCTAGGGCGTTGCTCCACCACAACTAATTGCTACGGCCTTAGAAGTCTACTACAGAAGCATAAAATACAATATAAATACAGCAGCTTTTCCATCGTATAACAGGAATAATTGCAACCAGTGTGAAAGTAAAGGTCATTTCTACGTTCCGGGCAACCTATGCTTCACTCCAGGGCGTTGCTCCACCAGATCGAGTAGTTAGGGCCTTAGAAGTCCACGGCCGAAGCATAAAATACAAAATAAATAGAACAGTATTTCCATTGTATAAAACGAATAATTGCTACCAGTGTGAAAGTTATGTTCATTTCTACGTTCCTGACAACCTAGGCTTCACTGTAGGGTGTTGCTCCACCAAATCGAATAGGTAGGGCCATAGAAGTCAACGCCCGAAGCATAAAATACAATAAATATACAAGAGTTTTTCCACCGTATAACAGGAATAATTGCAACCAGTGTGAAAGGTATGGTAATTTCTACGTTCCGGGCAACCTAGGTTTCACTCTAGGGCGTTGCTCCACCAGATCGCATAGCTAGGGACTTAGAATTCAACGCCATAAGAATAAAATACAATATAAGTACAACAGTTTTTCCATCGTATAAAATGAATAATTGGAAACATTGTGAAAGTAATGGTCATTTCTACGTTCCAGGCAACCTAGGCGTCACTCTAGGGCGTTGTTCCACCAGATCGAATAGTTAGGGCCTAAGAAGTCAACGCCAGAAGCATAAAATACAATAAAGATGCAACAGTTTTTCCATCGTATAACAGGAATAACTGCAAACAGTGTGAAAGTACTGGTCATTTCTACGTTCCGGGTAACCTAGGTTTCATTCTAGGGCGTAGCTCCACCAGATCGAATAGCTAGGGATATGGAATTCAACGCCAGAAGAAAAAAATACAATATAAGTACAACAGTTTTTCCATCGTATAAAATGAATAATTGCAAACATTGTGAAAGTAATGGTCATTTCTAAGTTCCGGCAACCTAGGCGTCACTCTAGGGCGTTGCTCCACCACAACTAATTGCTACGGCCTTAGAAGTCTACTACAGAAGCATAAAATACAATATAAATACAGCAGCTTTTCCATCGTATAGCATGACTAATTGCAACCAGTGCGAAAGTAATGACCATTTCGACGTTCCGGGCATCCTAGGCTTAACTCTGTGGCGTTGCTCCACCAAATCGAAGAGATAGGGCCTTAGAAGTCAACGCCAGAAGCATAAAATACAATATAAATACAACAGCTTTGCCATCGTATAAAATGAATTATAGCAAACAGTGTGAAGGTTATGGTCATTTCTACGTTCCGGGCAACCCAGGCTTCACCCTAGGGCGTTGTTCCACCAGATGGAATGGTTAGGGCCTAAGAAGTCAGCGCAAGAAGCATAAAATACGATATAAATACAACAGCTTCTCCATCGTATAAAATGAATAATTGCAACCTGTGTGAAGGTTATGGTCATATCTTCGGTCCGTGCAACCTAGGCTTCACTGTAGGGTGTTGCTCTACCAGATCGTATAGGTGGGGCCATAGAAGTCAACGCCCAAGCATAAAATACAATAAATATACAAGAGTTTTTCCATCGTATAACAGGAATTATTGCAACCAGTGTGAAAGTGATGGTCATTACTACGTTCCGGGCAACCTAGGCTTCACTCTGGGGCGTTGTTCCAACAGATCGAATAACTAGGGCCTAAGAAGTCAACGCCAGAAGCATAAAATACAATATAAATATAACAGTTTTTCCATCGTATAGAATGAATAATCGCAACCAGTGTGAAAGTTATGGCCATTTCTACATTTCGAGCAACCTAGGCTTCACTCTAGGGCGTTGTTCCACCAGATCGAATAGTTAGGGCCTGAGAAGGGAACGCCAGAAGCATAAAATACAATATAAATACAACAGTTTTTCCATCGTATAAAACGAATAATTGCAACCAGTGTGAAAGTTATGGTCATTTCTGCGTTCCGGGCAACCTAGACTTCACCCAAGGGCGTTGCTCCAACAGATTGAATAGTTAGGGCCTTAGAAGCCTACGCCTGAGGCACAAAATACAATAAAAATACAACAGTCTTTTCATGGTATAACAGGAATAATTGCAACAAGCGTGAAAGTAATGATCATTTCGGCGTTTCGGGCATCCTAGACTTAACTCTGAGGCATTGCTCCACCAGATCGAATAGTTAGGGCCTAAGAAGTCAACGCCAGAAGCATAAAATACGATATAAATACAACAGCTTTTCCATAGTATAAAAGGAATAATTGCAAACAGTGTGAAAGTAATGGTCATTTCTACGTTCCGGGCAACCTAGGCTTCACTCTACGGCGTTGTTCCACCAGATCGAATAGTTAGGGCCTAAGAAGTCAACACCAGAAGAATAAAATGCAAAATAAACACAACAGCCTTTACACCGTATAAAACGAATAATTGCAACCTGTGTGAAGGTTATGGTCATATCTACGTTCCGGGCAACATAGGCTTCACTGTAGGGCGTTGCTCCACCATATCGAATAGCTACGGCCTTAGAAGCCTACGCCTGAGGCACAAAATACAATAAAAATACAACAGTCTTTTCATGGTATAACAGGAATAATTGCAACAAGCGTGAAAGTAATGATCATTTCGGCGTTTCGGGCATCCTAGACTTAACTCTGAGGCATTGCTCCACCAGATCGAATAGTTAGGGCCTAAGAAGTCAACGCCAGAAGAATAAAATGCAATATAAGTACAACAGTTTACCATCGTATAAAATGAATAATTGCAAACATTGTGAAGGTAATGATCATTTCTACGTTCCGGGCAACCTAGGCTTCACTATAGGGCGTTGTTCCACCAGATCGAACAGTTAGGGCCTAAGAAGTCAACGCCCGAAGCATAAAATACAAAATAAATAGAATAGTTTTTCCATGTATAAAACGAATAATTGCTACCAGTGTGAAAGTTATGGTAATTTCTACGTTCCGGGCAAACTAGGCTTCACTCCAGCGCGTTGTTCCACCAGATGGAATAGCTAGGGCCTAAGAAGCCAACGCCAGAAGCATAAAATACGATATAAATACTACAGCTTTTCCATTGTGTAAAACGAATAATTGCACCCAGTGTGAAAGTTATAGTCATTTCTACGTTCCGGGCAACCTAGGCTTCACTCTAGGACGATGGTCCACGAGATCGAATAGTTAGGGCCTAAGAAGTCAACGCCAGAAGCATAAAATGAAACAAAAATACAACAGCTTTTCCATTGTATAACAGGAATAATTGCAACCAGTGTGAAAGTGATTGTCATTTCTACAATCCGGGTAACCCAGGTTTCACTCTAGGGCATTACTCCACCAGATCGAATAGCTACGGCCGTAGAAGTCAACGACTGAAGCATAAAATGCAATAAAAGTACAACAGTTTTTTGTCGTATAACAGGAATAATTGCAGCAAGCATGAAGGTAATGGTCATTTCTACGTTCCGGGCACCCTAGGCATCACTCTTAGGCGTTGTTCCACGAAATGGAATAGTTAGGGCCTAAGAAGTCAGCGCCAGAAGCATAAAATACGATACAAATACAACAGCTTTTCCATCGTATAAAACGAATAATGGTAACCAGTGTGAATGTTATGGTCATTTCTACGTTCCGGGCAACCTAGGCTTCACTCCAGAACGATGCTCCACCAGATCGAATAGTTAGGGACTAAGAAGTCAACGCCAGAAGCATAAAATACAATAAAGATGCAACAGTTGTTCCATCGTATAACAGGAACAACTGCAAACAGTGTGAAAGTACAGGTCATTTCTACGTTCCGGGTAATCCAGGTTTCACTCTAGGGCGTTGCTCCACCAGATCGAATAGATAGGGACTTAGAATTCAACACCAGAAGAATAAAATACAATCTAAGTACAGCAGCTTTTCCACCGAATAAAATGAATAGTTGCATACATTGTGAAAGCAACGGTCATTTCTACGCTCCGGGCAACCTAGGCTTCACTCTAGGGCGTTGCCCCACCAGATCGAATAGCTAGGGACTTAGAATTCAATGCCAGAAGCATAAAATACAAAATAAATAGAACAGTTTTTCCATGTATAAAACGAATAATTGCTACCAGTGTGAAAGTTATGGTCATTTCTACGTTCCGGGCAACCTATGCTTCACTCCAGGGCGTTGTTCCACCAGATGGAATAGTTAGGACGCAAGAAGTCAACGCCAGAAGCATAAAGTACGATATAAATACTACAGCTTTTCCATCGTATAAAATCAATTATAGCAAACAGTGTGAAGGTTATGGTCATATCTTCGGTCCGTGCAACCTAGGCTTCACTGTAGGGTGTTGCTCTACCAGATCGTATAGGTGGGGCCATAGAAGTCAACGCCCAAGCATAAAATACAATAAATATACAAGAGTTTTTCCATCGTATAACAGGAATTATTGCAACCAGTGTGAAAGTGATGGTCATTACTACGTTCCGGGCAACCTAGGCTTCACTCTGGGGCATTGTTCCAACAGATCGAATAATTAGGGCCTAAGAAGTCAACGCCAGAAGCATAAAATACAATATAAGTATAACAGTTTTTCCATCGTATAGAATGAATAATCGCAACCAGTGTGAAAGTTATGGCCATTTCTACATTTCGAGCAACCTAGGCTTCACTCTAGGGCGTTGTTCCACCAGATCAAATAGTTAGGGCCTGAGAAGGGAACGCCAGAAGCATAAAATACAATATAAATACAACAGTTTTTCCATCGTATAAAACGAATAATTGCAACCAGTGTGAAAGTTATGGTCATTTCTGCGTTCCGGGCAACCTAGGCTTCACCCAAGGGCGTTGCTCCAACAGATTGAATAGTTAGGGCCTTAGAAGCCTACGCCTGAGGCACAAAATACAATAAAAATACAACAGTCTTTTCATGGTATAACAGGAATAATTGCAACAAGCGTGAAAGTAATGATCATTTCGGCGTTTCGGGCATCCTAGACTTAACTCTGAGGCATTGCTCCACCAGATCGAATAGTTAGGGCCTAAGAAGTCAACGCCACAAGCATAAAATACGATATAAATACAACAGCTTTTCCATAGTATAAAAGGAATAATTGCAAACAGTGTGAAAGTAATGGTTATTTCTACGTTCCGGGCAACCTAGGCTTCACTCTACGGCGTTGTTCCACCAGATCGAATAGTTAGGGCCTAAGAAGTCAACACCAGAAGAATAAAATGCAAAATAAACACAACAGCCTTTACACCGTATAAAACGAATAATTGCAACCTGTGTGAAGGTTATGGTCATATCTACGTTCCGGGCAACATAGGCTTCACTGTAGGGCGTTGCTCCACCATATCGAATAGCTACGGCCTTAGAAGCCTACGCCTGAGGCACAAAATACAATAAAAATACAACAGTCTTTTCATGGTATAACAGGAATAATTGCAACAAGCGTGAAAGTAATGATCATTTCGGCGTTTCGGGCATCCTAGACTTAACTCTGAGGCATTGCTCCACCAGATCGAATAGTTAGGGCCTAAGAAGTCAACGCCAGAAGAATAAAATACAATATAAATACAACAGCCTTTCCATCGTATATAATGTATATTTGCAAACGGTGTGAAAGTAATGGTCATTTCTACGTTCCTGGTAACCTAGGCTTCACTCTAGGGCGCTGTTCCACCAGATCGAATAGTTAGGGCCTAAGAAGTCAACGCCAGAAGAATAAAATGCAATATAAGTACAACAGTTTACCATCGTATAAAATGAATAGTTGCAAACATTGTGAAAGTAATGGTCATTTCTACGTGCCGGGCAACCTAGGCGTCACTCTAGGGCGTTGCTCCACCACAGCTAAAAGCTACGGCCTTAGAAGTCAGCGCCAGAGGCATAAAATACAATAAATATGCAACAGATTTTCCATCGTATAGCATGACTAATTGCAACCAGTGCGAAAGTAATGACCATTTCGACGTTCCGGGCATCCTAGGCTTAACTCTGTAGCGTTGCTCCACCAAATCGAAGAGATAGGGCCTTAGAAGTCAACGCCAGAAGCATAAAATACAATATAAATACAACAGCTTTGCCATCGTATAAAATGAATTATTGCAAACAGTGTGAAGGTAATGGTCATTTCTACGTTCCGAGCAACCTAGGCTTCACTGTAGGCTGTTGCTCCGCCAGATCGAATAGGTAGGGCCTTAGAAGTCAACGCCAGAAGCATAAAATACAAAATAAATAGAACAGTTTTTCCATGTATAAAACGAATAATTGCTACCAGTGTGAAAGTTATGGTAATTTCTACGTTCCGGGCAACCTAGGCTTCACTCCAGCGCGTTGTTCCACCAGATGGAATAGTTAGGGCCTAAGAAGCCAACGCCAGAAGCATAAAATACGATATAAATACAACAGCTTTTCCATTGTGTAAAACGAATAATTGCAAACAGTGTGAAAGTAATGGTCATTTCTACGTTCCGGGCAACCTAGGCTTCACTCTACGGCGTTGTTCCACCAGATCGAATAGTTAGGGCCTAAGAAGTCAACATCAGAAGAATAAAATGCAAAATAAACACAACAGCCTTTACACCGTATAAAACGAATAATTGCAACCTGTGTGAAGGTTATGGTCATATCTACGTTCCGGGCAACATAGGCTTCACTGTAGGGCGTTGCTCCACCATATCGAATAGCTACGGCCTTAGAAGCCTACGCCTGAGGCACAAAATACAATAAAAATACAACAGTCTTTTCATGGTATAACAGGAATAATTGCAACAAGCGTGAAAGTAATGATCATTTCGGCGTTTCGGGCATCCTAGACTTAACTCTGAGGCATTGCTCCACTAGATCGAATAGTTAGGGCCTAAGAAGTCAACGCCAGAAGAATAAAATGCAATATAAGTACAACAGTTTACCATCGTATAAAATGAATAATTGCAAACATTGTGAAGGTAATGATCATTTCTACGTTCCGGGCAACCTAGGCTTCACTATAGGGCGTTGTTCCACCAGATCAAACAGTTAGGGCCTAAGAAGTCAACGCCCGAAGCATAAAATACAAAATAAATAGAATAGTTTTTCCATGTATAAAACGAATAATTGCTACCAGTGTGAAAGTTATGGTAATTTCTACGTTCCGGGCAACCTAGGCTTCACTCCAGCGCGTTGTTCCACCAGATGGAATAGTTAGGGCCTAAGAAGCCAACGCCAGAAGCATAAAATACGATATAAATACTACAGCTTTTCCATTGTGTAAAACGAATAATTGCACCCAGTGTGAAAGTTATAGTCATTTCTACGTTCCGGGCAACCTAGGCTTCACTCTAGGACGATGGTCCACGAGATCGAATAGTTAGGGCCTAAGAAGTCAACGCCAGAAGCATAAAATGAAACAAAAATACAACAGCTTTTCCATTGTATAACAGGAATAATTGCAACCAGTGTGAACGTGATGGTCATTTCTACAATCCGGGTAACCCAGGTTTCACTCTAGGGCATTACTCCACCAGATCGAATAGCTACGGCCGTAGAAGTCAACGACTGAAGCATAAAATGCAATAAAAGTACAACAGCTTTTTCGTCGTATAACAGGAATAATTGCAGCAAGCATGAAGGTAATGGTCATTTCTACGTTCCGGGCACCCTAGGCATCACTCTTGGGCGTTGTTCCACCAAATGGAATAGTTAGGGCCTAAGAAGTCAGCGCCAGAAGCATAAAATACGATACAAATACAACAGCTTTTCCATCGTACAAAACGAATAATGGTAACCAGTGTGAATGTTATGGTCATTTCTACGTTCCGGGCAACCTAGGCTTCACTCCAGGACGATGCTCCACCAGATCGAATAGTTAGGGACTAAGAAGTCAACGCCAGAAGCATAAAATACAATAAAGATGCAACAGTTGTTCCATCGTATAACAGGAACAACTGCAAACAGTGTGAAAGTACAGGTCATTTCTACGTTCCGGGTAATCCAGGTTTCACTCTAGGGCGTTGCTCCACCAGATCGAGTAGTTAGGGCCTTAGAAGTCCACGGCCGAAGCATAAAATACAAAATAAATACAACAGTTTTTCCATTGTAAAAAGCGAATAATTGCTGCCAGTGTGAAAGTTATGGTCATTTCTACGTTCCGGGCAGCCTAGGCTTCACTCTAGGGCGTTGCTCCACCAGCTCAAACAGTTAGGGCCTTAGAAGCCAACGCCCGAAGCACTAAATACAAGATAAATAGAACAGTATTTCCATTGTATAAAACGAATAATTGCTACCAGTGTGAAAGTTATGTTCATTTCTACGTTCCTGACAACCTAGGCTTCACTGTAGGGTGTTGCTCCACCAAATCGAATAGGTAGGGCCATAGAAGTCAACGCCCGAAGCATAAAATACAATAAATATACAAGAGTTTTTCCACCGTATAACAGGTATAATTGCAACCAGTGTGAAAGGTATGGTAATTTCTACGTTCCGGGCAACCTAGGTTTCACTCTAGGGCGTTGCTCCACCAGATCGCATAGCTAGGGACTTAAAATTCAACGCCATAAGAATAAAATACAATATAATTACAACAGTTTTTCCATCGTATAAAATGAATAATTGGAAACATTGTGAAAGTAATGGTCATTTCTACGTTCCAGGCAACCTAGGCGTCACTCTAGGGCGTTGTTCCACCAGATCGAATAGGTAGGGCCATAGAAGTCAACGCCCCAAGCATTAAATACAATAAATATACAAGAGTTTTTCCATCGTTGAACAGGAATTATTGCAACCAGTGTGAATGTGATGGTCATTTCTACGTTCCGGGCAACCTAGGCTTCACTCTGGGGCGTTGTTCCACCAGATGGAATAGTTAGGGCCTAAGAAGCCAACGCCAGAAGCATAAAATACGATATAAATACTACAGCTTTTCCATTGTGTAAAACGAATAATTGCACCCAGTGTGAAAGTTATAGTCATTTCTACGTTCCGGGCAACCTAGGCTTCACTCTAGGACGATGGTCCACGAGATCGAATAGTTAGGGCCTAAGAAGTCAACGCCAGAAGCATAAAATACGATATAAATACAACAGCTTTTCCATCGTATAAAAGGATTTATTGCAACCAGTTTGAAAGTGATGGTCATTTCTCCTTTCCGGGCAACCTCGGCTTCACTCTAGGGCGTTGCTTCACTAGATCGAACAGCTAGGGCCTTAGAAGTCAACGACAGAAGCATAAAATACAATATAAATACAAAAGCTTTGCCATCGTATAAAACGAATAATTGCAACCAGTGTGAAACATATGGTCATTTCTACTTTCCGAGCAACCTAGGCTTCACCCTAGGGCGTTGCTCCAACAGATTGAATAGTTAGGGTCTTAAAAGTCAACGCCCGAACCATAAAATGCAAAAAAAAATACAACAGTGTTTCCATCATATAACAGGAATAATTGCAACCAGTTTGAAAGTGATGGCCAATTCTACGTTCCGGGCAACCTAGGCTTCACTTTAGGTCGTTACACTACCAGATCGAATAGTTAGTGCCTTAGAAGTCAACGCCAGAAGCATAAAATACAATATAAATGCAACAGATTTTCCATCGTATAAAACGAATAATTGCAACCAGTATGAAACTTATGGTCATTTCTACTTTCCGAGCAACCTAGGCTTCACCCTAGGGCTATGCTCCAACGGATTGAATAATTAGGCCCTTAGAAGTCAACGCCCGAACCATAAAATGCAAAAAAAATACAGCAGTGTTTCCATCATATAACAGGTATAATTGCAACCAGTTTGAAATTGATGGCCAATTCTACGTTCCGGGCAACCTAGGCATCACTCTATTGCGTTGCTGTACCAGATCGAATAGTTAGTGCCTTAGAAGTCAACGCCAGAAGCATAAAGTACAATATAAATACAACAGTTTTTCCATCGTATAAAACGAATAATTGCAACCAGTATGAAACTTATGGACATTTCCACATTCCGAGTGAGCTAGGCTTCACCCTAGGGCGTTGCTCCAACAGATTGAATAGCTAGGGCCTAAGAAGTCAACGCCAGAAGCATAAAATACGATATAAATACAACAGCTTGTCCATCGTATAAGACGAATAATTGCTACCAGTGTGAAAGTTATGGTCATTTCTACGTTCCGCGCAACCTAGGCTTCACCATAGGGCGTTGTTCCACCCGATGAAATAGTTAGGGCCTAAGAAGTTAACGCCAGAGGCATAAAATACCATATAAATACAACAGCTTTTCCATCGTATAAAACGAATAACTGCAACCAGTGTGGAAGTTATGGTCATTTCTACGTTCCGGGCAACCTAGGCTTCACTCTAGGGCGTTTCTCCACAATATCGAATAGTTAGTGCCTTAGAAGTCAACGCCAGAAGCATAAAATACGATATAAATACAACAGCTTTTCCATCGTATAAAAGGATTAATTGCAACCAGTTTGAAAGTGATGGTCATTTCTCCTTTCCGGGCAACCTCGGCTTCACTCTAGGGCGTTGCTCCACTAGATCGAACAGCTAGGGCCTTAGAAGTCAACGCCAGAAGCATAAAATACAATATAAATACAAAAGTTTTTCCATCGTATAAAACGAATAATTGCAACCAGTATGAAACTTATGGTCATTTCTACTTTCCGAGCAACCTAGGCTTCACGCTACGGCGTTGCTCCAACAGATTGAATAGTTAGGGTCTTAAAAGTCAACGCCCGAACCATAAAATGCAAAAAAAATACAACAGTGTTTCCATCACATAACAGGAATAATTGCAACCAGTTTGAAAGTGATGGCCAATTCTACGTTCCGGGCAACCTAGGCTTCACTCTAGGGCGTTGCACTACCAGATCGAATAGTTAGTGCCTTAGAAGTTAACGCGAGACGCATAAAATACAATATAAATGGAACAGCTTTTCCATCGTATAAAACGAATAATTGCAACCAGTATGAAACTTATGGTCATTTCTACTTTCCGAGCAACATAGGCTTCACCCTACGGCGTTGCTCCAACAGATTGAATAGTTAGGGTCTTAAAAGTCAACGCCCGAACCATAAAATGCAAAAAAAATACAACAGTGTTTCCACCATATAACAGGAATAATTGCAACCAGTTTGAATGTGATGGCCAATTCTACGTTCCGGGCAACCTAGGCTTCACTCTGTTGCGTTGCTCCACCAGACCGAATGGTTACGGCCAAAGAAGTCAACGCCAGAAGCATAAAAAACGATATAAATACAACAGCTTTTCCACCGTATAAAACGAATAATTTCAACCAGTGTGAAAGTAATGGTTATTTCTACGTTCCGAGCACCCTAGGCGTCACTCTATGGCGTTGCTCCACCACATCTAATAGCTACGGCCTTAGAAGTCAACGCCAGAAGCATAAAATACGATATAAATACAACAGCTTATCCATCGTATAAGACGAATAATTGCAACCAGTGTGAATGTAATGGTCAGTTCTACGTTCCGGGCAACATAGGCTTCACTCTAGGTCGTTGCTCCACCAGATCGAATAGTTAGAGCCTTTGAAATCAACGCCAGAAGCATAAAATACAATAAAGATGCAACAGCTTTTCCATCGTATAAAACGAATAATTGCAACCAGTGTGAAAGTTATGGTCATTTATAATTTCCGGGCATCCTAGGCTTCACCCTAGGGCGTTGCTCCAACAGACTGAATAGTTAGGAGCTTAGAAGTCAACGCCCGAAGCGTAAAATACCAAATAAATAGAACGGTTTTTCCATTGTATAAAACGAATTATTGCTACCGGTGTAAAAGTTATGGACATTTCTACGTTCCGGGCAACCTAGGCTTCACACTAGGGCGTTGTTCCACCACATCTAATAGCTACGGCCTTAGATGTCAACCCCAGATGAATAAAATACAATAAAGATGCAACAGCTTTTCCTTTGTATAAAACGAATAATTGCAACCCGTGTGAAAGTGATGGTCATTTCTACGTTCCTGGCAATCTAGGCTTCACTCTAGGGCGTTGTTCCACCAGATCGAATAGTTAGGGCCTAAGAAGTCAACGCCAGAAGCATAAAATACAATATAAATACAATAGCTATTCCATCGTATAAAACGAATAATTGCAACCAGTATGAAACTTATGGTCATTTCTACTTTACTAGCAACCTAGGCTTCACCCTAGGGCGTTGCTCCAACAGATTGAATAGTTAGGGCCTAAAGAAGTCAACGCCCGAAGCATAAAATGCAATAAAGGTACAACAGTGTTTCCATCATATAACAGGAATAATTGCAACCAGTTTGAAAGTGATGGCCAATTCTACGTTCCGGGCAACCTAGGCTTCACTCTAGGGCGTTTCTCCACCAGATCTAATAGTTAGTGCCTTAGAAGTCAACGCCAGAAGCATAAAATTCGAAATAAATACAACAGCTTTTCCATCGTATAAAAGGATTTATTGCAACCAGTTTGAAAGTGATGGTCATTTCTCCTTTCCGGGCAACCTCGGCTTCACTCTAGGGCGTTGCTCCACTAGATCGAACAGCTAGGGCCTTAGAAGTCAACGCCAGAAGCTTAAAATACAATATAAATCCAACAGCTTTTCCATCGTATAAAACGAATAATTAGAACCAGTATGAAACTTCTGGTCATTTCTACTTTCCGAGCAACCTAGGCTTCACCCTAGGGCGTTGCTCCAACAGATTGAATAGTTAGGGCCTTAGAAGTGAACGCCCGAACCATACAATGCAAAAAAAATACAACTGTGTTTCCATCATATAACATCAATAATTGCAACCAGTTTGAAAGTGATGGCCAATTCTACGTTCCGGGTATCCTAGGTTTCACTCCAGGGCGTTGCTCCACCAGACCGAATAGTTACGGCCTAAGAAGTCAACGCCAGAAGCATAAAAAACGATATAAATACAACAGCTTTTCCATCGTATAAAACGAATAATTGCAACCAGTGTGAAAATAATGGTCATTTCTACGTTCCGAGCACCCTAGGTGTCACGCCAGGGCGTTGCTCCACCACATCTAATAGCTACGGGCTTAGAAGTCAACGCCAGATGCATAAAATACAATATAAATACAACAGCCTTTCCATCGTAAAAAACGAATAATTGCAGCCAGTGTGAAAGTTATGGTCAGTTCTACATTCCGAGCAACCTGGGCTTCACTCTAGGGCGTTACTCCACCAGATCGAATAGTTAGGTCCTTAGAAGTAAACGCCAGAAGCATAAAATACGATATAAATACAACAGCCTTTCCATCGTATAAAACGAATAATTGCAACCAGTATGAAACTTATGGTCATTTCCACTTTCCGAGCGAGCTAGGCTTCACCCTAGGGCGTTGCTCCAACAGATTGAATAGTTAGGGCCTTAGAAGTCAACGCCCGAAGCATAAAATGCAATTAAAATACAACAGTGTTTCCATCATATAACAGGAATAATTGCAACCAGTTTGAAAGTGATGGCCCATTCTACGTTCCGGGCAACCTAGGATTCACTCTAGGGCGTTGCTCCACCAGATCGAATAGTCAGTGCCTTAGAAGTCAATGCCCGAATCATAAAATACAATATAAATACATCGGTTGTTCCATCGTATAGAACGAATAATTGCAACCAGTATGAAAGTTAACGTCATTTCTACTTTCCGGGCAACCTAGGTTTCACCCTAGGGCGTTGCACCAACAGATTGAATAGTTAGGGCCTTAGAAGTCAACGCCCGAAGCATAAAATACAAAATAAACAGAACAGTTTTTCCATCGTATAACACGAATAATTGCTACCGGTTTGAAAGTTATGGTCATTTCTCCGTTCCGGGCAACCTAAGCTTCACTCTAGGGCGTTGCTCCACCAGATCAAATAGTTAGGGCCTTAGAAGTCAACGCCAGAAGCATAAAATACAAAATAAATAAAACAGTTTTTCCATCGTGTAAAACGAATAATTGCTACCAGTGTGAAAGTTATGGTCATTTCTACGTTCCGCGCAACCTAGGCTTCACCATAGGGCGTTGTTCCACCCGATGAAATAGTTAGGGCCTAAGAAGTTAGCGCCAGAGGCATAAAATACCATATAAATACAACAGCTTTTCCATCGTATAAAACGAATAACTGCAACCAGTGTGGAAGTTATGGTCATTTCTACGTTCCGGGCAACCTAGGCTTCACTCTAGGGCGTTGCTCGATCAGATCGAATAGCTAGGGCCTTAGAAGTCAACGCCCGAAGCATAAAATACAAAATAAATAGAACAGTTTTTCCATCGTATAAAACGAATAATTGCTACCAGTGTGAAAGTTATGGTCATTGCTACGTTCCGCGCAACCTCGGCTTCACCCAAGGGCGTTGTTCCACCAGATGGAATAGTTAGGGCCTAAGAAGTCAACGCCAGAAGCATAAAATACGATATAAATACAACAGCTTATCCATCGTATAAGACGAATAATTGCAACCAGTGTGAATGTAATGGTCATTTCTACGTTCCGGGCAACATAGGCTTCACTCTAGGTCGTTGCTCCACCAGATCGAATAGTCAGGGCCTTTGAAATCAACGCCAGAAGCATAAAATACAATAAAGATGCAACAGCTTTTCCATCGTATAAAACGAATAATTGCAACCAGTGTGAAAGTTATGGTCATTTATAATTTCCGGGCAACCTAGGCTTCACCCTAGGGCGTTGCTCCAACAGACTGAATAGTTAGGAGCTTAGAAGTCAACGCCCGAAGCGTAAAATACCAAATAAATAGAACGGTTTTTCCATTGTATAAAACGAATTATTGCTACCGGTGTAAAAGTTATGGACATTTCTGCGTTCCGGGCAACCTAGGCTTCACACTAGGGCGTTGTTCCACCACATCTAATAGCTACGGCCTTAGATGTCAACCCCAGATGAATAAAATACAATAAAGATGCAACAGCTTTTCCATTGTATAAAACGAATAATTGCAACCCGTGTGAAAGTGATGGTCATTTCTACGTTCCTGGCAATCTAGGCTTCACTCTAGGGCGTTGTTCCACCAGATCGAATAGTTAGGGCCTAAGAAGTCAACGCCAGAAGCATAAAATACAATATAAATACAATAGCTATTCCCTCGTATAAAACGAATAATTGCAACCAGTATGAAACTTATGGTCATTTCTACTTTACTAGCAACCTAGGCTTCACCCTAGGGCTATGCTCCAACGGATTGAATAATTAGGCCCTTAGAAGTCAACGCCCGAACCATAAAATGCAAAAAAAATACAGCAGTGTTTCCATCATATAACAGGTATAATTGCAACCAGTTTGAAATTGATGGCCAATTCTACGTTCCGGGCAACCTAGGCATCACTCTATTGCGTTGCTGCACCAGATCGAATAGTTAGTGCCTTAGAAGTCAACGCCAGAAGCATAAAATACAATATAAATACAACAGCTTATCCATCGTATAAGACGAATAATTGCTACCAGTGTGAAAGTTATGGTCATTTCTACGTTCCGCGCAACCTAGGCTTCACCATAGGGCGTTGTTCCACCCGATGAAATAGTTAGGGCCTAAGAAGTTAACGCCAGAGGCATAAAATACCATATATATACAACAGCTTTTCCATCGTATAAAACGAATAACTGCAACCAGTGTGGAAGTTATGGTCATTTCTACGTTCCGGGCAACCTAGGCTTCACTCTAGGGCGTTTCTCCACCATATCGAATAGTTAGTGCCTTAGAAGTCAACGCCAGAAGCATAAAATACGATATAAATACAACAGCTTTTCCATCGTATAAAAGGATTAATTGCAACCAGTTTGAAAGTGATGGTCATTTCTCCTTTCCGGGCAACCTCGGCTTCACTCTAGGGCGTTGCTCCACTAGATCGAACAGCTAGGGCCTTAGAAGTCAACGCCAGAAGCATAAAATACAATATAAATACAAAAGTTTTTCCATCGTATAAAACGAATAATTGCAACCAGTATGAAACTTATGGTCATTTCTACTTTCCGAGCAACCTAGGCTTCACGCTACGGCGTTGCTCCAACAGATTGAATAGTTAGGGTCTTAAAAGTCAACGCCCGAACCATAAAATGCAAAAAAAATACAACAGTGTTTCCATCATATAACAGGAATAATTGCAACCAGTTTGAAAGTGATGGCCAATTCTACGTACCGGGCATCCTAGGCTTCACTCTAGGGCGTTGCACTACCAGATCGAATAGTTAGTGCCTTAGAAGTTAACGCGAGACGCATAAAATACAATATAAATGGAACAGCTTTTCCATCGTATAAAACGAATAATTGCAACCAGTATGAAACTTATGGTCATTTCTACTTTCCGAGCAACCTAGGCTTCACCCTACGGCGTTGCTCCAACAGATTGAATAGTTAGGGTCTTAAAAGTCAACGCCCGAACCATAAAATGCAAAAAAAATACAACAGTGTTTCCACCATATAACAGGAATAATTGCAACCAGTTTGAATGTGATGGCCAATTCTACGTTCCGGGCAACCTAGGCTTCACTCTGTTGCGTTGCTCCACCAGACCGAATGGTTACGGCCAAAGAAGTCAACGCCAGAAGCATAAAAAACGATATCAATACAACAGCTTTTCCACCGTATAAAACGAATAATTTCAACCAGTGTGAAAGTAATGGTTATTTCTACGTTCCGAGCACAGTAGGCGTCACTCTATGGCGTTGCTCCACCACATCTAATAGCTACGGCCTTAGAAGTCAACGCCAGAGGCATAAAATACAATATAAATACAACAGCGTTTCCATCGTATAAAACGAATAATTGCAGGCAGTGTGATAGTTATGGTCATTTCTACATTCCGAGCAACCTAGGCTTCACTCTATGGCGTTACTCCACAAGATCGAATAGTTAGGTCCTTAGAAGTAAACGCCAGAAGCATAAAATACGATATAAATACAACAGCTTTTCCATCGTATAAAAGGATTAATTGCAACCAGTTTGAAAGTGATGGTCATTTCTCCTTTCCGGGCAACCTCGGCTTCACTCTAGGGCGTTGCTCCACTAGATCGAACAGCTAGGGCCTTAGAAGTCAACGCCAGAAGCTTAAAATACAATATAAATCCAACAGTTTTTCCATCGTATAAAACGAATAATTAGAACCAGTATGAAACTTCTGGTCATTTCTACTTTCCGAGCAACCTAGGCTTCACCCTAGGGCGTTGCTCCAACAGATTGAATAGTTAGGGCCTTAGAAGTCAACGCCCGAACCATACAATGCAAAAAAAATACAACTGTGTTTCCATCATATAACAGGAATAATTGCAACCAGTTTGAAAGTGATGGCCAATTCTACGTTCCGGGCATCCTAGGTTTCACTCCAGGGCGTTGCTCCACCAGACCGAATAGTTACGGCCTAAGAAGTCAACGCCAGAAGCATAAAAAACGATATAAATACAACAGCTTTTCCATCGTATAAAACGAATAATTGCAACCAGTGTGAAAGTAATGGTCATTTCTACGTTCCGAGCACCCTAGGTGTCACGCCAGGGCGTTGCTCCACCACATCTAATAGCTACGGGCTTAGAAGTCAACGCCAGATGCATAAAATACAATATAAATACAACAGCCTTTCCATCGTATAAAACGAATAATTGCAGCCAGTGTGAAAGTTATGGTCATTTCTACATTCCGTGCAACCTGGGCTTCACTCTAGGGCGTTACTCCACCAGATCGAATAGTTAGGTCCTTAGAAGTAAACGCCAGAAGCATAAAATACGATATAAATACAACAGCTTTTCCATCGTATAAAACGAATAATTGCAACCAGTATGAAACTTATGGTCATTTCCACTTTCCGAGCGAGCTAGGCTTCACCCTAGGGCGTTGCTCCAACAGATTGAATAGTTAGGGCCTTAGAAGTCAACGCCCGAAGCATAAAATGCAATTAAAATACAACAGTGTTTCCATCATATAACAGGAATAATTGCAACCAGTTTGAAAGTGATGGCCCATTCTACGTTCCGGGCAACCTAGGCTTCACTCTAGGGCGTTGCTCCACCAGATCGAATAGCCAGTGCCTTAGAAGTCAATGCCCGAAGCATAAAATACAATATAAATACATCGGTTGTTCCATCGTATAGAACGAATAATTGCAACCAGTATGAAAGTTAACGTCATTTCTACTTTCCGGGCAACCTAGGCTTCACCCTAGGGCGTTGCACTAACAGATTGAATAGTTAGGGCCTTAGAAGTCAACGCCCGAAGCATAAAATACAAAATAAACAGAACAGTTTTTCCATCGTATAACACGAATAATTGCTACCGGTTTGAAAGTTATGGTCATTTCTCCGTTCCGGGCAACCTAAGCTTCACTCTAGGGCGTTGTTCCACCAGATCAAATAGTTAGGGCCTTAGAAGTCAACGCCAGAAGCATAAAATACAAAATAAATAAAACAGTTTTTCCATCGTGTAAAACGAGTAATTGCTACCAGTGTGAAAGTTATGGTCATTTCTCCGTTCCGCGCAACCTAGGCTTCACCATAGGGCGTTGTTCCACCCGATGAAATAGTTAGGGCCTAAGAAGTTAACGCCAGAGGCATAAAATACCATATAAATACAACAGCTTTTCCATCGTATAAAACGAATAACTGCAACCAGTGTGGAAGTTATGGTCATTTCTACGTTCCGGGCAACCTAGGCTTCACTCTAGGGCGTTGCTCGATCAGATCGAATAGCTAGAGCCTTAGAAGTCAACGCCCGAAGCATAAAATACAAAATAAATAGAACAGTTTTTCCATCGTATAAAACGAATAATTGCTACCAGTGTGAAAGTTATGGTCATTGCTACGTTCCGCGCAACCTAGGCTTCACCCAAGGGCGTTGTTCCACCAGATGGAATAGTTAGGGCCTAAGAAGTCAACGCCAGAAGCATAAAATACGATATAAATACAACAGCTTATCCATCGTATAAGACGAATAATTGCAACCAGTGTGAATGTAATGGTCATTTCTACGTTCCGGGCAACATAGGCTTCACTCTAGGTCGTTGCTCCACCAGATCGAATAGTTAGGGCCTTTGAAATCAACGCCAGAAGCATAAAATACAATAAAGATGCAACAGCTTTTCCATCGTATAAAACGAATAATTGCAACCAGTGTGAAAGTTATGGTCATTTATAATTTCCGGGCAACCTAGGCTTCACCCTAGGGCGTCGCTCCAACAGACTGAATAGTTAGGAGCTTAGAAGTCAACGCCCGAAGCGTAAAATACCAAATAAATAGAACGGTTTTTCCATTGTATAAAACGAATTATTGCTACCGGTGTAAAAGTTATGGACATTTCTACGTTCCGGGCAACCTAGGCTTCACCCTAGGGCGTTGCTCCAACAGATTGAATAGTTAGGGCCTAAAGAAGTCAACGCCCGAAGCATAAAATGCAATAAAGGAACAACAGTGTTTCCATCATATAACAGGAATAATTGCAACCAGTTTGAAAGTGATGGCCAATTCTACGTTCCGGGCAACCTAGGCTTCACTCTAGGGCGTTGCTCCACCAGATCGAGTAGTTAGTGCCTTAAAAGTCAACGCCAGAAGCATAAAATACAATATAAATACAACAGCTTTCCATCGTATAAAACGAATAATTGCGACCAGTATGAAACTTATGGTCATTTCTACTTTCCGAGCAACCTAGGCTTCACCCTAGGGCGTTGCTCCCACAGATTGAATAGTTAGGGCCTTAGAAGTATAGGCCCGAACCATAAAATGCAAAAAAAATACAACAGTGTTTCCATAATGTAACAGGAATAATTGCGACCAGTTTGAAAGTGATGGACAATTCTACGTTCCGGGCAACGTAGGCTTCACCGTAGGGCGTTGCTCCACCAGACCGAATAGTTACGGCCTAAGAAGTCAACGCCAGAAGCATAAAACACAATATAAATACAACAGCTTTTCCATCGTATAAAACGAATAATTGCAAACAGTATGAAACTTATGGTCATTTCTACTTTGCGAGCAACCTAGGCTTCACCCTAGGGCGTTGCTCCCACAGATTGAATAGTTAGGGCCTTAGAAGTCTACGCCCGAAACATAAAATGCAAAAAAAATACAACAGTGTTTCCATCATATAACAGGTATAATTGCGACCAGTTTGAAAGTGAAGGACAATTCTACGTTCCGGGCAACCTAGGTTTCACTCCAGGGAGCTGCTCCACCAGACCGTTTAGTTACGGCCTAAGAAGTCAACGCCAGAGGCATAAAGTACAATATAAATACAACAGCGTTTCCATCGTATAAAACGAATAATTGCAACCAGTGTGAAAGTTATGGTCATTTCTACATTCCGAGCAACCTAGGATCCACTCTAAGGCGTTGCTCCACCAGATCGAATAGCTAGGTCCTTAGAAGTAAACGCCAGAAGCATAAAATACGATATAAATACAACAGCTTTTCCATCGTATAAAAGGATTTATTGCAACCAGTTTGAAAGTGATGGTCATTTCTCCTTTCCGGGCAACCTCGGCTTCACTCTAGGGCGTTGCTTCACTAGATCGAACAGCTAGGGCCTTAGAAGTCAACGACAGAAGCATAAAATACAATATAAATGCAACAGATTTTACATCGTATAAAACGAATAATTGCAACCAGTATGAAACTTATGGTCATTTCTACCTTCCGAGCAACCTAGGCTTCACCCTAGGGCGTTGCTCCAACGGATTGAATAATTAGGCCCTTAGAAGTCAACGCCCGAACCATAAAATGCAAAAAAAATACAGCAGTGTTTCCATCATATAACAGGAATAATTGCAACCAGTTTGAAAGTGATGGCCAATTCTACGTTCCGGGCAACCTAGGCTTCACTATAGGTCGTTACACTACCAGATCGAATAGTTAGTGCCTTAGAAGTCAACGCCAGAATCATAAAATACAATATAAATGCAACAGATTTTCCATCGTATAAAACGAATAATTGCAACCAGTATGAAACTTATGGTCATTTCTACTTTCCGAGCAACCTAGGCATCACCCTAGGGCTATGCTCCAACGGATTGAATAATTAGGCCCTTAGAAGTCAACGCCCGAACCATAAAATGCAAAAAAAATACAGCAGTGTTTCCATCATATAACAGGTATAATTGCAACCAGTTTGAAATTGATGGCCAATTCTACGTTCCGGGCAACCTAGGCATCACTCTATTGCGTTGCTGCACCAGATCGAATAGTTAGTGCCTTAGAAGTCAACGCCAGAAGCATAAAATACAATATAAATACAACAGTTTTTCCATCGTCTAAAACGAATAATTGCAACCAGTATGAAACTTATGGACATTTCCACATTCCGAGTGAGCTAGGCTTCACCCTAGGGCGTTGCTCCAACAGACTGAATAGTTAGGGCCTAAGAAGTCAACGCCAGAAGCATAAAATACGATATAAATACAACAGCTTATCCATCGTATAAGACGAATAATTGCTACCAGTGTGAAAGTTATGGTCATTTCTACGTTCCGGGCAACCTAGGCTTCACTCTAGGGCGTTTCTCCACCATATCGAATAGTTAGTGCCTTAGAAGTCAACGCCAGAAGCATAAAATACGATATAAATACAACAGCTTTTCCATCGTATAAAAGGATTAATTGCAACCAGTTTGAAAGTGATGGTCATTTCTCCTTTCCGGGCAACCTCGGCTTCACTCTAGGGCGTTGCTCCACTAGATCGAACAGCTAGGGCCTTAGAAGTCAACGCCAGAAGCATAAAATACAATATAAATACAAAAGTTTTTCCATCGTATAAAACGAATAATTGCAACCAGTATGAAACTTATGGTCATTTCTACTTTCCGAGCAACCTAGGCTTCACGCTACGGCGTTGCTCCAACAGATTGAATAGTTAGGGTCTTAAAAGTCAACGCCCGAACCATAAAATGCAAAAAAAATACAACAGTGTTTCCATCATATAACAGGAATAATTGCAACCAGTTTGAAAGTGATGGCCAATTCTACGTTCCGGGCAACCTAGGCTTCACTCTAGGGCGTTGCACTACCAGATCGAATAGTTAGTGCCTTAGAAGTTAACGCGAGACGCATAAAATACAATATAAATGGAACAGCTTTTCCATCGTATAAAACGAATAATTGCAACCAGTATGAAACTTATGGCCATTTCTACTTTCCGAGCAACCTAGGCTTCACGCTACGGCGTTGCTCCAACAGATTGAATAGTTAGGGTCTTAGAAGTCAACGCCAGAAGCTTAAAATACAATATAAATCCAACAGTTTTTCCATCGTATAAAACGAATAATTAGAACCAGTATGAAACTTCTGGTCATTTCTACTTTCCGAGCAACCTAGGCTTCACCCTAGGGCGTTGCTCCAACAGATTGAATAGTTAGGGCCTTAGAAGTCAACGCCCGAACCATACAATGCAAAAAAAATACAACTGTGTTTCCATCATATAACAGGAATAATTGCAACCAGTTTGAAAGTGATGGCCAATTCTACGTTCCGGGCATCCTAGGTTTCACTCCAGGGCGTTGCTCCACCAGACCGAATAGTTACGGCCTAAGAAGTCAACGCCAGAAGCATAAAAAACGATATAAATACAACAGCTTTTCCATCGTATAAAACGAATAATTGCAACCAGTGTGAAAGTAATGGTCATTTCTACGTTCCGAGCACCCTAGGTGTCACGCCAGGGCGTTGCTCCACCACATCTAATAGCTACGGGCTTAGAAGTCAACGCCAGATGCATAAAATACAATATAAATACAACAGCCTTTCCATCGTATAAAACGAATAATTGCAGCCAGTGTGAAAGTTATGGTCATTTCTACATTCCGTGCAACCTGGGCTTCACTCTAGGGCGTTACTCCACCAGATCGAATAGTTAGGTCCTTAGAAGTAAACGCCAGAAGCATAAAATACGATATAAATACAACAGCTTTTCCATCGTATAAAACGAATAATTGCAACCAGTATGAAACTTATGGTCATTTCCACTTTCCGAGCGAGCTAGGCTTCACCCTAGGGCGTTGCTCCAACAGATTGAATAGTTAGGGCCTTAGAAGTCAACGCCCGAAGCATAAAATGCAATTAAAATACAACAGTGTTTCCATCATATAACAGGAATAATTGCAACCAGTTTGAAAGTGATGGCCCATTCTACGTTCCGGGCAACCTAGGCTTCACTCTAGGGCGTTGCTCCACCAGATCGAATAGTCAGTGCCTTAGAAGTCAATGCCCGAAGCATAAAATACAATATAAATACATCGGTTGTTCCATCGTATAGAACGAATAATTGCAACCAGTATGAAAGTTAACGTCATTTCTACTTTCCGGGCAACCTAGGCTTCACCCTAGGGCGTTGCACCAACAGATTGAATAGTTAGGGCCTTAGAAGTCAACGCCCGAAGCATAAAATACAAAATAAACAGAACAGTTTTTCCATCGTATAACACGAATAATTGCTACCGGTTTGAAAGTTATGGTCATTTCTCCGTTCCGGGCAACCTAAGCTTCACTCTAGGGCGTTGTTCCACCAGATCAAATAGTTAGGGCCTTAGAAGTCAACGCCAGAAGCATAAAATACAAAATAAATAAAACAGTTTTTCCATCGTGTAAAACCAATAATTGCTACCAGTGTGAAAGTTATGGTCATTTCTACGTTCCGCGCAACCTAGGCTTCACCATAGGGCGTTGTTCCACCCGATGAAATAGTTAGGGCCTAAGAAGTTAACGCCAGAGGCATAAAATACCATATAAATACAACAGCTTTTCCATCGTATAAAACGAATAACTGCAACCAGTGTGGAAGTTATGGTCATTTCTACGTTCCGGGCAACCTAGGCTTCACTCTAGGGCGTTGCTCGATCAGATCGAATAGCTAGGGCCTTAGAAGTCAACGCCCGAAGCATAAAATGCAAAATAAATAGAACAGTTTTTCCATCGTATAAAACGAATAATTGCTACCAGTGTGAAAGTTATGGTCATTGCTACGTTCCGCGCAACCTAGGCTTCACCCGAGGGCGTTGTTCCACCAGATGGAATAGTTAGGGCCTAAGAAGTCAACGCCAGAAGCATAAAATACGATATAAATACAACAGCTTATCCATCGTATAAGACGAATAATTGCAACCAGTGTGAATGTAATGGTCATTTCTACGTTTCGGGCAACATAGGCTTCACTCTAGGTCGTTGCTCCACCAGATCGAATAGTTAGGGCCTTTGAAATCAACGCCAGAAGCATAAAATACAATAAAGATGCAACAGCTTTTCCATCGTATAAAACGAATAATTGCAACCAGTGTGAAAGTTATGGTCATTTATAATTTCCGGGCAACCTAGGCTTCACCCTAGGGCGTTGATCCAACAGATTGAATAGTTAGGAGCTTAGAAGTCAACGCCCGAAGCGTAAAATACCAAATAAATAGAACGGTTTTTCCATTGTATAAAACGAATTATTGCTACCGGTGTAAAAGTTATGGACATTTCTACGTTCCGGGCAACCTAGGCTTCACCCTAGGGCGTTGCTCCAACAGATTGAATAGTTAGGGCCTAAAGAAGTCAACGCCCGAAGCATAAAATGCAATAAAGGAACAACAGTGTTTCCATCATATAACAGGAATAATTGCAACCAGTTTGAAAGTGATGGCCAATTCTACGTTCCGGGCAACCTAGGCATCACTCTATTGCGTTGCTGCACCAGATCGAATAGTTAGTGCCTTAGAAGTCAACGCCAGAAGCATAAAATACAATATAAATACAACAGTTTGTCCATCGTATAAAACGAATAATTGCAACCAGTATGAAACTTATGGACATTTCCACATTCCGAGCGCGCTAGGCTTCACCCTAGGGCGTTGCTCCAACAGATTGAATAGTTAGGGCCTTAGAAGTCAACGCCTGAAGCATAAAATGCAATTAAAATACAACAGTGTGTCCATCATATAACAGGAATAATTGCAACCAGTTTGAAAGTGATGGCCAATTCTACGTTCCGGGCAACCTCGGCTTCACCCTAGGGCGTTGCTCCACCAGATAGAATAGTCAGTGCCTTAGAAGTCAATGCCCGAAGCATAAAATACAATATAAATACAACGGTTTTTCCATCGTATAGAACGAATAATTGCAACCAGTATGAAAGTTAACGTCATTTCTACTTTCCGGGCAACCTAGGCTTCACCCTAGGGCGTTGCACCAACAGATTGAATAGTTAGGGCCTTAGAAGTCAACGCCCGAAGAATAAAATACAAAATAAACAGAACAGTTTTTCCAACGTATAACACGAATAATTGCTACCGGTTTGAAAGTTATGGTCATTTCTCCGTTCCGGGCAACCTAAGCTTCACTCTAGGACGTTGCTCCACCAGATCGAATAGTTAGGGCCTTAGATGTCAACGCCAGAAGCATAAAATACAAAATAAATAAAACAGTTTTTCCATCGTGTAAAACGAATAATTGCTACCAGTGTGAAAGCTATGGTCACATCTACGATCCGCGCAACCTAGGCTTCACCCTAGGGCGTTGTTCCACCCGATGAAACAGTTAGGGCCTAAGAAGTTAACGCCAGAGGCATAAAAAACGATATAAATACAACAGCTTTTCTATCGTATAAAACGAATATTTGCAACCAGTGTGAAAGTAATGGTCATTTCTACGTTCCGAGCACCCTAGGCGTCACTCTAGGGCGTTGCTCCACCACATCTAATAGCTACGGCCTTAGAAGTCAACGCCAGAGGCATAAAATACAATATAAATACAACAGCCTTTCCATCGTATAAAACGAATAATTGCAACCAGTGTGAAAGTTATGGTCATTTCTACATTCCGAGCAACCTAGGCCTCACTCTAGGGCGTTACTCCATCAGATCGAATAGTTAGGTCCTTAGAAGTAAACGCCAGAAGCATAAAATACGATATAAATACAACAGCTTTTCCATCGTATAAAACGAATAATTGCAACCAGTATGAAACTTATGGTCATTTCCACATTCCGAGCGAGCTAGGCTTCACCCTAGGGCGTTGCTCCAACAGATTGAATAGTTAGGGCCTTAGAAGTCAACGCCTGAAGCATAAAATGCAATTAAAATACAACAGTGTGTCCATCATATAACAGGAATAATTGCAACCATTTTGAAAGTGATGGCCAATTCTACGTTCCGGGCAACCTAGGCTTCACTCTAGGGCGTTGCTCCACCAGATAGAATAGTCAGTGCCTTAGAAGTCAATGCCCGAAGCATAAAATACAATATCAATGCAACGGTTTTTCCATCGTATAGAACGAATAATTGCAACCAGTATGAAAGTTAACGTCATTTCTACTTTCCGGGCAAGCTAGGCTTCACCCTAGGGCGTTGCACCAACAGATTGAATAGTTAGAGCCTTAGAAGTCAACGCCAGAGGCATAAAATACAATATAAATACAACAGCTTTTCCATCGTATAAAACGAATAATTCCAACCAGTATGAAACTTATGGTCATTTCTACTTTCCGAGCAACCTAGGCTTCACCCTTGGTCGTTGCTCCAACAGATTGAATAGTTAGGGCCTTAGAAGCCAACGCCCGAAGCATAAAATGCAATAAAAATACAACAGTGTTTCCATCGTATAAAACGAATAATTGCAACCAGTATGAAACTTATGGTCATTTCTACTTTCCGAGCAAGCTAGGCTTCACCCTAGGGCGTTGCTCCAACAGATTGAATAGTTAGGACCTTAGTAGTGAACGCCCGAACCATAAAAGGCAAAAAAAATACAACAGTGTTTCCATCATATAACAGGAATAATTGCAACCAGTTTGAAAGTGATGGCCAATTCTACGTTCCGGGCAACCTAGACTTCACTCTAGGGCGTTGCTCCACCAGGCCGAATAGTTACGGCCTAAGAAGTCAACGCCAGAAGCATAAAATACGATATAAATACAACAGCTTTTCCACCGTGTAAAACGAATAATTGCAACCAGTATGAAACTTATGGTCATTTCTACTTTCCGAGCAAGCTAGGCTTCACCCTAGGGCGTTGCTCCAACAGATTGAATAGTTAGGGCCTTAGAAGTCAACGCCCGAAGCATAAAATGCAATAAAAATACAACAGTGTTTCCATCATATAACAGGAATAATTGCAACCAGTTTGAAAGTGATGGCCAATTCTACGTTCCGGGCAACCTAGGCTTCACTCTAGGGCGGTGCTCCACCAGATCGAATAGTTAGTGCCTTAGAAGTCAACGCCAGAAGCATAAAATACAATTAAATACAACAGTTTTTCAATCGTATAAAACGAATAATTGCAACCAGTTTGAAAGTGATGGCCAATTCTACCTTCCGGGCAACCTAGGCCTCACTCTAGGGCGTTACTCGATCAGATCGAATAGTTAGGTCCTTAGAAGTAAACGCCAGAAGCATAAAATACGATATAAATACAACAGCTTTTCCATCGTATAAAACGAATAATTGCAACCAGTATGAAACTTATGGTCATTTCCACATTCCGAGCGAGCTAGGCTTCACCCTAGGGCGTTGCTCCAACAGATTGAATAGTTAGGGCCTTAGAAGTCAACGCCTGAAGCATAAAATGCAATTAAAATACAACAGTGTGTCCATCATATAACAGGAATAATTGCAACCATTTTGAAAGTGATGGCCAATTCTACGTTCCGGGCAACCTAGGCTTCACTGTAGGGCGTTGCTCCACCAGATAGAATAGTCAGTGCCTTAGAAGTCAATGCCCGAAGCATAAAATACAATTTCAATGCAACGGTTTTTCCATCGTATAGAACGAATAATTGCAACCAGTATGAAAGTTAACGTCATTTCTGCTTTCCGGGCAACCTAGGCTTCACCCTAGGGCGTTGCACCAACAGATTGAATAGTTAGAGCCTTAGAAGTCAACGCCAGAGGCATAAAATACAATATAAATACAACAGCTTTTCCATCGTATAAAACGAATAATTCCAACCAGTATGAAACTTATGGTCATTTCTACTTTCCGAGCAACCTAGGCTTCACCCTTGGTCGTTGCTCCAACAGATTGAATAGTTAGGGCCTTAGAAGCCAACGCCCGAAGCATAAAATGCAATAAAAATACAACAGTGTTTCCATCGTATAAAACGAATAATTGCAACCAGTATGAAACTTATGGTCATTTCTACTTTCCGAGCAAGCTAGGCTTCACCCTAGGGCGTTGCTCCAACAGATTGAATAGTTAGGACCTTAGTAGTGAACGCCCGAACCATAAAAGGCAAAAAAAATACAACAGTGTTTCCATCATATAACAGGAATAATTGCAACCAGTTTGAAAGTGATGGCCAATTCTACGTTCCGGGCAACCTGGACTTCACTCTAGGGCGTTGCTCCACCAGGCCGAATAGTTACGGCCTAAGAAGTCAACGCCAGAAGCATAAAATACGATATAAATACAACAGCTTTTCCACCGTGTAAAACGAATAATTGCAACCAGTATGAAACTTATGGTCATTTCTACTTTCCGAGCAAGCTAGGCTTCACCCTAGGGCGTTGCTCCAACAGATTGAATAGTTAGGGCCTTAGAAGTCAACGCCCGAAGCATAAAATGCAATAAAAATACAACAGTGTTTCCATCATATAACAGGAATAATTGCAACCAGTTTGAAAGTGATGGCCAATTCTACGTTCCGGGCAACCTAGGCTTCACTCTAGGGCGTTGCTCCACCAGATCGAATAGTTAGTGCCTTAGAAGTCAACGCCAGAAGCATAAAATACAATATAAATACAACAGTTTTTCAATCGTATAAAACGAATAATTGCAACCAGTTTGAAAGTGATGGCCAATTCTACCTTCCGGGCAACCTAGGCTTTTCTCTACGGCGTTGCTCCACTAGATCGAGCAGCTAGGGCCTTAGAAGTCAACGCCAGAAGCATAAAATACAAAATAAATACAACAGTTTTTCCATCGTATAAAACGAATGATTGCATCCGGTATGAAACTTATGGTCATTTCTACTTCCCGAGCAACCTAGGCTTCACCCTAGGGCGCTGCTCCAACAGGTTGAATAGTTAGGGCCTTAGAAGTCAACGCCCGAACCATAAAATGCAAAAAAAATACAACAGTGCTTCCATCATATAACAGGAATAATTGCAACCAGTTTGAAAGTGATGGCCAATTCTACGTTCCGGGCAGCCTAGGCTTCACTCTATTGCGTTGCTCCACCAGATCGAATAGTTATTGCCTTAGAATTCAACGCCAGAAGCATAAAATACAATATAAATACAACAGTTTTTCCATCGTATAAAACGAATAATTGCAACCAGTATGAACCTTATGGACATTTCTACTTTCCGAGCAAGCTAGGCTTCACGCTAGGGCGTTGCTCCAACAGATTGAATAGTTAGGGCCTTAGAAGTAAACGCCCCAACTATAAAATGCAAAAAAAATACAACAGTGTTTCCATCATATAGCAGCAATAATTGCAACCAGTTTGAAAGTGATGGCCAATTCTACGTTCCGGGCAACCTAGGTTTCACTCCAGGGCGTTGCTCCACCAGACCGAATAGTTACGGACTAAGAAGTCAACGCCAGAAGCATAAAATACGATATAAATACAACAGCTTTTCCATCGTATAAAACGAATAATTGCAACCAGTGTGAAAGTAATGGTCATTTCTACGTTCCGAGCACCCTAGGCGTCACTCCAGGGCGTTGCTCCACCACACCTAATAGCTACGGCCTTAGAAGTCAACGCCAGAGGCATAAAGTACAATATAAATACAACAGCGTGTCCATCGTATAAAACGAATAATTGCAACCAGAGTGAAAGTTATGGTCATTTCTACATTCCGAGCAACCTAGGATCCACTCTAGGGCGTTGCTCCACCAGATCGAATGGTTAGGTCCTTAGAAGTAAACGCCAGAAGCATAAAATACGATATAAATACAACAGCGTTTGCATCGTATAAAACGAATAATTGCCACCAGTGTGAAAGTTATGGTCATTTCTACATTCCGAGCAACCTAGGATTCACTCTAGGGCGTTGCTCCACCAGATCGAATAGTTAGGTCCTTAGAAGCAAACGCCAGAAGCATAAAATACAATATACATACAACAGCTTTTCCATCGTATAAAAGGATTAATTGCAACCAGTTTGAACGTGATGGTCATTTCTCCCTTCCGGGCAACCTAGGCTTCACTCTAGGGCGTTGCTCCACGAGATCGAACAGCTAGGGCCTTGGAAGTCAACGCCAGAAGCATAATATACAATATAAATACAACAGCTTTTCCATCGTATAAAACGAATAATTGCAACCAGTATGAAACTTATGGTCATTTCTACTTTTCGAGCAACCTAGGCTTCACCCTAGGGCGTTGCTCCAACGGATTGAATAGTTAGGTCCTTAGAAGTCAACGCCCGAACCATAAAATGCAAAAAAAATAGAACAGTGTTTCCATCATATAGCAGCAATAATTGCAACCAGTTTGAAAGTGATGGCCAATTCTACGTTCCGGGCAACCTAGGTTTCACTCCAGGGCGTTGCTCCACCAGACCGAATAGTTACGGCCTAAGAAGTCAACGCCAGAAGCATAAAATACGATATAAATACAACAGCTTTTCCATCGTATAAAACGAATAATTGTAACCAGTGTGAAAGTTATGGTCATTTCTACATTCCGAGCAACCTAGGCTTCACTCTAGGGCGTTGCCCCAGCAGATCGAATAGTTAAGTCCTTAGAAGTAAACGCCAGAAGCATTAAATACGATATAAATACAACAGCTTTTCCATCGTATAAAAGGAATACTTGCAAACAGTGTGAAAGTAATGGTCATTTCTACGTTCCGGGCAAGCTAGGCTTCACCCTAGGTCGTTGTTCCACCAGATCGAATAGTTAGGGCCTAAGAAGTGAACGCCAGAAGCATAAAATGCAATAAAAATACAACAGTTTTTCCACCGTATAACAGGATTAATTGCAACCAGTTTGAAAGTGATGGTCATTTCTCCTTTCCGGGCAACCTAGGATTCACTCTAGGGCGTTGCTCCACCACATCTAATAGCTACGGCCTTAGAAGTCAACGCCAGAGGCATAAAATACATTATAAATACAACAGCTTTTCCATCGTATATAACGAATAATTCCAACCAGTATGAAACTTATGGTCATTTCTACCTTCCGAGCAACCTAGGCTTCACCCTAGGGCGTTGCTCCACCAGATCGAATAGTTAGGGTCTTAAAAGTCAACGCCCGAACCATAAAATGCAAAAAAAATACAACAGTGTTTCCACCATATAACAGGAATAATTGCAACCAGTTTGAATGTGATGGCCAATTCTACGTTCCGGGCAACCTAGGCTTCACTCTGTTGCGTTGCTCCACCAGACCGAATGGTTACGGCCAAAGAAGTCAACGCCAGAAGCATAAAAAACGATATCAATACAACAGCTTTTCCACCGTATAAAACGAATAATTTCAACCAGTGTGAAAGTAATGTTTATTTCTACGTTCCGAGCACAGTAGGCGTCACTCTATGGCGTTGCTCCACCACATCTAATAGCTACGGCCTTAGAAGTCAACGCCAGAGGCATAAAATACAATATAAATACAACAGCCTTTCCATCGTATAAAACGAATAATTGCAGCCAGTGTGAAAGTTATGGTCATTTCTACATTCCGTGCAACCTGGGCTTCACTCTAGGGCGTTACTCCACCAGATCGAATAGTTAGGTCCTTAGAAGTAAATGCCAGAAGCATAAAATACGATATAAATACAACAGCTTTTCCATCGTATAAAACGAATAATTGCAACCAGTATGAAACTTATGGTCATTTCCACTTTCCGAGCGAGCTAGGCTTCACCCTAGGGCGTTGCTCCAACAGATTGAATAGTTAGGGCCTTAGAAGTCAACGCCCGAAGCATAAAATGCAATTAAAATACAACAGTGTTTCCATCATATAACAGGAATAATTGCAACCAGTTTGAAAGTGATGGCCCATTCTACGTTCCGGGCAACCTAGGCTTCACTCTAGGGCGTTGCTCCACCAGATCGAATAGCCAGTGCCTTAGAAGTCAATGCCCGAAGCATAAAATACAATATAAATACATCGGTTGTTCCATCGTATAGAACGAATAATTGCAACCAGTATGAAAGTTAACGTCATTTCTACTTTCCGGGCAACCTAGGCTTCACCCTAGGGCGTTGCACCAACAGATTGAATAGTTAGGGCCTTAGAAGTCAACGCCCGAAGCATAAAATACAAAATAAACAGAACAGTTTTTCCATCGTATAACACGAATAATTGCTACCGGTTTGAAAGTTATGGTCATTTCTCCGTTCCGGGCAACCTAAGCTTCACTCTAGGGCGTTGTTCCACCAGATCAAATAGTTAGGGCCTTAGAAGTCAACGCCAGAAGCATAAAATACAAAACAAATAAAACAGTTTTTCCATCGTGTAAAACGAATAATTGCTACCAGTGTGAAAGTTATGGTCATTTCTCCGTTCCGCGCAACCTAGGCTTCACCATAGGGCGTTGTTCCACCCGATGAAATAGTTAGGGCCTAAGAAGTTAACGCCAGAGGCATAAAATACCATATAAATACAACAGCTTTTCCATCGTATAAAACGAATAACTGCAACCAGTGTGGAAGTTATGGTCATTTCTACGTTCCGGGCAACCTAGGCTTCACTCTAGGGCGTTGCTCGATCAGATCGAATAGCTAGGGCCTTAGAAGTCAACGCCCGAAGCATAAAATACAAAATAAATAGAACAGTTTTTCCATCGTATAAAACGAATAATTGCTACCAGTGTGAAAGTTATGGTCATTGCTACGTTCCGCGCAACCTAGGCTTCACCCAAGGGCGTTGTTCCACCAGATGGAATAGTTAGGGCCTAAGAAGTCAACGCCAGAAGCATAAAATACGATATAAATACAACAGCTTATCCATCGTATAAGACGAATAATTGCAACCAGTGTGAATGTAATGGTCATTTCTACGTTCCGGGCAACATAGGCTTCACTCTAGGTCGTTGCTCCACCAGATCGAATAGTTAGGGCCTTTGAAATCAACGCCAGAAGCATAAAATACAATAAAGATGCAACAGCTTTTCCATCGTATAAAACGAATAATTGCAACCAGTGTGAAAGTTATGGTCATTTATAATTTCCGGGCAACCTAGGCTTCACCCTAGGGCGTCGCTCCAACAGATTGAATAGTTAGGAGCTTAGAAGTCAACGCCCGAAGCGTAAAATACCAAATAAATAGAACGGTTTTTCCATTGTATGAAACGAATTATTGCTACCGGTGTAAAAGTTATGGACATTTCTACGTTCCGGGCAACCTAGGCTTCACCCTAGGGCGTTGCTCCAACAGATTGAATAGTTAGGGCCTAAAGAAGTCAACGCCCGAAGCATAAAATGCAATAAAGGAACAACAGTGTTTCCATCATATAACAGGAATAATTGCAACCAGCTTGAAAGTGATGGCCAATTCTACGTTCCGGGCAACCTAGGCTTCACTCTAGGGCGTTGCTCCACCAGATCGAGTAGTTAGTGCCTTAAAAGTCAACGCCAGAAGCATAAAATACAATATAAATACAACAGCTTTCCATCGTATAAAACGAATAATTGCGACCAGTATGAAACTTATGGTCATTTCTACTTTCCGAGCAACCTAGGCTTCACCCTAGGGCGTTGCTCCCACAGATTGAATAGTTAGGGCCTTAGAAGTATAGGCCCGAACCATAAAATGCAAAAAAAATACAACAGTGTTTCCATAATGTAACAGGAATAATTGCGACCAGTTTGAAAGTGATGGACAATTCTACGTTCCGGGCAACGTAGGCTTCACTGTAGGGCGTTGCTCCACCAGACCGAATAGTTACGGCCTAAGAAGTCAACGCCAGAAGCATAAAACACAATATAAATACAACAGCTTTTCCATCGTATAAAACGAATAATTGCAAACAGTATGAAACTTATGGTCATTTCTACTTTGCGAGCAACCTAGGCTTCACCCTAGGGCGTTGCTCCCACAGATTGAATAGTTAGGGCCTTAGAAGTCTACGCCCGAAACATAAAATGCAAAAAAAATACAACAGTGTTTCCATCATATAACAGGTATAATTGCGACCAGTTTGAAAGTGAAGGACAATTCTACGTTCCGGGCAACCTAGGTTTCACTCCAGGGAGCTGCTCCACCAGACCGTTTAGTTACGGCCTAAGAAGTCAACGCCAGAGGCATAAAGTACAATATAAATACAACAGCGTTTCCATCGTATAAAACGAATAATTGCAACCAGTGTGAAAGTTATGGTCATTTCTACATTCCGAGCAACCTAGGATCCACTCTAAGGCGTTGCTCCACCAGATCGAATAGCTAGGTCCTTAGAAGTAAACGCCAGAAGCATAAAATACGATATAAATACAACAGCTTTTCCATCGTATAAAAGGATTTATTGCAACCAGTTTGAAAGTGATGGTCATTTCTCCTTTCCGGGCAACCTCGGCTTCACTCTAGGGCGTTGCTTCACTAGATCGAACAGCTAGGGCCTTAGAAATCAACGACAGAAGCATAAAATACAATATAAATGCAACAGATTTTACATCGTATAAAACGAATAATTGCAACCAGTATGAAACTTATGGTCATTTCTACCTTCCGAGCAACCTAGGCTTCTCCCTAGGGCGTTGCTCCAACGGATTGAATAATTAGGCCCTTAGAAGTCAACGCCCGAACCATAAAATGCAAAAAAAATACAGCAGTGTTTCCATCATATAACAGGAATAATTGCAACCAGTTTGAAAGTGATGGCCAATTCTTCGTTCCGGGCAACCTAGGCTTCACTATAGGTCGTTACACTACCAGATCGAATAGTTAGTGCCTTAGAAGTCAACGCCAGAAGCATAAAATACAATATAAATGCAACAGATTTTCCATCGTATAAAACGAATAATTGCAACCAGTATGAAACTTATGGTCATTTCTACTTTCCGAGCAACCTAGGCTTCACGCTACGGCGTTGCTCCAACAGATTGAATAGTTAGGGTCTTAGAAGTCAACGCCAGAAGCTTAAAATACAATATAAATCCAACAGTTTTTCCATCGTATAAAACGAATAATTAGAACCAGTATGAAACTTCTGGTCATTTCTACTTTCCGAGCAACCTAGGCTTCACCCTAGGGCGTTGCTCCAACAGATTGAATAGTTAGGGCCTTAGAAGTCAACGCCCGAACCATACAATGCAAAAAAAATACAACTGTGTTTCCATCATATAACAGGAATAATTGCAACCAGTTTGAAAGTGATGGCCAATTCTACGTTCCGGGCATCCTAGGTTTCACTCCAGGGCGTTGCTCCACCAGACCGAATAGTTACGGCCTAAGAAGTCAACGCCAGAAGCATAAAAAACGATATAAATACAACAGCTTTTCCATCGTATAAAACGAATAATTGCAACCAGTGTGAAAGTAATGGTCATTTCTACGTTCCGAGCACCCTAGGTGTCACGCCAGGGCGTTGCTCCACCACATCTAATAGCTACGGGCTTAGAAGTCAACGCCAGATGCATAAAATACAATATAAATACAACAGCCTTTCCATCGTATAAAACGAATAATTGCAGCCAGTGTGAAAGTTATGGTCATTTCTACATTCCGTGCAACCTGGGCTTCACTCTAGGGCGTTACTCCACCAGATCGAATAGTTAGGTCCTTAGAAGTAAACGCCAGAAGCATAAAATACGATATAAATACAACAGCTTTTCCATCGTATAAAACGAATAATTGCAACCAGTATGAAACTTATGGTCATTTCCACTTTCCGAGCGAGCTAGGCTTCACCCTAGGGCGTTGCTCCAACAGATTGAATAGTTAGGGCCTTAGAAGTCAACGCCCGAAGCATAAAATGCAATTAAAATACAACAGTGTTTCCATCATATAACAGGAATAATTGCAACCAGTTTGAAAGTGATGGCCCATTCTACGTTCCGGGCAACCTAGGCTTCACTCTAGGGCGTTGCTCCACCAGATCGAATAGTCAGTGCCTTAGAAGTCAATGCCCGAAGCATAAAATACAATATAAATACATCGGTTGTTCCATCGTATAGAACGAATAATTGCAACCAGTATGAAAGTTAACGTCATTTCTACTTTCCGGGCAACCTAGGCTTCACCCTAGGGCGTTGCACCAACAGATTGAATAGTTAGGGCCTTAGAAGTCAACGCCCGAAGCATAAAATACAAAATAAACAGAACAGTTTTTCCATCGTATAACACGAATAATTGCTACCGGTTTGAAAGTTATGGTCATTTCTCCGTTCCGGGCAACCTAAGCTTCACTCTAGGGCGTTGTTCCACCAGATCAAATAGTTAGGGCCTTAGAAGTCAACGCCAGAAGCATAAAATACAAAATAAATAAAACAGTTTTTCCATCGTGTAAAACCAATAATTGCTACCAGTGTGAAAGTTATGGTCATTTCTACGTTCCGCGCAACCTAGGCTTCACCATAGGGCGTTGTTCCACCCGATGAAATAGTTAGGGCCTAAGAAGTTAACGCCAGAGGCATAAAATACCATATAAATACAACAGCTTTTCCATCGTATAAAACGAATAACTGCAACCAGTGTGGAAGTTATGGTCATTTCTACGTTCCGGGCAACCTAGGCTTCACTCTAGGGCGTTGCTCGATCAGATCGAATAGCTAGGGCCTTAGAAGTCAACGCCCGAAGCATAAAATGCAAAATAAATAGAACAGTTTTTCCATCGTATAAAACGAATAATTGCTACCAGTGTGAAAGTTATGGTCATTGCTACGTTCCGCGCAACCTAGGCTTCACCCGAGGGCGTTGTTCCACCAGATGGAATAGTTTGGGCCTAAGAAGTCAACGCCAGAAGCATAAAATACGATATAAATACAACAGCTTATCCATCGTATAAGACGAATAATTGCAACCAGTGTGAATGTAATGGTCATTTCTACGTTCCGGGCAACATAGGCTTCACTCTAGGTCGTTGCTCCACCAGATCGAATAGTTAGGGCCTTTGAAATCAACGCCAGAAGCATAAAATACAATAAAGATGCAACAGCTTTTCCATCGTATAAAACGAATAATTGCAACCAGTGTGAAAGTTATGGTCATTTATAATTTCCGGGCAACCTAGGCTTCACCCGTAGGCGTTGTTCCACCAGATGGAATAGTTAGGGCCTAAGAAGTCAACGCCAGAAGCATAAAATACGATATAAATAGACCAGCTATTCCATCCTATAAAGCGAATAATTGCAACCAGTGTGGAAGTTAAGGTCATTTCTACGTTCCGGTCAACCTAGGCTTCACTCTAGGGCGTTGCTCGACCAGATCGAATAGCTAGGGCCTTAGAAGTCAACGCCTGAAGTAGAAAACACAATAAAAATGCAACAGTCTTTCCATCCTATAACAGGAATAATTGCAACCCGTGTGAAAGTGATGGTCATTTCTACGTTCCAGGCAACCTACGCTTCACACTAGGGCGTTGTTCCACCAGATGGAATAGTTAGGGCCTAAGAAGTTAACGCCAGAAGCATAAAACCCTATATAAATACAACAGTTTTTCCATCATATAAAACGAATAATTGCAACCAGGATGAAAATTATGGTCATTTCTACTTTCCGGGCAACCTAGGCTTTGCTCTAGGGCGTTACCCCACCAGATCGAATAGTTAGGGTCTTAGAAGTCAACGCCCGAAGCATAAAATACAAAATAAATAGAACAGTTTTTCCATCGTATAAAGCGAATAATTGCAACCAGTGTGAAGGTAATGGTCATTTCTACGTTCCGGGCAACTTGGGCGTCACTCTAGGGCGTTGCTCCACCACATCTAATAGCTACTGCCTTAGAAGTCAACCCCAGATGAATAAAATACAATAAAGGTGCCACAGCTTTTCCATCGTATAAAACGAATAATTGCAACCAGTGTGAAAGTTATGGTCATTTCTACTTTCCGGGCATCCTAGGCTTCATCCTAGGACGTTGTTCCGCCAGATGGAACAGTTAGGGCCTAAGTAGTCAACGCCAGAAGCATAAAATACAATATAAATATAACAGTTTTTCCATCGTATAAAACGAATGATAGCAACCAGTGTGAAAGTTATTGTCATTTCTACGTTCCGGGCAACCTAGGCTTCACTCTCGGGTGTTGCTCCACCAGATCGAGTAGTTAGGGCTTTAGAAGTCAACGCCCGAAGCACAAAATACAAAATAACTAAAACAGTTTTTCCATCGTATAAAACGAATAATTGCAACCAGTATGAAAGTTAACGTCATTTCTACTTTCCGGGCAACATAGGCTTCACCCTTGGGCGTTGCACCAACAGATTGAATAGTTAGGGCCTCAGAAGTCAACGCCCGAAGCATAAAATACAAAATAAATATAACAGTTTTTCCATCGTGTAAAACGAATAATTGCAACCAGTGTGAAGGTAATGGTCTTTTCTACGTTCCGGGCAACCTAGGCATCACCCTAGGGCGGTGCTCCACCAGATCAAATAGTTAGGGCCTAAGAAGTCAACGCCAGAAGCATAAAATACAAAATAAATAAAACAGTTTTTCCATCGTATAAAACGAATAATTGCAACCAGTGTGAAGGTAATGGTCTTTTCTACGTTCCGGGCAACCTAGGCTTCACTCTAGGGCGTTGCTCCACCACATCTAATAGCTACGGCCTTAGAAGTCAACCCCAGATGAATAAAATACAATAAAGATGCCACAGCTTTGCCATCGTATAAAAGGAATAATTGCAGCCAGTGTGAAATTTATAGTCATTTCTACTTTCCGGGCACCCTAGGCTTCATCCTAGGACGTTGTTCCGCCAGATCGAACAGTTAGGGCCTAAGTAGTCAACGCCAGAAGCATAAAACACAATATAAATATAATAGTTTTTCCATCGTATAAAACGAATGATAGCAACCAGTGTGAAAGTTATGGTCATTCCTACGTTCCGGGCAACCTAGGCTTCACTATAGGGCGTTGCGCCACCAGTTCGAATAGCTAGGGCCTTAGAAGCCAACGCCTGAAGTATAAAATACAATAAATGTACAACAGTCTTTCCATCCTATAACAGGAATAATTGCAACCCGTGTGAAAGTGATGGTCATTTCTACGTTCCAGGCAACCTAGGCTTCACCCTAGGGCGTTGTTCCACCAGATGGAATAGTTGGGGCCTTAGAAGTCAACGCCCGAAGCATAAAATACAAAATAAATGTAACAGCTTTTCCATCGTATAAAACGAATAATTGCAACCAGTGTGAAAGTAATAGTCATTTCTACGTTCCGGGCAACGTAGGTTTCACTCTAGGGCGTTGATCCTCCAGAGGGAATAGTTAGGGCATAAGAAGTCAACGCCAGAAGCATAAAATACAAAATAAATAAAACAGTTTTTCCATCGTATAAAACGAGTAATTGCTACCAGTGTGAAAGTTATGGTCATTTCTACGTTCCGCGCAACCTAGGCTTCACCCTAGGGCGTTGTTCCACCAGATCGAATAGTTAGGGCCTTAGAAGTCAACGCCCGAAGCATAAAATACAAAATAAATGGAACAGCTTTTCCATCGTATAAAACGAATAATTGAAACCAGTGTGAAAGTAATAGTCATTTCTACGTTCCTGGCATCGTAGGTTTCACTCTAGGGCGTCGATCCGCCAGAGGGAATAGTTAGGGCATAAGAAGTCAACGCCAGAAGCATAAAATACAAAATAAATAAAACAGTTTTTCCATCGTATGAAACGAATAATTGCTACCAGTGTGAAACTTATGGTCATTTCTACGTTCCGCGCAACCTAGGCTTGACCCTAGGGCGTTGTTCCACCAGATCGAATAGTTAGGGCCTTAGGAGTCAACGCCCGAAGCATAAAATACAAAATAAATGGAACAGCTTTTCCATCGTATAAAACGAATAATTGCTACCAGTGTGAAAGTAATAGTCATTTCTACGATCCGGGCAACGTAGGATTCACTCTAGGGCGTTGATCCGCCAGAGGGAATAGTTAGGGCATAAGAAGTCAACGCCAGACGCATAAAATACGAAATAAATAAAACAGCTTTTCCATCGTATAAAACGAATAATTGGAACCAGTATGAAAGTTAACGTCATTTCTACATTCCGGGCAACATAGGCTTCACCCTTGGGCGTTGCACCAACAGATTGAATAGTTAGGGTCTTAGAAGTCAACGCCCGAAGCATAAAATACAAAATAAATAGAACAGTTTTTCCATCGTATGAAGCGAATAATTGCAACCAGTGTGAAAGTTATGGTCATTTCTACGTTCCGCGCAACCTAGGCTTCACCCGACGGCGTTGTTCCACCAGATGGAATAGTTAGGGCCTAAGAGGTCAACGCCAGAAGCATAAAATACGATATAAATACAACAGCTTTTCCATCGTATAAAACGAATAATTGCAACCATTGTGGAAGTTATGGTCATTTCTACGTTCCGGGCAACCTAGGTTTCACTCTAGGGCGTTGCTCGACCAGATCGAATAGCTAGGGCCTTAGAAGCCAACGCCTGAAGTATAAAATAGAATAAAAGTACAACGGTCTTTCCATCCTATAACAGGAATAATTGCAACCCGTGTGAAAGTGATGGTCATTTCTACGTTCCAGGCAACCTAGGCTTCACCCTAGGGCGTTGTTCCACCAGATGGAATAGTTAGGGCCTTAGAAGTCAACGCCCGAAGCATAAAATACAAAATAAATGGAACAGCTTTTCCATCGTATAAAACGAATAATTGCTACCAGTGTGAAAGTTATGGTCATTTCTTCGTTCCGCGCAACCGAGGCTTCACCCGACGGCGTTGTTCCACCAGATGGAATAGTTAGGGCCTAAGAGGTCAACGCCAGAAGCATAAAATACGATATAAATACAACAGCTTTTCCATCGTATAAAACGAATAATTGCTACCACTGTGAAAGTTATGGTCATTTCTTCGTTCCGCGCAACCTAGGCTTCACCCGACGGCGTTGTTCCACCAGATGGAATAGTTAGGGCCTAAGAGGTCAACGCCAGAAGCATAAAATACGATATAAATACAACAGCTTTTCCATCGTATAAAACGAATAATTACAACCAGTGTGGAAGTTATGGTCATTTCTACGTTCCGCGCAACCTAGGCTTGACCCTAGGGCGTTGTTCCACCAGATCGAATAGTTAGGGCCTTAGGAGTCAACGTCAGAAGCATAAAATACAAAATAAATAAAACAGTTTTTCCATCGTATAAAACGAATAATTGCTACCAGTGTGAAAGTTATGGTCATTTCTTCGTTCCGCGCAACCTAGGCTTCACCTACGGGCGTTGTTCCACCAGATGGAATAGTTAGGGCCTACGAAGTCATCGCGAGGAGCATAAAATGCGATATAAATACAACAGCTTTTCCATCGTATAAGACGAATAATTGCAACCAGTGTGAATGTAATGGTCATTTCTACGTTCCGCGCAACCTAGGCTTCACCTACGGGCGTTGTTCCACCAGATGGAATAGTTAGGGCCTACGAAGTCATCGCGAGGAGCATAAAATGCGATATAAATACAACAGCTTTTCCATCGTATAAGACGAATAATTGCAACCAGTGTGAATGTAATGGTCATTTCTACGTTCCGGGCAACCTAGGCTTCTCTGTCGGGCGTTGCTCCACCAAATCGAATAGCTAGGGCCTTAGAAGTCAACGCCAGAAGCATAAAATAATATAAAGATGCAAAAGTCTTTCCATCGTATAACAGGAATAACTGCAAACAGTGTGAAGGTAATGGCCATTTCCATGTTCCGGGAAACCAAGTCTTCACTCTAGGGCGTTGTTCCACTAGATCGAATAGTTAGGGCCTAAGAAGTCGACTCCAGAGAATAAAATACAATATAAGTACAAAAGCTTTTCCATCATATAAAATGAATAATTGCAAACATTGTGAAAGTAATGGTCATTTCTACGTCCCGGGCAACCTAGGCGTCACTCTAGGGCGTTGCTCCACCACATCTAATTGCTACGGCCTTAGCAGTCAACCCCAGATGAATAAAATACAATAAAGGTGCAACAGCTTTTCCATCGTATAAATCGTATAATTGCAACCAGTGTGAAAGTTATGGTCATTTCTACTTTCCGGACACCCTAGGCTTCACCCTAGGACGTTGTTCCACCAGCTCGAACAGTTAGGGCCTAAGAAGTCAACGCCAGAAGCATAAAATCCCAAATAAATAAAACAGTTTTACCATCGTATAAAACGAATAATTGCTACCAGTGTGAAAGTTATGGTCATTTCTACGTTCCGCGCAACCTAGGCTTCACCCGACGGCGTTGTTCCACCAGATGGAATAGTTAGGGCCTAAGAGGTCAACGCCAGAAGCATAAAATGCGATATAAATACAACAGCTTTTCCATCGTATAAAACGAATAATTACAACCAGTGTGGAAGTTATGGTCATTTCTACGTTCCGGGCAACCTCGGCTTCACCCTAGGGCGTTGTTCCACCAGATGGAATAGTTAGGGCCTTAGAAGTCAACGCCCGAAGCATAAAATACAAAATAAATGGAACAGCTTTTCCATCGTATAAAACGAATAATTGCAACCAGTGTGAAAGTAATAGTCATTTCTACGTTCCGGGCAACGTAGGTTTCACTCTAGGGCGTTTATCCGCCAGAGGGAATAGTTAATGCATAAGAAGTCAACGCCAGAAGCATAAAATACAAAATAAATAAAACAGTTTTTCCATCGTATAAAACGAATAATTGTTACCAGTGTGAAACTTATGGTCATTTCTACGTTCCGCGCAACCTAGGCTTGACCCTAGGGCGTTGTTCCACCAGATCGAATAGTTAGGGCCTTAGGAGTCAACGCCAGAAGCATAAAATACAAAATAAATGGAACAGCTTTTCCATCGTATAAAACGAATAATTGCAACCAGTGTGAAAGTAATAGTCATTTCTACGTTCCGGGCAACGTAGGTTTCACTCTAGGGCGTTGATCCGCCAGAGGGAATAGTTAGGGCATAAGAAGTCAACGCCAGAAGCATAAAATACAAAATAAATAAAACAGCTTTTCAATCGTATAAAACTAATAATTGGAACCAGTATGAAAGTTAACGTCATTTCTACATTCCGGGCAACATAGGCTTCACCCTTGGGCGCTGCACCAACGGATTGAATAGTTATGGCCTTAGGAGTCAACGCCCGTAGCATAAAATACAAAATAAGTAGAACAGTTTTTCCATCGTATAAAACGAATAATTGCTACCAGTGTGAAAGTTAAGGTCATTTCTACGTTCCGCGCAACCTAGGCTTCACCCGTGGGCGTTGTTCCACCAGATGGAATAGTCAGGGCCTAAGAAGTCAACGCCAGAAGCATAAAATACGATATAAATAGACCAGCTATTCCATCCTATAAAGCGAATAATTGCAACCAGTGTGGAAGTTATGGTCATTTCTACGTTCCGGTCAACCTAGGCTTCACTCTAGGGCGTTGCTCGACCAGATCGAATAGCTAGGGCCTTAGAAGTCAACGCCTGAAGTAGAAAACACAATAAAAATGCAACAGTCTTTCCATCCTATAACAGGAATAATTGCAACCCGTGTGAAAGTGATGGTCATTTCTACGTTCCAGGCAACCTACGCTTCACACTAGGGCGTTGTTCCACCAGATGGAATAGTTAGGGCCTAAGAAGTTAACGCCAGAAGCATAAAACCCTATATAAATACAACAGTTTTTCCATCATATAAAACGAATAATTGCAACCAGGATGAAAGTTATGGTCATTTCTACTTTCCGGGCAACCTAGGCTTTGCTCTAGGGCGTTACCCCACCAGATCGAATAGTTAGGGTCTTAGAAGTCAACGCCCGAAGCATAAAATACAAAATAAATAGAACAGTTTTTCCATCGTATAAAGCGAATAATTGCAACCAGTGTGAAGGTAATGGTCATTTCTACGTTCCGGGCAACTTGGGCGTCACTCTAGGGCGTTGCTCCACCACATCTAATAGCTACTGCCTTAGAAGTCAACCCCAGATGAATAAAATACAATAAAGGTGCCACAGCTTTTCCATCGTATAAAACGAATAATTGCAACCAGTGTGAAAGTTATGGTCATTTCTACTTTCCGGGCATCCTAGGCTTCATCCTAGGACGTTGTTCCGCCAGATGGAACAGTTAGGGCCTAAGTAGTCAACGCCAGAAGCATAAAATACAATATAAATATAACAGTTTTTCCATCGTATAAAACGAGTGATAGCAACCAGTGTGAAAGTTATTGTCATTTCTACGTTCCGGGCAACCTAGGCTTCACTCTCGGGTGTTGCTCCACCAAATCGAATAGCTAGGGCCTTAGAAGTCAACGCCTGAAGCATAAAGTACAATAAAGATGCAAAAGTTTTTCCATCGTATAACAGGAATAACTGCAAACAGTGTGAAAGTTATGGTCATTTCTCCGTTCCGGGCAACCTGGCTGCACCCTAGGGCGTTGTTCCACCAGATGGAATAGTTAGGGCCCAAGAAGTCAACGCCAGAAGCATAAAATACAAAATAAATAAAACAGTGTCTCAATCGTATAAAACGAATAATTGCTACCAGTGTGAAAGTAATGGACATTTCTACGTTCCCCGCTACCTTGGCTTCACCCAAGCGCGTTGTTCCACCAGATGGAATAGTTAGGGCCTAAGAAGTCAACGCCAGAAGCATAAAATACGATATAAATACAACAGCCTTTCCATCGTATAAGACGAATAATTGCAACCAGTGTGAATGTAATGGTCATTTCTACGTTCCGGGCAACCTAGGCTTCACTCTCGGGAGTTCCTCCACCAAATCGAATAGCTAGGGCCTTAGAAGTCAACGCCAGAAGCATAAAATACAATAAAGATGCAAAAGTTTTTCCATCGTATAACAGGAATAACTGCAAACAGTGTGAAAGTAATGGTCATTTCCATGCTCCGGGAAACCAAGTCTTCACTCTAGGGCGTTGTTCCACTAGATCGAATAGTTAGGGCCTAAGAAGTCGACGCCAGAAGAATAAAATACCATATAAGTACAAAAGCTTTTCCATCGTATAAAATGAATAATTGCAAACATTGTGAAAGTGATGGTCATTTCTACGTTCCGGGCAACCTAGGCGTCACTCTAGGGCGTTGCTCCACCACATATAATAGCTACGGCCTTAGAAGTCAACCCCAGATGAGTAAAATACAATTAAGATGCAACAGCTTTTCCATCGTGTAAAACGAATAATTGCAACCAGTATAAAAGTTATGGTCATTTCTACTTTCCGGGCATCCTAGGCTTCACCCTAGGACGTTGTTCCACCAGATTGAACAGTTAGGGCCTAAGAAGTCAACGCCAGAAGCATAAAATACAATATAAATATAACAGTTTTTCCATCGTATAAAACGAATGATAGCAACCAGTGTGAAAGTAATGGTCATTTCTACGTTCCGGGCAACCTAGGCTTCACTCTAGGGCGTTGCGCCACCAGATCGAATAGTTAGGGCCTTACAAGTCAACGCCCGAAGCACAAAATACAAAATAACTAAAACAGTTTTTCCATCGTATAAAACGAATAATTGCAAACAGTATGAAAGTTAACATCGTTTCTACTTTCCGGGCAACCTAGGCTTCACCCTAGGGCGTTGCACCGACAGAGTGAATAGTTAGGGCCTTAGAAGTCAACGCCCGAAGCATAAAATACAAAATAAACAGAACAGTTTTACCATCGTATAAAACCAATAATTGCTACCGGTGTGAAAGTTATGGTCATTTCTCCGTTCCGGGCAACCAAGGCTTCACCCTAGGGCGTTGCTCCACCAGATCGAAAAGTTAGGGCCCAAGAAGTCAACGCCAGAAGCATAAAATACAAAATAAATAAAACAGTTTTTCAATCGTATAAAACGAAAAATTGCTACCAGTGTGAAAGCTATGGACATTTCTACGTTCCCCGCCACCTTGGCTTCACCCAAGCGTGTTGTTTCACCAGATAGAATAGTTAGGGCCTAAGAAGTCAACGCCAGAAGCATAAAATACGATATAAATACAACAGCTTTTCCATCGTATAAGACGAATAATTGCAACCAGTGTGAATGTAATGGTCATTTCTACGTTCCGGGCATCCAAGTCTCCACTCTAGGGCGTTGCTCCAACACGTCTAATAGCTACGGCCTTAGAAGTCAACCGCAGATGAATAAAATACAATAAAGGTGCCACAGCTTTTCCATCGTATAAAACGAATAATTGCAACCAGTGTGAAAGATATGGTCATTTCTACGTTCCGGCCAACATAGGCTTCACTCTAGGGCGTTGCTCCACCACATCAAACAGTTAGGGCCTTAGAAGTCAACGCCCGAAGCACAAAATACAAAATAAATAGAACAGTTTTTCCATCGTATAAAACGAATAATTGCTACCGGTGTGAAAGTTATGGTCATTTCTCCGTTCCGGGCAACTTAGGCTTCACTCTAGGGCGTTGCTCCACCAGATCGAATAGTTAGGGCCTTAGAAGTCAACGCCAGAAGCATAAAATACAAAATAAAGAAAACTGTTTTTCCATCGTATAAAACGAATAATTGCTACCAGTGTGAACGTTATGGTCATTTCTACATTCCGCGCAACCTAGGCTTCACCCCAGTGCGCTGCTCCACCAGTTCGAATAGTTAGGTCCTTAGAAGTCAACGCCAGATGCATAAAATACAATATAAATACAACAGCTTTTCCATCGTATAAAACGAATAATTGCAACCAGTGTGGAAGTTATGGTCATTTCTACGTTCCGGGCAACCTAGGCATCACTCTGGGGCGTTACTCGACCAGATCGAGTTGCTAGGGCCTTAGAAGTCAACGCCCGAAGCATAAAATACAAAATAAATAGAACAGTTTTTCCATCGTATAAAACGAATAATTGCTACCAGTGTGAAAGTTATGGTCATTGCTACGTTCCGCGCAACCTAGGCTTCACCCGACGGCGTTGTTCCACCAGATGGAATAGTTAGGGCCTAAGAGGTCAACGCCAGAAGCATAAAATACGATATAAATACAACAGATTTTCCATCGTATAAAACGAATAATTGCAACCAGTGTGGAAGTTATGGTCATTTCTACGTTCCGGGCAACCTAGGCTTCACTCTAGGGCGTTGCTCGACCAGATCGAATAGCTAGGGCCTTAGAAGTCAACGCCTGAAGTATAAAATACAATAAAAATACAACAGTCTTTCCATCCTATAACAGGAATAATTGCAACCCGTGTGAAAGTGATGGTCATTTCTACGTTCCAGGCAACCTAGGCTTCAGCCTAGGGCGTTGTTCCACCAGATGGAATAGTTAGGGCCTTAGAAGTCAACGCCCTAAGCATAAAATACAAAATAAATGGAACGGCTTTTCCATCGTATAAAACGAATAATTGCAACCAGTGTGAAAGTTATGGTCATTTCTACTTTCCGGACACCCTAGGCTTCACCCTAGGACGTGGTTCCGCCAGATTGAACAGTTAGGGCCTTAGAAGTCAACGCCAGAAGCATAAAATACAAAATAAATAGATCAGTTTTTCCATCGTATAAAGCGAATAATTGCAACCAGCGTGAAGGTAATGGTCTTTTCTACGTTCCGGGCAACCTAGGCTTCACTCTAGGGCGGTGCTCCACCAGATCAAATAGTTAGGGCCTTAGAAGTCAACGCCGGAAGCATAAAATCCCAAATAATTAAAACAGTTTTACCATCGTATAAAACGAATAATTGCTACCAGTGTGAAAGTTATGGTCATTTCTACGTTCCGCGCAACCTAGGCTTCACCCGACGGCGTTGTTCCACCAGATGGAATAGTTAGGGCCTAAGAGGTCAACGCCAGAAGCATAAAATACGATATAAATACAACAGCTTTTCCATCGTATAAAATGAATAATTGCAAACATTGCGAAAGTAATGGTCATTTCTACGTTCCGGGCAACATAGGCTTCACTCTAGGGCGTTGCTCCACCGCATCAAGCAGTTAGGGCCTAAGAAGTCAACGCCAGAAGCACAAAATACAAAATAAATAGAACAGTTTTTCCATCGTATAAAACGAATAATTGCTACCGGTGTGAAAGTTATGGTCATTTCTCCGTTCCGGGCAACCTAGGCTTCACTCTAGGGCGTTGCTCCACCAGATCGAATAGTTAGGGCCTTAGAAGTCAACGCCCGAAGCATAAAATACAAAATAAATAGAACAGTTTTTCCATCGTATAAAACGAATAATTGCTACCAGTGTGAACGTTATGGTCATTTCTACATTCCGCGCAACCTAGGCTTCACCCCAGTGCGTTGCTCCACCAGATCGAATAGTTAGGTCCTTAGATGTCAACGCCAGATGCATAAAATATGATATAAATACAACAGCTTTTCCATCGTATAAAACGAATAATTGCAACCAGTGTGGAAGTTATGGTCATTTCTACGTTCCGGGCAACCTAGGCTTCACTCTAGGGCGTTGCTCGACCAGATCGAATAGCTAGGGCCTTAGAAGTCAACGCCCGAAGCATAAAATACAAAATAAATAGAACAGTTTTTCCATCGTATAAAACGAATAATTGCTACCAGTGTGAAAGTTACGGTCATTGCTACGTTCCGAGCAACCTAGGCTTCACCCAAGGGCGCTGTTCCACCAGACGGAATAGTTAGGGCCTAAGAAGTCAACGCCAGAAGCATAAAATACGATATAAATACAACAGCTTTTCCATCGTATAAGACGAATAATTGCAACCAGTGTGAATGTAATGGTCATTTCTACGTTCCGGGCAACCTAGGCTTCACTCTAGGGCGTTGCTCCACCAGATCGAATAGCTAGGGCATTAGAAGTCAACGCCTGAAGTATAAAATACAATAAAAATACAACAGTCTTTCCATTCCATAACAGGAATAATTGCAACCCGTGTGAAAGTGATGGTCATTTCTACGTACCAAGAAACCTAGGCTTCACCCTAGGGCGTTGTTCCACCAGATGGAATAGTTAGGGACTAAGAAGTCAACGCCAGAAGCATAAAACACTATATAAATACAACAGTTTTTCCATCATATAAAACGAATAATTCCAACCAGGATGAAAGTTATGGTCATTTCTACTTTCCGGGCAACCTAGGCTCCACTCTAGGGCGTTGCACCACCAGATCGATTAGTTAGGGCCTTAGAAGTCAGCGCCAGAAGCATAAAATACAAAATAAATAAGACAGTTTTTCCATCGTATAAAACGAATAATTGCTACCGGTGTGAAAGTTATGGTCATTTCTACGTTCCGCGCAACCTAGGCTTCACCCAAGGGCGTTGTTCCACCAGATGGAATAGTTATTGCCTAAGAAGTCAACGCCAGAAGCATAAAATACGATATAAATACAACAGCTTTTCCATCGTATAAGACGAATAATTGCAACCAGTGTGAATGTAATGGTCATTTCTCCGTTCCCGGCAACCTAGGCTTCACTCTAGGGCGTTTCTCCACCAGATCAAATAATTAGGGCCTTAGAAATCAACGCCAGAAGCATAAAATACAACATAAATACAACAGATTCTCCATCGTATATAATGTATATTTGCAAACAGTGTGAAAGTAATGGTCATTTCTACGTACCGGGCAACCTAGGCTCCACTCACGGGCGTTGCTCCACCAAATCGAATAGCTAGGGCCTTAGAAGTCAACGCCAGAAGCATAAAATAATATAAAGATGCAAAAGTTTTTCCATCGTATAACAGGAATAACTGCAAACAGTGTGAAAGTAATGGTCATTTCCATGTTCCGGGCAACCAAGTCTTCACTCTAGGGCGTTGTTCCACCAGATCGAATAGCTAGGGACTAAGAAGTCAACGCCAGAAGAATAAGATACAATTTAAGTACAAATGCTTTTCCATCGTATAAAATGAATAATTGCAAACATTGTGAAAGTAATGGTCATTTCTCCGTTCCGGGCAACCTAGGCTTCACTCTAGGGCGTTGCACCAACAGATTGAATAGTTAGGACTTTAGAAGTCAACGCCCGAAGCATAAAACACAAAATAAATAGAACGGTTTTTCCATTGTATAAAACGAATAATTGCTACCAGTGTAAAAGTTATGGTCATTTCTACGTTCCGGGCATCCTAGGCTTCACCCTAGGACGTTGTTCCCCCAGATCGAACAGTTAGGGCCTAAGAAGTCAACGCCAGAAGCATAAAATACAATATAAATATAACAGTTTTTCCATCGTATAAAACGAATGATAGCAACCAGTGTGAAAGTTATGGTCATTTCCATGTACCGGGCAACCTAGGCCCCACTCTCGAGGGTTGCTCCACCAAATCGAATAGCTAGGGCCTTAGAAGTCAACGCCAGAAGCATAAAATACAATAAAGATGCAAAAGTTTTTCCATCGTATAACAGGAATAACTGGAAACAGTGTGAAAGTAATGGTCATTTCCATGTACCGGGCAACCTAGTCTTCACTCTAGGGCGTTGTTCCACCAGATCGAATAATTAGGGCCTAAGAAGTCAACGCCAGAAGAATAAGATACAATATAAGTACAAAAGCTTTTCCATCGTATAAAATGAATAATTGCAAACATTGTGATAGTAATGGTCATTTCTACGTTCCGGGCAACCTAGGCGTCACTCTAGGGCGTTGCTCCACCACACCTAATAGCTACGGCCTTAGAAGTCAACCCCAGATGAATAAAATACAATTAAGATGCAACAGCTTTTCCATCGTATAAAACGAATAATTGCAACCAGTGTGAAAATTATGGTCATTTCTACTTTCCGGGCATCCTAGGCTTCACCCTAGGACGTTGTTCCACCAGATCGAACAGTTAGGGCCTAAGAAGTCAACGCCAGAAGCATCAAATACAATATAAATATAACAGTTTTTCCATCGTCTAAAACGAATAATAGCAACCAGTGTGAATGTTATGGTCATTTCTACGTTCCGGGCAACATAGGCTTCACTCTAGGGCGTTGCTCCACCAGATCAAACAGTTAGGGCCTTAGGTGTCAACGCCCGAAGCATAAAATACATAATAAATACAACAGTTTTTCCATCGTATAAAACGAATAATTGCTACCGGTGTGAAAGTTATAGTCATTTCTACGTTCCGCGCAACCTAGGCTTCACTCTAGGGCGTTTCTCCACCAGATCGAATAGTTAGGTCCTTAGAAGTCAACGCCAGAAGCATAAAATACAATATAAATATAACAGCTTTTCCATCGTATAAAACGAATAATTGCAACCAGTGTAGAAGTTATGGTCATTTCTACGTTCCGGGCAACCTAGGCTTCACTCTAGGGCGTTGCTCGACCTGATCGAATAGCTAGGGCCTTAGAAGTCAACGCCTGAAGTATAAAATACAATAAAAATACAACAGTCTTTCCATCCTATAACAGGAATAATTGCAACCCGTGTGAATGTGATGGTCATTTCTACGTTCCATGCAACCTAGGCTTCACCCTAGGGCGTTGTTCCACCAGATGGAATAGTTAGGGACTAAGAAGTCAACGCCAGAAGCATAAAACACTATATAAATACAACAGTTTTTCCATCATATAAAACGAATAATTGCAACCAGGATGAAAGTTATGGTCATTTCTACTTTCCGGGCAACCTAGGCTCCACTCTAGGGCGTTGCACCACCAGATCGAATAGTTAGGGCCTTAGAAGTCAGCGCCAGAAGCATAAAATACAAAATAAATAAAACAGTTTTTCCATCGTATAAAACGAGTAATTGCTACCGGTGTGAAAGTTATGGTCATTGCTACGTTCCGCGCAACCTAGGCTTCACCCAAGGGCGTTGTTCCACCAGATGGAATAGTTAGGGCCTAAGAAGTCAACGCCAGAAGCATAAAATACGATATAAATACAACAGCTTTTCAATCGTATAAAACGAATAATTGCAACCAGTGTGGAAGTTATGGTCATTTCTACGTTCCGCGCAACCTAGGCTTCACCCAAGGGCGCTGTTCCACCAGATGGAATAGTTATTGCCTAAGAAGTCAACGCCAGAAGCATAAAATACGATATAAATACAACAGCTTTTCCATCGTATAAGACGAATTATTGCAACCAGTGTGAATGTAATGGTCATTTCTACGTTCCGGGCAACCTAGGTTTCACTCTGGGGCGTTGCTCCACCAGATCAAATAGTTAGGGCCTAAGAAGTCAACGCCAGAAGCATAAAATACAACATTAATACAACAGATTTTCCATTGTATATAATGTATATTTGCAAACAGTGTGAAAGTAATGGTCATTTCCATGTAGCGGGCAACCTAGGCCCCACTCTCGAGGGTTGCTCCACCAAATCGAATAGCTAGGGCCTTAGAAGTCAACGCCAGAAGCATAAAATACAATAAAGATGCAAAAGTTTTTCCATCGTATAACAGGTATAACTGCAAACAGTGTGAAAGTAATGGTCATTTCCATGTACCGGGCAACCTAGTCTTCACTCTAGGGCGTTGTTCCACCAGATCGAATAATTAGGGCCTTAGGTGTCAACGCCCGAAGCATAAAATACATAATAAATAGAACAGTTTTTCCATCGTATAAAACGAATAATTGCTACCGGTGTGAAAGTTATAGTCATTTCTACGTTCCGCGCAACCTAGGCTTCACTCTAGGGCGTTTCTCCACCAGATCGAATAGTTAGGTCCTTAGAAGTCAACGCCAGGAGCATAAAATACGATATAAATATAACAGCTTTTCCATCGTATAAAACGAATAATTGCAACCAGTGTAGAAGTTATGGTCATTTCTACGTTCCGGGCAACCTAGGCTTCACTCTAGGGCGTTGCTCGACCTGATCGAATAGCTAGGGCCTTAGAAGTCAACGCCTGAAGTATAAAATACAATAAAAATACAACAGTCTTTCCATCCTATAACAGGAATAATTGCAACCCGTGTGAAAGTGATGGTCATTTCTACGTTCCATGCTACCTAGGCTTCACCCTAGTGCGTTGTTCCACCAGATGGAATAGTTAGGGACTAAGAAGTCAACGCCAGAAGCATAAAACACTATATAAATACAACAATTTTTCCATCATATAAAACGAATAATTGCAACCAGGATGAAAGTTATGGTCATTTCAACTTTCCGGGCAGCCTAGGCTTCACTCTAGGGCGTTGCTCCTCAAGATCGAATAGCTAGTGCCTTAGGAGTCAACGCCAGAAGCATAAAATACAAAATAAATAAAACAGTTTTTCCATCGTATAAAACGAATAATTGCTACCAGTGTGAACGTTATGGTCATTTCTACGTTCCGCGCAACCTAGGCTTCACTCTAGGGCGTTTCTCCACCAGATCGAATAGTTAGGTCCTTAGAAGTCAACGCCAGAAGCATAAAATACAATATAAATGCAACAGCTTTTCCATCGTATAAAATGAATAATTGCAAACAGTGTGAAGGTAATGGTCATTTCTACGTTCCGGGCAACCTAGGCTTCACTCTAGGGAGATGCTCCACCAGACCGAATAGTTAGGACCTCAGAAGTCAACGCCAGAAGCATAAAATACAATAAAAATATAACAGTTTTTCCATCGCACAACGGGAATAATTGCAGCCCGTTTGAAGGTGATGGTCATTTCTACGTTCCGGGCAACCTAGGCTTCACTCTAGTGCGTTGGACCAACAAATCCAGTAGTGAGGGCCTAAGAAATAAAAGCCAGAAGCACCAAATACAAAATAAATACATCAGTTTTTCCTTCGCATAAAACGAATAATTGCAACCGGTGTGAAGATAATGGTCATTTCTACGTTCCGGGCATCCTAGGCTTCACTCTAGGGAGTTGCTCCACCTCATCGAATAGCTACGGCCTTAGAAGTCAACGTCAGAAGCATAGAACACAATATGAATACAACAGTTTTTCCATCGTATATAATGTATATTTGCAAACAGTGTGAAAGTAATCGTCATTTCTACGTTCCGGGCAATCTAGGCTTCACCCTAGGGCGTTGCTCCACCAGATCGAATAGTTAGTGCCTAAGAAGTCAACGGCAGAAGCATAAAATACAATATAAATGCAACAGCTTTTCCATCGTATAAAATGAATAATTGCAAACAGTGTGAAGGTAATGGTCATTTCTACGTTGCGGGCAACCTAGGCTTCACTCTAGGGAGATGCTCCACCAGACCGAATAGTTAGGACCTCAGAAGTCAACGCCAGAAGCATAAAATACAATAAAAATACAACAGTTTTTCCATCGTGTAACAGGAATAATTGCAACCAGTGTGAAGGATATGGTCATTTCTACGTTCCGGGCAACCTAGGCTTCACTCTTGGGTGTTGACCCACTAGATCGAATAGTTAGGGCCTTAGAAGTCAACGCCCGAAGCATAAAATAAAATAAAAATGTAACAGTTTTTCCATCGTATAAAACGAATAATAGCAGCCAGTGTGAAAGTTATGGTCATTTCTACGTTCCGGACAACCTAGGCTTCACCCTAGGGCGTTGCTCCACCAGATCAAACAGTTAGGGCGTTAGAAGCCAACGCCCGAAGCATTAAATACAATATAAATACAACAGTGTTTCCATCATATAACAGGGATAATTGCAACCAGTTTGAAAGTGATGGCCATTTCTACGTTCCGGGCAACCTAGGCTTCACTCTATGGCGTTCTTCCACCACATCGAATAGCTACGGCCTCAGAAGTCAACGCCTGAAGTATAAAATACAATAAAACTACAACAGTCTTTCCATCCTATAACAGGAATAATTGCAACCCGTGTGAAAGTAATGGTCATTTCTACGTTCCAGGCAACCTAGGCTTCACTCTAGGGCGTTGTTCCACCAGATCGAATAGTTAGGGCCTAAGAAGTCAACGACAGAAGCATAAAATACAATATAAATATATCAGTTTTTCCATCGTATAAAACGAATAATAGCAGCCAGTGTGAAAGTAATGGTCATATCCACGTTCCGAGCAACCTAGGCTTCACTCTAGGGCGCTGCAACACCAGATCGAATAATTAGGGCCTTAGGAGTCAGCGCCAGAAGCATAAAATACAATATAAACACAACGGATTTTACGTCGTATAGAAGGAATAATTGCAACCAGTGTGAAGGTTATGGTCATTTCTACGTTCCGGGCAACCTATACTTCACTCTAGGGCGTTGCTCCACCAGATCGAATAGTTAGGGCCTAAGAAGTCAACGCCAGAAGCATAAAATACGATATAAATACAACAGCTTTTCAATCGTATAAAACGAATAATTGCAACCAGTGTGGAAGTTATGGTCATTTCTACGTTCCGCGCAACCTAGGCTTCACCCAAGGGCGCTGTTCCACCAGATGGAATAGTTATTGCCTAAGAAGTCAACGCCAGAAGCATAAAATACGATATAAATACAACAGCTTTTCCATCGTATAAGACGAATTATTGCAACCAGTGTGAATGTAATGGTCATTTCTACGTTCCGGGCAACCTAGGTTTCACTCTGGGGCGTTGCTCCACCAGATCAAATAGTTAGGGCCTAAGAAGTCAACGCCAGAAGCATAAAATACAATCGAGATGCAACAGTTTTTCCATCATATAACAGGAATAATTGCAACCTGTGTGAAGGTAATGGTCATTTCTACGTTCCGTGTAATCTAGGCTTCACTCCAGGGTGTTGCTCCATCACATCTAATAACTACGGCCTTAGAAGTCAACGCCAGGAGCATAAAATACAATATAAATACAACAGCTTTTCAATCGTATATAATGTATATTTGCAAACAGTGTGAAAGTTATGGGCATTTCTTCGTTGCGGGCACCCTAGGCTTAACTCTAGGGCGTTGCTCCACCAGATCGAATAGATAGGGCCTTAGAGGTCAACGCCAGAAGCATAAAATACAGTAAAGATGCAACAGTTTTTCCATCGTATAACAGGAATAATTGCAACCAGTGTGAAGGTAATGGTGATTTCTACGTTCCGTGCAATCTAGGCTTCACTCTAGGGCGTCGCTCCACCAGGTCGAATAGCTAGGGCCTAAGAAGTCAACGCCAGAAGCATAGAATACAATATAAATACAACGGTTTTTCCATCGTATATAATGTATATTTGCAAACAGTGTGAAAGTAATGGTCGTTTCTACGTTCCGGGCAACCTAGGCTTCACTCTAGGGCGTAGCTCCACCAGATCGAATAGTTAGTGCCTAAGAAGTCAACGGCAGAAGCATAAAATACAATATAAATGCAACAGCTTTTCCATCGTATAAAATGAATAATTGCAAACAGTGTGAAGGTAATGGTCATCTCTACGTTGCGGGCAACCTAGGCTTCACTCTAGGGAGATGCTCCACCAGACCGAATAGTTAGGACCTCAGAAGTCAACGCCAGAAGCATAAAATACAATAAAAATACAACAGTTTTTCCATCGTGTAACAGGAATAATTGCAACCAGTGTGAAGGATATGGTCATTTCTACGTTCCGGGCAACCTAGGCTTCACTCTAGGGCGTTGCTCCACCAGATCGAATAGGTATGGCCTTAGAAGTCAACGCCCGAAGCATAAAATACAAAATAAAAAGAACAGTTTTTCCATTGTATAAAACGAATAATTGCATCCAGTGTGAATGTTATGGTCATTTCTACGTTCTGGGCAACCTAGGCTTCACTCTAGGGCGTTGTTCCACCAGATCGAATAGTTAGGGCCTAAGAAGTCAACGCCAGAAGCATAAAGTACAATAAAAATCTAACAGTTTGTCCACCGTATAACAGGAATAATTGCAACCAGTGTGAAAGTAATGGTCATTTCGACGTTCCTGGCAACCTAGATTTCGCTCTAGGGCGTTGCTCCACCACATCGAATAGTTAGGGCCTTAGAAGTCAATGCACGAAGCATAAAATACAAAATAAATACAACAGTTTTTCCATTGTATAAAACGGATAATTGAAACTGGTTTGAAAGATAGGGTCATTTCTACGTTCCGGGCTACCTAGGCTTCACTCTAGGGCGCTGCTCCACCAGATCGAATAGTTAGGGCCTTAGAAGTCAACGCCCGAAGCATAAAATAAAATAAAAATGTAACAGTTCTTCCATCGTATATCACGAATAATAGCAACCAGTGTGAAAGTGATAGTCATTTCTACGTTCCGGGCAACCGAGGCTACACTCTCGGGCGTTGCTCCACCAGATCGAATGGCTAGGGCCTTAGAAGTCAATGCACGAAGCATAAAATACAAAATAAATACAACAGTTTTTCCATTGTATAAAACGGATAATTGAAACTGGTTTGAAAGATAGGGTCATTTCTACGTTCCGGGCTACCGAGGCTTCGCTCTAGGGCGTTGCTCCACCAGATCGAATAGTTAGGGCCTTAGAAGGCTACGCACGAAGCATATAATAAGATAAAAATGCAACAGTTTTTCCATCGGATAACGCGATTAATTGCAACCAGTGTGAAAGGGGTAGTCACTTCTACGTTCCGGGCAACCTAGGCTTCAGTGAAGGGCGCAGCTCCACCAGATCGAATAGCTAGGGCCTTAGAAATCTACGCCCGGGGCATAAAATACAATAAAAATACAACAGTTTTTCCATCGTATAAAATGAATAATTGCAAGCAGTGTGGAAGTGATAGTCATTTCTACGTTCCGGGCAACCTAGTCTTCACTCTAGGGCGTTGCGCCACCAGATCGACTAGTTAGGGCCTAAGAAGTCAACGCCAGAAGCATAAAATAAAATAAAAATGTAACAGTTTTTCCATCGTATATCACGAATAATAGCAACCAGTGTGAAAGTGATAGTCATTTCTACGTTCCGAGCAACCGAGGCTACACTCTCGGGCGTTGCTCCACCAGATCCAATGGCTATGGCCTTAGAAGTCTCCGCCCGGAGCATAAAATACAATAAAAATACAACAGTCTTTCCATCGTATAAAATGAATAATTGCAACCAGTGTGAAAGTGATAGTCATTTCTACGTTCCGGGCAACCTAGTCTTCACTCTAGGGCTTTGCTCCACCACATCGAATAGCTACGGCCTTAGAAGTCAACGCCAGAAGCATAAAATACAATAAAATACAACAGTTTTTCCATCGTATAAAATGAATAATTGCAACCAGTGTGATGGTAATGGTCATTCCTACGTTCCGGAAAACCTAGGCTTCACTCTGGGGCGTTGCTCCACCAGATCGAATAGTTAGGGCGTAAGAAGTCAACGCCAGAAACATAAAACACAATATAAATACAACAGCTTTTCCATCGTATTAAACGAATAATTGCAACCAGTGTGAAAGTTATGGTCATTTCTACATTCCGGGCTACCTAGGCTTCACTCTAGGGCGTTGCTCCACCAGATAGAATAGTTAGGGCCTAAGAAGTCAACGCCAGAAGCATAAAACACTATATAAATACAACAGCTTTTCCATTGTATAAACCGAATAATTGAAACCAGTGTGAAATTTATGGTCATTTCTACGTTCCGGGCAACCTAGGCTTCACTCTTGGGTGTTGACCCACTAGATCGAATAGTTAGGGCCTTAGAAGTCAACGCCCGAAGCATAAAATAAAATAAAAATGTAACAGTTTTTCCATCGTATAAAACGAATAATAGCAGCCAGTGTGAAAGTTATGGTCATTTCTACGTTCCGGACAACCTAGGCTTCACCCTAGGGCGTTGCTCCACCAGATCAAACAGTTAGGGCGTTAGAAGCCAACGCCCGAAGCATTAAATACAATATAAATACAACAGTGTTTCCATCATATAACAGGGATAATTGCAACCAGTTTGAAAGTGATGGCCATTTCTACGTTCCGGGCAACCTAGGCTTCACTCTATGGCGTTCTTCCACCACATCGAATAGCTACGGCCTCAGAAGTCAACGCCTGAAGTATAAAATACAATAAAACTACAACAGTCTTTCCATCCTATAACAGGAATAATTGCAACCCGTGTGAAAGTAATGGTCATTTCTACGTTCCAGGCAACCTAGGCTTCACTCTAGGGCGTTGTTCCACCAGATCGAATAGTTAGGGCCTAAGAAGTCAACGACAGAAGCATAAAATACAATATAAATATATCAGTTTTTCCATCGTATAAAACGAATAATAGCAGCCAGTGTGAAAGTAATGGTCATATCCACGTTCCGAGCAACCTAGGCTTCACTCTAGGGCGCTGCAACACCAGATCGAATAATTAGGGCCTTAGGAGTCAGCGCCAGAAGCATAAAATACAATATAAACACAACGGATTTTACGTCGTATAGAAGGAATAATTGCAACCAGTGTGAAGGTTATGGTCATTTCTACGTTCCGGGCAACCTATACTTCACTCTAGGGCGTTGCTCCACCAGATCGAATAGTTAGGGCCTAAGAAGTCAACGCCAGAAGCATAAAATACGATATAAATACAACAGCTTTTCAATCGTATAAAACGAATAATTGCAACCAGTGTGGAAGTTATGGTCATTTCTACGTTCCGCGCAACCTAGGCTTCACCCAAGGGCGCTGTTCCACCAGATGGAATAGTTATTGCCTAAGAAGTCAACGCCAGAAGCATAAAATACGATATAAATACAACAGCTTTTCCATCGTATAAGACGAATTATTGCAACCAGTGTGAATGTAATGGTCATTTCTACGTTCCGGGCAACCTAGGTTTCACTCTGGGGCGTTGCTCCACCAGATCAAATAGTTAGGGCCTAAGAAGTCAACGCCAGAAGCATAAAATACAATCGAGATGCAACAGTTTTTCCATCATATAACAGGAATAATTGCAACCTGTGTGAAGGTAATGGTCATTTCTACGTTCCGTGTAATCTAGGCTTCACTCCAGGGTGTTGCTCCATCACATCTAATAACTACGGCCTTAGAAGTCAACGCCAGGAGCATAAAATACAATATAAATACAACAGCTTTTCAATCGTATATAATGTATATTTGCAAACAGTGTGAAAGTTATGGGCATTTCTTCGTTGCGGGCACCCTAGGCTTAACTCTAGGGCGTTGCTCCACCAGATCGAATAGATAGGGCCTTAGAGGTCAACGCCAGAAGCATAAAATACAGTAAAGATGCAACAGTTTTTCCATCGTATAACAGGAATAATTGCAACCAGTGTGAAGGTAATGGTGATTTCTACGTTCCGTGCAATCTAGGCTTCACTCTAGGGCGTCGCTCCACCAGGTCGAATAGCTAGGGCCTAAGAAGTCAACGCCAGAAGCATAGAATACAATATAAATACAACGGTTTTTCCATCGTATATAATGTATATTTGCAAACAGTGTGAAAGTAATGGTCGTTTCTACGTTCCGGGCAACCTAGGCTTCACTCTAGGGCGTAGCTCCACCAGATCGAATAGCTCCGGCCTTAGAAGTCAACGCCTGATGCATAAAATACAATAAAGGTACAAGAGCTTTACCATCGTGTATCAGAAGTAATTGCAACCAGTGTGAAAGTAATGGCCATTTCTACTTTCCGGGCAACCTAGGCGTCACTCTAGGGCGTTGCTCCACCACATCTAATAACTGCGGCCTTAGAAGTCAACGCCAGGAGCATAAAATACAATATAAATACAACAGCTTTGCCATCGTATAAAATGAATAATTGCAAACAGTGTGAAAGTAATGGTCATTTCTACGTTCCGAGCAACCTAGGTTTCACTCTAGGGCGTTGCTCCACCAGATCGAATACCCAGGCCTTAGAAGTCAACGCCAGAAGCATAAAATACGATAAAGATGCAACAGTTTTTCCAATGTATAAAACGAATAATTGCAACCAGTGTGAAAGTTATGGTCATTTCTTCATTCCGAGCAACCTAGGCTTCACTCTAAGGCGTTGCTCCAACAGATCGAATAGTTAGGGTATTAGAAGTCAACGCCAGAAGCATAAAATGCAATGAAGATGCAACAGTTTTTCCATCGTATAGCACGGCTAATTGCAACCTGTGTGAAGGTTATGGTCATTTCTACGTTCCGGGCAACCTAGGCTTCACTGTAGGGCGTTGCTCCACCAGATCGAATAGTTAGGGCCTTAGAAGTCAACGCCAGAAGCATTAAATACAATGAAGATGAAACAGTTGTTCCATCGTATACCAGGAATAATTGCAACCAGTGTGAAGGTAATGGTATGTTCTACGTTCCGGGCAACCTAGGCTTCACTGTAGGGCGGTGCTCCACCAGATAAAGTAGTTGGGGCCTAAGAAGTCAACGCCAGAAGCATAAAATACAATATAATTGCAACAGCTTTTCCATCGTATATAATGTATATTTGCAAACAGTGTGAAAGTAATGGTCATTTCTACGTTTCGGGCAACCTAGGCTTCACTCTACGGCGTTGCTCCACGAGATCGAATAATTAGGGACTTAGAACTCAACGCCAGAAGAATAAAATACAATTAAAATGCCACAGTTTTTCCATCGTATAACAGGAATAACTGCAACCAGTGTGAAAGTAATGGTCATTTCACCGTTCCGGGCAACATAGGCTTCACTCTAGGGCGTTGCTCCATCAGATCGAATAGCTAGAATCTTTGAAGTCAACGCCCGAAACATAAAATACAATATAAATACAACAGTTTTTCCATCGTATAAAACGAATTATAGCAACCAGCGTGAAAGTGATGGTCATTTCTACGATACGGGCAACCTAGGCTTCACTCTAGGGCGTTGTTCCACCAGATCGAATAGTTAGGGCGCAAGAAGTCGACGCCAGGGGCATAAAATACAATATAAATACAACAGCTATTCCATCGTAGAAAACGAAGAATTGCAACCAGTATGAAAGTTATGGACATTTCTACGTTCCGGGCAACCTAGGCTTCTCCCTAGGGCGTTAGTCCACCAGATCGTATGGTTAGGGCCTTAGAAGTCAACGCCCGAAGCATAAAATGCAATAAAAATACAACAGTTTTTCCATCGTATAACAGGATTAATTGCAACCAGTATGAAAGTGATGGTCATTTCTACGTTCCGGGAAACCTAGGCTTCACTCTAGGGCGTTGCTCCACTAGATCGAGTAGCTAGGGCCTTAGAAGTCAACGCCAGAAGCATAAAATACAATATAAATACAACAGCTTTTCCATCGTATAAAACGAGTAATTGCGACGAGTGTGAAAGTTATGGTCATTTCTACGTTCCGAGCACCCTAGGCGTCACTCTGGGGCGTTGTTCCACCACATCTAATAGCTACGGCCTTAGAAGTCAACCCCAGACGAATAAAATACAGTAAAGGTGCAACAGCTTTTCCATCGTACAAAACGAATAATTGCAACCAGTGTGAAAGTTATGGTCATTTCTACTTTCCGGGAAACCTAGGCTTCACCCTAGGGCGTCGCTCCAACAGATTGAATAGTTAGGAGCTTAGAAGTCAATGCCCGAAGCATAAAATGCAATAAAAATACAACAGTTTTTCCATCATATAACAGGAATATTTGCAAACAGATTGAAAGTGATGGTCATTTCTACGTTCCGGGCAACCTAGGATTCACTCTCGGGCGTTTTTCCACCAGATCGAACAGTTAGTGCCTAAGAAGTCAACGCCAGAAGCATAAATTCCAATATAAATGTAACAGCTTTTCCATCGTATAAAACGAATGATAGCAACCAGTGTGAAAGTTATGGTCATTTCTACGTTCCGGCAACCTAGGCTTCACTCTAGGGCGTTGCTCCACCAGACCGAATAGTTAGGCCCTTAGAAGTCAACGCCGGAAGCATAAAATACAACATAAATACAACAGCTTTTCCATCGCATATAATGTATATTTGCAAACAGTGTGAAAGTAATGGTCATTTCCACGTTCCCAGCTACCTAGGCCTCACTCTAGGGCGTGGCTCCACCAGATCGAATAGTTAGGGTCTTAGAAGTCAGCGCCAGAAGCATAAAATACAATATAAACACAACGGCTTTTACGTCGTATAGAAGGAATAATTGCAACCAGTGTTAAAGTTGTGGTCATTTCTACGTTCCGAGCAACCTATGATTCACTCTAGGGCGTTGGTCCACCAGACCGAATAGTTAGGGACTTAGAAAGCAACGCCAGAAGCATAAAATACAATATAAATACAACAGTTGTTCCATCGTGTAACAGGAATAATTGCAACCAGTGTGAACGATATGGTCATTTCTACGATCCGCGCAACCTTGGATTCACTCTAGGGCGATGGTCCACCAGATCCAATAGTTAGGGCCTAAGAAGTCAGCGACAGTAGCACCAAATACAAAATAAATATAACAGTTTTTCCATCGTATAAAACGAATAATTGCAACCAGTCTGAAAGTAATGGTCATTTCTACGTGCCGGGCAACCTAGGCTTCACTCTAGGGCGTAGCTCCACCAGATCGAATAGCTCCGGCCTTAGAAGTCAACGCCTGAAGCATAAAATACAATAAAGGTACAACAGCTTTACCATCGTGTATCAGAAGTAATTGCAACCAGTGTGAAAGTAATGGCCATTTCTACTTTCCGGGCAACCTAGGCGTCACTCTAGGGCGTAGCTCCACCACATGTAATAACTGCGGCCTTAGAAGTCAACGCCAGGAGCATAAAATACAATATAAATACAACAGCTTTGCCATCGTATAAAATGAATAATTGCAAACAGTGTGAAAGTAATGGTCATTTCTACGTTCCGAGCAACCTAGGTTTCACTCTAGGGCGTTGCTCCACCAGATCGAATACCCAGGGCCTTAGAAGTCAACGCCAGAAGCATAAAATACGATAAAGATGCAACAGCTTTTCCATCGCATATAATGTATATTTGCAAACAGTGTGAAAGTAATGGTCATATCCACGTTCCGAGCAACCTAGGCTTCACTCTAGGGCGTTGCTCCACCAGATCGAATAGTTAGGGTCTTAGAAGTCAGCGCCAGAAGCATAAAATACAATATAAACACAACGGCTTTTACGTCGTATAGAAGGAATAATTGCTACCAGTGTTAAAGTTGTGGTCATTTCTACGTTCCGAGCAACCTATGATTCACTCTAGGGCGTTGGTCCACCAGACCGAATAGTTAGGGCCTTAGAAAGCAACGCCAGAAGCATAGAATACAATATAAATACAACAGTTGTTCCATCGTGTAACAGGAATAATTGCAATCAGTGTGAACGATATGGTCATTTCTACAATCCGCGCAACCTTGGATTCACTCTAGGGCGTTGGTCCACCAGATCCAATAGTTAGGGCCTAAGAAGTCAGCAACGGTAGCACCAAATACAAAATAAATATAACAGTTTTTCCATCGTATAAAACGAATAATTGCAACCAGTCTGAAAGTAATGGTCATTTCTACGTGCCGGGCAACCTAGGCTTCACTCTAGGGCGTTGCTCCACCAGACCGAATAGTTAGGCCCTTAGAAGTCAACGCCGGAAGCATAAAATACAACATAAATACAACAGCTTTTCCATCGCATATAATGTATATTTGCAAACAGTGTGAAAGTAATAGTTATTTCTACGATCCGCGTAACCTAGGCTTCACTCTCGGGAGTAGCTCCACCACTTCGAATAGCTCCGGCCTTAGAAGTCAACGCCTGAAGCATAAAATGCAATAAAAATACAACAGTTTTTCCATCGTATAACAGGATTAATTGCAACCAGTATGAAAGTGATGGTCATTTCTACGTTCCGGGAAACCTAGGCTTAACTCTAGGGCGTTGCTCCACAAGATCGAATAGCTCCGGCCTTAGAAGTCAACGCCTGAAGCATAAAATACAATAAAGATACAACAGCTTTTCCATCGTGTATCAGAAGTAATTGCAACCAGTGTGAAAGTAATGGCCATTTCTACTTTCCGGGCAACCTAGGCGTCACTCTAGGGCGTTGCTCCACCACATCTAATAACTACGGCCTTAGAAGTCAACGCCAGGAGCATAAAATACAATATAAATACAACAGCTTTGCCATCGTATAAAATGAATAATTGCAAACAGTGTGAAAGTAATGGTCATTTCTACGTTCCGAGCAACCTAGGTTTCACTCCAGGGCGTTGCTCCACCAGATCGAATAGCCAGGGCCTTAGAAGTCAACGCCAGAAGCATAAAATACAATATAAATGCAACAGCTTTTCCATCGTATGAAACGAATAGTTGCAACCAGTGTGAAAGTTATGGTCACTTCTACGTTCCGGTCAACCTTGGCTTCTCTCTAGGGCGTTGATCCGCCAGATCGAATAGTTAGGGCCTTAGAAGTCAACGCCAGAAGCATAAGATACAATATAAATACAACAGTTTTTCCATCGTATAACAGGTATAATTGCAGCGAGTGTGAAAGATATGGTCATTTCTACGTTCCTGACAACCTAGGCTTCACTCTAGGGCGTTGTTCCACCAGATCGAATAGTTAGGGCCTAAGATGTCAACGCCAGAAGCATAAACCACGATATATGCACAACAGTATACCATCGTATAAAACGAATAATTGCAACCAGTGTGAAAGTGATGGTCATTTCTACGATCGAGGCAACCTAGGCTTCACTCTAGGGCGTTGTTCCACCAGATCGAATAGCTACGGCCATAGAAGTCAACGCCTGAAGCATAAAATACAACAAAAATAAAACATATTTTTCATCGTATAACAGGAATAATTGTAACCAGTGTGAAAGGAATGGTCATTTCTACGTTCCGGGCAACCAAGGCTTCACTCTAGGGCGTCGTTCCACCAGATCGAATAGTTCGGGCTCAAGAAGTCAACGCCAGGGGCATAAAATACAATATAAATACAAGAGCTGTTCCATCGTTTAAAACGAAGAATTGCAACCAGTATGAAAGTTATGGTCATTTCTACGTTCCGGGCTACCTAGGCTTCACTCTAGCTCGTTGTTCCACCAAATCGAATATTTAGGGCCTAAGAAGTCAACGCCAGAAGCATAAGATACGATATATGTCCAACAGTTTTTCCGTCGTATAAAACGAATAATTGCAACCACTGTGAAAGTAATGGCCATTTATACGTTCCGGGTATCCTTGACATAACTCTGAGGTAATGCTCCACCAGATCGAATACATAGGACCTTGGGAGTCAACACCAGAAGCATAAAATACAATATAAATATAACCATTTTTACGTCGTATAAAACGAGTAATAGCAACCAGTGTGAAAGTGATGGTCATTTCTACGATCCGGGCAACCTAGGCTTCACTCTAGGGCGTTTTTCCACCAGATTGAATAGTTAAGGCGCAAGAAGTCGACGCCAGGGGCATAAAATACAATATAAATACAACCGCTATTCCATCGTATAAAACGAAGAATTGCAACCAGTATGAAAGTTATTGTCATTTCTACGTTCCGGGCAACCTAGGCTTCTCCCTAGGGCGTTAGTCCACCAGATCGTATGGTTAGGGCCTTAGAAGTCAACTCCCGAAGCATAAAATACAATAAAAATACAACAGTTTTTACATCCTATAACAGGAGTAATTGCAACCAGTGTGAAAGAGATGGTCATTTCTACGTACCGGGCTACCTAGGCTTCACGCTAGCTCGTTGTTCCACCAAATCGAAGAGTTAGGGCTTAAGATGTCAACGCCGGAAGCATAAAATACGATATATGTACAACAGTCTTTCCATCGTATAAAACGAATAATTGCAACCACTGTGAAAGTAATGGCCATTTCAACATTCCGGGCAACCTAGGCTTCACTCTAGGGCGTTGGTCCACCAGATCCAATGGCTAGGGCCTAAGAAGTCAACGCTAAAAGCATAAAATACAATAAAAATACAACAGTTTTTTCATCGTATAAAACGAATAATTGCAACCAGTGCGAAAGTTATGGTCATTTCTACGATCCGGGCAACCTAGGCTTCACTCTAGGGCGTTGTTCCACGAGATCGAATAGTTAGGGCCTAAGAAGTCAACGCCAGGAGCATAAAATACAATAAAAATACAACAGCTTTTCCATCGTATAACGGGAATAATTCTAACCAATGTGAAAGTGATGGTCATTTCTACGTTCCGGGCACCCGAGCCTTCAGCATCGGGCGTTGGTCCACCAGATCCAATAGCTAGGGCCTAAGAAGTCAACGCTAGAAGCATAAAATACAATAAAAATACAACAGCTTTTCCATCGCATAACAGGAATAATTGCAACAAACATGAGGGTAATTGTCATCTCTACGTTCCGGGCAAACTAGGCTTCACTCTAGGGCGTTGCTCGACCAGATCGAATAGTTAGGGCCTAAGAGGTCAACGGCAGAAGCATAAAATACAAATTAAATACAACAGCTTTTCCATCATATAAAACGAATAATTGCAACCAGTGTGAATGTTATGGTCATTAATACGTTCAGGGCAACCTAGGCTTCACTCTAGGGCGTTGGTCCACCAGATCCAATAGCTAGGGCCTAACAATTCAACGCCAGAAGCATAAAATACAATGAAAATATAACAGTTTTTTCATCGTATAAAACGGATAATTGCAACAAGCGTGAAGGTAATGGTCAGTTCTACGTTCCGGGCAATCTAGGATTAACTCTAGGGCGTTGCTGCACCAGATCGTATAGTTAGGGCCGAAGAAGTCAACGCCTGAAGCATAAAATACAATATAAATACAACAGCTTTTCCATCGTATAAAACGAATAATAGCAACCAGCGTGAAAGTTATGGTCACTTCTACGTTCCGGTCAACCTTGGCTTCACTCTAGGGCGTTGCTCCGCCAGATCGAATAGTTAGGGCCTTAGAAGTCAACGCCAGACGCATAAGATACAATATAAATACAACAGTTTTTCCATCGTATAACAGGTATAATTGCAGCCAGTGTGAAAGATATGGTCATTTCTACGTTCCTGACAACCTAGGCTTCACTCTAGGGCGTTGTTCCACCATATCGAATAGTTAGGGCCTAAGAAGTCAACGCCAGAAGCATAACCCACGATATATGCACAACAGTATACCATCGTATAAAACGAATAATTGCAACCAGTGTGAAAGTGATGGTCATTTCTACGATCCAGGCAACCTAGGCTTCACTCTAGGGCGTTGTTCCACCAGATGGAATAGCTACGGCCATAGAAGTCAACGCCTGAAGCATAAAATACAACAAAAATAAAACATATTTTTCATCGTATAACAGGAATAATTGTAACCAGTGTGAAAGTAATGGTCACTTCTACGTTCCGGGCAACCAAGGCTTCACCCTAGGGCGTCGTTCCACCAGATCGAATAGCTAGGGCTCAAGAAGTCAACGCCAGGGGCATAAAATACAATATAAATACAAGAGCTATTCCATCGTTTAAAACGAAGAATTGCAACCAGTATGGAAGGTATGGTCATTTCTACGTTCCGGGCTACCTAGGCTTCACTCTAGCTTGTTGTTCCACCAAATCGAATAGTTAGGGCCTAAGAAGTCAACGCCAGAAGCATAAAATACGATATATGTACAACAGTTTTTCCATCGTATAAAACGAATAATTGCAACCACTGTGAAAGTAATGGCCATTTCAACATTCCGGTCAACCTAGGCTTCACTCTAGGGCGTTGGTCCACCAGATCCAATGGCTAGGGCCTAAGAAGTCAACGCTAAAAGCATAAAATACAATAAAAATACAACAGTTTTTTCATCGTATAAAACGAATAATTGCAACCAGTGCGAAAGTTATGGTCATTTCTACGGTCCGGGCAACCTAGGTTTCACTCTAGGGCGTTGTTCCACCAGATCGAGTAGTTAGGGCCTAAGAAGTCAACGCCAGGAGCATAAAATACAATAAAAATGCAACAGCTTTTCCATCGTATAACGGGAATAATTGTAACCAGTGTGAAAGTGATGGTCATTTCTACGTTCCGGGCACCCGAGGCTTCACCATGGGGCGTTGGTCCACCAGATCCAATAGCTAGGGCCTAAGAAGTCAACGCCAGGAGCATAAAATACAATAAAAATACAACTGTTTTTACATCGTATAACAGGATAATTGCATCCAGTGTGAAAGTAATTCTTCATTTCTATGTTCCGGGCATCATAGGCTTCACTCTAGGGCGTTGCTCCACTACATCGAATAGCTACGGCCCTAGAAAGCAACGCAAGACGCATAAAATACAATAAAAGTGCAACACTTTTTCCATCGCATAACAGGAATAATTGCAACCAGTGTGAAAGTGATGGCCATTTCTACGTTCCGTGCAACCTAGGCTTCACTATAGGCGTTGCTCCACCAGATCCAATAGTTCGGACCTAATAAGTCAACGCCAGAAGCGTAAGATGCAATAAAAATACAACAGTCTTTTCATCGTATTACAGGAATAATTGCAACAAGCGTGAGGGTAATTGTCATCTCTACGTTCCGGGCAATCTAGACTTCACTCTAGGGCGTTGCTCGACCAGATCGAATAGTTAGGGCCTAAGAGGTCAACGGCAGAAGCATAAAATACAAATTAAATACAACAGCTATTCCATCGTATAAAACGAAGAATTGCAACCAGTATGAAAGTTATTGTCATTTCTACGTTCCGGGCAACCTAGGCTTCTCCCTAGGGCGTTAGTCCACCAGATCGTATGGTTAGGGCCCTAGAAGTCAACTCCCGAAGCATAAAATACATTAAAAATACCATAGTTTTTACATCGTATAATAGGAATAATTGCATCCAGTGTGAAATTTATGGAGATTTCTACATTCCGAGCAACCTAGTCTTCACTCTAGGGCGTTGCTCCACCAGATCGAATAGTTAGGGCCTTAGAAGTCAACGTCAGAAGCATAAAATACAATAAAGATGCAACAGTTTTTCCATCGTATAGCAGGAATAATTTGCAACGAGTGTGATAGTAGTGGTCATTTCTGCGTTCCGGGCAACCTAGGTTTCACTCCAGGGCGTTGCTCCACCAGATCGAATAGATACGGACTAAGAAGTCAACGTCAGAAGCATAAAATACGATAGAGATGCAACAGTTTTTCCATCGTATAAAACGAATAATTGCAACCAGTGTGAAAGTTATGGTCATTTCTACATTCCGAGCAACCTAGGCTTCACTCTAGGGCGTTGCTCCACCAGATCGAATAGTTTGGGCCTTAGAAGTCAATGCCCCAAGCATAAAATGCAATAAAAATGCAACAGTTTTTCCATCGTATAGCAGGAATAATTTGCATCCAGTGTTATAGTAATAGTCATTTCTACGTTCCGGGCAACCTAGGCTTCACTCTACGGCGTTGTACCACGAGATCGAATAGTTAGGGCCTAAGAAGTCAACACCAGAAGAATAAAATACAAAATAAACACAACAGCCTTTACACCGTATAAAACGAGTAAATGCAACCTGTGTGAAGGTTATGGTCATATCCACGTTCCGGGTAACCTAGGCTTCACAGTAGGGCGTTGCTCCACCAGACCGAATAGTTAGGCCCTTAGAAGTCAACGCCGGAAGCATAAAATACAACATAAATACAACAGCTTTTCCATCGCATATAATGTATATTTGCAAACAGTGTGAAAGTAATAGTTATTTCTACGATCCGCGTAACCTAGGCTTCACTCTCGGGAGTAGCTCCACCACTTCGAATAGCTCCGGCCTTAGAAGTCAACGCCTGAAGCATAAAATGCAATAAAAATACAACAGTTTTTCCATCGTATAACAGGATTAATTGCAACCAGTATGAAAGTGATGGTCATTTCTACGTTCCGGGAAACCTAGGCTTAACTCTAGGGCGTTGCTCCACAAGATCGAATAGCTCCGGCCTTAGAAGTCAACGCCTGAAGCATAAAATACAATAAAGATACAACAGCTTTTCCATCGTGTATCAGAAGTAATTGCAACCAGTGTGAAAGTAATGGCCATTTCTACTTTCCGGGCAACCTAGGCGTCACTCTAGGGCGTTGCTCCACCACATCTAATAACTACGGCCTTAGAAGTCAACGCCAGGAGCATAAAATACAATATAAATACAACAGCTTTGCCATCGTATAAAATGAATAATTGCAAACAGTGTGAAAGTAATGGTCATTTCTACGTTCCGAGCAACCTAGGTTTCACTCCAGGGCGTTGCTCCACCAGATCGAATAGCCAGGGCCTTAGAAGTCAACGCCAGAAGCATAAAATACAATATAAATGCAACAGCTTTTCCATCGTATGAAACGAATAGTTGCAACCAGTGTGAAAGTTATGGTCACTTCTACGTTCCGGTCAACCTTGGCTTCTCTCTAGGGCGTTGATCCGCCAGATCGAATAGTTAGGGCCTTAGAAGTCAACGCCAGAAGCATAAGATACAATATAAATACAACAGTTTTTCCATCGTATAACAGGTATAATTGCAGCGAGTGTGAAAGATATGGTCATTTCTACGTTCCTGACAACCTAGGCTTCACTCTAGGGCGTTGTTCCACCAGATCGAATAGTTAGGGCCTAAGATGTCAACGCCAGAAGCATAAACCACGATATATGCACAACAGTATACCATCGTATAAAACGAATAATTGCAACCAGTGTGAAAGTGATGGTCATTTCTACGATCGAGGCAACCTAGGCTTCACTCTAGGGCGTTGTTCCACCAGATCGAATAGCTACGGCCATAGAAGTCAACGCCTGAAGCATAAAATACAACAAAAATAAAACATATTTTTCATCGTATAACAGGAATAATTGTAACCAGTGTGAAAGGAATGGTCATTTCTACGTGCCGGGCAACCTAGGCTTCACTCTAGGGCGTTGCTCCACCAGACCGAATATTTAGGCCCTTAGAAGTCAACGCCGGAAGCATAAAATACAACATAAATACAACAGCTTTTCCATCGCATATAATGTATATTTGCAAACAGTGTGAAAGTAATAGTTATTTCTACGATCCGCGTAACCTAGGCCTCACTCTCGGGAGTAGCTCCACCACTTCGAATAGCTCCGGCCTTAGAAGTCAATGCCTGAAGCATAAAATACAATAAAGGTACAACAGCTTTTCCATCGTATACCAGGAATAATTGCAACCTGTGTGAACGTAATGGTCATTTCTACGTTCCGTGCAATCTAGGCTTCACTCCAGGGTGTTGCTCCATCACATCTAATAACTACGGCCTTAGAAGTCAACGCCAGGAGCATAAAATACAATATAAATACAACAGCTTTTCAATCGTATATAATGTATATTTGCAAACAGTGTGAAAGTTATGGCCATTTCTTCGTTGCGGGCACCTTAGGCTTAACACTAGGGCGTTGCTCCACAAGATCGAATAGCTCCGGCCTTAGAAGTCAACGCCTGAAGCATAAAATACAATAAAGATACAACAGCTTTTCCATCGTGTATCAGAAGTAATTGCAACCAGTGTGAAAGTAATGGCCATTTCTACTTTCCGGGCAACCTAGGCGTCACTCTAGGGCGTTGCTCCACCACATCTAATAACTACGGCCTTAGAAGTCAACGCCAGGAGCATAAAATACAATATAAATACAACAGCTTTGCCATCGTATAAAATGAATAATTGCAAACAGTGTGAAAGTAATGGTCATTTCTACGTTCCGAGCAACCTAGGTTTCACTCCAGGGCGTTGCTCCACCAGATCGAATAGCCAGGGCCTTAGAAGTCAACGCCAGAAGCATAAAATACGATAAAGATGCAACAGTTTTTCCATTGTATAAAACGAATAGTTGCAACCAGTGTGAAAGTTATGGTCATTTCTACGTTTCGGGCAACCTAGGCTTCACTCTAGGGCGTTGTTCCACCAGATCGAATAGTTAGGGCCTAAGAAGTCAACGCCAGAAGCATAAAATACAATATAAATGCAACAGCTTTTCCATCGTATGAAACGAATAGTTGCAACCAGTGTGAAAGTTATGGTCACTTCTACGTTCCGGTCAACCTTGGCTTCTCTCTAGGGCGTTGATCCGCCAGATCGAATAGTTAGGGCCTTAGAAGTCAACGCCAGAAGCATAAGATACAATATAAATACAACAGTTTTTCCATCGTATAACAGGTATAATTGCAGCGAGTGTGAAAGATATGGTCATTTCTACGTTCCTGACAACCTAGGCTTCACTCTAGGGCGTTGTTCCACCAGATCGAATAGTTAGGGCCTAAGAAGTCAACGCCAGAAGCATAAACCACGATATATGCACAAGAGTATACCATCGTATAAAACGAATAATTGCAACCAGTGTGAAAGTGATGGTCATTTCTACGATCGAGGCAACCTAGGCTTCACTCTAGGGCGTTGTTCCACCAGATCGAATAGCTACGGCCATAGAAGTCAACGCCTGAAGCATAAAATACAACAAAAATAAAACATATTTTTCATCGTATAACAGGAATAATTGTAACCAGTGTGAAAGGAATGGTCATTTCTACGTTCCGGGCAACCAAGGCTTCACTCTAGGGCGTCGTTCCACCAGATCGAATAGTTCGGGCTCAAGAAGTCAACGCCAGGGGCATAAAATACAATATAAATACAAGAGCTGTTCCATCGTTTAAAACGAAGAATTGCAACCAGTATGAAAGTTATGGTCATTTCTACGTTCCGGGCTACCTAGGCTTCACTCTAGCTCGTTGTTCCACCAAATCGAATATTTAGGGCCTAAGAAGTCAACGCCAGAAGCATAAGATACGATATATGTCCAACAGTTTTTCCGTCGTATAAAACGAATAATTGCAACCACTGTGAAAGTAATGGCCATTTATACGTTCCGGGTATCCTTGACATAACTCTGAGGTAATGCTCCACCAGATCGAATACATAGGACCTTGGGAGTCAACACCAGAAGCATAAAATACAATATAAATATAACCATTTTTACGTCGTATAAAACGAGTAATAGCAACCAGTGTGAAAGTGATGGTCATTTCTACGATCCGGGCAACCTAGGCTTCACTCTAGGGCGTTTTTCCACCAGATTGAATAGTTAGGGCGCAAGAAGTCGACGCCAGGGGCATAAAATACAATATAAATACAACCGCTATTCCATCGTATAAAACGAAGAATTGCAACCAGTATGAAAGTTATTGTCATTTCTACGTTCCGGGCAACCTAGGCTTCTCCCTAGGGCGTTAGTCCACCAGATCGTATGGTTAGGGCCTTAGAAGTCAACTCCCGAAGCATAAAATACAATAAAAATACAACAGTTTTTACATCCTATAACAGGAGTAATTGCAACCAGTGTGAAAGAGATGGTCATTTCTACGTACCGGGCTACCTAGGCTTCACGCTAGCTCGTTGTTCCACCAAATCGAAGAGTTAGGGCTTAAGATGTCAACGCCGGAAGCATAAAATACGATATATGTACAACAGTCTTTCCATCGTATAAAACGAATAATTGCAACCACTGTGAAAGTAATGGCCATTTCAACATTCCGGGCAACCTAGGCTTCACTCTAGGGCGTTGGTCCACCAGATCCAATGGCTAGGGCCTAAGAAGTCAACGCTAAAAGCATAAAATACAATAAAAATACAACAGTTTTTTCATCGTATAAAACGAATAATTGCAACCAGTGCGAAAGTTATGGTCATTTCTACGATCCGGGCAACCTAGGCTTCACTCTAGGGCGTTGTTCAACGAGATCGAATAGTTAGGGCCTAAGAAGTCAACGCCAGGAGCATAAAATACAATAAAAATACAACAGCTTTTCCATCGTATAACGGGAATAATTCTAACCAATGTGAAAGTGATGGTCATTTCTACGTTCCGGGCACCCGAGGCTTCAGCATCGGGCGTTGGTCCACCAGATCCAATAGCTAGGGCCTAAGAAGTCAACGCTAGAAGCATAAAATACAATAAAAATACAACAGCTTTTCCATCGCATAACAGGAATAATTGCAACAAACATGAGGGTAATTGTCATCTCTACGTTCCGGGCAAACTAGGCTTCACTCTAGGGCGTTGCTCGACCAGATCGAATAGTTAGGGCCTAAGAGGTCAACGGCAGAAGCATAAAATACAAATTAAATACAACAGCTTTTCCATCATATAAAACGAATAATTGCAACCAGTGTGAATGTTATGGTCATTAATACGTTCAGGGCAACCTAGGCTTCACTCTAGGGCGTTGGTCCACCAGATCCAATAGCTAGGGCCTAACAATTCAACGCCAGAAGCATAAAATACAATGAAAATATAACAGTTTTTTCATCGTATAAAACGGATAATTGCAACAAGCGTGAAGGTAATGGTCAGTTCTACGTTCCGGGCAATCTAGGATTAACTCTAGGGCGTTGCTGCACCAGATCGTATAGTTAGGGCCGAAGAAGTCAACGCCTGAAGCATAAAATACAATATAAATACAACAGCTTTTCCATCGTATAAAACGAATAATAGCAACCAGCGTGAAAGTTATGGTCACTTCTACGTTCCGGTCAACCTTGGCTTCACTCTAGGGCGTTGCTCCGCCAGATCGAATAGTTAGGGCCTTAGAAGTCAACGCCAGACGCATAAGATACAATATAAATACAACAGTTTTTCCATCGTATAACAGGTATAATTGCAGCCAGTGTGAAAGATATGGTCATTTCTACGTTCCTGACAACCTAGGCTTCACTCTAGGGCGTTGTTCCACCATATCGAATAGTTAGGGCCTAAGAAGTCAACGCCAGAAGCATAACCCACGATATATGCACAACAGTATACCATCGTATAAAACGAATAATTGCAACCAGTGTGAAAGTGATGGTCATTTCTACGATCCAGGCAACCTAGGCTTCACTCTAGGGCGTTGTTCCACCAGATGGAATAGCTACGGCCATAGAAGTCAACGCCTGAAGCATAAAATACAACAAAAATAAAACATATTTTTCATCGTATAACAGGAATAATTGTAACCAGTGTGAAAGTAATGGTCACTTCTACGTTCCGGGCAACCAAGGCTTCACCCTAGGGCGTCGTTCCACCAGATCGAATAGCTAGGGCTCAAGAAGTCAACGCCAGGGGCATAAAATACAATATAAATACAAGAGCTATTCCATCGTTTAAAACGAAGAATTGCAACCAGTATGGAAGGTATGGTCATTTCTACGTTCCGGGCTACCTAGGCTTCACTCTAGCTTGTTGTTCCACCAAATCGAATAGTTAGGGCCTAAGAAGTCAGCGCCAGAAGCATAAAATACGATATATGTACAACAGTTTTTCCATCGTATAAAACGAATAATTGCAACCACTGTGAAAGTAATGGCCATTTCAACATTCCGGTCAACCTAGGCTTCACTCTAGGGCGTTGGTCCACCAGATCCAATGGCTAGGGCCTAAGAAGTCAACGCCTGAAGCATAAAATACAACAAAAATAAAACATATTTTTCATCGTATAACAGGAATAATTGTAACCAGTGTGAAAGTAATGGTCACTTCTACGTTCCGGGCAACCAAGGCTTCACCCTAGGGCGTCGTTCCACCAGATCGAGTAGTTAGGGCCTAAGAAGTCAACGCCAGGAGCATAAAATACAATAAAAATGCAACAGCTTTTCCATCGTATAACGGGAATAATTGTAACCAGTGTGAAAGTGATGGTCATTTCTACGTTCCGGGCACCCGAGGCTTCACCATGGGGCGTTGGTCCACCAGATCCAATAGCTAGGGCCTAAGAAGTCAACGCCAGGAGCATAAAATACAATAAAAATACAACTGTTTTTACATCGTATAACAGGATAATTGCATCCAGTGTGAAAGTAATTCTTCATTTCTATGTTCCGGGCATCATAGGCTTCACTCTAGGGCGTTGCTCCACTACATCGAATAGCTACGGCCCTAGAAAGCAACGCAAGACGCATAAAATACAATAAAAGTGCAACACTTTTTCCATCGCATAACAGGAATAATTGCAACCAGTGTGAAAGTGATGGCCATTTCTACGTTCCGTGCAACCTAGGCTTCACTATAGGCGTTGCTCCACCAGATCCAATAGTTCGGACCTAATAAGTCAACGCCAGAAGCGTAAGATGCAATAAAAATACAACAGTCTTTTCATCGTATTACAGGAATAATTGCAACAAGCGTGAGGGTAATTGTCATCTCTACGTTCCGGGCAATCTAGACTTCACTCTAGGGCGTTGCTCGACCAGATCGAATAGTTAGGGCCTAAGAGGTCAACGGCAGAAGCATAAAATACAAATTAAATACAACAGCTATTCCATCGTATAAAACGAAGAATTGCAACCAGTATGAAAGTTATTGTCATTTCTACGTTCCGGGCAACCTAGGCTTCTCCCTAGGGCGTTAGTCCACCAGATCGTATGGTTAGGGCCCTAGAAGTCAACTCCCGAAGCATAAAATACATTAAAAATACCATAGTTTTTACATCGTATAATAGGAATAATTGCATCCAGTGTGAAATTTATGGAGATTTCTACATTCCGAGCAACCTAGTCTTCACTCTAGGGCGTTGCTCCACCAGATCGAATAGTTAGGGCCTTAGAAGTCAACGTCAGAAGCATAAAATACAATAAAGATGCAACAGTTTTTCTATCGTATAGCAGGAATAATTTGCAACGAGTGTGATAGTAGTGGTCATTTCTGCGTTCCGGGCAACCTAGGTTTCACTCCAGGGCGTTGCTCCACCAGATCGAATAGATACGGACTAAGAAGTCAACGTCAGAAGCATAAAATACGATAGAGATGCAACAGTTTTTCCATCGTATAAAACGAATAATTGCAACCAGTGTGAAAGTTATGGTCATTTCTACATTCCGAGCAACCTAGGCTTCGCTCTAGGGCGTTGCTCCACCAGATCGAATAGTTTGGGCCTTAGAAGTCAATGCCCCAAGCATAAAATGCAATAAAAATGCAACAGTTTTTCCATCGTATAGCAGGAATAATTTGCATCCAGTGTTATAGTAATAGTCATTTCTACGTTCCGGGCAACCTAGGCTTCACTCTACGGCGTTGTACCACGAGATCGAATAGTTAGGGCCTAAGAAGTCAACACCAGAAGAATAAAATACAAAATAAACACAACAGCCTTTACACCGTATAAAACGAGTAAATGCAACCTGTGTGAAGGTTATGGTCATATCCACGTTCCGGGTAACCTAGGCTTCACAGTAGGGCGTTGCTTCACCAGATCGAAATGTTAGGGCCTAAGAAGTCAACGCCCGAAGCATAAAATACGATATAAATACAACAGCTTTTCCATCATATTAAATTAATAATTGCAACCAGTGTGGCAGTTATGGTCACTTCTACGTTCCGGGCAACCTAGGCTTCACTTTAGGGCGTTGCTCCACCAGATCAAATAGTTAGGGCCTAAGAAGTCAACGCCAGAAGGATAAAATACAACATAAATACAACAGTTTTTCCATCGTATAAAACGAATAATTGCAACCAGTGTGAAAGTTATGGTCATTTCTACATTCCGAGCAACCTAGGCGTCACTCTAGGGCGTTGCTCCAGCAGATCGAATAGTTAGGTCCTTAGAAGTCAACGCCAGAAGCATAAAATACGATATAAATACAACAGCATTTCCATAGTATAAAAGGAATAATTGCAAACAGTGTGAAAGTAATGGTCATTTCTGCGTTCCGGGCAACCTAGGCTTCACTCTACGGCGTTGTTCCACGAGATCGAATAGCTAGGGCCTAAGAAGTCAACACCAGAAGAATAAAATACAAAATAAACACAACAGCCTTTACACCGTATAAAACGAATAATTGCAACCTGTGTGAAGGTTATGGTCATATCTACGTTCCGAGCAACATAGGCTTCACTGTAGGGCGTTGCTCCACCAGATCGAAATGTTAGGGCCTAAGAAGTCAACGCCCGAAGCATAAAATACGATATAAATACAACAGCTTTTCCATCATATTAAATGAATAATTGCAAACACTGTGAAAGAAGTGGTCATTTCTACGTTCCGAGCAACCTAGGCTTCACTCTAGGGCGGTGCTCCACCATATCGCATAGCTACGGCCTTAGAAGCCTACGCCTGAATCACAAAATACAATAAAAATACAACAGTCTTTTCATGGTATAACAGGAATAATTGCAACAAGCGTGAAAGTAATGATCATTTCGGCGTTTCGGGCATCCTAAACTTAACTCTGAGGCATTGCTCCACCAGATCGAATAGTTAGGGCCTAAGAAGCCAACGCCAGAAGCATAAAATACAATATAAATATAACAGTTTTTCCATCGTATAAAACGAATATTAGCAACTAGAGTGAAAGTTATGGTCATTTCAACGTTCCGGGCAATCTAGGCTTCACACTAGGACGTTGCTCCTCCAGATCAATCAGTTAGGGCCTTAGAAGTCAACGCCCGAAGCATAAAATGCAAAATAAATAGAACAGTTTTTCCATTGTATAAAACGAATAATTGCTACCAGTGTAAAAGTTATGGTCATATCTACGTTCCGGGCAACCTAGGCTTCACCCTAGGGCATTGTTCCACCAGATCGAAAAGTTAGGGCCTAAGAAGTGAACGCCAGAAGCATAAAATACAAAATAAATAGAACAGTTTTTCTATTGTATAAAACGAATAATTGCTGCCAGTGTGAAAGTTATGTTCATTTCTACATTCCGAGCAACCTAGGCGTCAGTCTAGGGCGTTGCTCCAGCAGATCGAATAGCTAGGGCCTTAGAAGTCAACGCCAGAAGCATAAAATACAATAAAGATGCAAATGTTTTTCCATCGCATAACAGGAATAACTGCAAACAGTATGAAAGTACTGGTCATTTCAACGTTCCGGGCAACCTAGGCTTCACTCCAGGACGATGCTCCACCAGATCGAATAGTTAGGGACTAAGAAGTCAACGCCAGAAGCATAAAATACAATAAAGATGCAACAGTTGTTCCATCGTATAACAGGGATAACTGCAAACAGTGTGAAAGTACAGGTCATTTCTACGTTCCGGGTAATCCAGGTTTCACTCTAGGGCGTTGCTCCACCAGATGGAATAGCTAGGGACTTAGAATTCAATGCCAGAAGCATAAAATACAAAATAAATAGAACAGTTTTTCCATGTATAAAACGAAGAATTGCTACCAGTGTGAAAGTTATGGTCATTTCTACGTTCCGGGCAACCTAGGCTTCACTCCAGGGCGTTGTTCCACCAGATGGAATAGTTAGGGCCTAAGAAGTCAACGCCCGAAGCATAAAATACGATATAAAAACTACAGCTTTTCCATCGTATAAAACGAATAATTGCTACCAGTGTTAAAGTTATGGTCATTTCTCCGTTCCCGGGAACCTAGACTTCACCCCAGGGCGTTGTCCCGCCAGATCGAATAGTTAGGGCCCAAGAAGTGAACGCCAGAAGCATAAAATACAATATAAATACAACAGTTTTTCCATCATATAACAGGAGTATTTGCAACGACTTTGAAAGTGATGGTAATTTCTACGTTCCGGGAAACTTAGGCTTCACTCTAGGGCGTTGCTCCACTAGATCGAATAGTTAGTGCCTTAGAAGTCAACGCCAGAAGCATAAAATACAATATAAATACAACAGTTTTTCCATCGTATAAAACGAATAATTGCAACCAGTATGGAAGTCAACGTCATTTCTACTTTCCGGGCAACCTAGGCTTCACCCTAGGGCGTTGCTCCAACAGATTGAATAGTTAGAGCCTTAGAAGTCAACGCCGGAAGCATAAAATGCAATAAAAATACAACAGTTTTTCCATCGTATAAAAGGATTAATTGCAACCAGTTTGAAAGTGATGGTCATTTCTACGTTCCGGGCAACCTAGGCTTCACTCTAGGGCGTTGTTCGACCAGTTCGGATAGTTAGGGCCTAAGAAGTGAACGCCAGAAGCATAAAATACAATATAAATACAAAATTTTTTCCATCATATAAAACGAGTAATTGCAACCAGTATGAAAGTTGTGCTCATTTCTACTATCCGGGCAACCTAGGCCACACCCTAGGGCGTTGCTCCAACAGGTTGAATAGTTAGGGCCTTAGAAGTCAATGCCCGAAGCATAAAATGTAATAAAAATACAACAGTTTTTCCATCGTATAAAACGAATAATTGCAACCAGTATGAAGATTAACCTCGTTTCTACTTTCCGGGCAACCTAGGCTTCACCCTAGGGCGTTGCTCCAACGGATTGAATAGTTAGGGCCTTAGAAGTCAACGCCGGTAGCATAAAATGTAATAAAAATACAACAGTTTTTCCATCGTATAAAAGGATTAATTGCAACCACTTTGAGAGTGATGGTAATTTCTACGTTCCGGGCAACCTAGGCTTCACCCTAGGGCGTTGTTCCACCAGATGGAATAGTTAGGGCATAAGAAGTCAACGCCAGAAGCATAAAATACGGTATAAATACAACAGCTTTTCCATCGTATAAAACGAATAATTGCTGGCAGTGTGAATGTTATGGTCATTTCTACGTTCCTGACAACCTAGGCTTCACTGTAGGGTGTTGCTCCACCAAATCGAATAGGTAGGGCCATAGAAGTCAACGCCCGAAGCATAAAATACAATAAATATACAAGAGTTTTTCCATTGTATAACAGGAATAATTGCAACCAGTGTGAATGTGGTGGTCATTTCTACGTTCCGGGCAACCTAGGCTTCACTCTAGGGCGTTGTTCCAACAGATAGAATAGTTAGGGCTTAAGAAGTCAACGCCAAAAGCTGAAAATACAATATAAATATAACAGGTTTTCCATCGTATAAAACGAATAATAGCAACCAGTGTGAAAGTTATGGTTATTTCTCCGTTCCAGGCAACCTAGGCTTCACTCTAGTGCGTTGCACCACCAGATCGAATAGTTAGGGGCTTAGAAGTCAACGCCCGAAGAATAAAATACAAAATAAATAGAACAGCTTTTCCATCGTATAAAATGAATAGTTGCAACCAGTGTGAAAGTTATGGTCACTTCTACGTTCCGGTCAACCTTGGCTTCTCTCTAGGGCGTTGATCCGCCAGATCGAATAGTTAGGGCCTTAGAAGTCAACGCCAGAAGCATAAGATACAATATAAATACAACAGTTTTTCCATCGTATAACAGGTATAATTGCAGCGAGTGTGAAAGATATGGTCATTTCTACGTTCCTGACAACCTAGGCTTCACTCTAGGGCGTTGTTCCACCAGATCGAATAGTTAGGGCCTAAGATGTCAACGCCAGAAGCATAAACCACGATATATGCACAACAGTATACCATCGTATAAAACGAATAATTGCAACCAGTGTGAAAGTGATGGTCATTTCTACGATCGAGGCAACCTAGGCTTCACTCTAGGGCGTTGTTCCACCAGATCGAATAGCTACGGCCATAGAAGTCAACGCCTGAAGCATAAAATACAACAAAAATAAAACATATTTTTCATCGTATAACAGGAATAATTGTAACCAGTGTGAAAGGAATGGTCATTTCTACGTGCCGGGCAACCTAGGCTTCACTCTAGGGCGTTGCTCCACCAGACCGAATATTTAGGCCCTTAGAAGTCAACGCCGGAAGCATAAAATACAACATAAATACAACAGCTTTTCCATCGCATATAATGTATATTTGCAAACAGTGTGAAAGTAATAGTTATTTCTACGATCCGCGTAACCTAGGCCTCACTCTCGGGAGTAGCTCCACCACTTCGAATAGCTCCGGCCTTAGAAGTCAATGCCTGAAGCATAAAATACAATAAAGGTACAACAGCTTTTCCATCGTATACCAGGAATAATTGCAACCTGTGTGAACGTAATGGTCATTTCTACGTTCCGTGCAATCTAGGCTTCACTCCAGGGTGTTGCTCCATCACATCTAATAACTACGGCCTTAGAAGTCAACGCCAGGAGCATAAAATACAATATAAATACAACAGCTTTTCAATCGTATATAATGTATATTTGCAAACAGTGTGAAAGTTATGGCCATTTCTTCGTTGCGGGCACCTTAGGCTTAACACTAGGGCGTTGCTCCACAAGATCGAATAGCTCCGGCCTTAGAAGTCAACGCCTGAAGCATAAAATACAATAAAGATACAACAGCTTTTCCATCGTGTATCAGAAGTAATTGCAACCAGTGTGAAAGTAATGGCCATTTCTACTTTCCGGGCAACCTAGGCGTCACTCTAGGGCGTTGCTCCACCACATCTAATAACTACGGCCTTAGAAGTCAACGCCAGGAGCATAAAATACAATATAAATACAACAGCTTTGCCATCGTATAAAATGAATAATTGCAAACAGTGTGAAAGTAATGGTCATTTCTACGTTCCGAGCAACCTAGGTTTCACTCCAGGGCGTTGCTCCACCAGATCGAATAGCCAGGGCCTTAGAAGTCAACGCCAGAAGCATAAAATACGATAAAGATGCAACAGTTTTTCCATTGTATAAAACGAATAGTTGCAACCAGTGTGAAAGTTATGGTCATTTCTACGTTTCGGGCAACCTAGGCTTCACTCTAGGGCGTTGTTCCACCAGATCGAATAGTTAGGGCCTAAGAAGTCAACGCCAGAAGCATAAAATACAATATAAATGCAACAGCTTTTCCATCGTATGAAACGAATAGTTGCAACCAGTGTGAAAGTTATGGTCACTTCTACGTTCCGGTCAACCTTGGCTTCTCTCTAGGGCGTTGATCCGCCAGATCGAATAGTTAGGGCCTTAGAAGTCAACGCCAGAAGCATAAGATACAATATAAATACAACAGTTTTTCCATCGTATAACAGGTATAATTGCAGCGAGTGTGAAAGATATGGTCATTTCTACGTTCCTGACAACCTAGGCTTCACTCTAGGGCGTTGTTCCACCAGATCGAATAGTTAGGGCCTAAGAAGTCAACGCCAGAAGCATAAACCACGATATATGCACAACAGTATACCATCGTATAAAACGAATAATTGCAACCAGTGTGAAAGTGATGGTCATTTCTACGATCGAGGCAACCTAGGCTTCACTCTAGGGCGTTGTTCCACCAGATCGAATAGCTACGGCCATAGAAGTCAACGCCTGAAGCATAAAATACAACAAAAATAAAACATATTTTTCATCGTATAACAGGAATAATTGTAACCAGTGTGAAAGGAATGGTCATTTCTACGTTCCGGGCAACCAAGGCTTCACTCTAGGGCGTCGTTCCACCAGATCGAATAGTTCGGGCTCAAGAAGTCAACGCCAGGGGCATAAAATACAATATAAATACAAGAGCTGTTCCATCGTTTAAAACGAAGAATTGCAACCAGTATGAAAGTTATGGTCATTTCTACGTTCCGGGCTACCTAGGCTTCACTCTAGCTCGTTGTTCCACCAAATCGAATATTTAGGGCCTAAGAAGTCAACGCCAGAAGCATAAGATACGATATATGTCCAACAGTTTTTCCGTCGTATAAAACGAATAATTGCAACCACTGTGAAAGTAATGGCCATTTATACGTTCCGGGTATCCTTGACATAACTCTGAGGTAATGCTCCACCAGATCGAATACATAGGACCTTGGGAGTCAACACCAGAAGCATAAAATACAATATAAATATAACCATTTTTACGTCGTATAAAACGAGTAATAGCAACCAGTGTGAAAGTGATGGTCATTTCTACGATCCGGGCAACCTAGGCTTCACTCTAGGGCGTTTTTCCACCAGATTGAATAGTTAGGGCGCAAGAAGTCGACGCCAGGGGCATAAAATACAATATAAATACAACCGCTATTCCATCGTATAAAACGAAGAATTGCAACCAGTATGAAAGTTATTGTCATTTCTACGTTCCGGGCAACCTAGGCTTCTCCCTAGGGCGTTAGTCCACCAGATCGTATGGTTAGGGCCTTAGAAGTCAACTCCCGAAGCATAAAATACAATAAAAATACAACATTTTTTACATCCTATAACAGGAGTAATTGCAACCAGTGTGAAAGAGATGGTCATTTCTACGTACCGGGCTACCTAGGCTTCACGCTAGCTCGTTGTTCCACCAAATCGAAGAGTTAGGGCTTAAGATGTCAACGCCGGAAGCATAAAATACGATATATGTACAACAGTCTTTCCATCGTATAAAACGAATAATTGCAACCACTGTGAAAGTAATGGCCATTTCAACATTCCGGGCAACCTAGGCTTCACTCTAGGGCGTTGGTCCACCAGATCCAATGGCTAGGGCCTAAGAAGTCAACGCTAAAAGCATAAAATACAATAAAAATACAACAGTTTTTTCATCGTATAAAACGAATAATTGCAACCAGTGCGAAAGTTATGGTCATTTCTACGATCCGGGCAACCTAGGCTTCACTCTAGGGCGTTGTTCCACGAGATCGAATAGTTAGGGCCTAAGAAGTCAACGCCAGGAGCATAAAATACAATAAAAATACAACAGCTTTTCCATCGTATAACGGGAATAATTCTAACCAATGTGAAAGTGATGGTCATTTCTACGTTCCGGGCACCCGAGGCTTCAGCATCGGGCGTTGGTCCACCAGATCCAATAGCTAGGGCCTAAGAAGTCAACGCTAGAAGCATAAAATACAATAAAAATACAACAGCTTTTCCATCGCATAACAGGAATAATTGCAACAAACATGAGGGTAATTGTCATCTCTACGTTCCGGGCAAACTAGGCTTCACTCTAGGGCGTTGCTCGACCAGATCGAATAGTTAGGGCCTAAGAGGTCAACGGCAGAAGCATAAAATACAAATTAAATACAACAGCTTTTCCATCATATAAAACGAATAATTGCAACCAGTGTGAATGTTATGGTCATTAATACGTTCAGGGCAACCTAGGCTTCACTCTAGGGCGTTGGTCCACCAGATCCAATAGCTAGGGCCTAACAATTCAACGCCAGAAGCATAAAATACAATGAAAATATAACAGTTTTTTCATCGTATAAAACGGATAATTGCAACAAGCGTGAAGGTAATGGTCAGTTCTACGTTCCGGGCAATCTAGGATTAACTCTAGGGCGTTGCTGCACCAGATCGTATAGTTAGGGCCGTAGAAGTCAACGCCTGAAGCATAAAATACAATATAAATACAACAGCTTTTCCATCGTATAAAACGAATAATAGCAACCAGCGTGAAAGTTATGGTCACTTCTACGTTCCGGTCAACCTTGGCTTCACTCTAGGGCGTTGCTCCGCCAGATCGAATAGTTAGGGCCTTAGAAGTCAACGCCAGACGCATAAGATACAATATAAATACAACAGTTTTTCCATCGTATAACAGGTATAATTGCAGCCAGTGTGAAAGATATGGTCATTTCTACGTTCCTGACAACCTAGGCTTCACTCTAGGGCGTTGTTCCACCATATCGAATAGTTAGGGCCTAAGAAGTCAACGCCAGAAGCATAACCCACGATATATGCACAACAGTATACCATCGTATAAAACGAATAATTGCAACCAGTGTGAAAGTGATGGTCATTTCTACGATCCAGGCAACCTAGGCTTCACTCTAGGGCGTTGTTCCACCAGATGGAATAGCTACGGCCATAGAAGTCAACGCCTGAAGCATAAAATACAACAAAAATAAAACATATTTTTCATCGTATAACAGGAATAATTGTAACCAGTGTGAAAGTAATGGTCACTTCTACGTTCCGGGCAACCAAGGCTTCACCCTAGGGCGTCGTTCCACCAGATCGAATAGCTAGGGCTCAAGAAGTCAACGCCAGGGGCATAAAATACAATATAAATACAAGAGCTATTCCATCGTTTAAAACGAAGAATTGCAACCAGTATGGAAGGTATGGTCATTTCTACGTTCCGGGCTACCTAGGCTTCACTCTAGCTTGTTGTTCCACCAAATCGAATAGTTAGGGCCTAAGAAGTCAGCGCCAGAAGCATAAAATACGATATATGTACAACAGTTTTTCCATCGTATAAAACGAATAATTGCAACCACTGTGAAAGTAATGGCCATTTCAACATTCCGGTCAACCTAGGCTTCACTCTAGGGCGTTGGTCCACCAGATCCAATGGCTAGGGCCTAAGAAGTCAACGCTAAAAGCATAAAATACAATAAAAATACAACAGTTTTTTCATCGTATAAAACGAATAATTGCAACCAGTGCGAAAGTTATGGTCATTTCTACGGTCCGGGCAACCTAGGTTTCACTCTAGGGCGTTGTTCCACCAGATCGAGTAGTTAGGGCCTAAGAAGTCAACGCCAGGAGCATAAAATACAATAAAAATGCAACAGCTTTTCCATCGTATAACGGGAATAATTGTAACCAGTGTGAAAGTGATGGTCATTTCTACGTTCCGGGCACCCGAGGCTTCACCATGGGGCGTTGGTCCACCAGATCCAATAGCTAGGGCCTAAGAAGTCAACGCCAGGAGCATAAAATACAATAAAAATACAACTGTTTTTACATCGTATAACAGGATAATTGCATCCAGTGTGAAAGTAATTCTTCATTTCTATGTTCCGGGCATCATAGGCTTCACTCTAGGGCGTTGCTCCACTACATCGAATAGCTACGGCCCTAGAAAGCAACGCAAGACGCATAAAATACAATAAAAGTGCAACACTTTTTCCATCGCATAACAGGAATAATTGCAACCAGTGTGAAAGTGATGGCCATTTCTACGTTCCGTGCAACCTAGGCTTCACTATAGGCGTTGCTCCACCAGATCCAATAGTTCGGACCTAATAAGTCAACGCCAGAAGCGTAAGATGCAATAAAAATACAACAGTCTTTTCATCGTATTACAGGAATAATTGCAACAAGCGTGAGGGTAATTGTCATCTCTACGTTCCGGGCAATCTAGACTTCACTCTAGGGCGTTGCTCGACCAGATCGAATAGTTAGGGCCTAAGAGGTCAACGGCAGAAGCATAAAATACAAATTAAATACAACAGCTATTCCATCGTATAAAACGAAGAATTGCAACCAGTATGAAAGTTATTGTCATTTCTACGTTCCGGGCAACCTAGGCTTCTCCCTAGGGCGTTAGTCCACCAGATCGTATGGTTAGGGCCCTAGAAGTCAACTCCCGAAGCATAAAATACATTAAAAATACCATAGTTTTTACATCGTATAATAGGAATAATTGCATCCAGTGTGAAATTTATGGAGATTTCTACATTCCGAGCAACCTAGTCTTCACTCTAGGGCGTTGCTCCACCAGATCGAATAGTTAGGGCCTTAGAAGTCAACGTCAGAAGCATAAAATACAATAAAGATGCAACAGTTTTTCCATCGTATAGCAGGAATAATTTGCAACGAGTGTGATAGTAGTGGTCATTTCTGCGTTCCGGGCAACCTAGGTTTCACTCCAGGGCGTTGCTCCACCAGATCGAATAGATACGGACTAAGAAGTCAACGTCAGAAGCATAAAATACGATAGAGATGCAACAGTTTTTCCATCGTATAAAACGAATAATTGCAACCAGTGTGAAAGTTATGGTCATTTCTACATTCCGAGCAACCTAGGCTTCACTCTAGGGCGTTGCTCCACCAGATCGAATAGTTTGGGCCTTAGAAGTCAATGCCCCAAGCATAAAATGCAATAAAAATGCAACAGTTTTTCCATCGTATAGCAGGAATAATTTGCATCCAGTGTTATAGTAATAGTCATTTCTACGTTCCGGGCAACCTAGGCTTCACTCTACGGCGTTGTACCACGAGATCGAATAGTTAGGGCCTAAGAAGTCAACACCAGAAGAATAAAATACAAAATAAACACAACAGCCTTTACACCGTATAAAACGAGTAAATGCAACCTGTGTGAAGGTTATGGTCATATCCACGTTCCGGGTAACCTAGGCTTCACAGTAGGGCGTTGCTTCACCAGATCGAAATGTTAGGGCCTAAGAAGTCAACGCCCGAAGCATAAAATACGATATAAATACAACAGCTTTTCCATCATATTAAATTAATAATTGCAACCAGTGTGGCAGTTATGGTCACTTCTACGTTCCGGGCAACCTAGGCTTCACTTTAGGGCGTTGCTCCACCAGATCAAATAGTTAGGGCCTAAGAAGTCAACGCCAGAAGGATAAAATACAACATAAATACAACAGTTTTTCCATCGTATAAAACGAATAATTGCAACCAGTGTGAAAGTTATGGTCATTTCTACATTCCGAGCAACCTAGGCGTCACTCTAGGGCGTTGCTCCAGCAGATCGAATAGTTAGGTCCTTAGAAGTCAACGCCAGAAGCATAAAATACGATATAAATACAACAGCATTTCCATAGTATAAAAGGAATAATTGCAAACAGTGTGAAAGTAATGGTCATTTCTGCGTTCCGGGCAACCTAGGCTTCACTCTACGGCGTTGTTCCACGAGATCGAATAGCTAGGGCCTAAGAAGTCAACACCAGAAGAATAAAATACAAAATAAACACAACAGCCTTTACACCGTATAAAACGAATAATTGCAACCTGTGTGAAGGTTATGGTCATATCTACGTTCCGAGCAACATAGGCTTCACTGTAGGGCGTTGCTCCACCAGATCGAAATGTTAGGGCCTAAGAAGTCAACGCCCGAAGCATAAAATACGATATAAATACAACAGCTTTTCCATCATATTAAATGAATAATTGCAAACACTGTGAAAGAAGTGGTCATTTCTACGTTCCGAGCAACCTAGGCTTCACTCTAGGGCGGTGCTCCACCATATCGCATAGCTACGGCCTTAGAAGCCTACGCCTGAATCACAAAATACAATAAAAATACAACAGTCTTTTCATGGTATAACAGGAATAATTGCAACAAGCGTGAAAGTAATGATCATTTCGGCGTTTCGGGCATCCTAAACTTAACTCTGAGGCATTGCTCCACCAGATCGAATAGTTAGGGCCTAAGAAGCCAACGCCAGAAGCATAAAATACAATATAAATATAACAGTTTTTCCATCGTATAAAACGAATATTAGCAACTAGAGTGAAAGTTATGGTCATTTCAACGTTCCGGGCAATCTAGGCTTCACACTAGGACGTTGCTCCTCCAGATCAATCAGTTAGGGCCTTAGAAGTCAACGCCCGAAGCATAAAATGCAAAATAAATAGAACAGTTTTTCCATTGTATAAAACGAATAATTGCTACCAGTGTAAAAGTTATGGTCATATCTACGTTCCGGGCAACCTAGGCTTCACCCTAGGGCATTGTTCCACCAGATCGAAAAGTTAGGGCCTAAGAAGTGAACGCCAGAAGCATAAAATACAAAATAAATAGAACAGTTTTTCTATTGTATAAAACGAATAATTGCTGCCAGTGTGAAAGTTATGTTCATTTCTACATTCCGAGCAACCTAGGCGTCAGTCTAGGGCGTTGCTCCAGCAGATCGAATAGCTAGGGCCTTAGAAGTCAACGCCAGAAGCATAAAATACAATAAAGATGCAAATGTTTTTCCATCGCATAACAGGAATAACTGCAAACAGTATGAAAGTACTGGTCATTTCAACGTTCCGGGCAACCTAGGCTTCACTCCAGGACGATGCTCCACCAGATCGAATAGTTAGGGACTAAGAAGTCAACGCCAGAAGCATAAAATACAATAAAGATGCAACAGTTGTTCCATCGTATAACAGGGATAACTGCAAACAGTGTGAAAGTACAGGTCATTTCTACGTTCCGGGTAATCCAGGTTTCACTCTAGGGCGTTGCTCCACCAGATGGAATAGCTAGGGACTTAGAATTCAATGCCAGAAGCATAAAATACAAAATAAATAGAACAGTTTTTCCATGTATAAAACGAAGAATTGCTACCAGTGTGAAAGTTATGGTCATTTCTACGTTCCGGGCAACCTAGGCTTCACTCCAGGGCGTTGTTCCACCAGATGGAATAGTTAGGGCCTAAGAAGTCAACGCCCGAAGCATAAAATACGATATAAAAACTACAGCTTTTCCATCGTATAAAACGAATAATTGCTACCAGTGTTAAAGTTATGGTCATTTCTCCGTTCCCGGGAACCTAGACTTCACCCCAGGGCGTTGTCCCGCCAGATCGAATAGTTAGGGCCCAAGAAGTGAACGCCAGAAGCATAAAATACAATATAAATACAACAGTTTTTCCATCATATAACAGGAGTATTTGCAACGACTTTGAAAGTGATGGTAATTTCTACGTTCCGGGAAACTTAGGCTTCACTCTAGGGCGTTGCTCCACTAGATCGAATAGTTAGTGCCTTAGAAGTCAACGCCAGAAGCATAAAATACAATATAAATACAACAGTTTTTCCATCGTATAAAACGAATAATTGCAACCAGTATGGAAGTCAACGTCATTTCTACTTTCCGGGCAACCTAGGCTTCACCCTAGGGCGTTGCTCCAACAGATTGAATAGTTAGAGCCTTAGAAGTCAACGCCGGAAGCATAAAATGCAATAAAAATACAACAGTTTTTCCATCGTATAAAAGGATTAATTGCAACCAGTTTGAAAGTGATGGTCATTTCTACGTTCCGGGCAACCTAGGCTTCACTCTAGGGCGTTGTTCGACCAGTTCGGATAGTTAGGGCCTAAGAAGTGAACGCCAGAAGCATAAAATACAATATAAATACAAAATTTTTTCCATCATATAAAACGAGTAATTGCAACCAGTATGAAAGTTGTGCTCATTTCTACTATCCGGGCAACCTAGGCTACACCCTAGGGCGTTGCTCCAACAGGTTGAATAGTTAGGGCCTTAGAAGTCAATGCCCGAAGCATAAAATGTAATAAAAATACAACAGTTTTTCCATCGTATAAAACGAATAATTGCAACCAGTATGAAGATTAACCTCGTTTCTACTTTCCGGGCAACCTAGGCTTCACCCTAGGGCGTTGCTCCAACGGATTGAATAGTTAGGGCCTTAGAAGTCAACGCCGGTAGCATAAAATGTAATAAAAATACAACAGTTTTTCCATCGTATAAAAGGATTAATTGCAACCACTTTGAGAGTGATGGTAATTTCTACGTTCCGGGCAACCTAGGCTTCACCCTAGGGCGTTGTTCCACCAGATGGAATAGTTAGGGCATAAGAAGTCAACGCCAGAAGCATAAAATACGGTATAAATACAACAGCTTTTCCATCGTATAAAACGAATAATTGCTGGCAGTGTGAATGTTATGGTCATTTCTACGTTCCTGACAACCTAGGCTTCACTGTAGGGTGTTGCTCCACCAAATCGAATAGGTAGGGCCATAGAAGTCAACGCCCGAAGCATAAAATACAATAAATATACAAGAGTTTTTCCATTGTATAACAGGAATAATTGCAACCAGTGTGAATGTGGTGGTCATTTCTACGTTCCGGGCAACCTAGGCTTCACTCTAGGGCGTTGTTCCAACAGATAGAATAGTTAGGGCTTAAGAAGTCAACGCCAAAAGCTGAAAATACAATATAAATATAACAGGTTTTCCATCGTATAAAACGAATAATAGCAACCAGTGTGAAAGTTATGGTTATTTCTCCGTTCCAGGCAACCTAGGCTTCACTCTAGTGCGTTGCACCACCAGATCGAATAGTTAGGGGCTTAGAAGTCAACGCCCGAAGAATAAAATACAAAATAAATAGAACAGCTTTTCCATCGTATAAAATGAATAATTGCAAACAGTGTGAAAGTAATGGTCATTTCTACGTTCCGAGCACCCTAGGCGTCACTCTAGGGCGATGCTCCACCACATCTAATAGCTACGGCCTTAGAAGTCAACGCCAGATGGATAAAACACAATATAAGTACAACAGTTTTTCCATCGTATAAAATGAATAATTGCAAACATTGTGAAAGTAATGGTGATTTCTACGATTCCGGCAACCTAGGCTTCACTCTAGGGCGTTGCTCCACCAGATCGAATAGTTAGATCCTCAGAAGTCAACGCCAGGAGCATAAAATACGATATAAATACAACAGTTTTTCCGTTGTATAAAACGAATAATTGCAACCAGTATGAAACTTATGGTCATTTCTACGTTCCGGGCAACCTGTGCGTCACTCTACGGCGTTGCTCCTCCACATCTAATAGCTACGGCCTTAGAAGTCAACGCCAGAAGCATAAAATACGATATAAATACAACAGCTTTTCCATCATATTAAATGAATAATTGCAAACACTGTGAAAGAAGTGGTCATTTCTACGTTCCGAGCAACCTAGGCTTCACTCTAGGGCGGTGCTCCACCATATCGCATAGCTACGGCCTTAGAAGCCTACGCCTGAAGCACAAAATACAATAAAAATACAACAGTCTTTTCATGGTATAACAGGAATAATTGCAACAAGCGTGAAAGTAATGATCATTTCGGCGTTTCGGGCATCCTAGACTTAACTCTGAGGCATTGCTCCACCAGATCGAATAGTTAGGGCCTAAGAAGCCAACGCCAGAAGCATAAAATACAATATAAATATAACAGTTTTTCCATCGTATAAAACGAATAATTGCTACCAGTGTAAAAGTTATGGTCATATCTACGTTCCGGGCAACCTAGGCTTCACCCTAGGGCGTTGTTCCACCAGATCGAAAAGTTAGGGCCTAAGAAGTGAACGCCAGAAGCATAAAATACAAAATAAATAGAACAGTTTTTCTATTGTATAAAACGAATAATTGCTGCCAGTGTGAAAGTTATGTTCATTTCTACATTCCGAGCAACCTAGGCGTCACTCTAGGGCGTTGCTCCAGCAGATCGAATAGCTAGGGCCTTAGAAGTCAACGCCAGAAGCATAAAATACAATAAAGATGCAAATGTTTTTCCATCGCATAACAGGAATAACTGCAAACAGTATGAAAGTACTGGTCATTTCTACGTTCCGGGCAACCTAGGCTTCACTCCAGGACAATGCTCCACCAGATCGAATAGTTAGGGACTAAGAAGTCAACGCCAGAAGCATAAAATACAATAAAGATGCAACAGTTGTTCCATCGTATAACAGGGATAACTGCAAACAGTGTGAAAGTACAGGTCATTTCTACGTTCCGGGAAACTTAGGCTTCACTCTAGGGCGTTGCTCCACTAGATCGAATAGTTAGTGCCTTAGAAGTCAACGCCAGAAGCATAAAATACAATATAAATACAACAGTCTTTCCATCGTATAAAACGAATAATTGCAACCTGTGTGAAGGTTATGGTCATATATACGTTCCGAGCAACATAGGCTTCACTGTAGGGCGTTGCTCCACCAGATCGAAATGTTAGGGCCTAAGAAGTCAACGCCCGAAGCATAAAATACGATATAAATACAACAGCTTTTCCATCGTATTAAATGAATAATTGCAAACACTGTGAAAGAAGTGGTCATTTCTACGTTCCGAGCAACCTAGGCTTCACTCTACGGCGGTGCTCCACCATATCGCATAGCTACGGCCTTAGAAGCCTACGCCTGAAGCACAAAATACAATAAAAATACAACAGTCTTTTCATGGTATAACAGGAATAATTGCAACAAGCGTGAAAGTAATGATCATTTCGGCGTTTCGGGCATCCTAGACTTAACTCTGAGGCATTGCTCCACCAGATCGAATAGTTAGGGCCTAAGAAGTCAACGCCAGAAGCATAAAATACAATATAAATATAACAGTTTTTCCATCGTATAAAACGAATATTAGCAACTAGAGTGAAAGTTATGGTCATTTCAACGTTCCGGGCAATCTAGGCTTCACACTAGGACGTTGCTCCTCCAGATCAATCAGTTAGGGCCTTAGAAGTCAACGCCCGAAGCATAAAATGCAAAATAAATAGAACAGTTTTTCCATTGTATAAAACGAATAATTGTTACCAGTGTAAAAGTTATGGTCATATCTACGTTCCGGGCAACCTAGGCTTCACCCTAGTGCGTTGTTCCACCAGATCGAAAAGTTAGGGCCTAAGAAGTGAACGCCAGAAGCATAAAATACAAAATAAATAGAACAGTTTTTCTATTGTATAAAACGAATAATTGCTGCCAGTGTGAAAGTTATGTTCATTTCTACATTCCGAGCAACCTAGGCGTCACTCTAGGGCGTTGCTCCAGCAGATCGAATAGCTAGGGCCTTAGAAGTCAACGCCAGAAGCATAAAATACAATAAAGATGCAAATGTTTTTCCATCGCATAACAGGAATAACTGCAAACAGTATGAAAGTACTGGTCATTTCTACGTTCCGGGCAACCTAGGCTTCACTCCAGGACGATGCTCCACCAGATCGAATAGTTAGGGACTAAGAAGTCAACGCCAGAAGCATAAAATACAATAAAGATGCAACAGTTGTTCCATCGTATAACAGGGATAACTGCAAACAGTGTGAAAGTACAGGTCATTTCTACGTTCCGGGTAATCCAGGTTTCACTCTAGGGCGTTGCTCCACCAGATGGAATAGCTAGGGACTTAGAATTCAACGCCAGAAGAATAAAATACAATCTAAGTACAGCAGCTTTTCCACCGAATAAAATGAATAGTTGCATACATTGTGAAAGCAACGGTCATTTCTACGTTCCGGGCAACCTAGGCTTCACTCTATGGCGTTGCCCCACCAGATCGAATAGCTAGGGACTTAGAATTCAATGCCAGAAGCATAAAATACAAAATAAATAGAACAGTTTTTCCATGTATAAAACGAAGAATTGCTACCAGTGTGAAAGTTATGGTCATTTCTACGTTCCGGGCAACCTAGGCTTCACTCCAGGGCGTTGTTCCACCAGATGGAATAGTTAGGGCCTAAGAAGTCAACGCCCGAAGCATAAAATACGATATAAATACTACAGCTTTTCCATCGTATAAAACGAATAATTGCTACCAGTGTTAAAGTTATGGTCATTTCTACGTTCCGGGCAACCAAGGCTTCACTCTAGGGCGTCGTTCCACCAGATGGAATAGTTAGGGCCTAAGAAGTCAACGTCAGGAACATAAAACACGATATAAATACAACAGCTTTCCATCGTATAAAACGAATTATTGCAACCAGTGTGAAGCTTATGGTCATTTCTCCGTTCCGGGCATCCTAGACTTAACTCTGAGGCATTGCTCCACCAGATGGAATAGCTACGACCTTAGAAGTCAAAGCCAGAAGCAGAAAATACAATAAAAATGCAACAGTTTTTCCATCGTATAGCATGCCAAATTGCAACCAGTATGAAAGTAATGATCATTTCGACGTTTCGGGCATCCTAGACTTAACTCTGATGGGTTGCTACACCAGATCGAAGAGTTAGGGCCGTAGAAGTCAGCGCCAGAAGCATAAACTACAAAATAAATGGAACAGTCTCTCCATCGTATAAAACGGATAATTGCAACCTGTGTGTAGGTTATGGTCATATATACGTTCCGGGTAACCTAGGCTTCACTGTAGGGTGTTGCTCCACCAGATCGAATAGCTAGGGACTTAGAATTAAACGCCAGAAGCATAAAATACAATAAAAATACAACAGTTTTTCCATCGTATAACAGGAGTAATTGCAGCCAGTGTGAATGTAATGGTATGTCCTACGTTCCGGGCAACCTAAGCTTCACCCTAGGGCGTTGTTCCACCAGATCGAATAGTCAGGGCCTGAGAAGTCAACGCCCGAAGCATAAAATACGATATAAATACTACAGCTTTTCCATCGTATAAAACGAATAATTGCTACCAGTGTTAAAGTTATGGTCATTTCTACGTTCCGGGCAACCTAGGCTTCACTCTAGGGCGTCGTTCCACCAGATGGAATAGTTAGGGCCTAAGAAGTCAACGTCAGGAACATAAAACACGATATAAATACAACAGCTTTCCATCGTATAAAACGAATTATTGCAACCAGTGTGAAGCTTATGGTCATTTCTCCGTTCCGGGCATCCTAGACTTAACTCTGAGGCATTGCTCCACCAGATGGAATAGCTACGACCTTAGAAGTCAAAGCCAGAAGCAGAAAATACAATAAAAATGCAACAGTTTTTCCATCGTATAGCATGCCAAATTGCAACCAGTATGAAAGTAATGATCATTTCGACGTTTCGGGCATCCTAGACTTAACTCTGATGGGTTGCTACACCAGATCGAAGAGTTAGGGCCGTAGAAGTCAGCGCCAGAAGCATAAACTACAAAATAAATGGAACAGTCTCTCCATCGTATAAAACGGATAATTGCAACCTGTGTGTAGGTTATGGTCATATATACGTTCCGGGTAACCTAGGCTTCACTGTAGGGTGTTGCTCCACCAGATCGAATAGCTAGGGACTTAGAATTAAACGCCAGAAGCATAAAATACAATAAAAATACAACAGTTTTTCCATCGTATAACAGGAGTAATTGCAGCCAGTGTGAATGTAATGGTATGTCCTACGTTCCGGGCAACCTAAGCTTCACTCTAGGGTGTTGCTGCAACAGATCGAATAGGTAGGGCCATAGAAGTCAACGCCCGGAGCATAAAATACAATAAATATACAAGAGTTTTTCCATCGTATAACAGGAATAATTGCAACCAGTGTGAAAGTGATGATCATTTCTACGTTCCGGGCAACCTAGGCTTCACCCTACGGCGTTGCACCAACAGATTGAATAGTTAGGGCCCTAGAAGTCAACGTCAGAAGCATAAAATACAAAATAAATAAAACAGTTTTTCCATCATATAAAACGAATAATTGCTACCAGTGTGAAAGTTATGGTCATTTCTACGTTCCGAGCATCCTAGGCTTCACTCCAGGGCGTTGTTCAACCAGATCGAATAGTTAGGGCCGAAGAAATCAAGGCCAGAAGCATAATATAGAATATAAATATAACAGTTTTTCCATCGTATAGAACGAATAATAGCAACCAGTGTGAAAGTTATGGTCATTTCTACGTTCCGGGCAACGTAGGCTTTACTCTAGGGCGTCGTTCCACCAGATCGAATAGTTTGGGCCTAAGAAGTCAACGCCCGAAGCATAAAATGCAATAAAAATACAACAGTTTTTCCATCGTATAACAGGAATAATTGCAACCAGTGTGAAAGTAATGGTCATTTCTGCGTTCCGAGCAACCTAGACGTCACTCTAGCTCGTTGGTCCACCAGATCGAACAGCTAGGGACTTATAATTCATCGCTAAAAGCATAAAATACAATTAAAATACAACAGTTTTTCCATCGTATAACAGGAATAATTGCAACCAGAGTGAAAGTTATGGACATTTCTACGTTCCGGGCAACCTAGGCGTCACTCTATTGCGTTGCTCCACCAGATCGAATAGCTAGGGACTTATAATTCATCGCTAAAAGCATAAAATACAATTAAAATACAACAGTTTTTCCATCGTATAACAGGAATAATTGCAACCAGAGTGAAAGTTATGGACATTTCTACATTCCGGCCAACCTAGGCTTCTATCTAGGGCGTTGCTCCACCAGATCGAATAGTTAGGGCCTCAGAAGTCAACACCAGAAGCATAAAATACAATAATGATGCAACAGTTTTTCCATCGTTTAACAGGAATAACTGCAACCAGTGTGAATGTACTGGACACTTCTACGTTCCGGATAACCTAGGTTTCACTCTAGGGCGTTGCTCTACCAGATCGAATAGCTAGGGACTTAGAAATCAAAGCCAGAAGCATAAAATACAATATAAATACAACAGTTTTTCCATCATATGAAACGAATAATTGCAAGCAGGATGAAAGTTACGGTCATTTCTACTTTCCGGGCAGCCTAGGCTTCACCCTAGGACGTTGCGCCAACACATTGAATAGTTAGGGCCTTAGAAGACAATGCCCGAAGCATAAAATGCAAAATAAATAGAACAGTTCTTCCATTGTATAAAACGAATAATTGCTACCAGTGTGGAAGTTATGGTCATTTCTACTTTCCGGGCAACCTAGGATTCACCCTAGGGCGTTGATCCACCAGATGGAATAGTTAGGACCTAAGAAGTCAACCCCTGAAGCATAAAATACGATATAAATAAAGCAGCTTTTCCATCGTATAAAACGAATAATTGCAACAAGTGTGATAGTTATGCTCATTTCTACGTTCCGGGCAACCTACGCTTCACACTAGGGCGTTGCTCCAACAGATTGAATAGTTAGGGCCTTAAAAGTCAATGCCCGAAGCATAAAATGCAATAAAAATACAACAGTTTTTCAATCGTATAACAGGAATAATTGCAACCAGTGTGAAAGTAATGGTCATTTCTGCGTTCCGAGCAACCTAGGCGTCACTCTAGGGCGTAGCTCCACCACATCGAATAGCTCCGGCCTTAGAAGTCAACGCCAGAAGCATAAAATACGATAAAGATGCAACAGTTTTTCCATCGTATAGCACGGCTAATTGCAACCAGTGCGAAAGTAATGATCATTTCGACGTTTCGGGCATCCTAGACTCAACTCTGAGACGTTGCTCCACCAGATCGAAGAGTTAGGGCCTTAGAAATCAACGCCAGAAGCATAAACTACAAAATAAATACAACAGCCTTTACATCGTATAAAACGAATAATTGCAACCTGTGTGAATGTTATGGTCATTTCTACGTTCCGGGCAACCTAGGCTTCACTGTAGGGCGTTGCTCCACCAGATCGAATAGTTAGGGCCTTAGAAGTCAACGCCAGAAGCATTAAATACAATGAAGATGAAACAGTTGTTCCATCGTATACCAGGAATAATTGCAACCAGTGTGAAGGTAATGGTATGTTCTACGTTCCGGGCAACCTAGGCTTCACTCTAGGGCGGTGCTCCACCAGATAATATAGTTAGGGCCTAAGAAGTCAACGCCAGAAGTATAAAATACAATATAAATACAACAGCTTTTCCATCGTATATAATGTATATTTGCAAACAGTGTGAAAGTAATGGTCATTTCTACGTTTCGGGCAACCTAAGCTTCACTCTACGGCGTTGCTCCACGAGATCGAATAATTAGGGACTTAGAATTCAACTCCAGAAGAATAAAATACAATTAAAATGCCACAGATTTTCCATCGTATAACAGGAATAACTGCAACCAGTGTGAAAAAAATGGTCATTTCTACGTTCCGGGCAACATAGGCTTCACTCTAGGGCGTTGTTCCACCAGATCGAATAGCTAGAATCTTTGAAGTCAACGCCCGAAACATAAAATACAATATAAATACAACAGTTTTTCCATCTTATAAAACGAATTATAGCAACCAGTGTGAAAGTGATGGTCATTTCTACGATCCGGGCAACCTAGGCTTCACTCCAGGGCGTTGTTCCACCAGATCGAATAGTTAGGGCGCAAGAAGTCGACGCCAGGGGCATAAAATACAATATAAATACAACAGCTATTCCATCGTATAAAACGAAGAATTGCAACCAGTAAGAAAGTTATGGCCATTTCTACGTTCCGGGCAACCTAGGCTTCTCCCGAGGGCGTTAGTCCACCAGATCGTATGGTTAGGGCCTTAGAAGTCAACTCCCGAAGCATAAAATGCAATAAAAATACAACAGCCTTTCCATCGTATAACAGGAATAATTGCAACCAGTGTGAACGGGATGGTCATTTCTACGTACCGGGCTGCCTAGGCTTCACTCTAGGGCGTTGGTCCACCAGATCCAATGGCTAGGGCCTAAGAAGTCAACGCTAAAAGCATAAAATACAATAAAAATACAACAGTTTTTTCATCGTATAAAGCGAATAATTGCAACCAGTGCGAAAGTTATGGTCATTTCTACGATCCGGGCAACCTAGGCTTCACTCTAGGGCGTTGTTCCACCAGATCGAATAGTTAGGGCCTAAGAAGTCGACGCCAGGAGCATAAAATACAATAAAAATACAACAGCTTTTCCATCGTATAACGGGAATAATTGTAACCAGTGTTAAAGTTATGTTCATTTCCACGTTCCAGGCAACCTAGGCTTCACTCTAGGGCGTTCTACCAACGGATTGAATAGTTAGGGCCTTTGAAGTCAACGCGCGAATGATAAAATACGATATAAATACAACAGCTTTTCCATCGTATAAAACGAATAATAGCAACCAGTGTGAAAGTAATGGTCATTTCTACGTTCCGAGCACCCTAGGCGTCACTCTAGGGCGTTGCTCCCCCATATCTAATAGCTACGGCCTTAGAAGTCAACGCCAGAAGAAAAAAATACGATATGAATACAACAGCTTTTCCATCGTATAAAAGGAATAATTGCAAACAGTGTGAAAGAAATGGTCATTTCTACGATCCGGGCAACCGAGGCTTCACTGTACGGCGTTGTTCCACAAGATCGAATAGCTACGGCCTCAGAAGTCAACACCTGAAGTCTAATATACAATAAAAATACAACAGTCTTTCCATCCTATAACAGGAATAATTGCAACCCGTGTGACGGTGATGGTCATTTCTGCGTTCCAGGCAACCTAGTCTTCACTCTAGGGCGTTGTTCCACCAGATCGAATAGTTAGGGCCTTAGAAGTCAATGCCCGAAGCATAAAATACGATATAAATAAAACAGTTTTTCCACCGTATAAAACGAATAATTGCTACCAGTGTGAAAGTTATGGTCATTTCAACGTTCCGCGCAACCTGGGCTTTACCCCAGGGCGTTGTTCAACCAGACGAAATAGTTAGGGTTTGGAAGAAGTCAACGCCAGAAGCATAAAATACGATATAAATACAACAGCTTTTCCATCGTATATAATGTATACTTGCAAACAGTGTCAAAGTAATGGTCATTTCTACGTACCGGGCAACCAAGGCTCCACTCTAGGGCGCTGTTCTACCAGATCGTATAGTTAGGGCCTAAGAAGTGAACGCCAGAAGCATAAAATACAATATAAATACAACAGTTTTTCCATCATATAAAACTAATTATTGCAACCAGTATGAAAGTTATGGTCATTTCTACTTTCCGGGCGACCTAGGCTTGACCCTAGGGCGTTGCTCCAACAGATTGAATAGTTAGGGCCTTAGAAGTCAATGCCCGAAGCATAAAATACATTATAAATACAACAGTTTTTCCATCATGTAAAACGAATAATTGCAACTAGTATGAAAGTTATGGTCATTTCTACTTTCCGGGCAACCTAGGCTTGACCCTAGGGCGTTGCTCCAACAGATTGAATAGTTAGGGCCTTAGAAGTCAATGCCCGAAGCATAAAATACATTATAAATACAACAGTTTTTCCATCATATAAAACGAATAATTGCAACTAGTATGAAAGTTATGGTCATTTCTACTTTCCGGGCAACCTAGGCTTCACCCTAGGGCGTTGCTCCAACAGATTGAATAGTTAGGGCCTTAGAAGTCAATGGTCGAAGCATAAAATACGATATAAATACAACAGCATTTCCATAGTATAAAAGGAATAATTGCAAACAGTGTGAAAGTAATGGTCATTTCTGCGTTCCGGGCAACCTAGGCTTCACTCTACGGCGTTGTTCCACGAGATCGAATAGCTAGGGCCTAAGAAGTCAACACCAGAAGAATAAAATACAAAATAAACACAACAGCCTTTACACCGTATAAAACGAATAATTGCAACCTGTGTGAAGGTTATGGTCATATCTACGTTCCGAGCAACATAGGCTTCACTGTAGGGCGTTGCTCCACCAGATCGAAATGTTAGGGCCTAAGAAGTCAACGCCCGAAGCATAAAATACGATATAAATACAACAGCTTTTCCATCATATTAAATGAATAATTGCAAACACTGTGAAAGAAGTGGTCATTTCTACGTTCCGAGCAACCTAGGCTTCACTCTAGGGCGGTGCTCCACCATATCGCATAGCTACGGCCTTAGAAGCCTACGCCTGAAGCACAAAATACAATAAAAATACAACAGTCTTTTCATGGTATAACAGGAATAATTGCAACAAGCGTGAAAGTAATGATCATTTCGGCGTTTCGGGCATCCTAAACTTAACTCTGAGGCATTGCTCCACCAGATCGAATAGTTAGGGCCTAAGAAGCCAACGCCAGAGGCATAAAATACAATATAAATATAACAGTTTTTCCATCGTATAAAACGAATATTAGCAACTAGAGTGAAAGTTATGGTCATTTCAACGTTCCGGGCAATCTAGGCTTCACACTAGGACGTTGCTCCTCCAGATCAATCAGTTAGGGCCTTAGAAGTCAACGCCCGAAGCATAAAATGCAAAATAAATAGAACAGTTTTTCCATTGTATAAAACGAATAATTGCTACCAGTGTAAAAGTTATGGTCATATCTACGTTCCGGGCAACCTAGGCTTCACCCTAGGGCATTGTTCCACCAGATCGAAAAGTTAGGGCCTAAGAAGTGAACGCCAGAAGCATAAAATACAAAATAAATAGAACAGTTTTTCTATTGTATAAAACGAATAATTGCTGCCAGTGTGAAAGTTATGTTCATTTCTACATTCCGAGCAGCCTAGGCGTCACTCTAGGGCGTTGCTCCAGCAGATCGAATAGCTAGGGCCTTAGAAGTCAACGCCAGAAGCATAAAATACAATAAAGATGCAAATGTTTTTCCATCGCATAACAGGAATAACTGCAAACAGTATGAAAGTACTGGTCATTTCAACGTTCCGGGCAACCTAGGCTTCACTCCAGGACGATGCTCCACCAGATCGAATAGTTAGGGACTAAGAAGTCAACGCCAGAAGCATAAAATACAATAAAGATGCAACAGTTGTTCCATCGTATAACAGGGATAACTGCAAACAGTGTGAAAGTACAGGTCATTTCTACGTTCCGGGTAATCCAGGTTTCACTCTAGGGCGTTGCTCCACCAGATGGAATAGCTAGGGACTTAGAATTCAATGCCAGAAGCATAAAATACAAAATAAATAGAACAGTTTTTCCATGTATAAAACGAAGAATTGCTACCAGTGTGAAAGTTATGGTCATTTCTACGTTCCGGGCAACCTAGGCTTCACTCCAGGGCGTTGTTCCACCAGATGGAATAGTTAGGGCCTAAGAAGTCAACGCTCGAAGCATAAAATACGATATAAATACTACAGCTTTTCCATCGTATAAAACGAATAATTGCTACCAGTGTTAAAGTTATGGTCATTTCTCCGTTCCCGGGAACCTAGACTTCACCCCAGGGCGTTGTCCCGCCAGATCGAATAGTTAGGGCCCAAGAAGTGAACGCCAGAAGCATAAAATACAATATAAATACAACAGTTTTTCCATCATATAACAGGAGTATTTGCAACGACTTTGAAAGTGATGGTAATTTCTACGTTCCGGGAAACTTAGGCTTCACTCTAGGGCGTTGCTCCACTAGATCGAATAGTTAGTGCCTTAGAAGTCAACGCCAGAAGCATAAAATACAATATAAATACAACAGTTTTTCCATCGTATAAAACGAATAATTGCAACCAGTATGGAAGTCAACGTCATTTCTACGTTCCGGGCAACCTAGGCTTCACTCTACGGCGTTGTACCACGAGATCGAATAGTTAGGGCCTAAGAAGTCAACACCAGAAGAATAAAATACAAAATAAACACAACAGCCTTTACACCGTATAAAACGAGTAAATGCAACCTGTGTGAAGGTTATGGTCATATCCACGTTCCGGGTAACCTAGGCTTCACAGTAGGGCGTTGCTTCACCAGATCGAAATGTTAGGGCCTAAGAAGTCAACGCCCGAAGCATAAAATACGATATAAATACAACAGTTTTTCCATCGTATAAAACGAATAATTGCAACCAGTGTGAAAGTTATGGTCATTTCTACATTCCGAGCAACCTAGGCGTCACTCTAGGGCGTTGCTCCAGCAGATCGAATAGTTAGGTCCTTAGAAGTCAACGCCAGAAGCATAAAATACGATATAAATACAACAGCATTTCCATAGTATAAAAGGAATAATTGCAAACAGTGTGAAAGTAATGGTCATTTCTGCGTTCCGGGCAACCTAGGCTTCACTCTACGGCGTTGTTCCACGAGATCGAATAGCTAGGGCCTAAGAAGTCAACACCAGAAGAATAAAATACAAAATAAACACAACAGCCTTTACACCGTATAAAACGAATAATTGCAACCTGTGTGAAGGTTATGGTCATATCTACGTTCCGAGCAACATAGGCTTCACTGTAGGGCGTTGCTCCACCAGATCGAAATGTTAGGGCCTAAGAAGTCAACGCCCGAAGCATAAAATACGATATAAATACAACAGCTTTTCCATCATATTAAATGAATAATTGCAAACACTGTGAAAGAAGTGGTCATTTCTACGTTCCGAGCAACCTAGGCTTCACTCTAGGGCGGTGCTCCACCATATCGCATAGCTACGGCCTTAGAAGCCTACGCCTGAAGCACAAAATACAATAAAAATACAACAGTCTTTTCATGGTATAACAGGAATAATTGCAACAAGCGTGAAAGTAATGATCATTTCGGCGTTTCGGGCATCCTAAACTTAACTCTGAGGCATTGCTCCACCAGATCGAATAGTTAGGGCCTAAGAAGCCAACGCCAGAAGCATAAAATACAATATAAATATAACAGTTTTTCCATCGTATAAAACGAATATTAGCAACTAGAGTGAAAGTTATGGTCATTTCAACGTTCCGGGCAATCTAGGCTTCACACTAGGACGTTGCTCCTCCAGATCAATCAGTTAGGGCCTTAGAAGTCAACGCCCGAAGCATAAAATGCAAAATAAATAGAACAGTTTTTCCATTGTATAAAACGAATAATTGCTACCAGTGTAAAAGTTATGGTCATATCTACGTTCCGGGCAACCTAGGCTTCACCCTAGGGCATTGTTCCACCAGATCGAAAAGTTAGGGCCTAAGAAGTGAACGCCAGAAGCATAAAATACAAAATAAATAGAACAGTTTTTCTATTGTATAAAACGAATAATTGCTGCCAGTGTGAAAGTTATGTTCATTTCTACATTCCGAGCAACCTAGGCGTCACTCTAGGGCGTTGCTCCAGCAGATCGAATAGCTAGGGCCTTAGAAGTCAACGCCAGAAGCATAAAATACAATAAAGATGCAAATGTTTTTCCATCGCATAACAGGAATAACTGCAAACAGTATGAAAGTACTGGTCATTTCAACGTTCCGGGCAACCTAGGCTTCACTCCAGGACGATGCTCCACCAGATCGAATAGTTAGGGACTAAGAAGTCAACGCCAGAAGCATAAAATACAATAAAGATGCAACAGTTGTTCCATCGTATAACAGGGATAACTGCAAACAGTGTGAAAGTACAGGTCATTTCTACGTTCCGGGTAATCCAGGTTTCACTCTAGGGCGTTGCTCCACCAGATGGAATAGCTAGGGACTTAGAATTCAATGCCAGAAGCATAAAATACAAAATAAATAGAACAGTTTTTCCATGTATAAAACGAAGAATTGCTACCAGTGTGAAAGTTATGGTCATTTCTACGTTCCGGGCAACCTAGGCTTCACTCCAGGGCGTTGTTCCACCAGATGGAATAGTTAGGGCCTAAGAAGTCAACGCCCGAAGCATAAAATACGATATAAATACTACAGCTTTTCCATCGTATAAAACGAATAATTGCTACCAGTGTTAAAGTTATGGTCATTTCTCCGTTCCCGGGAACCTAGACTTCACCCCAGGGCGTTGTCCCGCCAGATCGAATAGTTAGGGCCCAAGAAGTGAACGCCAGAAGCATAAAATACAATATAAATACAACAGTTTTTCCATCATATAACAGGAGTATTTGCAACGACTTTGAAAGTGATGGTAATTTCTACGTTCCGGGAAACTTAGGCTTCACTCTAGGGCGTTGCTCCACTAGATCGAATAGTTAGTGCCTTAGAAGTCAACGCCAGAAGCATAAAATACAATATAAATACAACAGTTTTTCCATCGTATAAAACGAATAATTGCAACCAGTATGGAAGTCAACGTCATTTCTACTTTCCGGGCAACCTAGGCTTCACCCTAGGGCGTTGCTCCAACAGATTGAATAGTTAGAGCCTTAGAAGTCAACGCCGGAAGCATAAAATGCAATAAAAATACAACAGTTTTTCCATCGTATAAAAGGATTAATTGCAACCAGTTTGAAAGTGATGGTCATTTCTACGTTCCGGGCAACCTAGGCTTCACTCTAGGGCGTTGTTCGACCAGTTCGGATAGTTAGGGCCTAAGAAGTGAACGCCAGAAGCATAAAATACAATATAAATACAACAGTTTTTCCATCATATAAAACGAGTAATTGCAACCAGTATGAAAGTTGTGCGCATTTCTACTATCCGGGCAACCTAGGCTACACCCTAGGGCGTTGCTCCAACAGGTTGAATAGTTAGGGCCTTAGAAGTCAATGCCCGAAGCATAAAATGTAATAAAAATACAACAGTTTTTCCATCATATAACCGGAATAATTACAACCAGTTTGAAAGTGATGGTCATTTCTACGTTCCGGGCAATCTCGGCTTCACTCTAGGGCGTTGCTCCACCAGATCGAATAGCTAGTGTCTTAGAAGTCAACGCCAGAAGCATAAAAAACAATATAAATACAACAGTTTTTCCATCGTATAAAACGAATAATTGCAACCAGTATGAAGATTAACCTCATTTCTACTTTCCGGGCAACCTAGGCTTCACCCTAGGGCGTTGCTCCAACGGATTGAATAGTTAGGGCCTTAGAAGTCAACGCCGGTAGCATAAAATGCAATAAAAATACAACAGTTTTTCCATCGTATAAAAGGATTAATTGCAACCACTTTGAGAGTGATGGTAATTTCTACGTTCCGGGCAACCTAGGCTTCACCCTAGGGCGTTGTTCCACCAGATGGAATAGTTAGGGCATAAGAAGTCAACGCCAGAAGCATAAAATACGGTATAAATACAACAGCTTTTCCATCGTATAAAACGAATAATTGCTGGCAGTGTGAATGTTATGGTCATTTCTACGTTCCTGACAACCTAGGCTTCACTGTAGGGTGTTGCTCCACCAAATCGAATAGGTAGGGCCATAGAAGTCAACGCCCGAAGCATAAAATACAATAAATATACAAGAGTTTTTCCATCGTATAACAGGAATAATTGCAACCAGTGTGAATGTGGTGGTCATTTCTACGTTCCGGGCAACCTAGGCTTCACTCTAGGGCGTTGTTCCAACAGATAGAATAGTTAGGGCTTAAGAAGTCAACGCCAAAAGCTGAAAATACAATATAAATATAACAGGTTTTCCATCGTATAAAACGAATAATAGCAACCAGTGTGAAAGTTATGGTTATTTCTCCGTTCCAGGCAACCTAGGTTTCACTCTAGTGCGTTGCACCACCAGATCGAATAGTTAGGGGCTTAGAAGTCAACGCCCGAAGAATAAAATACAAAATAAATAGAACAGCTTTTCCATCGTATAAAATGAATAATTGCAAACAGTGTGAAAGTAATGGTCATTTCTACGTTCCGAGCACCCTAGGCGTCACTCTAGGGCGATGCTCCACCACATCTAATAGCTACGGCCTTAGAAGTCAACGCCAGATGGATAAAACACAATATAAGTACAACAGTTTTTCCATCGTATAAAATGAATAATTGCAAACATTGTGAAAGTAATGGTGATTTCTACGATTCCGGCAACCTAGGCTTCACTCTAGGGCGTTGCTCCACCAGATCGAATAGTTAGATCCTCAGAAGTCAACGCCAGGAGCATAAAATACGATATAAATACAACAGTTTTTCCGTTGTATAAAACGAATAATTGCAACCAGTATGAAACTTATGGTCATTTCTACGTTCCGGGCAACCTGTGCGTCACTCTACGGCGTTGCTCCTCCACATCTAATAGCTACGGCCTTAGAAGTCAACGCCAGAAGCATAAAATACGATATAAATACAACAGCTTTTCCATCATATTAAATGAATAATTGCAAACACTGTGAAAGAAGTGGTCATTTCTACGTTCCGAGCAACCTAGGCTTCACTCTAGGGCGGTGCTCCACCATATCGCATAGCTACGGCCTTAGAAGCCTACGCCTGAAGCACAAAATACAATAAAAATACAACAGTCTTTTCATGGTATAACAGGAATAGTTGCAACAAGCGTGAAAGTAATGATCATTTCGGCGTTTCGGGCATCCTAGACTTAACTCTGAGGCATTGCTCCACCAGATCGAATAGTTAGGGCCTAAGAAGCCAACGCCAGAAGCATAAAATACAATATAAATATAACAGTTTTTCCATCGTATAAAACGAATAATTGCTACCAGTGTAAAAGTTATGGTCATATCTACGTTCCGGGCAACCTAGGCTTCACCCTAGGGCGTTGTTCCACCAGATCGAAAAGTTAGGGCCTAAGAAGTGAACGCCAGAAGCATAAAATACAAAATAAATAGAACAGTTTTTCTATTGTATAAAACGAATAATTGCTGCCAGTGTGAAAGTTATGTTCATTTCTACATTCCGAGCAACCTAGGCGTGACTCTAGGGCGTTGCTCCAGCAGATCGAATAGCTAGGGCCTTAGAAGTCAACGCCAGAAGCATAAAATACAATAAAGATGCAAATGTTTTTCCATCGCATAACAGGAATAACTGCAAACAGTATGAAAGTACTGGTCATTTCTACGTTCCGGGCAACCTAGGCTTCACTCCAGGACGATGCTCCACCAGATCGAATAGTTAGGGACTAAGAAGTCAACGCCAGAAGCATAAAATACAATAAAGATGCAACAGTTGTTCCATCGTATAACAGGGATAACTGCAAACAGTGTGAAAGTACAGGTCATTTCTACGTTCCGGGAAACTTAGGCTTCACTCTAGGGCGTTGCTCCACTAGATCGAATAGTTAGTGCCTTAGAAGTCAACGCCAGAAGCATAAAATACAATATAAATACAACAGTCTTTCCATCGTATAAAACGAATAATTGCAACCTGTGTGAAGGTTATGGTCATATATACGTTCCGAGCAACATAGGCTTCACTGTAGGGCGTTGCTCCACCAGATCGAAATGTTAGGGCCTAAGAAGTCAACGCCCGAAGCATAAAATACGATATAAATACAACAGCTTTTCCATCGTATTAAATGAATAATTGCAAACACTGTGAAAGAAGTGGTCATTTCTACGTTCCGAGCAACCTAGGCTTCACTCTACGGCGGTGCTCCACCATATCGCATAGCTACGGCCTTAGAAGCCTACGCCTGAAGCACAAAATACAATAAAAATACAACAGTCTTTTCATGGTATAACAGGAATAATTGCAACAAGCGTGAAAGTAATGATCATTTCGGCGTTTCGGGCATCCTAGACTTAACTCTGAGGCATTGCTCCACCAGATCGAATAGTTAGGGCCTAAGAAGTCAACGCCAGTAGCATAAAATACAATATAAATATAACAGTTTTTCCATCGTATAAAACGAATATTAGCAACTAGAGTGAAAGTTATGGTCATTTCAACGTTCCGGGCAATCTAGGCTTCACACTAGGACGTTGCTCCTCCAGATCAATCAGTTAGGGCCTTAGAAGTCAACGCCCGAAGCATAAAATGCAAAATAAATAGAACAGTTTTTCCATTGTATAAAACGAATAATTGTTACCAGTGTAAAAGTTATGGTCATATCTACGTTCCGGGCAACCTAGGCTTCACCCTAGTGCGTTGTTCCACCAGATCGAAAAGTTAGGGCCTAAGAAGTGAACGCCAGAAGCATAAAATACAAAATAAATAGAACAGCTTTTCTATTGTATAAAACGAATAATTGCTGCCAGTGTGAAAGTTATGTTCATTTCTACATTCCGAGCAACCTAGGCGTCACTCTAGGGCGTTGCTCCAGCAGATCGAATAGCTAGGGCCTTAGAAGTCAACGCCAGAAGCATAAAATACAATAAAGATGCAAATGTTTTTCCATCGCATAACAGGAATAACTGCAAACAGTATGAAAGTACTGGTCATTTCTACGTTCCGGGCAACCTAGGCTTCACTCCAGGACGATGCTCCACCAGATCGAATAGTTACGGACTAAGAAGTCAACGCCAGAAGCATAAAATACAATAAAGATGCAACAGTTGTTCCATCGTATAACAGGGATAACTGCAAACAGTGTGAAAGTACAGGTCATTTCTACGTTCCGGGTAATCCAGGTTTCACTCTAGGGCGTTGCTCCACCAGATGGAATAGCTAGGGACATAGAATTCAACGCCAGAAGAATAAAATACAATCTAAGTACAGCAGCTTTTCCACCGAATAAAATGAATAGTTGCATACATTGTGAAAGCAACGGTCATTTCTACGTTCCGGGCAACCTAGGCATCACCCTAGGGCGGTGCTCCACCAGATCAAATAGTTAGGGCCTAAGAAGTCAACGCCAGAAGCATAAAATACAAAATAAATAAAACAGTTTTTCCATCGTATAAAACGAATAATTGCAACCAGTGTGAAGGTAATGGTCTTTTCTACGTTCCGGGCAACCTAGGCTTCACTCTAGGGCGTTGCCCGACCAGATCGAATAGCTAGAACCTTAGAAGCCAACGCCTGAAGTATAAAATACAATAAAAGTACAACAGTCTTTCCATACTATAACAGGAATAATTGCAACCCGTGTGAAAGTGATGGTCATTTCTACGTTCCAGGCAACCTAGGCTTCACCCTAGGGCGTTGTTCCACCAGATGGAATAGTTAGGGCCTTAGAAGTCAACGCCCGAAGCATAAAATACAAAATAAATGTAACAGCTTTTCCATCGTATAAAACGAATAATTGCAACCAGCGTGAAAGTTATGGTCATTTCTCCGTTCCGGGCAACCTAGGCTTCACTCCAGGGCGTTGTTCCACCAGATGGAATAGTTAGGGCCTAAGAAGTCAACGCCCGAAGCATAAAATACGATATAAATACTACAGCTTTTCCATCGTATAAAACGAATAATTGCTACCAGTGTTAAAGTTATGGTCATTTCTACGTTCCGGGCAACCTAGGCTTCACTCTAGGGCGTCGTTCCACCAGATGGAATAGTTAGGGCCTAAGAAGTCAACGTCAGGAACATAAAACACGATATAAATACAACAGCTTTCCATCGTATAAAACGAATTATTGCAACCAGTGTGAAGCTTATGGTCATTTCTCCGTTCCGGGCATCCTAGACTTAACTCTGAGGCATTGCTCCACCAGATGGAATAGCTACGACCTTAGAAGTCAAAGCCAGAAGCAGAAAATACAATAAAAATGCAACAGTTTTTCCATCGTATAGCATGCCAAATTGCAACCAGTATGAAAGTAATGATCATTTCGACGTTTCGGGCATCCTAGACTTAACTCTGATGCGTTGCTACACCAGATCGAATAGTCAGGGCCTAAGAAGTTAACGCCAGAAGCATAAAATACAATAAATATACAAGTGTTTTTCCACCGTTTAAAACGAATAATAGCAACCAGTGTGAAAGTAATTGACATTTCTACGTTCCGGGCATCCTGGACGTCACTCTACGGCGTTGCTCCAGCACATCTAATAGCTACGGCCTTAGAAGTCATCGCCAGAAGCATAAAATACAATATAAATACAACAGCTTTGCCATCGCATAAAATGAAAAATTGCAAACAGTGTGAAAGTTATGTTCATTTCTACGTTCCGGTCTGCCTAGGCTTCACTCTAGGGTCTTGCTCCACCAGACCGAATAGGTAGGGCCATAGAAGTCAACGCCCGAAGCATAAAATAAAATAAATATACAAGATCTTTTCCATCGAATAAAACGGATAATAGCAACCTGTGTGAAAGTAATGGACATTTCTACGTTCCGGGCTTCCTGGACGTCACTCTACGGCGTGGCTCCAGCACATCTAATAGCTACGGCCTTAGAAGTCAACGCCAGAAGCATAAAACACAATATAAATACAACAGCTTTGCCATCGCATAAAATGAAAAATTGCAAACAGTGTGAAAGTTATGTCCATTTCTACGATCCGCTCAACCTAGGCTTCACTGTAGGGTCTTGCTCCACCAGATCGAATAGGTAGGGCCATAGAAGTCAACGCTCGAAGCATAAAATACAATAAATATACAAGAGTTTTTCCATCGTATAACAGGAATAATTGCAACCATTGTGAAAGTGATGGTCATTTCTACGTTCCGGGCAACCTAGGCTTCACTCTAGGGCATTGCTCCACCATATCCAATAGCTAGGGACTTAGAATTAAACGCCAGAAGCATAAAATACAATAAAAATACAACAGTTTTTCCATTGTATAACAGGAATAATTGCAACCAGTGTGAAAGTAATGGTTATTTCGACGTTCCGGGCAACCTAGGTATCACTCTAGGGCGTTGCTCCACCAGCTCGAGTAGCTAGGGCCTCAGAAGTCTACGCTTGAAGCATAAAATACGATATAAATACAACAGTTTTTCCTTCGTATAACAGGAATAATTGCAACCAGTGTGAAAGTTATGTTTATTTCTACGTTCCGGGCAACCTAGGCTTAACTGTAGGGTGTTGCACCAACAGATCGAATAGGTAGGGCCAAAGAAGTCAACGCCCGGAGCATAAAATACAATAAATATACAAGAGTTTTTCCATAGTGTAACAGGAATAATTGCAACCAGATTGACTGTGGTGTTCATTTCTACGTTCCGGGCAACCTAGGCTTCACTCTAGGGCGTTGTACCACCAGATAGAATAGTTAGGGCTTAAGAAGTCAACGCCAGAAGCTTAAAATACAATATAAATATAACAGGTTTTCCATTGTAAAAAGCGAATAATTGCTGCCAGTGTGAAAGTTATGGTCATTTCTACGTTCCGGGCAACCTGGGCTTCACTCTAGGGCGTTGCTCCACCAGCTCAAACAGTTAGGGCCTTAGAAGCCAACGCCCGAAGCACTAAATACAAGATAAATAGAACAGTATTTCCATTGTATAAAACGAAAAATTGCTACCAGTGTGAAAGTTATTTTCATTTCTACGTTCCTGACAACCTAGGCTTCACTGTAGGGTGTTGCTCCACCAAATCGAATAGGTAGGGCCATAGAAGTCAACGCCCGAAGCATAAAATACAATAAATATACAAGAGTTTTTCCACCGTATAACAGGAATAATTGCAACCAGTGTGAAAGGTATGGTAATTTCTACGTTCCGGGCAACCTAGGTTTCACTCTAGGGCGTTGCTCCACCAGATCGCATAGATAGGGACTTAGAATTCAACGCCATAAGAATAAAATACAATATATGTACAACAGTTTTTCCATCGTATAAAATGAATAATTGCAAACAGTGTGAAAGTAATGGTCATTTCTACGTTCCGAGCACCCTAGGCGTCACTCTAGGGCGGTGCTCCACCACATCTAATAGCTTCGGCCTTAGAAGTCGACGCCAGATGGATAACATACAATATAAGTACAACAGTTTTTCCATCGCATAAAATGAATAATTGCAAACATTGTGAAAGTAATGGTCATTTCTACGATTCCGGCAACCTAGGTTTCACTCTAGGGCGTTGCTCCACCAGATCGAATAGTTAGGTCCTTAGAAGTCAACACCAGGAGCATAAAATACGATATAAATACAACAGTTTTTCCATCGTATAAAACGAATAATTGCAACCAGTATGAAACTTATGGTCATTTCTACGTTCCGGGCAACCTGGGCGTCACTCTACGGCGTTGCTCCACCACATATAATAGCTACGGCCTTAGAAGTCAACGCCAGAAGCATAAAATACAATAAAGATGCAACAGTTTTTCCATCGAATAACAGGAATAACTGCAAACAGTGTGAAAGTACTGGTCATTTCTACGTTCCGGGTAACCTAGGTTTCATTCTAGGGCGTAGCTCCGCCAGATCGAATAGCTAGGGATATGGAATTCAACGCCAGAAGAATAAAATACAATATAAGTACAACAGTTTTTCCATCGTATAAAATGAATAATTGCAAACATTGTGAAAGTAATGGTCATTTCTAAGTTCCGGCAACCTAGGCGTCACTCTAGGGCGTTGCTCCACCACAACTAATTGCTACGGCCTTAGAAGTCTACTACAGAAGCATAAAATACAATATAAATACAGCAGCTTTTCCATCGTATAACAGGAATAATTGCAACCAGTGTGAAAGTAAAGGTCATTTCTACGTTCCGGGCAACCTATGCTTCACTCCAGGGCGTTGCTCCACCAGATCGAGTAGTTAGGGCCTTAGAAGTCCACGGCCGAAGCATAAAATACAAAATAAATAGAACAGTATTTCCATTGTATAAAACGAATAATTGCTACCAGTGTGAAAGTTATGTTCATTTCTACGTTCCTGACAACCTAGGCTTCACTGTAGGGTGTTGCTCCACCAAATCGAATAGGTAGGGCCATAGAAGTCAACGCCCGAAGCATAAAATACAATAAATATACAAGAGTTTTTCCACCGTATAACAGGAATAATTGCAACCAGTGTGAAAGGTATGGTAATTTCTACGTTCCGGGCAACCTAGGTTTCACTCTAGGGCGTTGCTCCACCAGATCGCATAGCTAGGGACTTAGAATTCAACGCCATAAGAATAAAATACAATATAAGTACAACAGTTTTTCCATCGTATAAAATGAATAATTGGAAACATTGTGAAAGTAATGGTCATTTCTACGTTCCAGGCAACCTAGGCGTCACTCTAGGGCGTTGTTCCACCAGATCGAATAGTTAGGGCCTAAGAAGTCAACGCCAGAAGCATAAAATACAATAAAGATGCAACAGTTTTTCCATCGTATAACAGGAATAACTGCAAACAGTGTGAAAGTACTGGTCATTTCTACGTTCCGGGTAACCTAGGTTTCATTCTAGGGCGTAGCTCCACCAGATCGAATAGCTAGGGATATGGAATTCAACGCCAGAAGAATAAAATACAATATAAGTACAACAGTTTTTCCATCGTATAAAATGAATAATTGCAAACATTGTGAAAGTAATGGTCATTTCTAAGTTCCGGCAACCTAGGCGTCACTCTAGGGCGTTGCTCCACCACAACTAATTGCTACGGCCTTAGAAGTCTACTACAGAAGCATAAAATACAATATAAATACAGCAGCTTTTCCATCGTATAACAGGAATAATTGCAACCAGTGTGAAAGTAAAGGTCATTTCTACGTTCCGGGCAACCTATGCTTCACTCCAGGGCGTTGCTCCACCAGATCGAGTAGTTAGGGCCTTAGAAGTCCACGGCCGAAGCATAAAATACAAAATAAATAGAACAGTATTTCCATTGTATAAAACGAATAATTGCTACCAGTGTGAAAGTTATGTTCATTTCTACGTTCCTGACAACCTAGGCTTCACTGTAGGGTGTTGCTCCACCAAATCGAATAGGTAGGGCCATAGAAGTCAACGCCCGAAGCATAAAATACAATAAATATACAAGAGTTTTTCCACCGTATAACAGGAATAATTGCAACCAGTGTGAAAGGTATGGTAATTTCTACGTTCCGGGCAACCTAGGTTTCACTCTAGGGCGTTGCTCCACCAGATCGCATAGCTAGGGACTTAGAATTCAACGCCATAAGAATAAAATACAATATAAGTACAACAGTTTTTCCATCGTATAAAATGAATAATTGGAAACATTGTGAAAGTAATGGTCATTTCTACGTGCCGGGCAACCTAGGCGTCACTCTAGGGCGTTGCTCCACCACAGCTAAAAGCTACGGCCTTAGAAGTCAGCGCCAGAGGCATAAAATACAATAAATATGCAACAGATTTTCCATCGTATAGCATGACTAATTGCAACCAGTGCGAAAGTAATGACCATTTCGACGTTCCGGGCATCCTAGGCTTAACTCTGTAGCGTTGCTCCACCAAATCGAAGAGATAGGGCCTTAGAAGTCAACGCCAGAAGCATAAAATACAATATAAATACAACAGCTTTGCCATCGTATAAAATGAATTATTGCAAACAGTGTGAAGGTAATGGTCATTTCTACGTTCCGAGCAACCTAGGCTTCACTGTAGGCTGTTGCTCCGCCAGATCTAATAGGTAGGGCCTTAGAAGTCAACGCCAGAAGCATAAAATACAAAATAAATAGAACAGTTTTTCCATGTATAAAACGAATAATTGCTACCAGTGTGAAAGTTATGGTCATTTCTACGTTCCGGGCAACCTAGGCTTCACTCCAGGGCCTTGTTCCACCAGATGGAATAGTTAGGGCCTAAGAAGTCAACGCCAGAAGCATAAAATACTGTATAAATACTACAGCTTTTCCATCGTATAGAACGAATAATTGCTACCAGTGTGAAAGTTATGGTCATTTCTACGTTCCGGGCAACCGAGGCTTCACCCTAGGGCGTTGTTCCACCAGATGGAACAGTTACGGCCTAAGAAGTCAGCGCCAGAAGCATAAAATACGATATAAATACAACAGCTTTTCCATCGTATAAAATGAATAATTGCAACCTGTGTGAAAGTTATGGTCATATCTTCGGTCCGTGCAAGCTAGGCTTCACTCTGGGGCGTTGTTCCAACAGATCGAATAGTTAGGGCCTAAGAAGTCAACGCCAGAAGCATAAAATACAATATAAATATAACAGTTTTTCCATCGTATAAAACGAATAATGGCAACCAGTGTGAAAGTTATGGTCATTTCTACGTTCCGGGCAACCTAGGCTTCACCCTAGGGAGTTGTTCCACCAGATGGAATAGTTAGGGCCTAAGAAGTCAACGCCAGAAGCATAAAATACAATAAAGATGCAACAGTTTTTCCATCGTATGACAGGAATAATTGCAACCAGTGTGAAGGTAATGGTACGTTCTACGTTCCGGGCAACCTAGTCTTCACTCTAGGGTGGTGCTCCACCTGGTTAAATAGTTAGGGCCTAAGAAGTCAACGCCAGAAGCACAAAATACAATATAAATACAACAGCCTTTCCATCGTATATAATGTATATTTGGAAACAGTGTGAAAGTGATGGTCATTTCTACGATCCGGGCAACCTAGGCTTCACTATAGGGCGTTGTTCCACCAGATCGAACAGTTAGGGCCTAAGAAGTGAACGCCAGAAGCATAAAATACAATATAAATATAACTGATTTTCCATCGTTTATATCGAATAATAGGAACCAGTGTGAAAGTTATGGTCATTTCTACGTTCCGGGCCACCTAAGCTTCACTCTAGGGCGTTGCTCCACCATATCAAACAGTTAGGGCCGTAGAAGTCAACGCCGAAGCATAAAATACAAAATAAATATAACAGTTTTTCCATCGTATAAAACGAATAATAGCAACCAGTGTGAAAGTTATGGTCACTTCTACGTTCCGGGCAACCTAGGCTTCACTCTAGGGCGTTGCTCCACCAGATCAAACAGTTAGGGTCTTAGAAGCCAACGCCCGAAGCATTAAATACAAAATAAATAGAACAGTTTTTCCATCGTATAAAACGAATAATTGCAACCAGTATGAAAGTTAACGTCATTTCTACTTCCCGGGCAACCTAGGCTTCACCCTAGGGCGTTGCTCCAACAGATTGAATAGATAGGGCCCTAGAAGTCAACGCCCGAAGCATAAAAGGCAATAAAAATACAACAGTTTTTCCATCGTATAACAGGATTAATTGCAACCAGTTTGAAAGTGATGGCCAATTCTACGTTCCGGGCAACCTAGGCTTCACTCTAGGGCGTTGCTCCACCAGATCGAATGGTTAGTGCCTTAGAAGTCAACGCCAAAAGCATAAAATACGATATAAATACAACAGCTTTTCCATCGTATAAAAGGAATAATTGCAAACAGTGTGAAAGTAATGGTCATTTCTACGTTCCGCGCAATCTGGGCTTTACCCTAGGGCGTTGTTCCACCAGATGGAATAGTTAGGGCCTAAGAAGTCAACGCCAGAAGCATAAAATACGATATATATACAACAGCTTTTCCATTGTGTAAAACGAATAATTGCTACCAGTGTGAAAGTTATGGTCATTTCTACGTTCCGGGCAACCGAGGCTTCACCCTAGGGCGTTGTTCCACCAGATGGAATAGTTAGGGCCTAAGAAGTCAACGCCAGAAGCATAAAATACAATAAAGATGCAACAGTTTTTCCATCGTATAACAGGAATAATTGCAACCAGTGTGAAGGTAATGGTATGTTCTACGTTCCGGGCAACCTAGGCTTCACTCTAGGGCGGAGCTCCACCAGGTTAAATAGTTAGGGCCTAAGAAGTCAACGCCAGAAGCATAAAATACAATATAAATACAACAGCCCTTCCATCGTATATAATGTATATTTGCAAACAGTGTGAAAGTAATGGTCATTTCTACGTTCCTGGTAACCTAGGCTTCACTCTAGGGCGTTGTCCCACCAGATCGAATAGTTAGGGCCTAAGAAGTCAACGCCATAAGAATAAAATGCAATATAAGTACAACAGTTTACCATCGTATAAAGTGAATAATTGCGAACATTGTGAAAGTAATGGTCATTTCTACGTGCCGGGCAACCTAGGCGTCACTCTAGGGCGTTGCTCCACCACAGCTAAAAGATACGGCCTTAGAAGTCAACGCCAGAAGCATAAAATGCAATAAATATGCAACAGATTTTCCATCGTATAGCATGACTAATTGCAACCAGTGCGAAAGTAATGACCATTTCGACGTTCCGGGCATCCTAGGCTTAACTCTGTGGCGTTGCTCCACCAAATCGAAGAGATAGGGCCTTAGAAGTCAACGCCAGAAGCATAAAATACAATATAAATACAACAGCTTTGCCATCGTATAAAATGAATTATAGCAAACAGTGTGAAGGTTATGGTCATTTCTACGTTCCGGGCAACCCAGGCTTCACCCTAGGGCGTTGTTCCACCAGATGGAATGGTTAGGGCCTAAGAAGTCAGCGCAAGAAGCATAAAATACGATATAAATACAACAGCTTTTCCATCGTATAAAATGAATAATTGCAACCTGTGTGAAGGTTATGGTCATATCTTCGGTCCGTGCAACCTAGGCTTCACTGTAGGGTGTTGCTCTACCAGATCGTATAGGTGGGGCCATAGAAGTCAACGCCCAAGCATAAAATACAATAAATATACAAGAGTTTTTCCATCGTATAACAGGAATTATTGCAACCAGTGTGAAAGTGATGGTCATTACTACGTTCCGGGCAACCTAGGCTTCACTCTGGGGCATTGTTCCAACAGATCGAATAATTAGGGCCTAAGAAGTCAACGCCAGAAGCATAAAATACAATATAAGTATAACAGTTTTTCCATCGTATAGAATGAATAATCGCAACCAGTGTGAAAGTTATGGCCATTTCTACATTTCGAGCAACCTAGGCTTCACTCTAGGGCGTTGTTCCACCAGATCAAATAGTTAGGGCCTGAGAAGGGAACGCCAGAAGCATAAAATACAATATAAATACAACAGTTTTTCCATCGTATAAAACGAATAATTGCAACCAGTGTGAAAGTTATGGTCATTTCTGCGTTCCGGGCAACCTAGGCTTCACCCAAGGGCGTTGCTCCAATAGATTGAATAGTTAGGGCCTTAGAAGCCTACGCCTGAGGCACAAAATACAATAAAAATACAACAGTCTTTTCATGGTATAACAGGAATAATTGCAACAAGCGTGAAAGTAATGATCATTTCAGCGTTTCGGGCATCCTAGACTTAACTCTGAGGCATTGCTCCACCAGATCGAATAGTTAGGGCCTAAGAAGTCAACGCCACAAGCATAAAATACGATATAAATACAACAGCTTTTCCATAGTATAAAAGGAATAATTGCAAACAGTGTGAAAGTAATGGTTATTTCTACGTTCCGGGCAACCTAGGCTTCACTCTACGGCGTTGTTCCACCAGATCGAATAGTTAGGGCCTAAGAAGTCAACACCAGAAGAATAAAATGCAAAATAAACACAACAGCCTTTACACCGTATAAAACGAATAATTGCAACCTGTGTGAAGGTTATGGTCATATCTACGTTCCGGGCAACATAGGCTTCACTGTAGGGCGTTGCTCCACCATATCGAATAGCTACGGCCTTAGAAGCCTACGCCTGAGGCACAAAATACAATAAAAATACAACAGTCTTTTCATGGTATAACAGGAATAATTGCAACAAGCGTGAAAGTAATGATCATTTCGGCGTTTCGGGCATCCTAGACTTAACTCTGAGGCATTGCTCCACCAGATCGAATAGTTAGGGCCTAAGAAGTCAACGCCAGAAGAATAAAATACAATATAAATACAACAGCCTTTCCATCGTATATAATGTATATTTGCAAACGGTGTGAAAGTAATGGTCATTTCTACGTTCCTGGTAACCTAGGCTTCACTCTAGGGCGCTGTTCCACCAGATCGAATAGTTAGGGCCTAAGAAGTCAACGCCAGAAGAATAAAATGCAATATAAGTACAACAGTTTACCATCGTATAAAATGAATAGTTGCAAACATTGTGAAAGTAATGGTCATTTCTACGTGCCGGGCAACCTAGGCGTCACTCTAGGGCGTTGCTCCACCACAGCTAAAAGCTACGGCCTTAGAAGTCAGCGCCAGAGGCATAAAATACAATAAATATGCAACAGATTTTCCATCGTATAGCATGACTAATTGCAACCAGTGCGAAAGTAATGACCATTTCGACGTTCCGGGCATCCTAGGCTTAACTCTGTAGCGTTGCTCCACCAAATCGAAGAGATAGGGCCTTAGAAGTCAACGCCAGAAGCATAAAATACAATATAAATACAACAGCTTTGCCATCGTATAAAATGAATTATTGCAAACAGTGTGAAGGTAATGGTCATTTCTACGTTCCGAGCAACCTAGGCTTCACTGTAGGCTGTTGCTCCGCCAGATCGAATAGGTAGGGCCTTAGAAGTCAACGCCAGAAGCATAAAATACAAAATAAATAGAACAGTTTTTCCATGTATAAAACGAATAATTGCTACCAGTGTGAAAGTTATGGTAATTTCTACGTTCCGGGCAACCTAGGCTTCACTCCAGCGCGTTGTTCCACCAGATGGAATAGTTAGGGCCTAAGAAGCCAACGCCAGAAGCATAAAATACGATATAAATACAACAGCTTTTCCATTGTGTAAAACGAATAATTGCAAACAGTGTGAAAGTAATGGTCATTTCTACGTTCCGGGCAACCTAGGCTTCACTCTACGGCGTTGTTCCACCAGATCGAATAGTTAGGGCCTAAGAAGTCAACATCAGAAGAATAAAATGCAAAATAAACACAACAGCCTTTACACCGTATAAAACGAATAATTGCAACCTGTGTGAAGGTTATGGTCATATCTACGTTCCGGGCAACATAGGCTTCACTGTAGGGCGTTGCTCCACCATATCGAATAGCTACGGCCTTAGAAGCCTACGCCTGAGGCACAAAATACAATAAAAATACAACAGTCTTTTCATGGTATAACAGGAATAATTGCAACAAGCGTGAAAGTAATGATCATTTCGGCGTTTCGGGCATGCTAGGCTTAACTCTGAGGCATTGCTCCACTAGATCGAATAGTTAGGGCCTAAGAAGTCAACGCCAGAAGAATAAAATGCAATATAAGTACAACAGTTTACCATCGTATAAAATGAATAATTGCAAACATTGTGAAGGTAATGATCATTTCTACGTTCCGGGCAACCTAGGCTTCACTATAGGGCGTTTTTCCACCAGATCAAACAGTTAGGGCCTAAGAAGTCAACGCCCGAAGCATAAAATACAAAATAAATAGAATAGTTTTTCCATGTATAAAACGAATAATTGCTACCAGTGTGAAAGTTATGGTAATTTCTACGTTCCGGGCAACCTAGGCTTCACTCCAGCGCGTTGTTCCACCAGATGGAATAGTTAGGGCCTAAGAAGCCAACGCCAGAAGCATAAAATACGATATAAATACTACAGCTTTTCCATTGTGTAAAACGAATAATTGCACCCAGTGTGAAAGTTATAGTCATTTCTACGTTCCGGGCAACCTAGGCTTCACTCTAGGACGATGGTCCACGAGATCGAATAGTTAGGGCCTAAGAAGTCAACGCCAGAAGCATAAAATGAAACAAAAATACAACAGCTTTTCCATTGTATAACAGGAATAATTGCAACCAGTGTGAAAGTGATGGTCATTTCTACAATCCGGGTAACCCAGGTTTCACTCTAGGGCATTACTCCACCAGATCGAATAGCTACGGCCGTAGAAGTCAACGACTGAAGCATAAAATGCAATAAAAGTACAACAGTTTTTTCGTCGTATAACAGGAATAATTGCAGCAAGCATGAAGGTAATGGTCATTTCTACGTTCCGGGCACCCTAGGCATCACTCTTGGGCGTTGTTCCACCAAATGGAATAGTTAGGGCCTAAGAAGTCAGCGCCAGAAGCATAAAATACGATACAAATACAACAGCTTTTCCATCGTACAAAACGAATAATGGTAACCAGTGTGAATGTTATGGTCATTTCTACGTTCCGGGCAACCTAGGCTTCACTCCAGGACGATGCTCCACCAGATCGAATAGTTAGGGACTAAGAAGTCAACGCCAGAAGCATAAAATACAATAAAGATGCAACAGTTGTTCCATCGTATAACAGGAACAACTGCAAACAGTGTGAAAGTACAGGTCATTTCTACGTTCCGGGTAATCCAGGTTTCACTCTAGGGCGTTGCTCCACCAGATCGAGTAGTTAGGGCCTTAGAAGTCCACGGCCGAAGCATAAAATACAAAATAAATACAACAGTTTTTCCATTGTAAAAAGCGAATAATTGCTGCCAGTGTGAAAGTTATGGTCATTTCTACGTTCCGGGCAGCCTAGGCTTCACTCTAGGGCGTTGCTCCACCAGCTCAAACAGTTAGGGCCTTAGAAGCCAACGCCCGAAGCACTAAATACAAGATAAATAGAACAGTATTTCCATTGTATAAAACGAATAATTGCTACCAGTGTGAAAGTTATGTTCATTTCTACGTTCCTGACAACCTAGGCTTCACTGTAGGGTGTTGCTCCACCAAATCGAATAGGTAGGGCCATAGAAGTCAACGCCCGAAGCATAAAATACAATAAATATACAAGAGTTTTTCCACCGTATAACAGGAATAATTGCAACCAGTGTGAAAGGTATGGTAATTTCTACGTTCCGGGCAACCTAGGTTTCACTCTAGGGCGTTGCTCCACCAGATCGCATAGCTAGGGACTTAAAATTCAACGCCATAAGAATAAAATACAATATAATTACAACAGTTTTTCCATCGTATAAAATGAATAATTGGAAACATTGTGAAAGTAATGGTCATTTCTACGTTCCAGGCAACCTAGGCGTCACTCTAGGGCGTTGTTCCACCAGATCGAATAGGTAGGGCCATAGAAGTCAACGCCCCAAGCATTAAATACAATAAATATACAAGAGTTTTTCCATCGTTGAACAGGAATTATTGCAACCAGTGTGAATGTGATGGTCATTTCTACGTTCCGGGCAACCTAGGCTTCACTCTGGGGCGTTGTTCCACCAGATGGAATAGTTAGGGCCTAAGAAGCCAACGCCAGAAGCATAAAATACGATATAAATACTACAGCTTTTCCATTGTGTAAAACGAATAATTGCACCCAGTGTGAAAGTTATAGTCATTTCTACGTTCCGGGCAACCTAGGCTTCACTCTAGGACGATGGTCCACGAGATCGAATAGTTAGGGCCTAAGAAGTCAACGCCAGAAGCATAAAATACGATATAAATACAACAGCTTTTCCATCGTATAAAAGGATTTATTGCAACCAGTTTGAAAGTGATGGTCATTTCTCCTTTCCGGGCAACCTCGGCTTCACTCTAGGGCGTTGCTTCACTAGATCGAACAGCTAGGGCCTTAGAAGTCAACGACAGAAGCATAAAATACAATATAAATACAAAAGCTTTGCCATCGTATAAAACGAATAATTGCAACCAGTGTGAAACATATGGTCATTTCTACTTTCCGAGCAACCTAGGCTTCACCCTAGGGCGTTGCTCCAACAGATTGAATAGTTAGGGTCTTAAAAGTCAACGCCCGAACCATAAAATGCAAAAAAAAATACAACAGTGTTTCCATCATATAACAGGAATAATTGCAACCAGTTTGAAGGTGATGGCCAATTCTACGTTCCGGGCAACCTAGGCTTCACTTTAGGTCGTTACACTACCAGATCGAATAGTTAGTGCCTTAGAAGTCAACGCCAGAAGCATAAAATACAATATAAATGCAACAGATTTTCCATCGTATAAAACGAATAATTGCAACCAGTATGAAACTTATGGTCATTTCTACTTTCCGAGCAACCTAGGCTTCACCCTAGGGCTATGCTCCAACGGATTGAATAATTAGGCCCTTAGAAGTCAACGCCCGAACCATAAAATGCAAAAAAAATACAGCAGTGTTTCCATCATATAACAGGTATAATTGCAACCAGTTTGAAATTGATGGCCAATTCTACGTTCCGGGCAACCTAGGCATCACTCTATTGCGTTGCTGTACCAGATCGAATAGTTAGTGCCTTAGAAGTCAACGCCAGAAGCATAAAGTACAATATAAATACAACAGTTTTTCCATCGTATAAAACGAATAATTGCAACCAGTATGAAACTTATGGACATTTCCACATTCCGAGTGAGCTAGGCTTCACCCTAGGGCGTTGCTCCAACAGATTGAATAGCTAGGGCCTAAGAAGTCAACGCCAGAAGCATAAAATACGATATAAATACAACAGCTTGTCCATCGTATAATACGAATAATTGCTACCAGTGTGAAAGTTATGGTCATTTCTACGTTCCGCGCAACCTAGGCTTCACCATAGGGCGTTGTTCCACCCGATGAAATAGTTAGGGCCTAAGAAGTTAACGCCAGAGGCATAAAATACCATATAAATACAACAGCTTTTCCATCGTATAAAACGAATAACTGCAACCAGTGTGGAAGTTATGGTCATTTCTACGTTCCGGGCAACCTAGGCTTCACTCTAGGGCGTTTCTCCACAATATCGAATAGTTAGTGCCTTAGAAGTCAACGCCAGAAGCATAAAATACGATATAAATACAACAGCTTTTCCATCGTATAAAAGGATTAATTGCAACCAGTTTGAAAGTGATGGTCATTTCTCCTTTCCGGGCAACCTCGGCTTCACTCTAGGGCGTTGCACTACCAGATCGAATAGTTAGTGCCTTAGAAGTTAACGCGAGACGCATAAAATACAATATAAATGGAACAGCTTTTCCATCGTATAAAACGAATAATTGCAACCAGTATGAAACTTATGGTCATTTCTACTTTCCGAGCAACATAGGCTTCACCCTACGGCGTTGCTCCAACAGATTGAATAGTTAGGGTCTTAAAAGTCAACGCCCGAACCATAAAATGCAAAAAAAATACAACAGTGTTTCCACCATATAACAGGAATAATTGCAACCAGTTTGAATGTGATGGCCAATTCTACGTTCCGGGCAACCTAGGCTTCACTCTGTTGCGTTGCTCCACCAGACCGAATGGTTACGGCCAAAGAAGTCAACGCCAGAAGCATAAAAAACGATATAAATACAACAGCTTTTCCACCGTATAAAACGAATAATTTCAACCAGTGTGAAAGTAATGGTTATTTCTACGTTCCGAGCACCCTAGGCGTCACTCTATGGCGTTGCTCCACCACATCTAATAGCTACGGCCTTAGAAGTCAACGCCAGAAGCATAAAATACGATATAAATACAACAGCTTATCCATCGTATAAGACGAATAATTGCAACCAGTGTGAATGTAATGGTCAGTTCTACGTTCCGGGCAACATAGGCTTCACTCTAGGTCGTTGCTCCACCAGATCGAATAGTTAGAGCCTTTGAAATCAACGCCAGAAGCATAAAATACAATAAAGATGCAACAGCTTTTCCATCGTATAAAACGAATAATTGCAACCAGTGTGAAAGTTATGGTCATTTATAATTTCCGGGCATCCTAGGCTTCACCCTAGGGCGTTGCTCCAACAGACTGAATAGTTAGGAGCTTAGAAGTCAACGCCCGAAGCGTAAAATACCAAATAAATAGAACGGTTTTTCCATTGTATAAAACGAATTATTGCTACCGGTGTAAAAGTTATGGACATTTCTACGTTCCGGGCAACCTAGGCTTCACACTAGGGCGTTGTTCCACCACATCTAATAGCTACGGCCTTAGATGTCAACCCCAGATGAATAAAATACAATAAAGATGCAACAGCTTTTCCTTTGTATAAAACGAATAATTGCAACCCGTGTGAAAGTGATGGTCATTTCTACGTTCCTGGCAATCTAGGCTTCACTCCAGGGCGTTGTTCCACCAGATCGAATAGTTAGGGCCTAAGAAGTCAACGCCAGAAGCATAAAATACAATATAAATACAATAGCTATTCCATCGTATAAAACGAATAATTGCAACCAGTATGAAACTTATGGTCATTTCTACTTTACTAGCAACCTAGGCTTCACCCTAGGGCGTTGCTCCAACAGATTGAATAGTTAGGGCCTAAAGAAGTCAACGCCCGAAGCATAAAATGCAATAAAGGTACAACAGTGTTTCCATCATATAACAGGAATAATTGCAACCAGTTTGAAAGTGATGGCCAATTCTACGTTCCGGGCAACCTAGGCTTCACTCCAGCGCGTTGTTCCACCAGATGGAATAGTTAGGGCCTAAGAAGCCAACGCCAGAAGCATAAAATACGATATAAATACTACAGCTTTTCCATTGTGTAAAACGAATAATTGCACCCAGTGTGAAAGTTATAGTCATTTCTACGTTCCGGGCAACCTAGGCTTCACTCTAGGACGATGGTCCACGAGATCGAATAGTTAGGGCCTAAGAAGTCAACGCCAGAAGCATAAAATGAAACAAAAATACAACAGCTTTTCCATTGTATAACAGGAATAATTGCAACCAGTGTGAAAGTGATGGTCATTTCTACAATCCGGGTAACCCAGGTTTCACTCTAGGGCATTACTCCACCAGATCGAATAGCTACGGCCGTAGAAGTCAACGACTGAAGCATAAAATGCAATAAAAGTACAACAGTTTTTTCGTCGTATAACAGGAATAATTGCAGCAAGCATGAAGGTAATGGTCATTTCTACGTTCCGGGCACCCTAGGCATCACTCTTGGGCGTTGTTCCACCAAATGGAATAGTTAGGGCCTAAGAAGTCAGCGCCAGAAGCATAAAATACGATACAAATACAACAGCTTTTCCATCGTACAAAACGAATAATGGTAACCAGTGTGAATGTTATGGTCATTTCTACGTTCCGGGCAACCTAGGCTTCACTCCAGGACGATGCTCCACCAGATCGAATAGTTAGGGACTAAGAAGTCAACGCCAGAAGCATAAAATACAATAAAGATGCAACAGTTGTTCCATCGTATAACAGGAACAACTGCAAACAGTGTGAAAGTACAGGTCATTTCTACGTTCCGGGTAATCCAGGTTTCACTCTAGGGCGTTGCTCCACCAGATCGAGTAGTTAGGGCCTTAGAAGTCCACGGCCGAAGCATAAAATACAAAATAAATACAACAGTTTTTCCATTGTAAAAAGCGAATAATTGCTGCCAGTGTGAAAGTTATGGTCATTTCTACGTTCCGGGCAGCCTAGGCTTCACTCTAGGGCGTTGCTCCACCAGCTCAAACAGTTAGGGCCTTAGAAGCCAACGCCCGAAGCACTAAATACAAGATAAATAGAACAGTATTTCCATTGTATAAAACGAATAATTGCTACCAGTGTGAAAGTTATGTTCATTTCTACGTTCCTGACAACCTAGGCTTCACTGTAGGGTGTTGCTCCACCAAATCGAATAGGTAGGGCCATAGAAGTCAACGCCCGAAGCATAAAATACAATAAATATACAAGAGTTTTTCCACCGTATAACAGGAATAATTGCAACCAGTGTGAAAGGTATGGTAATTTCTACGTTCCGGGCAACCTAGGTTTCACTCTAGGGCGTTGCTCCACCAGATCGCATAGCTAGGGACTTAAAATTCAACGCCATAAGAATAAAATACAATATAATTACAACAGTTTTTCCATCGTATAAAATGAATAATTGGAAACATTGTGAAAGTAATGGTCATTTCTACGTTCCAGGCAACCTAGGCGTCACTCTAGGGCGTTGTTCCACCAGATCGAATAGGTAGGGCCATAGAAGTCAACGCCCCAAGCATTAAATACAATAAATATACAAGAGTTTTTCCATCGTTGAACAGGAATTATTGCAACCAGTGTGAATGTGATGGTCATTTCTACGTTCCGGGCAACCTAGGCTTCACTCTGGGGCGTTGTTCCACCAGATGGAATAGTTAGGGCCTAAGAAGCCAACGCCAGAAGCATAAAATACGATATAAATACTACAGCTTTTCCATTGTGTAAAACGAATAATTGCACCCAGTGTGAAAGTTATAGTCATTTCTACGTTCCGGGCAACCTAGGCTTCACTCTAGGACGATGGTCCACGAGATCGAATAGTTAGGGCCTAAGAAGTCAACGCCAGAAGCATAAAATACGATATAAATACAACAGCTTTTCCATCGTATAAAAGGATTTATTGCAACCAGTTTGAAAGTGATGGTCATTTCTCCTTTCCGGGCAACCTCGGCTTCACTCTAGGGCGTTGCTTCACTAGATCGAACAGCTAGGGCCTTAGAAGTCAACGACAGAAGCATAAAATACAATATAAATACAAAAGCTTTGCCATCGTATAAAACGAATAATTGCAACCAGTGTGAAACATATGGTCATTTCTACTTTCCGAGCAACCCTAGGGCGTTGCTCCAACAGATTGAATAGTTAGGGTCTTAAAAGTCAACGCCCGAACCATAAAATGCAAAAAAAAATACAACAGTGTTTCCATCATATAACAGGAATAATTGCAACCAGTTTGAAGGTGATGGCCAATTCTACGTTCCGGGCAACCTAGGCTTCACTTTAGGTCGTTACACTACCAGAATAGTTAGTGCCTTAGAAGTCAACGCCAGAAGCATAAAATACAATATAAATGCAACAGATTTTCCATCGTATAAAACGAATAATTGCAACCAGTATGAAACTTATGGTCATTTCTACTTTCCGAGCAACCTAGGCTTCACCCTAGGGCTATGCTCCAACGGATTGAATAATTAGGCCCTTAGAAGTCAACGCCCGAACCATAAAATGCAAAAAAAATACAGCAGTGTTTCCATCATATAACAGGTATAATTGCAACCAGTTTGAAATTGATGGCCAATTCTACGTTCCGGGCAACCTAGGCATCACTCTATTGCGTTGCTGTACCAGATCGAATAGTTAGTGCCTTAGAAGTCAACGCCAGAAGCATAAAGTACAATATAAATACAACAGTTTTTCCATCGTATAAAACGAATAATTGCAACCAGTATGAAACTTATGGACATTTCCACATTCCGAGTGAGCTAGGCTTCACCCTAGGGCGTTGCTCCAACAGATTGAATAGCTAGGGCCTAAGAAGTCAACGCCAGAAGCATAAAATACGATATAAATACAACAGCTTGTCCATCGTATAATACGAATAATTGCTACCAGTGTGAAAGTTATGGTCATTTCTACGTTCCGCGCAACCTAGGCTTCACCATAGGGCGTTGTTCCACCCGATGAAATAGTTAGGGCCTAAGAAGTTAACGCCAGAGGCATAAAATACCATATAAATACAACAGCTTTTCCATCGTATAAAACGAATAACTGCAACCAGTGTGGAAGTTATGGTCATTTCTACGTTCCGGGCAACCTAGGCTTCACTCTAGGGCGTTTCTCCACAATATCGAATAGTTAGTGCCTTAGAAGTCAACGCCAGAAGCATAAAATACGATATAAATACAACAGCTTTTCCATCGTATAAAAGGATTAATTGCAACCAGTTTGAAAGTGATGGTCATTTCTCCTTTCCGGGCAACCTCGGCTTCACTCTAGGGCGTTGCACTACCAGATCGAATAGTTAGTGCCTTAGAAGTTAACGCGAGACGCATAAAATACAATATAAATGGAACAGCTTTTCCATCGTATAAAACGAATAATTGCAACCAGTATGAAACTTATGGTCATTTCTACTTTCCGAGCAACATAGGCTTCACCCTACGGCGTTGCTCCAACAGATTGAATAGTTAGGGTCTTAAAAGTCAACGCCCGAACCATAAAATGCAAAAAAAATACAACAGTGTTTCCACCATATAACAGGAATAATTGCAACCAGTTTGAATGTGATGGCCAATTCTACGTTCCGGGCAACCTAGGCTTCACTCTGTTGCGTTGCTCCACCAGACCGAATGGTTACGGCCAAAGAAGTCAACGCCAGAAGCATAAAAAACGATATAAATACAACAGCTTTTCCACCGTATAAAACGAATAATTTCAACCAGTGTGAAAGTAATGGTTATTTCTACGTTCCGAGCACCCTAGGCGTCACTCTATGGCGTTGCTCCACCACATCTAATAGCTACGGCCTTAGAAGTCAACGCCAGAAGCATAAAATACGATATAAATACAACAGCTTATCCATCGTATAAGACGAATAATTGCAACCAGTGTGAATGTAATGGTCAGTTCTACGTTCCGGGCAACATAGGCTTCACTCTAGGTCGTTGCTCCACCAGATCGAATAGTTAGAGCCTTTGAAATCAACGCCAGAAGCATAAAATACAATAAAGATGCAACAGCTTTTCCATCGTATAAAACGAATAATTGCAACCAGTGTGAAAGTTATGGTCATTTATAATTTCCGGGCATCCTAGGCTTCACCCTAGGGCGTTGCTCCAACAGACTGAATAGTTAGGAGCTTAGAAGTCAACGCCCGAAGCGTAAAATACCAAATAAATAGAACGGTTTTTCCATTGTATAAAACGAATTATTGCTACCGGTGTAAAAGTTATGGACATTTCTACGTTCCGGGCAACCTAGGCTTCACACTAGGGCGTTGTTCCACCACATCTAATAGCTACGGCCTTAGATGTCAACCCCAGATGAATAAAATACAATAAAGATGCAACAGCTTTTCCTTTGTATAAAACGAATAATTGCAACCCGTGTGAAAGTGATGGTCATTTCTACGTTCCTGGCAATCTAGGCTTCACTCCAGGGCGTTGTTCCACCAGATCGAATAGTTAGGGCCTAAGAAGTCAACGCCAGAAGCATAAAATACAATATAAATACAATAGCTATTCCATCGTATAAAACGAATAATTGCAACCAGTATGAAACTTATGGTCATTTCTACTTTACTAGCAACCTAGGCTTCACCCTAGGGCGTTGCTCCAACAGATTGAATAGTTAGGGCCTAAAGAAGTCAACGCCCGAAGCATAAAATGCAATAAAGGTACAACAGTGTTTCCATCATATAACAGGAATAATTGCAACCAGTTTGAAAGTGATGGCCAATTCTACGTTCCGGGCAACCTAGGCTTCACTCTAGGGCGTTTCTCCACCAGATCTAATAGTTAGTGCCTTAGAAGTCAACGCCAGAAGCATAAAATTCGAAATAAATACAACAGCTTTTCCATCGTATAAAAGGATTTATTGCAACCAGTTTGAAAGTGATGGTCATTTCTCCTTTCCGGGCAACCTCGGCTTCACTCTAGGGCGTTGCTCCACTAGATCGAACAGCTAGGGCCTTAGAAGTCAACGCCAGAAGCTTAAAATACAATATAAATCCAACAGCTTTTCCATCGTATAAAACGAATAATTAGAACCAGTATGAAACTTCTGGTCATTTCTACTTTCCGAGCAACCTAGGCTTCACCCTAGGGCGTTGCTCCAACAGATTGAATAGTTAGGGCCTTAGAAGTGAACGCCCGAACCATACAATGCAAAAAAAATACAACTGTGTTTCCATCATATAACATCAATAATTGCAACCAGTTTGAAAGTGATGGCCAATTCTACGTTCCGGGTATCCTAGGTTTCACTCCAGGGCGTTGCTCCACCAGACCGAATAGTTACGGCCTAAGAAGTCAACGCCAGAAGCATAAAAAACGATATAAATACAACAGCTTTTCCATCGTATAAAACGAATAATTGCAACCAGTGTGAAAATAATGGTCATTTCTACGTTCCGAGCACCCTAGGTGTCACGCCAGGGCGTTGCTCCACCACATCTAATAGCTACGGGCTTAGAAGTCAACGCCAGATGCATAAAATACAATATAAATACAACAGCCTTTCCATCGTATAAAACGAATAATTGCAGCCAGTGTGAAAGTTATGGTCAGTTCTACATTCCGAGCAACCTGGGCTTCACTCTAGGGCGTTACTCCACCAGATCGAATAGTTAGGTCCTTAGAAGTAAACGCCAGAAGCATAAAATACGATATAAATACAACAGCCTTTCCATCGTATAAAACGAATAATTGCAACCAGTATGAAACTTATGGTCATTTCCACTTTCCGAGCGAGCTAGGCTTCACCCTAGGGCCTTGCTCCAACAGATTGAATAGTTAGGGCCTTAGAAGTCAACGCCCGAAGCATAAAATGCAATTAAAATACAACAGTGTTTCCATCATATAACAGGAATAATTGCAACCAGTTTGAAAGTGATGGCCCATTCTACGTTCCGGGCAACCTAGGATTCACTCTAGGGCGTTGCTCCACCAGATCGAATAGTCAGTGCCTTAGAAGTCAATGCCCGAATCATAAAATACAATATAAATACATCGGTTGTTCCATCGTATAGAACGAATAATTGCAACCAGTATGAAAGTTAACGTCATTTCTACTTTCCGGGCAACCTAGGTTTCACCCTAGGGCGTTGCACCAACAGATTGAATAGTTAGGGCCTTAGAAGTCAACGCCCGAAGCATAAAATACAAAATAAACAGAACAGTTTTTCCATCGTATAACACGAATAATTGCTACCGGTTTGAAAGTTATGGTCATTTCTCCGTTCCGGGCAACCTAAGCTTCACTCTAGGGCGTTGCTCCACCAGATCAAATAGTTAGGGCCTTAGAAGTCAACGCCAGAAGCATAAAATACAAAATAAATAAAACAGTTTTTCCATCGTGTAAAACGAATAATTGCTACCAGTGTGAAAGTTATGGTCATTTCTACGTTCTGCGCAACCTAGGCTTCACCATAGGGCGTTGTTCCACCCGATGAAATAGTTAGGGCCTAAGAAGTTAGCGCCAGAGGCATAAAATACCATATAAATACAACAGCTTTTCCATCGTATAAAACGAATAACTGCAACCAGTGTGGAAGTTATGGTCATTTCTACGTTCCGGGCAACCTAGGCTTCACTCTAGGGCGTTGCTCGATCAGATCGAATAGCTAGGGCCTTAGAAGTCAACGCCCGAAGCATAAAATACAAAATAAATAGAACAGTTTTTCCATCGTATAAAACGAATAATTGCTACCAGTGTGAAAGTTATGGTCATTGCTACGTTCCGCGCAACCTCGGCTTCACCCAAGGGCGTTGTTCCACCAGATGGAATAGTTAGGGCCTAAGAAGTCAACGCCAGAAGCATAAAATACGATATAAATACAACAGCTTATCCATCGTATAAGACGAATAATTGCAACCAGTGTGAATGTAATGGTCATTTCTACGTTCCGGGCAACATAGGCTTCACTCTAGGTCGTTGCTCCACCAGATCGAATAGTCAGGGCCTTTGAAATCAACGCCAGAAGCATAAAATACAATAAAGATGCAACAGCTTTTCCATCGTATAAAACGAATAATTGCAACCAGTGTGAAAGTTATGGTCATTTATAATTTCCGGGCAACCTAGGCTTCACCCTAGGGCGTTGCTCCAACAGACTGAATAGTTAGGAGCTTAGAAGTCAACGCCCGAAGCGTAAAATACCAAATAAATAGAACGGTTTTTCCATTGTATAAAACGAATTATTGCTACCGGTGTAAAAGTTATGGACATTTCTGCGTTCCGGGCAACCTAGGCTTCACACTAGGGCGTTGTTCCACCACATCTAATAGCTACGGCCTTAGATGTCAACCCCAGATGAATAAAATACAATAAAGATGCAACAGCTTTTCCATTGTATAAAACGAATAATTGCAACCCGTGTGAAAGTGATGGTCATTTCTACGTTCCTGGCAATCTAGGCTTCACTCTAGGGCGTTGTTCCACCAGATCGAATAGTTAGGGCCTAAGAAGTCAACGCCAGAAGCATAAAATACAATATAAATACAATAGCTATTCCCTCGTATAAAACGAATAATTGCAACCAGTATGAAACTTATGGTCATTTCTACTTTACTAGCAACCTAGGCTTCACCCTAGGGCTATGCTCCAACGGATTGAATAATTAGGCCCTTAGAAGTCAACGCCCGAACCATAAAATGCAAAAAAAATACAGCAGTGTTTCCATCATATAACAGGTATAATTGCAACCAGTTTGAAATTGATGGCCAATTCTACGTTCCGGGCAACCTAGGCATCACTCTATTGCGTTGCTGCACCAGATCGAATAGTTAGTGCCTTAGAAGTCAACGCCAGAAGCATAAAATACAATATAAATACAACAGCTTATCCATCGTATAAGACGAATAATTGCTACCAGTGTGAAAGTTATGGTCATTTCTACGTTCCGCGCAACCTAGGCTTCACCATAGGGCGTTGTTCCACCCGATGAAATAGTTAGGGCCTAAGAAGTTAACGCCAGAGGCATAAAATACCATATATATACAACAGCTTTTCCATCGTATAAAACGAATAACTGCAACCAGTGTGGAAGTTATGGTCATTTCTACGTTCCGGGCAACCTAGGCTTCACTCTAGGGCGTTTCTCCACCATATCGAATAGTTAGTGCCTTAGAAGTCAACGCCAGAAGCATAAAATACGATATAAATACAACAGCTTTTCCATCGTATAAAAGGATTAATTGCAACCAGTTTGAAAGTGATGGTCATTTCTCCTTTCCGGGCAACCTCGGCTTCACTCTAGGGCGTTGCTCCACTAGATCGAACAGCTAGGGCCTTAGAAGTCAACGCCAGAAGCATAAAATACAATATAAATACAAAAGTTTTTCCATCGTATAAAACGAATAATTGCAACCAGTATGAAACTTATGGTCATTTCTACTTTCCGAGCAACCTAGGCTTCACGCTACGGCGTTGCTCCAACAGATTGAATAGTTAGGGTCTTAAAAGTCAACGCCCGAACCATAAAATGCAAAAAAAATACAACAGTGTTTCCATCATATAACAGGAATAATTGCAACCAATTTGAAAGTGATGGCCAATTCTACGTTCCGGGCATCCTAGGCTTCACTCTAGGGCGTTGCACTACCAGATCGAATAGTTAGTGCCTTAGAAGTTAACGCGAGACGCATAAAATACAATATAAATGGAACAGCTTTTCCATCGTATAAAACGAATAATTGCAACCAGTATGAAACTTATGGTCATTTCTACTTTCCGAGCAACCTAGGCTTCACCCTACGGCGTTGCTCCAACAGATTGAATAGTTAGGGTCTTAAAAGTCAACGCCCGAACCATAAAATGCAAAAAAAATACAACAGTGTTTCCACCATATAACAGGAATAATTGCAACCAGTTTGAATGTGATGGCCAATTCTACGTTCCGGGCAACCTAGGCTTCACTCTGTTGCGTTGCTCCACCAGACCGAATGGTTACGGCCAAAGAAGTCAACGCCAGAAGCATAAAAAACGATATCAATACAACAGCTTTTCCACCGTATAAAACGAATAATTTCAACCAGTGTGAAAGTAATGGTTATTTCTACGTTCCGAGCACAGTAGGCGTCACTCTATGGCGTTGCTCCACCACATCTAATAGCTACGGCCTTAGAAGTCAACGCCAGAGGCATAAAATACAATATAAATACAACAGCGTTTCCATCGTATAAAACGAATAATTGCAGGCAGTGTGATAGTTATGGTCATTTCTACATTCCGAGCAACCTAGGCTTCACTCTATGGCGTTACTCCACAAGATCGAATAGTTAGGTCCTTAGAAGTAAACGCCAGAAGCATAAAATACGATATAAATACAACAGCTTTTCCATCGTATAAAAGGATTAATTGCAACCAGTTTGAAAGTGATGGTCATTTCTCCTTTCCGGGCAACCTCGGCTTCACTCTAGGGCGTTGCTCCACTAGATCGAACAGCTAGGGCCTTAGAAGTCAACGCCAGAAGCTTAAAATACAATATAAATCCAACAGTTTTTCCATCGTATAAAACGAATAATTAGAACCAGTATGAAACTTCTGGTCATTTCTACTTTCCGAGCAACCTAGGCTTCACCCTAGGGCGTTGCTCCAACAGATTGAATAGTTAGGGCCTTAGAAGTCAACGCCCGAACCATACAATGCAAAAAAAATACAACTGTGTTTCCATCATATAACAGGAATAATTGCAACCAGTTTGAAAGTGATGGCCAATTCTACGTTCCGGGCATCCTAGGTTTCACTCCAGGGCGTTGCTCCACCAGACCGAATAGTTACGGCCTAAGAAGTCAACGCCAGAAGCATAAAAAACGATATAAATACAACAGCTTTTCCATCGTATAAAACGAATAATTGCAACCAGTGTGAAAGTAATGGTCATTTCTACGTTCCGAGCACCCTAGGTGTCACGCCAGGGCGTTGCTCCACCACATCTAATAGCTACGGGCTTAGAAGTCAACGCCAGATGCATAAAATACAATATAAATACAACAGCCTTTCCATCGTATAAAACGAATAATTGCAGCCAGTGTGAAAGTTATGGTCATTTCTACATTCCGTGCAACCTGGGCTTCACTCTAGGGCGTTACTCCACCAGATCGAATAGTTAGGTCCTTAGAAGTAAACGCCAGAAGCATAAAATACGATATAAATACAACAGCTTTTCCATCGTATAAAACGAATAATTGCAACCAGTATGAAACTTATGGTCATTTCCACTTTCCGAGCGAGCTAGGCTTCACCCTAGGGCGTTGCTCCAACAGATTGAATAGTTAGGGCCTTAGAAGTCAACGCCCGAAGCATAAAATGCAATTAAAATACAACAGTGTTTCCATCATATAACAGGAATAATTGCAACCAGTTTGAAAGTGATGGCCCATTCTACGTTCCGGGCAACCTAGGCTTCACTCTAGGGCGTTGCTCCACCAGATCGAATAGCCAGTGCCTTAGAAGTCAATGCCCGAAGCATAAAATACAATATAAATACATCGGTTGTTCCATCGTATAGAACGAATAATTGCAACCAGTATGAAAGTTAACGTCATTTCTACTTTCCGGGCAACCTAGGCTTCACCCTAGGGCGTTGCACCAACAGATTGAATAGTTAGGGCCTTAGAAGTCAACGCCCGAAGCATAAAATACAAAATAAACAGAACAGTTTTTCCATCGTATAACACGAATAATTGCTACCGGTTTGAAAGTTATGGTCATTTCTCCGTTCCGGGCAACCTAAGCTTCACTCTAGGGCGTTGTTCCACCAGATCAAATAGTTAGGGCCTTAGAAGTCAACGCCAGAAGCATAAAATACAAAATAAATAAAACAGTTTTTCCATCGTGTAAAACGAGTAATTGCTACCAGTGTGAAAGTTATGGTCATTTCTCCGTTCCGCGCAACCTAGGCTTCACCATAGGGCGTTGTTCCACCCGATGAAATAGTTAGGGCCTAAGAAGTTAACGCCAGAGGCATAAAATACCATATAAATACAACAGCTTTTCCATCGTATAAAACGAATAACTGCAACCAGTGTGGAAGTTATGGTCATTTCTACGTTCCGGGCAACCTAGGCTTCACTCTAGGGCGTTGCTCGATCAGATCGAATAGCTAGGGCCTTAGAAGTCAACGCCCGAAGCATAAAATACAAAATAAATAGAACAGTTTTTCCATCGTATAAAACGAATAATTGCTACCAGTGTGAAAGTTATGGTCATTGCTACGTTCCGCGCAACCTAGGCTTCACCCAAGGGCGTTGTTCCACCAGATGGAATAGCTAGGGCCTAAGAAGTCAACGCCAGAAGCATAAAATACGATATAAATACAACAGCTTATCCATCGTATAAGACGAATAATTGCAACCAGTGTGAATGTAATGGTCATTTCTACGTTCCGGGCAACATAGGCTTCACTCTAGGTCGTTGCTCCACCCGATCGAATAGTTAGGGCCTTTGAAATCAACGCCAGAAGCATAAAATACAATAAAGATGCAACAGCTTTTCCATCGTATAAAACGAATAATTGCAACCAGTGTGAAAGTTATGGTCATTTATAATTTCCGGGCAACCTAGGCTTCACCCTAGGGCGTCGCTCCAACAGACTGAATAGTTAGGAGCTTAGAAGTCAACGCCCGAAGCGTAAAATACCAAATAAATAGAACGGTTTTTCCATTGTATAAAACGAATTATTGCTACCGGTGTAAAAGTTATGGACATTTCTACGTTCCGGGCAACCTAGGCTTCACCCTAGGGCGTTGCTCCAACAGATTGAATAGTTAGGGCCTAAAGAAGTCAACGCCCGAAGCATAAAATGCAATAAAGGAACAACAGTGTTTCCATCATATAACAGGAATAATTGCAACCAGTTTGAAAGTGATGGCCAATTCTACGTTCCGGGCAACCTAGGCTTCACTCTAGGGCGTTGCTCCACCAGATCGAGTAGTTAGTGCCTTAAAAGTCAACGCCAGAAGCATAAAATACAATATAAATACAACAGCTTTCCATCGTATAAAACGAATAATTGCGACCAGTATGAAACTTATGGTCATTTCTACTTTCCGAGCAACCTAGGCTTCACCCTAGGGCGTTGCTCCCACAGATTGAATAGTTAGGGCCTTAGAAGTATAGGCCCGAACCATAAAATGCAAAAAAAATACAACAGTGTTTCCATAATGTAACAGGAATAATTGCGACCAGTTTGAAAGTGATGGACAATTCTACGTTCCGGGCAACGTAGGCTTCACCGTAGGGCGTTGCTCCACCAGACCGAATAGTTACGGCCTAAGAAGTCAACGCCAGAAGCATAAAACACAATATAAATACAACAGCTTTTCCATCGTATAAAACGAATAATTGCAAACAGTATGAAACTTATGGTCATTTCTACTTTGCGAGCAACCTAGGCTTCACCCTAGGGCGTTGCTCCCACAGATTGAATAGTTAGGGCCTTAGAAGTCTACGCCCGAAACATAAAATGCAAAAAAAATACAACAGTGTTTCCATCATATAACAGGTATAATTGCGACCAGTTTGAAAGTGAAGGACAATTCTACGTTCCGGGCAACCTAGGTTTCACTCCAGGGAGCTGCTCCACCAGACCGTTTAGTTACGGCCTAAGAAGTCAACGCCAGAGGCATAAAGTACAATATAAATACAACAGCGTTTCCATCGTATAAAACGAATAATTGCAACCAGTGTGAAAGTTATGGTCATTTCTACATTCCGAGCAACCTAGGATCCACTCTAAGGCGTTGCTCCACCAGATCGAATAGCTAGGTCCTTAGAAGTAAACGCCAGAAGCATAAAATACGATATAAATACAACAGCTTTTCCATCGTATAAAAGGATTTATTGCAACCAGTTTGAAAGTGATGGTCATTTCTCCTTTCCGGGCAACCTCGGCTTCACTCTAGGGCGTTGCTTCACTAGATCGAACAGCTAGGGCCTTAGAAGTCAACGACAGAAGCATAAAATACAATATAAATGCAACAGATTTTACATCGTATAAAACGAATAATTGCAACCAGTATGAAACTTATGGTCATTTCTACCTTCCGAGCAACCTAGGCTTCACCCTAGGGCGTTGCTCCAACGGATTGAATAATTAGGCCCTTAGAAGTCAACGCCCGAACCATAAAATGCAAAAAAAATACAGCAGTGTTTCCATCATATAACAGGAATAATTGCAACCAGTTTGAAAGTGATGGCCAATTCTACGTTCCGGGCAACCTAGGCTTCACTATAGGTCGTTACACTACCAGATCGAATAGTTAGTGCCTTAGAAGTCAACGCCAGAAGCATAAAATACAATATAAATGCAACAGATTTTCCATCGTATAAAACGAATAATTGCAACCAGTATGAAACTTATGGTCATTTCTACTTTCCGAGCAACCTAGGCTTCACCCTAGGGCTATGCTCCAACGGATTGAATAATTAGGCCCTTAGAAGTCAACGCCCGAACCATAAAATGCAAAAAAAATACAGCAGTGTTTCCATCATATAACAGGTATAATTGCAACCAGTTTGAAATTGATGGCCAATTCTACGTTCCGGGCAACCTAGGCATCACTCTATTGCGTTGCTGCACCAGATCGAATAGTTAGTGCCTTAGAAGTCAACGCCAGAAGCATAAAATACAATATAAATACAACAGTTTTTCCATCGTCTAAAACGAATAATTGCAACCAGTATGAAACTTATGGACATTTCCACATTCCGAGTGAGCTAGGCTTCACCCTAGGGCGTTGCTCCAACAGACTGAATAGTTAGGGCCTAAGAAGTCAACGCCAGAAGCATAAAATACGATATAAATACAACAGCTTATCCATCGTATAAGACGAATAATTGCTACCAGTGTGAAAGTTATGGTCATTTCTACGTTCCGGGCAACCTAGGCTTCACTCTAGGGCGTTTCTCCACCATATCGAATAGTTAGTGCCTTAGAAGTCAACGCCAGAAGCATAAAATACGATATAAATACAACAGCTTTTCCATCGTATAAAAGGATTAATTGCAACCAGTTTGAAAGTGATGGTCATTTCTCCTTTCCGGGCAACCTCGGCTTCACTCTAGGGCGTTGCTCCACTAGATCGAACAGCTAGGGCCTTAGAAGTCAACGCCAGAAGCATAAAATACAATATAAATACAAAAGTTTTTCCATCGTATAAAACGAATAATTGCAACCAGTATGAAACTTATGGTCATTTCTACTTTCCGAGCAACCTAGGCTTCACGCTACGGCGTTGCTCCAACAGATTGAATAGTTAGGGTCTTAAAAGTCAACGCCCGAACCATAAAATGCAAAAAAAATACAACAGTGTTTCCATCATATAACAGGAATAATTGCAACCAGTTTGAAAGTGATGGCCAATTCTACGTTCCGGGCAACCTAGGCTTCACTCTAGGGCGTTGCACTACCAGATCGAATAGTTAGTGCCTTAGAAGTTAACGCGAGACGCATAAAATACAATATAAATGGAACAGCTTTTCCATCGTATAAAACGAATAATTGCAACCAGTATGAAACTTATGGCCATTTCTACTTTCCGAGCAACCTAGGCTTCACGCTACGGCGTTGCTCCAACAGATTGAATAGTTAGGGTCTTAGAAGTCAACGCCAGAAGCTTAAAATACAATATAAATCCAACAGTTTTTCCATCGTATAAAACGAATAATTAGAACCAGTATGAAACTTCTGGTCATTTCTACTTTCCGAGCAACCTAGGCTTCACCCTAGGGCGTTGCTCCAACAGATTGAATAGTTAGGGCCTTAGAAGTCAACGCCCGAACCATACAATGCAAAAAAAATACAACTGTGTTTCCATCATATAACAGGAATAATTGCAACCAGTTTGAAAGTGATGGCCAATTCTACGTTCCGGGCATCCTAGGTTTCACTCCAGGGCGTTGCTCCACCAGACCGAATAGTTACGGCCTAAGAAGTCAACGCCAGAAGCATAAAAAACGATATAAATACAACAGCTTTTCCATCGTATAAAACGAATAATTGCAACCAGTGTGAAAGTAATGGTCATTTCTACGTTCCGAGCACCCTAGGTGTCACGCCAGGGCGTTGCTCCACCACATCTAATAGCTACGGGCTTAGAAGTCAACGCCAGATGCATAAAATACAATATAAATACAACAGCCTTTCCATCGTATAAAACGAATAATTGCAGCCAGTGTGAAAGTTATGGTCATTTCTACATTCCGTGCAACCTGGGCTTCACTCTAGGGCGTTACTCCACCAGATCGAATAGTTAGGTCCTTAGAAGTAAACGCCAGAAGCATAAAATACGATATAAATACAACAGCTTTTCCATCGTATAAAACGAATAATTGCAACCAGTATGAAACTTATGGTCATTTCCACTTTCCGAGCGAGCTAGGCTTCACCCTAGGGCGTTGCTCCAACAGATTGAATAGTTAGGGCCTTAGAAGTCAACGCCCGAAGCATAAAATGCAATTAAAATACAACAGTGTTTCCATCATATAACAGGAATAATTGCAACCAGTTTGAAAGTGATGGCCCATTCTACGTTCCGGGCAACCTAGGCTTCACTCTAGGGCGTTGCTCCACCAGATCGAATAGTCAGTGCCTTAGAAGTCAATGCCCGAAGCATAAAATACAAAATAAATAAAACAGTTTTTCCATCGTGTAAAACCAATAATTGCTACCAGTGTGAAAGTTATGGTCATTTCTACGTTCCGCGCAACCTAGGCTTCACCATAGGGCGTTGTTCCACCCGATGAAATAGTTAGGGCCTAAGAAGTTAACGCCAGAGGCATAAAATACCATATAAATACAACAGCTTTTCCATCGTATAAAACGAATAACTGCAACCAGTGTGGAAGTTATGGTCATTTCTACGTTCCGGGCAACCTAGGCTTCACTCTAGGGCGTTGCTCGATCAGATCGAATAGCTAGGGCCTTAGAAGTCAACGCCCGAAGCATAAAATGCAAAATAAATAGAACAGTTTTTCCATCGTATAAAACGAATAATTGCTACCAGTGTGAAAGTTATGGTCATTGCTACGTTCCGCGCAACCTAGGCTTCACCCGAGGGCGTTGTTCCACCAGATGGAATAGTTAGGGCCTAAGAAGTCAACGCCAGAAGCATAAAATACGATATAAATACAACAGCTTATCCATCGTATAAGACGAATAATTGCAACCAGTGTGAATGTAATGGTCATTTCTACGTTTCGGGCAACATAGGCTTCACTCTAGGTCGTTGCTCCACCAGATCGAATAGTTAGGGCCTTTGAAATCAACGCCAGAAGCATAAAATACAATAAAGATGCAACAGCTTTTCCATCGTATAAAACGAATAATTGCAACCAGTGTGAAAGTTATGGTCATTTATAATTTCCGGGCAACCTAGGCTTCACCCTAGGGCGTTGATCCAACAGATTGAATAGTTAGGAGCTTAGAAGTCAACGCCCGAAGCGTAAAATACCAAATAAATAGAACGGTTTTTCCATTGTATAAAACGAATTATTGCTACCGGTGTAAAAGTTATGGACATTTCTACGTTCCGGGCAACCTAGGCTTCACCCTAGGGCGTTGCTCCAACAGATTGAATAGTTAGGGCCTAAAGAAGTCAACGCCCGAAGCATAAAATGCAATAAAGGAACAACAGTGTTTCCATCATATAACAGGAATAATTGCAACCAGTTTGAAAGTGATGGCCAATTCTACGTTCCGGGCAACCTAGGCATCACTCTATTGCGTTGCTGCACCAGATCGAATAGTTAGTGCCTTAGAAGTCAACGCCAGAAGCATAAAATACAATATAAATACAACAGTTTGTCCATCGTATAAAACGAATAATTGCAACCAGTATGAAACTTATGGACATTTCCACATTCCGAGCGCGCTAGGCTTCACCCTAGGGCGTTGCTCCAACAGATTGAATAGTTAGGGCCTTAGAAGTCAACGCCTGAAGCATAAAATGCAATTAAAATACAACAGTGTGTCCATCATATAACAGGAATAATTGCAACCAGTTTGAAAGTGATGGCCAATTCTACGTTCCGGGCAACCTCGGCTTCACCCTAGGGCGTTGCTCCACCAGATAGAATAGTCAGTGCCTTAGAAGTCAATGCCCGAAGCATAAAATACAATATAAATACAACGGTTTTTCCATCGTATAGAACGAATAATTGCAACCAGTATGAAAGTTAACGTCATTTCTACTTTCCGGGCAACCTAGGCTTCACCCTAGGGCGTTGCACCAACAGATTGAATAGTTAGGGCCTTAGAAGTCAACGCCCGAAGAATAAAATACAAAATAAACAGAACAGTTTTTCCATCGTATAACACGAATAATTGCTACCGGTTTGAAAGTTATGGTCATTTCTCCGTTCCGGGCAACCTAAGCTTCACTCTAGGACGTTGCTCCACCAGATCGAATAGTTAGGGCCTTAGATGTCAACGCCAGAAGCATAAAATACAAAATAAATAAAACAGTTTTTCCATCGTGTAAAACGAATAATTGCTACCAGTGTGAAAGCTATGGTCACATCTACGATCCGCGCAACCTAGGCTTCACCCTAGGGCGTTGTTCCACCCGATGAAACAGTTAGGGCCTAAGAAGTTAACGCCAGAGGCATAAAAAACGATATAAATACAACAGCTTTTCTACCGTATAAAACGAATATTTGCAACCAGTGTGAAAGTAATGGTCATTTCTACGTTCCGAGCACCCTAGGCGTCACTCTAGGGCGTTGCTCCACCACATCTAATAGCTACGGCCTTAGAAGTCAACGCCAGAGGCATAAAATACAATATAAATACAACAGCCTTTCCATCGTATAAAACGAATAATTGCAACCAGTGTGAAAGTTATGGTCATTTCTACATTCCGAGCAACCTAGGCCTCACTCTAGGGCGTTACTCCATCAGATCGAATAGTTAGGTCCTTAGAAGTAAACGCCAGAAGCATAAAATACGATATAAATACAACAGCTTTTCCATCGTATAAAACGAATAATTGCAACCAGTATGAAACTTATGGTCATTTCCACATTCCGAGCGAGCTAGGCTTCACCCTAGGGCGTTGCTCCAACAGATTGAATAGTTAGGGCCTTAGAAGTCAAAGCCTGAAGCATAAAATGCAATTAAAATACAACAGTGTGTCCATCATATAACAGGAATAATTGCAACCATTTTGAAAGTGATGGCCAATTCTACGTTCCGGGCAACCTAGGCTTCACTCTAGGACGTTGCTCCACCAGATAGAATAGTCAGTGCCTTAGAAGTCAATGCCCGAAGCATAAAATACAATATCAATGCAACGGTTTTTCCATCGTATAGAACGAATAATTGCAACCAGTATGAAAGTTAACGTCATTTCTACTTTCCGGGCAAGCTAGGCTTCACCCTAGGGCGTTGCACCAACAGATTGAATAGTTAGAGCCTTAGAAGTCAACGCCAGAGGCATAAAATACAATATAAATACAACAGCTTTTCCATCGTATAAAACGAATAATTCCAACCAGTATGAAACTTATGGTCATTTCTACTTTCCGAGCAACCTAGGCTTCACCCTTGGTCGTTGCTCCAACAGATTGAATAGTTAGGGCCTTAGAAGCCAACGCCCGAAGCATAAAATGCAATAAAAATACAACAGTGTTTCCATCGTATAAAACGAATAATTGCAACCAGTATGAAACTTATGGTCATTTCTACTTTCCGAGCAAGCTAGGCTTCACCCTAGGGCGTTGCTCCAACAGATTGAATAGTTAGGACCTTAGTAGTGAACGCCCGAACCATAAAAGGCAAAAAAAATACAACAGTGTTTCCATCATATAACAGGAATAATTGCAACCAGTTTGAAAGTGATGGCCAATTCTACGTTCCGGGCAACCTAGACTTCACTCTAGGGCGTTGCTCCACCAGGCCGAATAGTTACGGCCTAAGAAGTCAACGCCAGAAGCATAAAATACGATATAAATACAACAGCTTTTCCACCGTGTAAAACGAATAATTGCAACCAGTATGAAACTTATGGTCATTTCTACTTTCCGAGCAAGCTAGGCTTCACCCTAGGGCGTTGCTCCAACAGATTGAATAGTTAGGGCCTTAGAAGTCAACGCCCGAAGCATAAAATGCAATAAAAATACAACAGTGTTTCCATCATATAACAGGAATAATTGCAACCAGTTTGAAAGTGATGGCCAATTCTACGTTCCGGGCAACCTAGGCTTCACTCTAGGGCGTTGCTCCACCAGATCGAATAGTTAGTGCCTTAGAAGTCAACGCCAGAAGCATAAAATACAATTAAATACAACAGTTTTTCAATCGTATAAAACGAATAATTGCAACCAGTTTGAAAGTGATGGCCAATTCTACCTTCCGGGCAACCTAGGCCTCACTCTAGGGCGTTACTCGATCAGATCGAATAGTTAGGTCCTTAGAAGTAAACGCCAGAAGCATAAAATACGATATAAATACAACAGCTTTTCCATCGTATAAAACGAATAATTGCAACCAGTATGAAACTTATGGTCATTTCCACATTCCGAGCGAGCTAGGCTTCACCCTAGGGCGTTGCTCCAACAGATTGAATAGTTAGGGCCTTAGAAGTCAACGCCTGAGGCATAAAATGCAATTAAAATACAACAGTGTGTCCATCATATAACAGGAATAATTGCAACCATTTTGAAAGTGATGGCCAATTCTACGTTCCGGGCAACCTAGGCTTCACTGTAGGGCGTTGCTCCACCAGATAGAATAGTCAGTGCCTTAGAAGTCAATGCCCGAAGCATAAAATACAATTTCAATGCAACGGTTTTTCCATCGTATAGAACGAATAATTGCAACCAGTATGAAAGTTAACGTCATTTCTACTTTCCGGGCAACCTAGGCTTCACCCTAGGGCGTTGCACCAACAGATTGAATAGTTAGAGCCTTAGAAGTCAACGCCAGAGGCATAAAATACAATATAAATACAACAGCTTTTCCATCGTATAAAACGAATAATTCCAACCAGTATGAAACTTATGGTCATTTCTACTTTCCGAGCAACCTAGGCTTCACCCTTGGTCGTTGCTCCAACAGATTGAATAGTTAGGGCCTTAGAAGCCAACGCCCGAAGCATAAAATGCAATAAAAATACAACAGTGTTTCCATCGTATAAAACGAATAATTGCAACCAGTATGAAACTTATGGTCATTTCTACTTTCCGAGCAAGCTAGGCTTCACCCTAGGGCGTTGCTCCAACAGATTGAATAGTTAGGACCTTAGTAGTGAACGCCCGAACCATAAAAGGCAAAAAAAATACAACAGTGTTTCCATCATATAACAGGAATAATTGCAACCAGTTTGAAAGTGATGGCCAATTCTACGTTCCGGGCAACCTGGACTTCACTCTAGGGCGTTGCTCCACCAGGCCGAATCGTTACGGCCTAAGAAGTCAACGCCAGAAGCATAAAATACGATATAAATACAACAGCTTTTCCACCGTGTAAAACGAATAATTGCAACCAGTATGAAACTTATGGTCATTTCTACTTTCCGAGCAAGCTAGGCTTCACCCTAGGGCGTTGCTCCAACAGATTGAATAGTTAGGGCCTTAGAAGTCAACGCCCGAAGCATAAAATGCAATAAAAATACAACAGTGTTTCCATCATATAACAGGAATAATTGCAACCAGTTTGAAAGTGATGGCCAATTCTACGTTCCGGGCAACCTAGGCTTCACTCTAGGGCGTTGCTCCACCAGATCGAATAGTTAGTGCCTTAGAAGTCAACGCCAGAAGCATAAAATACAATATAAATACAACAGTTTTTCAATCGTATAAAACGAATAATTGCAACCAGTTTGAAAGTGATGGCCAATTCTACCTTCCGGGCAACCTAGGCTTTTCTCTACGGCGTTGCTCCACTAGATCGAGCAGCTAGGGCCTTAGAAGTCAACGCCAGAAGCATAAAATACAAAATAAATACAACAGTTTTTCCATCGTATAAAACGAATGATTGCATCCGGTATGAAACTTATGGTCATTTCTACTTCCCGAGCAACCTAGGCTTCACCCTAGGGCGCTGCTCCAACAGGTTGAATAGTTAGGGCCTTAGAAGTCAACGCCCGAACCATAAAATGCAAAAAAAATACAACAGTGCTTCCATCATATAACAGGAATAATTGCAACCAGTTTGAAAGTGATGGCCAATTCTACGTTCCGGGCAGCCTAGGCTTCACTCTATTGCGTTGCTCCACCAGATCGAATAGTTATTGCCTTAGAATTCAACGCCAGAAGCATAAAATACAATATAAATACAACAGTTTTTCCATCGTATAAAACGAATAATTGCAACCAGTATGAACCTTATGGACATTTCTATTTTCCGAGCAAGCTAGGCTTCACGCTAGGGCGTTGCTCCAACAGATTGAATAGTTAGGGCCTTAGAAGTAAACGCCCCAACTATAAAATGCAAAAAAAATACAACAGTGTTTCCATCATATAGCAGCAATAATTGCAACCAGTTTGAAAGTGATGGCCAATTCTACGTTCCGGGCAACCTAGGTTTCACTCCAGGGCGTTGCTCCACCAGATCGAATGGTTAGGTCCTTAGAAGTAAACGCCAGAAGCATAAAATACGATATAAATACAACAGCGTTTGCATCGTATAAAACGAATAATTGCCACCAGTGTGAAAGTTATGGTCATTTCTACATTCCGAGCAACCTAGGATTCACTCTAGGGCGTTGCTCCACCAGATCGAATAGTTAGGTCCTTAGAAGCAAACGCCAGAAGCATAAAATACAATATACATACAACAGCTTTTCCATCGTATAAAAGGATTAATTGCAACCAGTTTGAACGTGATGGTCATTTCTCCCTTCCGGGCAACCTAGGCTTCACTCTAGGGCGTTGCTCCACGAGATCGAACAGCTAGGGCCTTGGAAGTCAACGCCAGAAGCATAAAATACAATATAAATACAACAGCTTTTCCATCGTATAAAACGAATAATTGCAACCAGTATGAAACTTATGGTCATTTCTACTTTTCGAGCAACCTAGGCTTCACCCTAGGGCGTTGCTCCAACGGATTGAATAGTTAGGTCCTTAGAAGTCAACGCCCGAACCATAAAATGCAAAAAAAATAGAACAGTGTTTCCATCATATAGCAGCAATAATTGCAACCAGTTTGAAAGTGATGGCCATTTCTACGTTCCGGGCAACCTAGGTTTCACTCCAGGGCGTTGCTCCACCAGACCGAATAGTTACGGCCTAAGAAGTCAACGCCAGAAGCATAAAATACGATATAAATACAACAGCTTTTCCATCGTATAAAACGAATAATTGTAACCAGTGTGAAAGTTATGGTCATTTCTACATTCCGAGCAACCTAGGCTTCACTCTAGGGCGTTGCCCCAGCAGATCGAATAGTTAAGTCCTTAGAAGTAAACGCCAGAAGCATTAAATACGATATAAATACAACAGCTTTTCCATCGTATAAAAGGAATACTTGCAAACAGTGTGAAAGTAATGGTCATTTCTACGTTCCGGGCAAGCTAGGCTTCACCCTAGGTCGTTGTTCCACCAGATCGAATAGTTAGGGCCTAAGAAGTGAACGCCAGAAGCATAAAATGCAATAAAAATACAACAGTTTTTCCACCGTATAACAGGATTAATTGCAACCAGTTTGAAAGTGATGGTCATTTCTCCTTTCCGGGCAACCTAGGATTCACTCTAGGGCGTTGCTCCACCACATCTAAAAGCTACGGCCTTAGAAGTAAACGCCAGAAGCATTAAATACAATATAAATACAACAGTTTTTCCATCGTATAAAACGAATAATTGCAACCAGTTTGAAAGTGATGGCCGATTCTACCTTCCGGGCAACCTAGGCTTCACTCTAGGGCGTTGCTCCACCAGATCGAATAGTTAGTGCCTTAGAAGTGAACGCCAGAAGCATGAAATACAATATGAATACAACAGTTTTTCCATCGTATAAAACGAATAATTGCAACCAGTATGAAACTTATGGTCATTTCTACTTTCCGAGCAACCTAGGCTTCACCCTAGGGCGTTGCTCCAACGGATTGAATAGTTAGGGCCTTGGAAGTCAACGCCCGAAATATAAAATGCAAAAAAAATACAACAGTGTTTCCATCATATAACAGCAATAATTGCAACCAGTTTGAAAGTGATGGACAATTCTACGTTCCGGGCAACCTAGGTCTCACTCCAGAGCGTTGCTCCACCAGGCCGAATAGTTACGGCCGAAGAAGTCAACGCCAGAAGCATAAAATACGATATAAATACAACAGCTTTTCCATCGTATAAAACGAATAATTGCAACCAGTGTGAAAGTAATGGTCATTTCTACGCTCCGAGCACCCCAGGCGTCTCTCTAGGGCGTTGCTCCACCACATCTAATAGCTACGGCCTTAGAAGTCAACGCCAGAGGCATAAAATACATTATAAATACAACAGCTTTTCCATCGTATATAACGAATAATTCCAACCAGTATGAAACTTATGGTCATTTCTACCTTCCGAGCAACCTAGGCTTCACCCTAGGGCGTTGCTCCACCAGATCGAATAGTTAGGGTCTTAAAAGTCAACGCCCGAACCATAAAATGCAAAAAAAATACAACAGTGTTTCCACCATATAACAGGAATAATTGCAACCAGTTTGAATGTGATGGCCAATTCTACGTTCCGGGCAACCTAGGCTTCACTCTGTTGCGTTGCTCCACCAGACCGAATGGTTACGGCCAAAGAAGTCAACGCCAGAAGCATAAAAAACGATATCAATACAACAGCTTTTCCACCGTATAAAACGAATAATTTCAACCAGTGTGAAAGTAATGGTTATTTCTACGTTCCGAGCACAGTAGGCGTCACTCTATGGCGTTGCTCCACCACATCTAATAGCTACGGCCTTAGAAGTCAACGCCAGAGGCATAAAATACAATATAAATACAACAGCGTTTCCATCGTATAAAACGAATAATTGCAGGCAGTGTGATAGTTATGGTCATTTCTACATTCCGAGCAACCTAGGCTTCACTCTATGGCGTTACTCCACAAGATCGAATAGTTAGGTCCTTAGAAGTAAACGCCAGAAGCATAAAATACGATATAAATACAACAGCTTTTCCATCGTATAAAAGGATTAATTGCAACCAGTTTGAAAGTGATGGTCATTTCTCCTTTCCGGGCAACCTCGGCTTCACTCTAGGGCGTTGCTCCACTAGATCGAACAGCTAGGGCCTTAGAAGTCAACGCCAGAAGCTTAAAATACAATATAAATCCAACAGTTTTTCCATCGTATAAAACGAATAATTAGAACCAGTATGAAACTTCTGGTCATTTCTACTTTCCGAGCAACCTAGGCTTCACCCTAGGGCGTTGCTCCAACAGATTGAATAGTTAGGGCCTTAGAAGTCAACGCCCGAACCATACAATGCAAAAAAAATACAACTGTGTTTCCATCATATAACAGGAATAATTGCAACCAGTTTGAAAGTGATGGCCAATTCTACGTTCCGGGCATCCTAGGTTTCACTCCAGGGCGTTGCTCCACCAGACCGAATAGTTACGGCCTAAGAAGTCAACGCCAGAAGCATAAAAAACGATATAAATACAACAGCTTTTCCATCGTATAAAACGAATAATTGCAACCAGTGTGAAAGTAATGGTCATTTCTACGTTCCGAGCACCCTAGGTGTCACGCCAGGGCGTTGCTCCACCACATCTAATAGCTACGGGCTTAGAAGTCAACGCCAGATGCATAAAATACAATATAAATACAACAGCCTTTCCATCGTATAAAACGAATAATTGCAGCCAGTGTGAAAGTTATGGTCATTTCTACATTCCGTGCAACCTGGGCTTCACTCTAGGGCGTTACTCCACCAGATCGAATAGTTAGGTCCTTAGAAGTAAATGCCAGAAGCATAAAATACGATATAAATACAACAGCTTTTCCATCGTATAAAACGAATAATTGCAACCAGTATGAAACTTATGGTCATTTCCACTTTCCGAGCGAGCTAGGCTTCACCCTAGGGCGTTGCTCCAACAGATTGAATAGTTAGGGCCTTAGAAGTCAACGCCCGAAGCATAAAATGCAATTAAAATACAACAGTGTTTCCATCATATAACAGGAATAATTGCAACCAGTTTGAAAGTGATGGCCCATTCTACGTTCCGGGCAACCTAGGCTTCACTCTAGGGCGTTGCTCCACCAGATCGAATAGCCAGTGCCTTAGAAGTCAATGCCCGAAGCATAAAATACAATATAAATACATCGGTTGTTCCATCGTATAGAACGAATAATTGCAACCAGTATGAAAGTTAACGTCATTTCTACTTTCCGGGCAACCTAGGCTTCACCCTAGGGCGTTGCACCAACAGATTGAATAGTTAGGGCCTTAGAAGTCAACGCCCGAAGCATAAAATACAAAATAAACAGAACAGTTTTTCCATCGTATAACACGAATAATTGCTACCGGTTTGAAAGTTATGGTCATTTCTCCGTTCCGGGCAACCTAAGCTTCACTCTAGGGCGTTGTTCCACCAGATCAAATAGTTAGGGCCTTAGAAGTCAACGCCAGAAGCATAAAATACAAAATAAATAAAACAGTTTTTCCATCGTGTAAAACGAATAATTGCTACCAGTGTGAAAGTTATGGTCATTTCTCCGTTCCGCGCAACCTAGGCTTCACCATAGGGCGTTGTTCCACCCGATGAAATAGTTAGGGCCTAAGAAGTTAACGCCAGAGGCATAAAATACCATATAAATACAACAGCTCTTCCATCGTATAAAACGAATAACTGCAACCAGTGTGGAAGTTATGGTCATTTCTACGTTCCGCGCAACCTAGGCTTCACTCTAGGGCGTTGCTCGATCAGATCGAATAGCTAGGGCCTTAGAAGTCAACGCCCGAAGCATAAAATACAAAATAAATAGAACAGTTTTTCCATCGTATAAAACGAATAATTGCTACCAGTGTGAAAGTTATGGTCATTGCTACGTTCCGCGCAACCTAGGCTTCACCCAAGGGCGTTGTTCCACCAGATGGAATAGTTAGGGCCTAAGAAGTCAACGCCAGAAGCATAAAATACGATATAAATACAACAGCTTATCCATCGTATAAGACGAATAATTGCAACCAGTGTGAATGTAATGGTCATTTCTACGTTCCGGGCAACATAGGCTTCACTCTAGGTCGTTGCTCCACCAGATCGAATAGTTAGGGCCTTTGAAATCAACGCCAGAAGCATAAAATACAATAAAGATGCAACAGCTTTTCCATCGTATAAAACGAATAATTGCAACCAGTGTGAAAGTTATGGTCATTTATAATTTCCGGGCAACCTAGGCTTCACCCTAGGGCGTCGCTCCAACAGATTGAATAGTTAGGAGCTTAGAAGTCAACGCCCGAAGCGTAAAATACCAAATAAATAGAACGGTTTTTCCATTGTATAAAACGAATTATTGCTACCGGTGTAAAAGTTATGGACATTTCTACGTTCCGGGCAACCTAGGCTTCACCCTAGGGCGTTGCTCCAACAGATTGAATAGTTAGGGCCTAAAGAAGTCAACGCCCGAAGCATAAAATGCAATAAAGGAACAACAGTGTTTCCATCATATAACAGGAATAATTGCAACCAGTTTGAAAGTGATGGCCAATTCTACGTTCCGGGCAACCTAGGCTTCACTGTAGGGCGTTGCTCCACCAGACCGAATAGTTACGGCCTAAGAAGTCAACGCCAGAAGCATAAAACACAATATAAATACAACAGCTTTTCCATCGTATAAAACGAATAATTGCAAACAGTATGAAACTTATGGTCATTTCTACTTTGCGAGCAACCTAGGCTTCACCCTAGGGCGTTGCTCCCACAGATTGAATAGTTAGGGCCTTAGAAGTCTACGCCCGAAACATAAAATGCAAAAAAAATACAACAGTGTTTCCATCATATAACAGGTATAATTGCGACCAGTTTGAAAGTGAAGGACAATTCTACGTTCCGGGCAACCTAGGTTTCACTCCAGGGAGCTGCTCCACCAGACCGTTTAGTTACGGCCTAAGAAGTCAACGCCAGAGGCATAAAGTACAATATAAATACAACAGCGTTTCCATCGTATAAAACGAATAATTGCAACCAGTGTGAAAGTTATGGTCATTTCTACATTCCGAGCAACCTAGGATCCACTCTAAGGCGTTGCTCCACCAGATCGAATAGCTAGGTCCTTAGAAGTAAACGCCAGAAGCATAAAATACGATATAAATACAACAGCTTTTCCATCGTATAAAAGGATTTATTGCAACCAGTTTGAAAGTGATGGTCATTTCTCCTTTCCGGGCAACCTCGGCTTCACTCTAGGGCGTTGCTTCACTAGATCGAACAGCTAGGGCCTTAGAAGTCAACGACAGAAGCATAAAATACAATATAAATGCAACAGATTTTACATCGTATAAAACGAATAATTGCAACCAGTATGAAACTTATGGTCATTTCTACCTTCCGAGCAACCTAGGCTTCACCCTAGGGCGTTGCTCCAACGGATTGAATAATTAGGCCCTTAGAAGTCAACGCCCGAACCATAAAATGCAAAAAAAATACAGCAGTGTTTCCATCATATAACAGGAATAATTGCAACCAGTTTGAAAGTGATGGCCAATTCTACGTTCCGGGCAACCTAGGCTTCACTATAGGTCGTTACACTACCAGATCGAATAGTTAGTGCCTTAGAAGTCAACGCCAGAAGCATAAAATACAATATAAATGCAACAGATTTTCCATCGTATAAAACGAATAATTGCAACCAGTATGAAACTTATGGTCATTTCTACTTTCCGAGCAACCTAGGCTTCACCCTAGGGCTATGCTCCAACGGATTGAATAATTAGGCCCTTAGAAGTCAACGCCCGAACCATAAAATGCAAAAAAAATACAGCAGTGTTTCCATCATATAACAGGTATAATTGCAACCAGTTTGAAATTGATGGCCAATTCTACGTTCCGGGCAACCTAGGCATCACTCTATTGCGTTGCTCCACCAGATCGAATAGTTAGTGCCTTAGAAGTCAACGCCAGAGGCATAAAATACAATATAAATACAACAGTTTTTCCATCGTCTAAAACGAATAATTGCAACCAGTATGAAACTTATGGACATTTCCACATTCCGAGTGAGCTAGGCTTCACCCTAGGGCGTTGCTACAACAGACTGAATAGTTAGGGCCTAAGAAGTCAACGCCAGAAGCATAAAATACGATATAAATACAACAGCTTATCCATCGTATAAGACGAATAATTGCTACCAGTGTGAAAGTTATGGTCATTTCTACGTTCCGGGCAACCTAGGCTTCACTCTAGGGCGTTTCTCCACCATATCGAATAGTTAGTGCCTTAGAAGTCAACGCCAGAAGCATAAAATACGATATAAATACAACAGCTTTTCCATCGTATAAAAGGATTAATTGCAACCAGTTTGAAAGTGATGGTCATTTCTCCTTTCCGGGCAACCTCGGCTTCACTCTAGGGCGTTGCTCCACTAGATCGAACAGCTAGGGCCTTAGAAGTCAACGCCAGAAGCATAAAATACAATATAAATACAAAAGTTTTTCCATCGTATAAAACGAATAATTGCAACCAGTATGAAACTTATGGTCATTTCTACTTTGCGAGCAACCTAGGCTTCACGCTACGGCGTTGCTCCAACAGATTGAATAGTTAGGGTCTTAAAAGTCAACGCCCGAACCATAAAATGCAAAAAAAATACAACAGTGTTTCCATCATATAACAGGAATAATTGCAACCAGTTTGAAAGTGATGGCCAATTCTACGTTCCGGGCAACCTAGGCTTCACTCTAGGGCGTTGCACTACCAGATCGAATAGTTAGTGCCTTAGAAGTTAACGCGAGACGCATAAAATACAATATAAATGGAACAGCTTTTCCATCGTATAAAACGAATAATTGCAACCAGTATGAAACTTATGGCCATTTCTACTTTCCGAGCAACCTAGGCTTCACGCTGCGGCGTTGCTCCAACAGATTGAATAGTTAGGGTCTTAGAAGTCAACGCCAGAAGCTTAAAATACAATATAAATCCAACAGTTTTTCCATCGTATAAAACGAATAATTAGAACCAGTATGAAACTTCTGGTCATTTCTACTTTCCGAGCAACCTAGGCTTCACCCTAGGGCGTTGCTCCAACAGATTGAATAGTTAGGGCCTTAGAAGTCAACGCCCGAACCATACAATGCAAAAAAAATACAACTGTGTTTCCATCATATAACAGGAATAATTGCAACCAGTTTGAAAGTGATGGCCAATTCTACGTTCCGGGCATCCTAGGTTTCACTCCAGGGCGTTGCTCCACCAGACCGAATAGTTACGGCCTAAGAAGTCAACGCCAGAAGCATAAAAAACGATATAAATACAACAGCTTTTCCATCGTATAAAACGAATAATTGCAACCAGTGTGAAAGTAATGGTCATTTCTACGTTCCGAGCACCCTAGGTGTCACGCCAGGGCGTTGCTCCACCACATCTAATAGCTACGGGCTTAGAAGTCAACGCCAGATGCATAAAATACAATATAAATACAACAGCCTTTCCATCGTATAAAACGAATAATTGCAGCCAGTGTGAAAGTTATGGTCATTTCTACATTCCGTGCAACCTGGGCTTCACTCTAGGGCGTTACTCCACCAGATCGAATAGTTAGGTCCTTAGAAGTAAACGCCAGAAGCATAAAATACGATATAAATACAACAGCTTTTCCATCGTATAAAACGAATAATTGCAACCAGTATGAAACTTATGGTCATTTCCACTTTCCGAGCGAGCTAGGCTTCACCCTAGGGCGTTGCTCCAACAGATTGAATAGTTAGGGCCTTAGAAGTCAACGCCCGAAGCATAAAATGCAATTAAAATACAACAGTGTTTCCATCATATAACAGGAATAATTGCAACCAGTTTGAAAGTGATGGCCCATTCTACGTTCCGGGCAACCTAGGCTTCACTCTAGGGCGTTGCTCCACCAGATTGAATAGTTAGGGCCTTAGAAGTCAACGCCCGAAGAATAAAATACAAAATAAACAGAACAGTTTTTCCATCGTATAACACGAATAATTGCTACCGGTTTGAAAGTTATGGTCATTTCTCCGTTCCGGGCAACCTAAGCTTCACTCTAGGACGTTGCTCCACCAGATCGAATAGTTAGGGCCTTAGATGTCAACGCCAGAAGCATAAAATACAAAATAAATAAAACAGTTTTTCCATTGTGTAAAACGAATAATTGCTACCAGTGTGAAAGTTATGGTCACATCTACGATCCGCGCAACCTAGGCTTCACCCTAGGGCGTTGTTCCACCCGATGAAACAGTTAGGGCCTAAGAAGTTAACGCCAGAGGCATAAAAAACGATATAAATACAACAGCTTTTCTATCGTATAAAACGAATATTTGCAACCAGTGTGAAAGTAATGGTCATTTCTACGTTCCGAGCACCCTAGGCGTCACTCTAGGGCGTTGCTCCACCACATCTAATAGCTACGGCCTTAGAAGTCAACGCCAGAGGCATAAAATACAATATAAATACAACAGCCTTTCCATCGTATAAAACGAATAATTGCAACCAGTGTGAAAGTTATGGTCATTTCTACATTCCGAGCAACCTAGGCCTCACTCTAGGGCGTTACTCCATCAGATCGAATAGTTAGGTCCTTAGAAGTAAACGCCAGAAGCATAAAATACGATATAAATACAACAGCTTTTCCATCGTATAAAACGAATAATTGCAACCAGTATGAAACTTATGGTCATTTCCACATTCCGAGCGAGCTAGGCTTCACCCTAGGGCGTTGCTCCAACAGATTGAATAGTTAGGGCCTTAGAAGTCAACGCCTGAAGCATAAAATGCAATTAAAATACAACAGTGTGTCCATCATATAACAGGAATAATTGCAACCATTTTGAAAGTGATGGCCAATTCTACGTTCCGAGCACCCTAGGCGTCACTCTAGGGCGTTGCTCCACCACATCTAATAGCTGCGGCCTTAGAAGTCAACGCCAGAGGCATAAAATACAATATAAATACAACAGCCTTTCCATCGTATAAAACGAATAATTGCAACCAGTGTGAAAGTTATGGTCATTTCTACATTCCGAGCAACCTAGGCCTCACTCTAGGGCGTTACTCCATCAGATCGAATAGTTAGGTCCTTAGAAGTAAACGCCAGAAGCATAAAATACGATATAAATACAACAGCTTTTCCATCGTATAAAACGAATAATTGCAACCAGTATGAAACTTATGGTCATTTCCACATTCCGAGCGAGCTAGGCTTCACCCTAGGGCGTTGCTCCAACAGATTGAATAGTTAGGGCCTTAGAAGTCAACGCCTGAAGCATAAAATGCAATTAAAATACAACAGTGTGTCCATCATATAACAGGAATAATTGCAACCATTTTGAAAGTGATGGCCAATTCTACGTTCCGGGCAACCTAGGCTTCACTCTAGGGCGTTGCTCCACCAGATAGAATAGTCAGTGCCTTAGAAGTCAATGCCCGAAGCATAAAATACAATATCAATGCAACGGTTTTTCCATCGTATAGAACGAATAATTGCAACCAGTATGAAAGTTAACGTCATTTCTACTTTCCGGGCAAGCTAGGCTTCACCCTAGGGCGTTGCACCAACAGATTGAATAGTTAGAGCCTTAGAAGTCAACGCCAGAGGCATAAAATACAATATAAATACAACAGCTTTTCCATCGTATAAAACGAATAATTCCAACCAGTATGAAACTTATGGTCATTTCTACTTTCCGAGCAACCTAGGCTTCACCCTTGGTCGTTGCTCCAACAGATTGAATAGTTAGGGCCTTAGAAGCCAACGCCCGAAGCATAAAATGCAATAAAAATACAACAGTGTTTCCATCGTATAAAACGAATAATTGCAACCAGTATGAAACTTATGGTCATTTCTACTTTCCGAGCAAGCTAGGCTTCACCCTAGGGCGTTGCTCCAACAGATTGAATAGTTAGGACCTTAGTAGTGAACGCCCGAACCATAAAAGGCAAAAAAAATACAACAGTGTTTCCATCATATAACAGGAATAATTGCAACCAGTTTGAAAGTGATGGCCAATTCTACGTTCCGGGCAACCTAGACTTCACTCTAGGGCGTTGCTCCACCAGGCCGAATAGTTACGGCCTAAGAAGTCAACGCCAGAAGCATAAAATACGATATAAATACAACAGCTTTTCCACCGTGTAAAACGAATAATTGCAACCAGTATGAAACTTATGGTCATTTCTACTTTCCGAGCAAGCTAGGCTTCACCCTAGGGCGTTGCTCCAACAGATTGAATAGTTAGGGCCTTAGAAGTCAACGCCCGAAGCATAAAATGCAATAAAAATACAACAGTGTTTCCATCATATAACAGGAATAATTGCAACCAGTTTGAAAGTGATGGCCAATTCTACGTTCCGGGCAACCTAGGCTTCACTCTAGGGCGTTGCTCCACCAGATCGAATAGTTAGTGCCTTAGAAGTCAACGCCAGAAGCATAAAATACAATTAAATACAACAGTTTTTCAATCGTATAAAACGAATAATTGCAACCAGTTTGAAAGTGATGGCCAATTCTACCTTCCGGGCAACCTAGGCCTCACTCTAGGGCGTTACTCGATCAGATCGAATAGTTAGGTCCTTAGAAGTAAACGCCAGAAGCATAAAATACGATATAAATACAACAGCTTTTCCATCGTATAAAACGAATAATTGCAACCAGTATGAAACTTATGGTCATTTCCACATTCCGAGCGAGCTAGGCTTCACCCTAGGGCGTTGCTCCAACAGATTGAATAGTTAGGGCCTTAGAAGTCAACGCCTGAAGCATAAAATGCAATTAAAATACAACAGTGTGTCCATCATATAACAGGAATAATTGCAACCATTTTGAAAGTGATGGCCAATTCTACGTTCCGGGCAACCTAGGCTTCACTCTAGGGCGTTGCTCCACCAGATAGAATAGTCAGTGCCTTAGAAGTCAATGCCCGAAGCATAAAATACAATTTCAATGCAACGGTTTTTCCATCGTATAGAACGAATAATTGCAACCAGTATGAAAGTTAACGTCATTTCTACTTTCCGGGCAACCTAGGCTTCACCCTAGGGCGTTGCACCAACAGATTGAATAGTTAGAGCCTTAGAAGTCAACGCCAGAGGCATAAAATACAATATAAATACAACAGCTTTTCCATCGTATAAAACGAATAATTCCAACCAGTATGAAACTTATGGTCATTTCTACTTTCCGAGCAACCTAGGCTTCACCCTTGGTCGTTGCTCCAACAGATTGAATAGTTAGGGCCTTAGAAGCCAACGCCCGAAGCATAAAATGCAATAAAAATACAACAGTGTTTCCATCGTATAAAACGAATAATTGCAACCAGTATGAAACTTATGGTCATTTCTACTTTCCGAGCAAGCTAGGCTTCACCCTAGGGCGTTGCTCCAACAGATTGAATAGTTAGGACCTTAGTAGTGAACGCCCGAACCATAAAAGGCAAAAAAAATACAACAGTGTTTCCATCATATAACAGGAATAATTGCAACCAGTTTGAAAGTGATGGCCAATTCTACGTTCCGGGCAACCTGGACTTCACTCTAGGGCGTTGCTCCACCAGGCCGAATAGTTACGGCCTAAGAAGTCAACGCCAGAAGCATAAAATACGATATAAATACAACAGCTTTTCCACCGTGTAAAACGAATAATTGGAACCAGTATGAAACTTATGGTCATTTCTACTTTCCGAGCAAGCTAGGCTTCACCCTAGGGCGTTGCTCCAACAGATTGAATAGTTAGGGCCTTAGAAGTCAACGCCCGAAGCATAAAATGCAATAAAAATACAACAGTGTTTCCATCATATAACAGGAATAATTGCAACCAGTTTGAAAGTGATGGCCAATTCTACGTTCCGGGCAACCTAGGCTTCACTCTAGGGCGTTGCTCCACCAGATCGAATAGTTAGTGCCTTAGAAGTCAACGCCAGAAGCATAAAATACAATATAAATACAACAGTTTTTCAATCGTATAAAACGAATAATTGCAACCAGTTTGAAAGTGATGGCCAATTCTACCTTCCGGGCAACCTAGGCTTCTCTCTACGGCGTTGCTCCACTAGATCGAGCAGCTAGGGCCTTAGAAGTCAACGCCAGAAGCATAAAATACAAAATAAATACAACAGTTTTTCCATCGTATAAAACGAATGATTGCATCCGGTATGAAACTTATGGTCATTTCTACTTCCCGAGCAACCTAGGCTTCACCCTAGGGCGCTGCTCCAACAGGTTGAATAGTTAGGGCCTTAGAAGTCAACGCCCGAACCATAAAATGCAAAAAAAATACAACAGTGCTTCCATCATATAACAGGAATAATTGCAACCAGTTTGAAAGTGATGGCCAATTCTACGTTCCGGGCAGCCTAGGCTTCACTCTATTGCGTTGCTCCACCAGATCGAATAGTTATTGCCTTAGAATTCAACGCCAGAAGCATAAAATACAATATAAATACAACAGTTTTTCCATCGTATAAAACGAATAATTGCAACCAGTATGAAGCTTATGGACATTTCTACTTTCCGAGCAAGCTAGGCTTCACGCTAGGGCGTTGCTCCAACAGATTGAATAGTTAGGGCCTTAGAAGTAAACGCCCGAAGCATAAAATGCAATTAAAATACAACAGTGTTTCCATCATATAACAGGAATAATTGCAACCAGTTTGAAAGTGATGGCCAATTCTACGTTCCGGGCAACCTAGGTTTCACTCCAGGGCGTTGCTCCACCACATCTGATAGCTACGGCCTTAGAAGTCAACGCCAGAGGCATAAAATACAATATAAATACAACAGCGTTTCCATCGTATAAAACGAATAATTGCAACCAGTATGAAACTTATGGTCATTTCTACTTTCCGAACAACCTTGGCTTCACCCTAGGGCGTCGCTCCAACGGATTGAATAGTTAGGGCCGTAGAAGTCAACGCCCCAACTATAAAATGCAAAAAAAATACAACAGTGTTTCCATCATATAGCAGCAATAATTGCAACCAGTTTGAAAGTGATGGCCAATTCTACGTTCCGGGCAACCTAGGTTTCACTCCAGGGCGTTGCTCCACCAGACCGAATAGTTACGGACTAAGAAGTCAACGCCAGAAGCATAAAATACGATATAAATACAACAGCTTTTCCATCGTATAAAACGAATAATTGCAACCAGTGTGAAAGTAATGGTCATTTCTACGTTCCGAGCACCCTAGGCGTCACTCCAGGGCGTTGCTCCACCACACCTAATAGCTACGGCCTTAGAAGTCAACGCCAGAGGCATAAAGTACAATATAAATACAACAGCGTGTCCATCGTATAAAACGAATAATTGCAACCAGAGTGAAAGTTATGGTCATTTCTACATTCCGAGCAACCTAGGATCCACTCTAGGGCGTTGCTCCACCAGATCGAATGGTTAGGTCCTTAGAAGTAAACGCCAGAAGCATAAAATACGATATAAATACAACAGCGTTTGCATCGTATAAAACGAATAATTGCCACCAGTGTGAAAGTTATGGTCATTTCTACATTCCGAGCAACCTAGGATTCACTCTAGGGCGTTGCTCCACCAGATCGAATAGTTAGGTCCTTAGAAGCAAACGCCAGAAGCATAAAATACAATATACATACAACAGCTTTTCCATCGTATAAAAGGATTAATTGCAACCAGTTTGAACGTGATGGTCATTTCTCCCTTCCGGGCAACCTAGGCTTCACCCTAGGGCGTTGCTCCAACGGATTGAATAGTTAGGGCCTTGGAAGTCAACGCCCGAAATATAAAATGCAAAAAAAATACAACAGTGTTTCCATCATATAACAGCAATAATTGCAACCAGTTTGAAAGTGATGGACAATTCCACGTTCCGGGCAACCTAGGTCTCACTCCAGAGCGTTGCTCCACCAGGCCGAATAGTTACGGCCGAAGAAGTCAACGCCAGAAGCATAAAATACGATATAAATACAACAGCTTTTCCATCGTATAAAACGAATAATTGCAACCAGTGTGAAAGTAATGGTCATTTCTACGCTCCGAGCACCCCAGGCGTCTCTCTAGGGCGTTGCTCCACCACATCTAATAGCTACGGCCTTAGAAGTCAACGCCAGAGGCATAAAATACATTATAAATACAACAGCTTTTCCATCGTATATAACGAATAATTCCAACCAGTATGAAACTTATGGTCATTTCTACCTTCCGAGCAACCTAGTCTTCACCCTAGGGCGTTGCTCCACCAGATCGAATAGTTAGGTCCTTAGAAGTCAACGCCAGAAGCATAAAATACAATATAAATACAACAGTTTTTCCATCGTATAAAACGAATAATTGCAACCAGTATGAAACTGATGGTCATTTCTACTTTTCGAGCAACCTAGGCTTCACCCTAGGGCGTTGCTCCAACAGATTGAATAGTTGGGGCCTTAGAAGTCAGCGCCCGAAGCCTAAAATGCAATAAAAATACAACGGTGTATCCATCGTATAAAACGAATAATAGAAACGAGTATGAAACTTATGGTCATTTCTACTTTCCGAGCAAGCTAGGCTTCACCCTAGGGCGTTGCTACAACAGATTGAATAGTTAGGACCTTAGAAGTGAACGCCCGAACCATAAAATGCAATAAAAATACAACAGTGTTTCCATCACATAACAGGAATAATTGCAACCAGTTTGAAAGTGATGACCAATTCTACGTTCCGGGCAACCTAGACTTCACTCTAGGGCGTTGCTCCACCAGGCCGAATAGTTACGGCCTAAGAAGTCAACGCCAGAAGCATAAAATACGATATAAATACAACAGCTTTTCCACCGTGTAAAACGAATAATTGCAACCAGTATGAAACTTATGGTCATTTCTACTTTCCGAGCAAGCTAGGCTTCACCCTAGGGCGTTGCTCCAACAGATTGAATAGTTAGGGCCTTAGAAGTCAACGCCCGAAGCATAAAATGCAATAAAAATACAACAGTGTTTCCATCATATAACAGGAATAATTGCAACCAGTTTGAAAGTGATGGCCAATTCTACGTTCCGGGCAACCTAGGCTTCACTCTAGGGCGTTGCTCCACCAGATCGAATAGTTAGTGCCTTAGAAGTCAACGCCAGAAGCATAAAATACAATTAAATACAACAGTTTTTCAATCGTATAAAACGAATAATTGCAACCAGTTTGAAAGTGATGGCCAATTCTACCTTCCGGGCAACCTAGGCCTCACTCTAGGGCGTTACTCGATCAGATCGAATAGTTAGGTCCTTAGAAGTAAACGCCAGAAGCATAAAATACGATATAAATACAACAGCTTTTCCATCGTATAAAACGAATAATTGCAACCAGTATGAAACTTATGGTCATTTCCACATTCCGAGCGAGCTAGGCTTCACCCTAGGGCGTTGCTCCAACAGATTGAATAGTTAGGGCCTTAGAAGTCAACGCCTGAAGCATAAAATGCAATTAAAATACAACAGTGTGTCCATCATATAACAGGAATAATTGCAACCATTTTGAAAGTGATGGCCAATTCTACGTTCCGGGCAACCTAGGCTTCACTCTAGGGCGTTGCTCCACCAGATAGAATAGTCAGTGCCTTAGAAGTCAATGCCCGAAGCATAAAATACAATTTCAATGCAACGGTTTTTCCATCGTATAGAACGAATAATTGCAACCAGTATGAAAGTTAACGTCATTTCTACTTTCCGGGCAACCTAGGCTTCACCCTAGGGCGTTGCACCAACAGATTGAATAGTTAGAGCCTTAGAAGTCAACGCCAGAGGCATAAAATACAATATAAATACAACAGCTTTTCCATCGTATAAAACGAATAATTCCAACCAGTATGAAACTTATGGTCATTTCTACTTTCCGAGCAACCTAGGCTTCACCCTTGGTCGTTGCTCCAACAGATTGAATAGTTAGGGCCTTAGAAGCCAACGCCCGAAGCATAAAATGCAATAAAAATACAACAGTGTTTCCATCGTATAAAACGAATAATTGCAACCAGTATGAAACTTATGGTCATTTCTACTTTCCGAGCAAGCTAGGCTTCACCCTAGGGCGTTGCTCCAACAGATTGAATAGTTAGGACCTTAGTAGTGAACGCCCGAACCATAAAAGGCAAAAAAAATACAACAGTGTTTCCATCATATAACAGGAATAATTGCAACCAGTTTGAAAGTGATGGCCAATTCTACGTTCCGGGCAACCTGGACTTCACTCTAGGGCGTTGCTCCACCAGGCCGAATAGTTACGGCCTAAGAAGTCAACGCCAGAAGCATAAAATACGATATAAATACAACAGCTTTTCCACCGTGTAAAACGAATAATTGGAACCAGTATGAAACTTATGGTCATTTCTACTTTCCGAGCAAGCTAGGCTTCACCCTAGGGCGTTGCTCCAACAGATTGAATAGTTAGGGCCTTAGAAGTCAACGCCCGAAGCATAAAATGCAATAAAAATACAACAGTGTTTCCATCATATAACAGGAATAATTGCAACCAGTTTGAAAGTGATGGCCAATTCTACGTTCCGGGCAACCTAGGCTTCACTCTAGGGCGTTGCTCCACCAGATCGAATAGTTAGTGCCTTAGAAGTCAACGCCAGAAGCATAAAATACAATATAAATACAACAGTTTTTCAATCGTATAAAACGAATAATTGCAACCAGTTTGAAAGTGATGGCCAATTCTACCTTCCGGGCAACCTAGGCTTCTCTCTACGGCGTTGCTCCACTAGATCGAGCAGCTAGGGCCTTAGAAGTCAACGCCAGAAGCATAAAATACAAAATAAATACAACAGTTTTTCCATCGTATAAAACGAATGATTGCATCCGGTATGAAACTTATGGTCATTTCTACTTCCCGAGCAACCTAGGCTTCACCCTAGGGCGCTGCTCCAACAGGTTGAATAGTTAGGGCCTTAGAAGTCAACGCCCGAACCATAAAATGCAAAAAAAATACAACAGTGCTTCCATCATATAACAGGAATAATTGCAACCAGTTTGAAAGTGATGGCCAATTCTACGTTCCGGGCAGCCTAGGCTTCACTCTATTGCGTTGCTCCACCAGATCGAATAGTTATTGCCTTAGAATTCAACGCCAGAAGCATAAAATACAATATAAATACAACAGTTTTTCCATCGTATAAAACGAATAATTGCAACCAGTATGAAGCTTATGGACATTTCTACTTTCCGAGCAAGCTAGGCTTCACGCTAGGGCGTTGCTCCAACAGATTGAATAGTTAGGGCCTTAGAAGTAAACGCCCGAAGCATAAAATGCAATTAAAATACAACAGTGTTTCCATCATATAACAGGAATAATTGCAACCAGTTTGAAAGTGATGGCCAATTCTACGTTCCGGGCAACCTAGGTTTCACTCCAGGGCGTTGCTCCACCACATCTGATAGCTACGGCCTTAGAAGTCAACGCCAGAGGCATAAAATACAATATAAATACAACAGCGTTTCCATCGTATAAAACGAATAATTGCAACCAGTATGAAACTTATGGTCATTTCTACTTTCCGAACAACCTTGGCTTCACCCTAGGGCGTCGCTCCAACGGATTGAATAGTTAGGGCCGTAGAAGTCAACGCCCCAACTATAAAATGCAAAAAAAATACAACAGTGTTTCCATCATATAGCAGCAATAATTGCAACCAGTTTGAAAGTGATGGCCAATTCTACGTTCCGGGCAACCTAGGTTTCACTCCAGGGCGTTGCTCCACCAGACCGAATAGTTACGGACTAAGAAGTCAACGCCAGAAGCATAAAATACGATATAAATACAACAGCTTTTCCATCGTATAAAACGAATAATTGCAACCAGTGTGAAAGTAATGGTCATTTCTACGTTCCGAGCACCCTAGGCGTCACTCCAGGGCGTTGCTCCACCACACCTAATAGCTACGGCCTTAGAAGTCAACGCCAGAGGCATAAAGTACAATATAAATACAACAGCGTGTCCATCGTATAAAACGAATAATTGCAACCAGAGTGAAAGTTATGGTCATTTCTACATTCCGAGCAACCTAGGATCCACTCTAGGGCGTTGCTCCACCAGATCGAATGGTTAGGTCCTTAGAAGTAAACGCCAGAAGCATAAAATACGATATAAATACAACAGCGTTTGCATCGTATAAAACGAATAATTGCCACCAGTGTGAAAGTTATGGTCATTTCTACATTCCGAGCAACCTAGGATTCACTCTAGGGCGTTGCTCCACCAGATCGAATAGTTAGGTCCTTAGAAGCAAACGCCAGAAGCATAAAATACAATATACATACAACAGCTTTTCCATCGTATAAAAGGATTAATTGCAACCAGTTTGAACGTGATGGTCATTTCTCCCTTCCGGGCAACCTAGGCTTCACCCTAGGGCGTTGCTCCAACGGATTGAATAGTTAGGGCCTTGGAAGTCAACGCCCGAAATATAAAATGCAAAAAAAATACAACAGTGTTTCCATCATATAACAGCAATAATTGCAACCAGTTTGAAAGTGATGGACAATTCCACGTTCCGGGCAACCTAGGTCTCACTCCAGAGCGTTGCTCCACCAGGCCGAATAGTTACGGCCGAAGAAGTCAACGCCAGAAGCATAAAATACGATATAAATACAACAGCTTTTCCATCGTATAAAACGAATAATTGCAACCAGTGTGAAAGTAATGGTCATTTCTACGCTCCGAGCACCCCAGGCGTCTCTCTAGGGCGTTGCTCCACCACATCTAATAGCTACGGCCTTAGAAGTCAACGCCAGAGGCATAAAATACATTATAAATACAACAGCTTTTCCATCGTATATAACGAATAATTCCAACCAGTATGAAACTTATGGTCATTTCTACCTTCCGAGCAACCTAGTCTTCACCCTAGGGCGTTGCTCCACCAGATCGAATAGTTAGGTCCTTAGAAGTCAACGCCAGAAGCATAAAATACAATATAAATACAACAGTTTTTCCATCGTATAAAACGAATAATTGCAACCAGTATGAAACTGATGGTCATTTCTACTTTTCGAGCAACCTAGGCTTCACCCTAGGGCGTTGCTCCAACAGATTGAATAGTTGGGGCCTTAGAAGTCAGCGCCCGAAGCCTAAAATGCAATAAAAATACAACGGTGTATCCATCGTATAAAACGAATAATAGAAACGAGTATGAAACTTATGGTCATTTCTACTTTCCGAGCAAGCTAGGCTTCACCCTAGGGCGTTGCTACAACAGATTGAATAGTTAGGACCTTAGAAGTGAACGCCCGAACCATAAAATGCAATAAAAATACAACAGTGTTTCCATCACATAACAGGAATAATTGCAACCAGTTTGAAAGTGATGACCAATTCTACGTTCCGGGCAACCTAGGCTTCTCTCTAGGGCGTTGCTCCACCAGATCGAATAGATAGTGCCTTAGGAGTCAACGCCAGACGCATAAAATACAATATAAATACAACAGCGTTTCCATCGTATAAAACGAATAATTGCAACCAGTGTGAAAGTTATGGTCATTTCCACATTCCGTGTAACCTAGGCTTCACTCTAGGGCATTGCTCCACCAGATCGAATAGTTAGGTCCTTAGAAGTAAACGCCAGAAGCATAAAATACAATATAGATACAACAGTTTTTCAATCGTATAAAACGAATAATTGCAACCAGTTTGAAAGTGATGGCCAATTCTACCTTCCGGGCAACCTAGGCTTCACTCTAGGGCGTTGCTCCACCAGATCGAATAGTTAGTGCCTTAGAAGTGAACGCCAGAAGCATGAAATACAATATGAATACAACAGTTTTTCCATCGTATAAAACGAATAATTGCAACCAGTATGAAACTTATGGTCATTTCTACTTTCCGAGCAACCTAGGCTTCACCCTAGGGCGTTGCTCCAACGGATTGAATATTTAGGGCCTTAGAAGTCAACGCCCGAAATATAAAATGCAAAAAAAATACAACAGTGTTTCCATCATATAACAGCAATAATTGCAACCAGTTTGAAAGTGATGGACAATTCTACGTTCCGGGCAACCTAGGTCTCACTCCAGGGCGTTGCTCCACCAGACCGAATAGTTACGGCCGAAGAAGTCAACGCCAGAAGCATAAAATACGATATAAATACAACAGCTTTTCCATCGTATAAAACGAATAATTGCAACCAGTGTGAAAGTAATGGTCATTTCTACGCTCCGAGCACCCCAGGCGTCTCTCTAGGGCGTTGCTCCACCACATCTAATAGCTACGGCCTTAGAAGTCAAAGCCAGAGGCATAAAATACATTATAAATACAACAGCTTTTCCATCGTATATAACGAATAATTCCAACCAGTATGAAACTTATGGTCATTTCTACCTTCCGAGCAACCTAGGCTTCACCCTAGGGCGTTGCTCCACCAGATCGAATAGTTAGGTCCTTAGAAGTAAACGCCAGAACCATAAAATGCAATATAAATACAACAGTTTTTCCATCGTATAAAACGAATAATTGCAACCAGTTTGAAAGTGATGGCCAATTCTACCTTCCGGTCAACCTAGGCTTCACTCTAGGGCGTTGCACCACCACATCTAATAGCTACGGCCTTAGAAGTCAACGCCAGAGGCATAAAATACAATATAAATACAACAGCCTTTCCATCGTATAAAACGAATAATTGCAACCAGTATGAAACTTATGGTCATTTCTACTTTCCGAGCAACCTAGGCTTCACCCTAGGGCGTTGCTCCAACAGATTGAATAGTTAGGGCCTTAGAAGTCTACGGCCGAACCATAAAATGCAAAAAAAATACAACTGTGTTTCCATCATATAACAGGAATAATTTCGACCAGTTTGAAAGTGATGGCCAATTCTACGTTCCGGGCAACCTAGGCTTCACTCTAGGGCGTTGTTCCACCAGATCGAATAGTTAGGGCCTAAGAAGTGAACGCCAGAAGCATAAAATACAATATAAATACAACATTTTTTCCATCATATAAAACGAATAATTGCAACCAGTATGAAAGTTATGGTCATTTCTACTTTCCGGGCAACCTAGGCTTCACCCTAGGGCGCTGCTCCAACAGATTGTATAGTTAGGGCCTTAGAAGTCAATGCCCTAAGCATAAAATGCAATAAAAATACAACAGTTTTTCCATCATATAACAGGAATAATTGCAACCAATTTGAATGTGATGGTCATTTATACGTACCGGGCAACCTAGGCTTCACTCGAGGGCGTTGCTCCACCAGATCGAATATTTAGGGCCTTAGAAGTCAACGCCAGAAGCATGAAATACAGAATAAATAGAACAGTTTTTCCATTGTATAAAACGAATAATTGCTACCAGTGTGAAGGTTATGGTCATTTCTACTTTCCGGGCAACCTAGGCTTCATCCTAGGGCGTTGCTCCAACAGATTGAATAGTTAGGGCCTTAGAAGTCAATGCCCGAAGCATAAAATGCAATATAAATACAACAGTTTTTCCATCATATAAAACGAATAATTGCAACCAGTACGAAGGTTATGGTCATTTCTACGTACCGGGCAACCTACGCTTCACTCGAGGGCGTTGCTCCACCAGATCGAATAGTTAGGGCTTTAGAAGTCAAAGCCCGAAGCATAAAATACAAGATAAATAGAACAGTTTTTCCATCGTATAAAACGAATAATTGCTGCCAGTGTGAAAGTTATGGTCATTTCTACTTGCCGGGCAACCTAGGCTGCACGCTAGGGCGTTGTTCCGCCTGATGGAATAGTTAGGGCCTAAGAAGTCAACGCCAGAAGCATAAAATACGATATAAGTACAACAGTTCTTCCATCGTATAAAACGAATAATTGCAACCTGTGTGAAAGTAATGGTCATTTCTACGTTCCGAGCACCCTAGGCGTCACTCTAGGGCGTTGCTCCACCACATCTAATAGCTACGGCCTTAGAAGTCAACGCCAGAGGCATAAAATACAGTATAAATACAACAGCTTTTCCATTGTATAAAACGAATGATTGCAACCAGTGTGAAAGTAATGGTCATTTCTACATTCCGAGCAACCTAGGCTTCACGCTAGGGCGCTGCTGCACCAGATCGAATAGTTAGGGCCTTAGAAGTCAACGCCCGTGGCATAAAATACAAAATAAATAGAACAGTTTTTCCATTGTATAAAACGAATAATTGCTACCAGTGTAAACGTTATGGTCAATTCCACGTTCCGGGCAACCTAGGCTTCACCCTAGGGCGTTGTTCCAGCAGATCGAATAGTTCGGGCCTAAGAAGTGCACGCCAGAGGAATAAAATACAATATAAATATAACAGTTTTTCCATCGTATAAAACGAATAATAGCAACCAGTGCGAAACTTGTGGTCATTGCTACGTTCCGGGCAACCTAGGTTTCACTCTAGGGCGTCGCTCCACCAGATCAAACTGTTAGGGCCCTAGAAGCCAACGCCCGAAGCATTAAATACAAAATAAATAGAACAGTTTTTCCATTCTATAAAACGAATAATTGCTACCAGTGTAAAAGTTATGGTCATTTCTACGTTCCGGGCAACCTAGGCTTCACCCTAGGCCGTTGTTCCACCAGATCGAATAGTTAGGGCCTAAGAAGTGAACGCCAGAAGCATAAAATACAATATAAATACAACAGTTTTTCCATCATATAAAACGAATAATTGCGACCAGTATGAAAGTTATGGTCATTTCTACTTTCCGGGCAACCTAGGCTTCACCCTAGGGCGTTGCTCATGCAGATTGAATAGTTAGGGCCTTAGAAGTCAATGCCCGAAGCATAAAATGCAATAAAACTACAACAGTTTTTCCATCGTATAACAGGATTAATTGCAACCAGTTTGAAAGTGACGGTCATTTCTACGTTCCGGGCAACCTAGGCTTCACTCTAGGGCGTTGCTCCACCAGATCGAATAGTTAGGGCCTAAGAAGTGAACGCCAGAAGCATAAAATACAATATAAATGCAACAGTTTTTCCATCGTATAAAACGAATAATTGCAACCAGTGTGAAAGTAATGGTCATTTCTACGTTCCGAGCACCCTAGGCGTCACTCTGGGGCGCTGCTCCACCACATCTAATAGCTACGGCCTTAGAAGTCAACGCCAGAGGCATAAAATACAGTATAAATACAACAGCGTTTCCATCGTATAAAACGAATGATTGCAACCAGTGTGAAAGTAATGGTCATTTCTACATTCCGAGCAACCTAGGCTTCACGCTAGGGTGCTGCTGGACCAGATCGAATAGTTATGTCCTTAGATGTCAACGCCAGAAGCATAAAATACGATATAAATACAACAGCTTTTAAATTGTATAAAAGGAGTAATTGCAAACAGTGTGAAAGTAATGGTCATTTCTACGTTCCGGGCAACCTAGGCTTCACTCTACGGTGCTGTTCCACCAGATCGAATAGTTAGGGCCTAAGAAGTGAACGCCAGAAGCATAAAATACAATATAAATCTAACAGTTTTTCCATCGTATAAAACGAATAATAGCAACCAGAGTTAATGTTATGGTCATTTCTACGTTCCGGGCAAGCTGGGCTTCACTCTAGGGCGTTGCTCCACCAGATCAAACAGTTAGGGCCTTAGAAGTCAACGCCCGAACCATAAAATACAGAATAAATAGAACAGTTTTTCCATTGTATAAAACGAATAATTGCTACCAGTGTGAAAGTTATGGTCATTTCTACTTTCCGGGCAACCTAGGCTTCATCCTAGGGCGTTGCTCCAACAGATTGAATAGTTAGGGCCTTAGAAGTCAATGCCCGAAGCATAAAATACAATATAAATACAACAGTTTTTCCATCATAAAAAACGAATAATTGCAACCAGTATGAAGGTTATGGTCATTTCTACGTACCGGGCAACCTACGCTTCACTCGAGGGCGTTGCTCCACCAGATCGAATAGTTAGGGCTTTAGAAGTCAAAGCCCGAAGCATAAAATACTAGATAAATAGAACAGTTTTTCCATCGTATAAAACGAATAATTGCTGCCAGTGTGAAAGTTATGGTCATTTCTACTTTCCGGGCAACCTAGGCTTCACCCTAGGGCGCTGCGCCAACAGATTGTATAGTTAGGGCCTTAGAAGTCAATGCCCGAAGCATAACATGCAATAAAAATACAACAGTTTTTCCATCATATAACAGGAATAATTGCAACCAATTTGAAAGTGATGGTCATTTATACGTACCGGGCAACCTAGGCTTCACTCGAGGGCGTTGCTCCACCAGATAGAATAGTTAGGGCCTTAGAAGTCAACGCCCGAAGCATAAAATACAGAATAAATAGAACAGTTTTTCCATTGTATAAAACGAATAATTGCTACCAGTGTGAAAGTTATGGTCATTTCTACTTTCCGGGCAACCTAGGCTTCACCCTAGGGCGTTGCTCCAACAGATTGAATAGCTAGGGCCTTAGAAGTCAATGCCCGAAGCATAAAATACAATATAAATACAACAGTTTTTCCATCATATAAAACGAATAATTGCAACCAGTATGAAGGTTATGGTCATTTCTACTTGCCGGGCAACCTCGGCTTCACCATAGGGCGTTGCTCCAACAGACTGAATTGTTAGGGCCTTAGAAGTCAATGCCCGAAGCATAAAATGCAATAAAAATACAACAGTTTTTCCACCATATAACAGGAATAATTGCAACCAGTTTGAAAGTGATGGTCATTTCTACGTACCGGGCGACCTACGCTTCACTCGAGGTCGTTGCTCCACCAGATCGAATAGCTAGGACCTTAGAAGTCAACGCCCGAAGCATAAAATACAAGATAAATAGAACAGTTTTTCCATCGTATAAAACGAATAATTGCTGCCAGTGTGAAAGTTATGGTCATTTCTACTTGCCGGGCAACCTAGGCTTCACCCTAGGGCGTTGTTCCACCTGATGGAATAGTTAGGGCCTTAGAAGTCAACGCCCGAAGCATAAAATACAAAATAAATAGAACAGTTTTTCCATTGTATAAAACGATTAATTGCTACCAGTGTAAAATTTATGGTCAATTCTACGTTCCGGGCAACCTAGGCTTCGCCCTAGGGCGTTGTTCCATCAGATCGAATAGTTCGGGCCTAAGAAGTGAACGCCAGAAGAGTAAAATACAATTTAAATATAACAGTTTTTCCATCGTATAAAACGAATAATAGCAACCAGTGTGAAAGTTGTGGTCATTTCTACGTTCCGGGCAACCTAGGTTTCACTCTAGGGCGTCGCTCCACCAGATCAAACAGTTAGAGCCTTAGAAGCAAACGCCCGAAGCATTAAATACAAAATAAATAGAACAGTTTTTCCATTGTATAAAACGAATAATTGCTACCAGTGTGAAAGTTATGGTCATTTCTACTTTCCGGGCAACCTAGGATTCACCCTAGGGCGTTGTTCCACCTGATGGAATAGTTAGGGCCCAAGAAGTCAACGCCAGAAGCATAAATTACGATATAAATACAACAGCTTTTCCATCGTATAAAACGAATAATTGCAACCAGTTTGAAAGTGATGGTCATTTCTACGTACCGGGCAACCTAGGCTTCACTATAGGGCGTTGCTCCACCAGGTCAAACAGTTAGGGCCTTAGAAACCAACGCCCGAAGCATTAAATACAAAATAAATAGAACAGTTTTTCCATTGTATAAAACGAATAATTGCTACCAGTGTAAAAGCTATGGTCATTTGTACATTTCGAGCAACCTAGGCTACACTCTAGGGCGTTGTTCCACCAGATCGAATAGTTAGGGCCTAAGAAGTGAACGCCAGAAGCATAAAATACAATATAAATACAACATTTTTTCCATCATATAAAACGAATAATTGCAACCAGTATGAAAGTTATGGTCATTTCTACTTTCCGGGCAACCTAGGCTTCACCCTAGGGCGCTGCTCCAACAGATTGTATAGTTAGGGCCTTAGAAGTCAATGCCCGAAGCATAAAATGCAATAAAAATACAACAGTTTTTCCATCATATAACAGGAATAATTGCAACCAATTTGAAAGTGATGGTCATTTATACGTACCGGGCAACCTAGGCTTCACTCGAGGGCGTTGCTCCACCAGATCGAATAGTTAGGGCCTTAGAAGTCAACGCCAGAAGCATGAAATACAGAATAAATAGAACAGTTTTTCCATTGTATAAAACGAATAATTGCTACCAGTGTGAAGGTTATGGTCATTTCTACTTTCCGGGCAACCTAGGCTTCACCCTAGGGCGTTGTTCCAGCAGATCGATTAGTTCGGGCCTAAGAAGTGCACGCCAGAAGAATAAAATACAATATAAATATATCAGTTTTTCCATCGTATAAAACGAATAATAGCAACCAGTGCGAAACTTGTGGTCATTGCTACGTTCCGGGCAACCTAGGTTTCACTCTAGGGCGTCGCTCCACCAGATCAAACTGTTAGGGCCCTAGAAGCCAACGCCCGAAGCATTAAATACAAAATAAATAGAACAGTTTTTCCATTCTATAAAACGAATAATTGCTACCAGTGTAAAAGTTATGGTCATTTCTACGTTCCGGGCAACCTAGGCTTCACCCTAGGCCGTTGTTCCACCAGATCGAATAGTTAGGGCCTAAGAAGTGAACGCCAGAAGCATAAAATACAATATAAATGCAACAGTTTTTCCATCGTATAAAACGAATAATTGCCACCAGTGTGAAAGTTATGGTCATTTCTACTTTCAGGGCAACCTAGGCTTCACCCTAGGGCGTTGCACCAGCAGATTGAATAGTTAGGGCCTTAGAAGTCAATGCCCGAAGCATAAAATGCAATATAAATACAACAGTTTTTCCATCGTATAACAGGATTAATTGCAACCAGTTTGAAAGTGACGGTCATTTCTACGTTCCGGGCAACCTAGGCTTCACTCTAGGGCGTTGCTCCGCCAGATCGAATAGTTAGGGCCTAAGAAGTGAACGCCAGACGCATAAAGTACAATATAAATGCAACAGTTTTTCCATCGTATAAAACGAATAATTGCAACCAGTGTGAAAGTAATGGTCATTTCTACGTTCCGAGCACCCTAGGCGTCACTCTGGGGCGTTGCTCCACCACATCTAATAGCTGCGGCCTTAGAAGTCAACGCCAGAGGCATAAAATACAGTATAAATACAACAGCGTTTCCATCGTATAAAACGAATGATTGCAACCAGTGTGAAAGTAATGGTCATTTCTACATTCCGAGCAACCTAGGCTTCACGCTAGGGTGCTGCTGCACCAGATCGAATAGTTAGGTCCTTAGATGTCAACGCCAGAAGCATAAAATACGATATAAATACAACAGCTTTTCCATTGTATAAAAGGAGTAATTGCAAACAGTGTGAAAGTAATGGTCATTTCTACGTTCCGGGCAACCTAGGCTTCACTCTACGGTGTTGTTCCACCAGATCGAATAGTTAGGGCCTAAGAAGTGAACGCCAGAAGCATAAAATACAATATAAATACAACAGTTTTTCCATCATAAAAAACGAATAATTGCAACCAGTATGAAGGTTATGGTCATTTCTACGTACCGGGCAACCTACGCTTCACTCGAGGGCGTTGCTCCACCAGATCGAATAGTTAGGGCTTTAGAAGTCAAAGCCCGAAGCATAAAATACAAGATAAATAGAACAGTTTTTCCATCGTATAAAACGAATAATTGCTGCCAGTGTGAAAGTTATGGTCATTTCTACTTGCCGGGCAACCTAGGTTTCACGATAGGGCGTTGTTCCGCCTGATGGTATAGTTAGGGCCTAAGAAGTCAACGCCAGAAGCATAAAATACGATATAAATGCAACAGCTTTTCCATCGTATAAAACGAATAATTGCAACCAGTTTGAAAGTGATGGTCATTTCTACGTACCGGGCAACCTAGCCTTCACTCTAGGGCGTTGCTCCACCAGATCAAACAGTTAGGGCCTTAGAAGTCAACGCCCGAATCATAAAATACAAAATAAATAGAACAGTTTTTCCATTCTATAAAACGAATAATTGCTACCAGTGTAAACGTTATGGTCAATTCTACGTTCCGGGCAACCTAGGCTTCACCCTAGGGCGTTGTTCCACCAGATCGAATAGTTCGGGCCTAAGAAGTGAACGCCAGAAGAATAAAATACAATATAAATATATCAGTTTTTCCATCGTATAAAACGAATAATAGCAACCAGTGCGAAGGTTGTGGTCATTGCTACGTTCCGGGCAACCTAGGTCTCACTCTAGGGCGTCGCTCCACCAGGTCAAACTGTTAGGGCCCTAGAAGCCAACGCCCGAAGCATTAAATACAAAATAAATAGAACAGTTTTTCCATTCTATAAAACGAATAATTGCTACCAGTGTAAAAGTTATGGTCATTTCTACGTTCCGGGCAACCTAGGCTTCACCCTAGGCCGTTGTTCCACCAGATCGAATAGTTAGGGCTTTAGAAGTCAAAGCCCGAAGCATAAAATACAAGATAAATAGAACAGTTTTTCCATCGTATAAAACGAAGAATTGCAACCAGTGGGAAAGTTATGGTCATTTCTACTTTCCGGGCAACCTAGGCTTCACGCTATGGCGTTGTTCCGCCTGATGGAATAGTTAGGGCCTAAGAAGTCAACGCCAGAAGCATAAAATACGATATAAATACAACAGTTTTTCCATCGTATAAAACGAATAATTGCAACCAGTGTGAAAGTAATGGTCATTTCTACGTTCCGAGCACCCTAGGCGTCACTCTAGGGCGTTGCTCCACCACATCTAATAGCTACGGCCTTAGAAGTCAACGCCAGAGTCATAAAATACAGTATAAATACAACAGCTTTTCCATCGTATAAAACGAATGATTGCAACCAGTGTGAAAGTAATGGTCATTTCTACATTCCGAGCAACCTAGGCTTCACGCTAGGGCGCTGCTGCACCAGATCGAATAGTTAGGGCCTTAGAAGTCAACGCCCGAGGCATAAAATACAAAATAAATAGAACAGTTTTTCCATTGTATAAAACGAATAATTGCTACCAGTGTAAACGTTATTGTCAATTCTACGTTCCAGGCAACCTAGGCTTCACCCTAGGGCGTTGTTCCAGCAGATCGATTAGTTCGGGCCTAAGAAGTGCACGCCAGAAGAATAAAATACAATATAAATATATCAGTTTTTCCATCGTATAAAACGAATAATAGCAACCAGTGCGAAACTTGTGGTCATTGCTACGTTCCGGGCAACCTAGGTTTCACTCTAGGGCGTCGCTCCACCAGATCAAACTGTTAGGGCCCTAGAAGCCAACGCCCGAAGCATTAAATACAAAATAAATAGAACAGTTTTTCCATTGTATAAAACGAATAATTGCTACCAGTGTAAAAGTTATGGTCATTTCTACGTTCCGGGCAACCTAGGCTTCACCCTAGGCCGTTGTTCCACCAGATCGAATAGTTAGGGCCTTAGAAGTCAATGCCCGAAGCATAAAATGCAATAAAAATACAACAGTTTTTCCATCGTATAACAGGATTAATTGCAACCAGTTTGAAAGTGACGGTCATTTCTACGTTCCGGGCAACCTAGGCTTCACTCTAGGGCGTTGCTCCGCCAGATCGAATAGTTAGGGCCTAAGAAGTGAACGCCAGAAGCATAAAGTACAATATAAATGCAACAGTTTTTCCATCGTATAAAACGAATAATTGCAACCAGTGTGAAAGTAATGGTCATTTCTACGTTCCGAGCACCCTAGGCGTCACTCTGGGGCGTTGCTCCACCACATCTAATAGCTGCGGCCTTAGAAGTCAACGCCAGAGGCATAAAATACAGTATAAATACAACAGCGTTTCCATCGTATAAAACGAATGATTGCAACCAGTGTGAAAGTAATGGTCATTTCTACATTCCGAGCAACCTAGGCTTCACGCTAGGGTGCTGCTGCACCAGATCGAATAGTTAGGTCCTTAGATGTCAACGCCAGAAGCATAAAATACGATATAAATACAACAGCTTTTCCATTGTATAAAAGGAGTAATTGCAAACAGTGTGAAAGTAATGGTCATTTCTACGTTCCGGGCAACCTAGGCTTCACTCTACGGTGTTGTTCCACCAGATCGAATAGTTAGGGCCTAAGAAGTGAACGCCAGAAGCATAAAATACAATATAAATACAACAGTTTTTCCATCATAAAAAACGAATAATTGCAACCAGTATGAAGGTTATGGTCATTTCTACGTACCGGGCAACCTACGCTTCACTCGAGGGCGTTGCTCCACCAGATCGAATAGTTAGGGCTTTAGAAGTCAAAGCCCGAAGCATAAAATACAAGATAAATAGAACAGTTTTTCCATCGTATAAAACGAATAATTGCTGCCAGTGTGAAAGTTATGGTCATTTCTACTTTCCGGGCAACCTAGGTTTCACGATAGGGCGTTGTTCCGCCTGATGGTATAGTTAGGGCCTAAGAAGTCAACGCCAGAAGCATAAAATACGATATAAATGCAACAGCTTTTCCATCGTATAAAACGAATAATTGCAACCAGTTTGAAAGTGATGGTCATTTCTACGTACCGGGCAACCTAGCCTTCACTCTAGGGCGTTGCTCCACCAGATCAAACAGTTAGGGCCTTAGAAGTCAACGCCCGAATCATAAAATACAAAATAAATAGAACAGTTTTTCCATTGTATAAAACGAATAATTGCTACCAGTGTAAACGTTATGGTCAATTCTACGTTCCGGGCAACCTAGGCTTCACCCTAGGGCGTTGTTCCACCAGATCGAATAGTTCGGGCCTAAGAAGTGAACGCCAGAAGAATAAAATACAATATAAATATATCAGTTTTTCCATCGTATAAAACGAATAATAGCAACCAGTGCGAAGGTTGTGGTCATTGCTACGTTCCGGGCAACCTAGGTCTCACTCTAGGGCGTCGCTCCACCAGGTCAAACTGTTAGGGCCCTAGAAGCCAACGCCCGAAGCATTAAATACAAAATAAATAGAACAGTTTTTCCATTCTATAAAACGAATAATTGCTACCAGTGTAAAAGTTATGGTCATTTCTACGTTCCGGGCAACCTAGGCTTCACCCTAGGCCGTTGTTCCACCAGATCGAATAGTTAGGGCCTAAGAAGTGAACGCCAGAAGCATAAAATACAATATAAATGCAACAGTTTTTCCATCGTATAAAACGAATAATTGCAACCAGTGGGAAAGTTATGGTCATTTCTACTTTCCGGGCAACCTAGGCTTCACCCTAGGGTGTTGCTCCAGCAGATTGAATAGTTAGGGCCTTAGGAGTCAATGCCCGAAGCATAAAATGCAATAAAAATACAACAGTTTTTCCATCGTATAACAGGATTAATTGCAACCAGCTTGAAAGTGACGGTCATTTCTACGTTCCGGGCAACCTAGGCTTCACTCTAGGGCGTTGCTCCACCAGATCAAACAGTTAGGGCCTTAGAAGTCAACGCCCGAACCATAAAATACAGAATAAATAGAACAGTTTTTCCATTCTATAAAACGAATAATTGCTACCAGTGTAAAAGTTGTGGTCATTTCTACGTTCCGGGCAACCTAGGCTTCACCGTAGGCCGTTGTTCCACCAGATCGAATAGTTAGGGCCTAAGAAGTGAACGCCAGAAGCATAAAATACAATATAAATGCAACAGTTTTTCCATCGTATAAAACGAATAATTGCAACCAGTGTGAAAGTTATGGTCATTTCTACGTTCTGGGCAACCTAAACTTCACTCTACGGTGTTGTTCCACCAGATCGAATAGTTAGGGCCTAAGAAGTGAACGCCAGAAGCATAAAATACAATATAAATCTAACAGTTTTTCCATCGTATAAAACGAATAATAGCAACCAGTGTTAATGTTATGGTCATTTCTACGTTCCGGGCAAGCTAGGCTTCACTCTAGGGCGTTGCTCCACCAGATCAAACAGTTAGGGCCTTAGAAGTCAACGCCCGAACCATAAAATACAGAATAAATAGAACAGTTTTTCCATTGTATAAAACGAATAATTGCTACCAGTGTAAACGTTATGGTCAATTCTACGTTCCGGGCAACCTAGGCTTCATCCTAGGGCGTTGTTCCACCAGATCGAATAGTTCGGGCCTAAGAAGTGCACGCCAGAAGAATAAAATACAATATAAATATAACAGTTTTTCCATCGTATAAAACGAATAATAGCAACCAGTGTGAAGGTTGTGGTCATTGCTACGTTCCGGGCAACCTAGGTTTCACTATAGGGCGTTGCTCCGCCAGGTCAAACAGTTAGGGCCTTAGAAACCAACGGCCGAAGCATTAAATACAAAATAAATAGAACAGTTTTTCCATTGTATAAAACGAATAATTGCTACCAGTGTAAAAGTTATGGTCATTTGTACATTTCGAGCAACCTAGGCTACACTCTAGGGCGTTGTTCCACCAGATCGAATAGTTAGGGCCTAAGAAGTGAACGCCAGAAGCATAAAATACAATATAAATACAACATTTTTTCCATCATATAAAACGAATAATTGCAACCAGTATGAAAGTTATGGTCATTTCTACTTTCCGGGCAACCTAGGCTTCACCCCAGGGCGCTGCTCCAACAGATTGTATAGTTAGGGCCTTAGAAGTCAATGTCCGAAGCATAAAATGCAATAAAAATACAACAGTTTTTCCATCATATAACAGGAATAATTGCAACCAATTTGAAAGTGATGGTCATTTATACGTACCGGGCAACCTAGGCTTCACTCGAGGGCGTTGCTCCACCAGATCGAATAGTTAGGGCCTTAGAAGTCAACGCCAGAAGCATGAAATACAGAATAAATAGAACAGTTTTTCCATCATATAAAACGAATAATTGCAACCAGTATGAAGGTTATGGTCATTTCTACTTGCCGGGCAACCTCGGCTTCACCCTAGGGCGTTGCTCCAACAGACTGAATTGTTAGGGCCTTAGAAGTCAATGCCCGAAGCATAAAATGCAATAAAAATACAACAGTTTTTCCATCATATAACAGGAATAATTGCAACCAGTTTGAAAGTGATGGTCATTTCTACGTACCGGGCGACCTACGCTTCACTCGAGGTCGTTGCTCCACCAGATCGAATAGCTAGGACCTTAGAAGTCAACGCCCGAAGCATAAAATACAAGATAAATAGAACAGTTTTTCCATCGTATAAAACGAATAATTGCTGCCAGTGTGAAAGTTATGGTCATTTCTACTTGCCGGGCAACCTAGGCTTCACCCTAGGGCGTTGTTCCACCTGATGGAATAGTTAGGGCCTTAGAAGTCAACGCCCGAAGCATAAAATACAAAATAAATAGAACAGATTTTCCATTGTATAAAACGATTAATTGCTACCAGTGTAAAATTTATGGTCAATTCTACGTTCCGGGCAACCTAGGCTTCGCCCTAGGGCGTTGTTCCACCAGATCGAATAGTTCGGGCCTAAGAAGTGAACGCCAGAAGAGTAAAATACAATTTAAATATAACAGTTTTTCCATCGTATAAAACGAATAATAGCAACCAGTGTGAAAGTTGTGGTCATTTCTACGTTCCGGGCAACCTAGGTTTCACTCTAGGGCGTCGCTCCACCAGATCAAACAGTTAGAGCCTTAGAAGCAAACGCCCGAAGCATTAAATACAAAATAAATAGAACAGTTTTTCCATTGTATAAAACGAATAATTGCTACCAGTGTGAAAGTTATGGTCATTTCTACTTTCCGGGCAACCTAGGATTCACCCTAGGGCGTTGTTCCACCTGATGGAATAGTTAGGGCACAAGAAGTCAACGCCAGAAGCATAAATTACGATATAAATACAACAGCTTTTCCATCGTATAAAACGAATAATTGCAACCAGTTTGAAAGTGATGGTCATTTCTACGTACCGGGCAACCTAGGCTTCACTATAGGGCGTTGCTCCACCAGGTCAAACAGTTAGGGCCTTAGAAACCAACGCCCGAAGCATTAAATACAAAATAAATAGAACAGTTTTTCCATTGTATAAAACGAATAATTGCTACCAGTGTAAAAGCTATGGTCATTTGTACATTTCGAGCAACCTAGGCTACACTCTAGGGCGTTGTTCCACCAGATCGAATAGTTAGGGCCTAAGAAGTGAACGCCAGAAGCATAAAATACAATATAAATACAACATTTTTTCCATCATATAAAACGAATAATTGCAACCAGTATGAAAGTTATGGTCATTTCTACTTTCCGGGCAACCTAGGCTTCACCCTAGGGCGCTGCTCCAACAGATTGTATAGTTAGGGCCTTAGAAGTCAATGCCCGAAGCATAAAATGCAATAAAAATACAACAGTTTTTCCATCATATAACAGGAATAATTGCAACCAATTTGAAAGTGATGGTCATTTATACGTACCGGGCAACCTAGGCTTCACTCGAGGGCGTTGCTCCACCAGATCGAATAGTTAGGGCCTTAGAAGTCAACGCCAGAAGCATGAAATACAGAATAAATAGAACAGTTTTTCCATTGTATAAAACGAATAATTGCTACCAGTGTGAAGGTTATGGTCATTTCTACTTTCCGGGCAACCTAGGCTTCATCCTAGGGCGTTGCTCCAACAGATTGAATAGTTAGGGCCTTAGAAGTCAATGCCCGAAGCATAAAATGCAATATAAATACAACAGTTTTTCCATCATATAAAACGAATAATTGCAACCAGTATGAAGGTTATGGTCATTTCTACGTACCGGGCAACCTACGCGTCACTCGAGGGCGTTGCTCCACCAGATCGAATAGTTAGGGCTTTAGAAGTCAAAGCCCGAAGCATAAAATACAAGATAAATAGAACAGTTTTTCCATCGTATAAAACGAATAATTGCTGCCAGTGTGAAAGTTATGGTCATTTCTACTTGCCGGGCAACCTAGGCTTCACGCTAGGGCGTTGTTCCGCCTGATGGAATAGTTAGGGCCTAAGAAGTCAACGCCAGAAGCATAAAATACGATATAAATACAACAGTTTTTCCATCGTATAAAACGAATAATTGCAACCAGTGTGAAAGTAATGGTCATTTCTACGTTCCGAGCACCCTAGGCGTCACTCTAGGGCGTTGCTCCACCACATCTAATAGCTACGGCCTTAGAAGTCAACGCAGGAGGCATAAAATACAGTATAAATACAACAGCTTTTCCATCGTATAAAACGAATGATTGCAACCAGTGTGAAAGTAATGGTCATTTCTACATTCCGAGCAACCTAGGCTTCACGCTAGGGCGCTGCTGCACCAGATCGAATAGTTAGGGCCTTAGAAGTCAACGCCCGAGGCATAAAATACAAAATAAATAGAACAGTTTTTCCATTGTATAAAACGAATAATTGCTACCAGTGTAAACGTTATGGTCAATTCTACGTTCCAGGCAACCTAGGCTTCACCCTAGGGCGTTGTTCCAGCAGATCGATTAGTTCGGGCCTAAGAAGTGCACGCCAGAAGAATAAAATACAATATAAATATATCAGTTTTTCCATCGTATAAAACGAATAATAGCAACCAGTGCGAAACTTGTGGTCATTGCTACGTTCCGGGCAACCTAGGTTTCACTCTAGGGCGTCGCTCCACCAGATCAAACTGTTAGGGCCCTAGAAGCCAACGCCCGAAGCATTAAATACAAAATAAATAGAACAGTTTTTCCATTCTATAAAACGAATAATTGCTACCAGTGCAAAAGTTATCGTCATTTCTACGTTCCGGGCAACCTAGGCTTCACCCTAGGCCGTTGTTCCACCAGATCGAATAGTTAGGGCCTAAGAAGTGAACGCCAGAAGCATAAAATACAATATAAATGCAACAGTTTTTCCATCGTATAAAACGAATAATTGCCACCAGTGTGAAAGTTATGGTCATTTCTACTTTCCGGGCAACCTAGGCTTCACCCTAGGGCGTTGCACCAGCAGATTGAATAGTTAGGGCCTTAGAAGTCAATGCCCGAAGCATAAAATGCAATAAAAATACAACAGTTTTTCCATCGTATAACAGGATTAATTGCAACCAGTTTGAAAGTGACGGTCATTTCTACGTTCCGGGCAACCTAGGCTTCACTCTAGGGCGTTGCTCCGCCAGATCGAATAGTTAGGGCCTAAGAAGTGAACGCCAGAAGCATAAAGTACAATATAAATGCAACAGTTTTTCCATCGTATAAAACGAATAATTGCAACCAGTGTGAAAGTAATGGTCATTTCTACGTTCCGAGCACCCTAGGCGTCACTCTGGGGCGTTGCTCCACCACATCTAATAGCTGCGGCCTTAGAAGTCAACGCCAGAGGCATAAAATACAGTATAAATACAACAGCGTTTCCATCGTATAAAACGAATGATTGCAACCAGTGTGAAAGTAATGGTCATTTCTACATTCCGAGCAACCTAGGCTTCACGCTAGGGTGCTGCTGCACCAGATCGAATAGTTAGGTCCTTAGATGTCAACGCCAGAAGCATAAAATACGATATAAATACAACAGCTTTTCCATTGTATAAAAGGAGTAATTGCAAACAGTGTGAAAGTAATGGTCATTTCTACGTTCCGGGCAACCTAGGCTTCACTCTACGGTGTTGTTCCACCAGATCGAATAGTTAGGGCCTAAGAAGTGAACGCCAGAAGCATAAAATACAATATAAATACAACAGTTTTTCCATCATAAAAAACGAATAATTGCAACCAGTATGAAGGTTATGGTCATTTCTACGTACCGGGCAACCTACGCTTCACTCGAGGGCGTTGCTCCACCAGATCGAATAGTTAGGGCTTTAGAAGTCAAAGCCCGAAGCATAAAATACAAGATAAATAGAACAGTTTTTCCATCGTATAAAACGAATAATTGCTGCCAGTGTGAAAGTTATGGTCATTTCTACTTGCCGGGCAACCTAGGCTTCACGCTAGGGCGTTGTTCCGCCTGATGGTATAGTTAGGGCCTAAGAAGTCAACGCCAGAAGCATAAAATACGATATAAATGCAACAGCTTTTCCATCGTATAAAACGAATAATTGCAACCAGTTTGAAAGTGATGGTCATTTCTACGTACCGGGCAACCTAGCCTTCACTCTAGGGCGTTGCTCCACCACATCGAATAGTTAGGGCCTTAGAAGTCAACGCCCGAAGCATAAAATACAAAATAAATAGAACAGATTTTCCATTGTATAAAACGATTAATTGCTACCAGTGTAAAATTTATGGTCAATTCTACGTTCCGGGCAACCTAGGCTTCGCCCTAGGGCGTTGTTCCACCAGATCGAATAGTTCGGGCCTAAGAAGTGAACGCCAGAAGAGTAAAATACAATTTAAATATAACAGTTTTTCCATCGTATAAAACGAATAATAGCAACCAGTGTGAAAGTTGTGGTCATTTCTACGTTCCGGGCAACCTAGGTTTCACTCTAGGGCGTCGCTCCACCAGATCAAACAGTTAGAGCCTTAGAAGCAAACGCCCGAAGCATTAAATACAAAATAAATAGAACAGTTTTTCCATTGTATAAAACGAATAATTGCTACCAGTGTGAAAGTTATGGTCATTTCTACTTTCCGGGCAACCTAGGATTCACCCTAGGGCGTTGTTCCACCTGATGGAATAGTTAGGGCCCAAGAAGTCAACGCCAGAAGCATAAATTACGATATAAATACAACAGCTTTTCCATCGTATAAAACGAATAATTGCAACCAGTTTGAAAGTGATGGTCATTTCTACGTACCGGGCAACCTAGGCTTCACTATAGGGCGTTGCTCCACCAGGTCAAACAGTTAGGGCCTTAGAAACCAACGCCCGAAGCATTAAATACAAAATAAATAGAACAGTTTTTCCATTGTATAAAACGAATAATTGCTACCAGTGTAAAAGCTATGGTCATTTGTACATTTCGAGCAACCTAGGCTACACTCTAGGGCGTTGTTCCACCAGATCGAATAGTTAGGGCCTAAGAAGTGAACGCCAGAAGCATAAAATACAATATAAATACAACATTTTTTCCATCATATAAAACGAATAATTGCAACCAGTATGAAAGTTATGGTCATTTCTACTTTCCGGGCAACCTAGGCTTCACCCTAGGGCGCTGCTCCAACAGATTGTATAGTTAGGGCCTTAGAAGTCAATGCCCGAAGCATAAAATGCAATAAAAATACAACAGTTTTTCCATCATATAACAGGAATAATTGCAACCAATTTGAAAGTGATGGTCATTTATACGTACCGGGCAACCTAGGCTTCACTCGAGGGCGTTGCTCCACCAGATCGAATAGTTAGGGCCTTAGAAGTCAACGCCAGAAGCATGAAATACAGAATAAATAGAACAGTTTTTCCATTGTATAAAACGAATAATTGCTACCAGTGTGAAGGTTATGGTCATTTCTACTTTCCGGGCAACCTAGGCTTCATCCTAGGGCGTTGCTCCAACAGATTGAATAGTTAGGGCCTTAGAAGTCAATGCCCGAAGCATAAAATGCAATATAAATACAACAGTTTTTCCATCATATAAAACGAATAATTGCAACCAGTATGAAGGTTATGGTCATTTCTACGTACCGGGCAACCTACGCGTCACTCGAGGGCGTTGCTCCACCAGATCGAATAGTTAGGGCTTTAGAAGTCAAAGCCCGAAGCATAAAATACAAGATAAATAGAACAGTTTTTCCATCGTATAAAACGAATAATTGCTGCCAGTGTGAAAGTTATGGTCATTTCTACTTGCCGGGCAACCTAGGCTTCACGCTAGGGCGTTGTTCCGCCTGATGGAATAGTTAGGGCCTAAGAAGTCAACGCCAGAAGCATAAAATACGATATAAATACAACAGTTTTTCCATCGTATAAAACGAATAATTGCAACCAGTGTGAAAGTAATGGTCATTTCTACGTTCCGAGCACCCTAGGCGTCACTCTAGGGCGTTGCTCCACCACATCTAATAGCTACGGCCTTAGAAGTCAACGCAGGAGGCATAAAATACAGTATAAATACAACAGCTTTTCCATCGTATAAAACGAATGATTGCAACCAGTGTGAAAGTAATGGTCATTTCTACATTCCGAGCAACCTAGGCTTCACGCTAGGGCGCTGCTGCACCAGATCGAATAGTTAGGGCCTTAGAAGTCAACGCCCGAGGCATAAAATACAAAATAAATAGAACAGTTTTTCCATTGTATAAAACGAATAATTGCTACCAGTGTAAACGTTATGGTCAATTCTACGTTCCAGGCAACCTAGGCTTCACCCTAGGGCGTTGTTCCAGCAGATCGATTAGTTCGGGCCTAAGAAGTGCACGCCAGAAGAATAAAATACAATATAAATATATCAGTTTTTCCATCGTATAAAACGAATAATAGCAACCAGTGCGAAACTTGTGGTCATTGCTACGTTCCGGGCAACCTAGGTTTCACTCTAGGGCGTCGCTCCACCAGATCAAACTGTTAGGGCCCTAGAAGCCAACGCCCGAAGCATTAAATACAAAATAAATAGAACAGTTTTTCCATTCTATAAAACGAATAATTGCTACCAGTGCAAAAGTTATCGTCATTTCTACGTTCCGGGCAACCTAGGCTTCACCCTAGGCCGTTGTTCCACCAGATCGAATAGTTAGGGCCTAAGAAGTGAACGCCAGAAGCATAAAATACAATATAAATGCAACAGTTTTTCCATCGTATAAAACGAATAATTGCCACCAGTGTGAAAGTTATGGTCATTTCTACTTTCCGGGCAACCTAGGCTTCACCCTAGGGCGTTGCACCAGCAGATTGAATAGTTAGGGCCTTAGAAGTCAATGCCCGAAGCATAAAATGCAATAAAAATACAACAGTTTTTCCATCGTATAACAGGATTAATTGCAACCAGTTTGAAAGTGACGGTCATTTCTACGTTCCGGGCAACCTAGGCTTCACTCTAGGGCGTTGCTCCGCCAGATCGAATAGTTAGGGCCTAAGAAGTGAACGCCAGAAGCATAAAGTACAATATAAATGCAACAGTTTTTCCATCGTATAAAACGAATAATTGCAACCAGTGTGAAAGTAATGGTCATTTCTACGTTCCGAGCACCCTTGGCGTCACTCTGGGGCGTTGCTCCACCACATCTAATAGCTGCGGCCTTAGAAGTCAACGCCAGAGGCATAAAATACAGTATAAATACAATAGCGTTTCCATCGTATAAAACGAATGATTGCAACCAGTGTGAAAGTAATGGTCATTTCTACATTCCGAGCAACCTAGGCTTCACGCTAGGGTGCTGCTGCACCAGATCGAATAGTTAGGTCCTTAGATGTCAACGCCAGAAGCATAAAATACGATATAAATACAACAGCTTTTCCATTGTATAAAAGGAGTAATTGCAAACAGTGTGAAAGTAATGGTCATTTCTACGTTCCGGGCAACCTAGGCTTCACTCTACGGTGTTGTTCCACCAGATCGAATAGTTAGGGCCTAAGAAGTGAACGCCAGAAGCATAAAATACAATATAAATACAACAGTTTTTCCATCATAAAAAACGAATAATTGCAACCAGTATGAAGGTTATGGTCATTTCTACGTACCGGGCAACCTACGCTTCACTCGAGGGCGTTGCTCCACCAGATCGAATAGTTAGGGCTTTAGAAGTCAAAGCCCGAAGCATAAAATACAAGATAAATAGAACAGTTTTTCCATCGTATAAAACGAATAATTGCTGCCAGTGTGAAAGTTATGGTCATTTCTACTTGCCGGGCAACCTAGGCTTCACGCTAGGGCGTTGTTCCGCCTGATGGTATAGTTAGGGCCTAAGAAGTCAACGCCAGAAGCATAAAATACGATATAAATGCAACAGCTTTTCCATCGTATAAAACGAATAATTGCAACCAGTTTGAAAGTGATGGTCATTTCTACGTACCGGGCAACCTAGCCTTCACTCTAGGGCGTTGCTCCACCAGATCAAACAGTTAGGGCCTTAGAAGTCAACGCCCGAATCATAAAATACAAAATAAATAGAACAGTTTTTCCATTGTATAGAACGAATAATTGCTACCAGTGTAAACGTTATGGTCAATTCTACGTTCCGGGCAACCTAGGCTTCACCCTAGGGCGTTGTTCCACCAGATCGAATAGTTCGGGCCTAAGAAGTGAACGCCAGAAGAATAAAATACAATATAAATATAACAGTTTTTCCATCGTATAAAACGAATAATAGCAACCAGTGCGAAGGTTGTGGTCATTGCTACGTTCCGGGCAACCTAGGTCTCACTCTAGGGCGTCGCTCCACCAGGTCAAACTGTTAGGGCCCTAGAAGCCAACGCCCGAAGCATTAAATACAAAATAAATAGAACAGTTTTTCCATTCTATAAAACGAATAATTGCTACCAGTGTAAAAGTTATGGTCATTTCTACGTTCCGGGCAACCTAGGCTTCACCCTAGGCCGTTGTTCCACCAGATCGAATAGTTAGGGCCTAAGAAGTGAACGCCAGAAGCATAAAATACAATATAAATGCAACAGTTTTTCCATCGTATAAAACGAATAATTGCAACCAGTGGGAAAGTTATGGTCATTTCTACTTTCCGGGCAACCTAGGCTTCACCCTAGGGCGTTGCTCCAGCAGATTGAATAGTTAGGGCCTTAGGAGTCAATGCCCGAAGCATAAAATGCAATAAAAATACAACAGTTTTTCCATCGTATAACAGGATTAATTGCAACCAGCTTGAAAGTGACGGTCATTTCTACGTTCCGGGCAACCTAGGCTTCACTCTAGGGCGTTGCTCCACCAGATCGAATAGTTAGGGCCTAAGAACTGAACGCCAGAAGCATAAAATACAGTATAAATACAACAGCTTTTCCATCGTATAAAACGAATGATTGCAACCAGTGTGAAAGTAATGGTCATTTCTACATTCCGAGCAACCTAGGCTTCACGCTAGGGTGCTGCTGCACCAGATCGAATAGTTAGGTCCTTAGATGTCAACGCCAGAAGCATAAAATACGATATAAATACAACAGCTTTTCCATTGTATAAAAGGAGTAATTGCAAACAGTGTGAAAGTAATGGTCATTTCTACGTTCCGGGCAACCTAGGCTTCACTCTATGGTGTTGTTCCACCAGATCGAATAGTTAGGGCCTAAGAAGTGAACGCCAGAAGCATAAAATACAATATAAATCTAACAGTTTTTCCATCGTATAAAACGAATAATAGCAACCAGTGTTAATGTTATGGTCATTTCTACGTTCCGGGCAAGCTAGGCTTCACTCTATGGCGTTGCTCCACCAGATCAAACAGTTAGGGCCTTAGAAGTCCACGCCCGAACCATAAAATACAGAATAAATAGAACAGTTTTTCCATTGTATAAAACGAATAATTGCTACCAGTGTGAAAGTTATGGTCATTTCTACTTTCCGGGCAACCTAGGCTTCATCCTAGGGCGTTGCTCCAACAGATTGAATAGTCAGGGCCTTAGAAGTCAATGCCCGAAGCATAAAATACAATATAAATACAACAGTTTTTCCATCATAAAAAACGAATAATTGCAACCAGTATGAAGGTTATGGTCATTTCTACGTACCGGGCAACCTACGCTTCACTCGAGGGCGTTGCTCCACCAGATCGAATAGTTAGGGCTTTAGAAGTCAAAGCCCGATGCATAAAATACAAGATAAATAGAACAGTTTTTCCATCGTATAAAACGAATAATTGCTGCCAGTGTGAAAGTTATGGTCATTTCTACTTGCCGGGCAACCTAGGCTTCACGCTAGGGCGTTGTTCCGCCTGATGGTATAGTTAGGGCCTAAGAAGTCAACGCCAGAAGCATAAAATACGATATAAATACAACAGCTTTTCCATCGTATAAAACGAATAATTGCAACCAGTTTGAAAGTGATGGTCATTTCTACGTACCGGGCAACCTAGCCTTCACTCTAGGGCGTTGCTCCACCAGATCAAACAGTTAGGGCCTTAGAAGTCAACGCCCGAATCATAAAATACAAAATAAATAGAACAGTTTTTCCATTGTATATAACGAATAATTGCTACCAGTGTAAACGTTATGGTCAATTCTACGTTCCGGGCAACCTAGGCTTCACCCTAGGGCGTTGTTCCACCAGATCGAATAGTTCGGGCCTAAGAAGTGAACGCCAGAAGAATAAAATACAATATAAATATAACAGTTTTTCCATCGTATAAAACGAATAATAGCAACCAGTGTGAAGGTTGTGGTCATTGCTACCTTCCGGGCAACCTAGGTCTCACTCTAGGGCGTCGCTCCACCAGGTCAAACTGTTAGGGCCCTAGAAGCCAACGCCCGAAGTATTAAATACAAAATAAATAGAACAGTTTTTCCATTGTATAAAACGAATAATTGCTACCAGTGTAAAAGTTATGGTCATTTCTACGTTCCGGGCAACCTAGGCTTCACCCCAGGCCGTTGTTCCACCAGATCGAATAGTTAGGGCCTAAGAAGTGAACGCCAGAAGCATAAAATACAATATAAATACAACAGTTTTTCCATCATATAAAACGAATAATTGCAACCAGTATGAAAGTAATGGTCATTTCTACTTTCCTGGCAGCCTAGGCTTCACTCTAGGGCGTTGCTCCACCACATCTAATAGCTACGGCCTTAGAAGTCAACGCCAGAGGCATAAAATACAGTATAAATACAACAGCTTTTCCATCGTATAAAACGAATGATTGCAACCAGTGTGAAAGTAATGGTCATTTCTACATTCCGAGCAACGTAGGCTTCACGCTAGGGCGCTGCTGCACCAGATCGAATAGTTAGGGCCTTAGAAGTCAGCGCCCGAGGCATAAAATACAAAATAAATAGAACAGTTTTTCCATTGTATAAAACGAATAATTGCTACCAGTGTAAACGTTATGGTCAATTCTACGTTCCGGGCAACCTAGGCTTCACCCTAGGGCGTTGTTCCAGCAGATCGAATAGATCGGGCCTAAGAAGTGCACGCCAGAAGAATAAAATACAATATAAATATATCAGTTTTTCCATCGTATAAAACGAATAATAGCAACCAGTGCGAAACTTGTGGTCATTGCTACGTTCCGGGCAACCTAGGTTTCACTCTAGGGCGTCGCTCCACCAGATCAAACTGTTAGGGCCCTAGAAGCCAACGCCCGAAGCATTAAATACAAAATAAATACAACAGTTTTTCCATTCTATAAAACGAATAATTGCTACCAGTGTAAAAGTTGTGGTCATTTCTACGTTCCGGGCAACCTAGGCTTCACCCTAGGCCGTTGTTCCACCAGATCGAATAGTTAGGGCCTAAGAAGTGAACGCCAGAAGCATAAAATACAATATAAATGCAACAGTTTTTCCATCGTATAAAACGAATAATTGCAACCAGTGTGAAAGGTATGGTCATTTCTACTTTCCGGGCAACCTAGGCTTCACCCTAGGGCGTTGCTCCATCAGATTGAATAGTTAGGGCCTTAGAAGTCAATGCCCGAAGCATAAAATGCAATAAAAATACAACAGTTTTTCCATCGTATAACAGGATTAATTGCAACCAGTTTGAAAGTGACGGTCATTTCTACGTTCCGGGCAACCTAGGCTTCACTCTAGGGCGTTGCTCCACCAGATCAAACAGTTAGGGCCTTAGAAGTCAACGCCCGAACCATAAAATACAGAATAAATAGAACAGTTTTTCCATTCTATAAAACGAATAATTGCTACCAGTGTAAAAGTTGTGGTCATTTCTACGTTCCGGGCAACCTAGGCTTCACCCTAGGCCGTTGTTCCACCAGATCGAATAGTTAGGGCCTAAGAAGAGAACGCCAGAAGCATAAAATACAATATAAATGCAACAGTTTTTCCATCGTATAAAACGAATAATTGCAACCAGTGTGAAAGTTATGGTCATTTCTACGTTCCGGGCAACCTAAACTTCACTCTACGGTGTTGTTCCACCAGATCGAATAGTTAGGGCCTAGGAAGTGAACGCCAGAAGCATAAAATACAATATAAATCTAACAGTTTTTCCATCGTATAAAACGAATAATAGCAACCAGTGTTAATGTTATGGTCATTTCTACGTTCCGGGCAAGCTAGGCTTCACTCTAGGGCGTTGCTCCACCAGATCAAACAGTTAGGGCCTTAGAAGTCAACGCCCGAACCATAAAATACAGAATAAATAGAACAGTTTTTCCATTGTATAAAACGAATAATTGCTACCAGTGTAAACGTTATGGTCAATTCTACGTTCCGGGCAACCTAGGCTTCATCCTAGGGCGTTGTTCCACCAGATCGAATAGTTCGGGCCTAAGAAGTGAACGCCAGAAGAATAAAATACAATATAAATATAACAGTTTTTCCATCGTATAAAACGAATAATAGCAACCAGTGTGAAGGTTGTGGTCATTGCTACGTTCCGGGCAACCTAGGTTTCACTATAGGGCGTTGCTCCGCCAGGTCAAACAGTTAGGGCCTTAGAAGTCAACGCCCGAGGCATAAAATACAAAATAAATAGAACAGTTTTTCCATTGTATAAAACGAATAATTGCTACCAGTGTAAACGTTATGGTCAATTCTACGTTCCGGGCAACCTAGGCTTCACCCTAGGGCGTTGTTCCAGCAGATCGAATAGTTCGGGCCTAAGAAGTGCACGCCAGAAGAATAAAATACAATATAAATATATCAGTTTTTCCATCGTATAAAACGAATAATAGCAACCAGTGCGAAACTTGTGGTCATTGCTACGTTCCGGGCAACCTAGGTTTCACTCTAGGGCGTCGCTCCACCAGATCAAACTGTTAGGGCCCTAGAAGCCAACGCCCGAAGCATTAAATACAAAATAAATAGAACAGTTTTTCCATTCTATAAAACGAATAATTGCTACCAGTGTAAAAGTTGTGGTCATTTCTACGTTCCGGGCAACCTAGGCTTCACCCTAGGCCGTTGTTCCACCAGATCGAATAGTTAGGGCCTAAGAAGTGAACGCCAGAAGCATAAAATACAATATAAATGCAACAGTTTTTCCATCGTATAAAACGAATAATTGCAACCAGTGTGAAAGGTATGGTCATTTCTACTTTCCGGGCAACCTAGGCTTCACCCTAGGGCGTTGCTCCAGCAGATTGAATAGTTAGGGCCTTAGAAGTCAATGCCCGAAGCATAAAATGCAATAAAAATACAACAGTTTTTCCATCGTATAACAGGATTAATTGCAACCAGCTTGAAAGTGACGGTCATTTCTACGTTCCGGGCAACCTAGGCTTCACTCTAGGGCGTTGCTCCACCAGATCAAACAGTTAGGGCCTTAGAAGTCAACGCCCGAACCATAAAATACAGAATAAATAGAACAGTTTTTCCATTCTATAAAACGAATAATTGCTACCAGTGTAAAAGTTGTGGCCATTTCTACGTTCCGGGCAACCTAGGCTTCACCCTAGGCCGTTGTTCCACCAGATCGAATAGTTAGGGCCTAAGAAGTGAACGCCAGAAGCATAAAATACAATATAAATGCAACAGTTTTTCCATCGTATAAAACGAATAATTGCAACCAGTGTGAAAGTTATGGTCATTTCTACGTTCCGGGCAACCTAAACTTCACTCTACGGTGTTGTTCCACCAGATCGAATAGTTAGGGCCTAAGAAGTGAACGCCAGAAGCATAAAATACAATATAAATCTAACAGTTTTTCCATCGTATAAAACTAATAATAGCAACCAGTGTTAATGTTATGGTCATTTCTACGTTCCGGGCAAGCTAGGCTTCACTCTAGGGCGTTGCTCCACCAGATCAAACAGTTAGGGCCTTAGAAGTCAACGCCCGAACCATAAAATACAGAATAAATAGAACAGTTTTTCCATTGTATAAAACGAATAATTGCTACCAGTGTAAACGTTATGGTCAATTCTACGTTCCGGGCAACCTAGGCTTCATCCTAGGGCGTTGTTCCACCAGATCGAATAGTTCGGGCCTAAGAAGTGAACGCCAGAAGAATAAAATACAATATAAATGCAACAGTTTTTCCATCGTATAAAACGAATAATTGCAACCAGTGTGAAAGTTATGGTCATTTCTACTTTCCGGGCAACCTAGGCTTCACCCTAGGGCGTTGCTCCAGCAGATTGAATAGTTAGGGACTTAGAAGTCAATGCCCGAAGCATAAAATGCAATAAAAATACAACAGTTTTTCCATCGTATAACAGGATTAATTGCAACCAGCTTGAAAGTGACGGTCATTTCTACGTTCAAGGCAACCTAGGCTTCACTCTAGGGCGTTGCTCCACCAGATCGAATAGTTAGGGCCTAAGAAGTGAACGCCAGAAGCATAAAATACAATATAAATGCAACAGTTTTTCCATTGTATAAAACGAATAATTGCAACCAGTGTGAAAGTAATGGTCATTTCTACGTTCCGAGCACCCTAGGCGTCACTTTGGGGCGTTGCTCCACCACATCTAATAGCTACGGCCTTAGAAGTCAACGCCAGAGGCATAAAATACAGTATAAATACAACAGCGTTTCCATCGTATAAAACGATTGATTGCAACCAGTGTGAAAGTAATGGTCATTTCTACATTCCGAGCAACCTAGGCTTCACGCTAGGGTGCTGCTGCACCAGATCGAATAGTTAGGTCCTTAGATGTCAACGCCAGAAGCATAAAATACGATATAAATACAACAGCTTTTCCATTGTATAAAAGGAGTAATTGCAAACAGTGTGAAAGTAATGGTCATTTCTACGTTCCGGGCAACCTAGACTTCACTCTACGGTGTTGTTCCACCAGATCGAATAGTTAGGGCCTAAGAAGTGAACGCCAGAAGCATAAAATACAATATAAATCTAACAGTTTTTCCATCGTATAAAACGAATAATAGCAACCAGTGTTAATGTTATGGTCATTTCTACGTTCCGGGCAAGCTAGGCTTCACTCTAGGGCGTTGCTCCACCAGATCAAACAGTTAGGGCCTTAGAAGTCAACGCCCGAACCATAAAATACAGAATAAATAGAACAGTTTTTCCATTGTATAAAACGAATAATTGCTACCAGTGTGAAAGTTATGGTCATTTCTACTTTCCGGGCAACCTAGGCTTCATCCTAGGGCGTTGCTCCAACAGATTGAATAGTTAGGGCCTTAGAAGTTAATGCCCGAAGCATAAAATACAATATAAATCTAACAGTTTTTCCATCGTATAAAACGAATAATAGCAACCAGTGTAAACGTTATGGTCAATTCTACGTTCCGGGCAACCTAGGCTTCACCCTAGGGCGTTGTTCCAGCAGATCGAATAGATCGGGCCTAAGAAGTGCACGCCAGAAGAATAAAATACAATATAAATATATCAGTTTTTCCATCGTATAAAACGAATAATAGCAACCAGTGCGAAACTTGTGGTCATTGCTACGTTCCGGGCAACCTAGGTTTCACTCTAGGGCGTCGCTCCACCAGATCAAACTGTTAGGGCCCTAGAAGCCAACGCCCGAAGCATTAAATACAAAATAAATAGAACAGTTTTTCCATTCTATAAAACGAATAATTGCTACCAGTGTAAAAGTTATGGTCATTTCTACGTTCCGGGCAACCTAGGCTTCACCCTAGGCCGTTGTTCCACCAGATCGAATAGTTAGGGCCTAAGAAGTGAACGCCAGAAGCATAAAATACAATATAAATGCAACAGTTTTTCCATCGTATAAAACGAATAATTGCAACCAGTGTGAAAGTTATGGTCATTTCTACTTTCCGGGCAACCTAGGCTTCACCCTAGGGCGTTGCTCCAGCAGATTGAATAGTTAGGGCCTTAGAAATCAATGCCAGAAGCATAAAATGCAATAAAAATACAACAGTTTTTCCATCGTATAACAGGATTAATTGCAACCAGCTTGAAAGTGACGGTCATTTCTACGTTCCGGGCAACCTAGGCTTCACTCTAGGGCGTTGCTCCACCAGATCGAATAGTTAGGGCCTAAGAAGTGAACGCCAGAAGCATAAAATACAATATAAATGCAACAGTTTTTCCATCGTATAAAACGAATAATTGCAACCAGTGTGAAAGTAATGGTCATTTCTACGTTCCGAGCACCCTAGGCGTCACTCTGGGGCGTTGCTCCACCACATCTAATAGCTACGGCCTTAGAAGTCAACGCCAGAGGCATAAAATACAGTATAAATACAACAGCGTTTCCATCGTATAAAACGAATGATTGCAACCAGTGCGAAAGTAATGGTCATTTCTACATTCCGAGCAACCTAGGCTTCACGCTAGGGTGCTGCTGCACCAGAACGAAGAGTTAGGTCCTTAGATGTCAACGCCAGAAGCATAAAATACGATATAAATACAACAGTTTTTCCATCATATAAAACGAATAATTGCAACCAGTATGAAAGTAATGGTCATTTCTACTTTCCGGGCAGCCTAGGCTTCACTCTAGGGCGTTGCTCCACCACATCTAATAGCTACGGCCTTAGAAGTCAACGCCAGAGGCATAAAATACAGTATAAATACAACAGCTTTTCCATCGTATAAAACGAATGATTGCAACCAGTGTGAAAGTAATGGTCATTTCTACATTCCGAGCAACCTAGGCTTCACGCTAGGGCGCTGCTGCACCAGATCGAATAGTTAGGGCCTTAGAAGTCAACGCCCGAGGCATAAAATACAAAATAAATAGAACAGTTTTTCCATTGTATAAAACGAATAATTGCTACCAGTGTAAACGTTATGGTCAATTCTACGTTCCGGGCAACCTAGGCTTCACCCTAGGGCGTTGTTCCAGCAGATCGAATAGATCGGGCCTAAGAAGTGCACGCCAGAAGAATAAAATACAATATAAATATATCAGTTTTTCCATCGTATAAAACGAATAATAGCAACCAGTGCGAAACTTGTGGTCATTGCTACGTTCCGGGCAACCTAGGTTTCACTCTAGGGCGTCGCTCCACCAGATCAAACTGTTAGGGCCCTAGAAGCCAACGCCCGAAGCATTAAATACAAAATAAATAGAACAGTTTTTCCATTCTATAAAACGAATAATTGCTACCAGTGTAAAAGTTATGGTCATTTCTACGTTCCGGGCAACCTAGGCTTCACCCTAGGCCGTTGTTCCACCAGATCGAATAGTTAGGGCCTAAGAAGTGAACGCCAGAAGCATAAAATACAATATAAATGCAACAGTTTTTCCATCGTATAAAACGAATAATTGCAACCAGTGTGAAAGTTATGGTCATTTCTACTTTCCGGGCAACCTAGGCTTCACCCTAGGGCATTGCTCCAGCAGATTGTATAGTTAGGGCCTTAGAAGTCAATGCCCGAAGCATAAAATGCAATAAAAATACAACAGTTTTTCCATCGTATAACAGGATTAATTGCAACCAGCTTGAAAGTGACGGTCATTTCTACGTTCCGGGCAACCTAGGCTTCACCCTAGGGCGTTGCTCCACCAGATCGAATAGTTAGGGCCTAAGAAGTGAACGTCAGAAGCATAAAATACAATATAAATGCAACAGTTTTTCCATCGTATAAAACGAATAATTGCAACCAGTGTGAAAGTAATGGTCATTTCTACGTTCCGAGCACCCTAGGCGTCACTCTGGGGCGTTGCTCCACCACATCTAATAGCTACGGCCTTAGAAGTCAACGCCAGAGGCATAAAATACAGTATAAATACAACAGCGTTTCCATCGTATAAAACGAATGATTGCAACCAGTGTGAAAGTAATGGTCATTTCTACATTCCGAGCAACCTAGGCTTCATCCTAGGGCGTTGCTCCAACAGATTGAATAGTTAGGGCCTTAGAAGTCAATGCCCGAAGCATAAAATACAATATAAATACAACAGTTTTTCCATCATAAAAAACGAATAATTGCAACCAGTATGAAGGTTATGGTCATTTCTACGTACCGGGCAACCTACGCTTCACTCGAGGGCGTTGCTCCACCAGATCGAATAGTTAGGGCTTTAGAAGTCAAAGCCCGAAGCATAAAATACAAGATAAATAGAACAGTTTTTCCATCGTATAAAACGAATAATTGCTGCCAGTGTGAAAGTTATGGTCATTTCTACTTGCCGGGCAACCTAGGCTTCACGCTAGGGCGTTGTTCCGCCTGATGGTATAGTTAGGGCCTAAGAAGTCAACGCCAGAAGCATAAAATACGATATAAATACAACAGCTTTTCCATCGTATAAAACGAATAATTGCAACCAGTTTGAAAGTGATGGTCATTTCTACGTACCGGGAAACCTAGCCTTCACTCTAGGGCGTTGCTCCACCAGATCAAACAGTTAGGGCCTTAGAAGTCAACGCCCGAATCATAAAATACAAAATAAATAGAACAGTTTTTCCATTGCATAAAACGAATAATTGCTACCAGTGTAAACGTTATGGTCAATTCTACGTTCCGGGCAACCTAGGCTTCACCCTAGGGCGTTGTTCCACCAGATCGAATAGTTCGGGCCTAAGAAGTGAACGCCAGAAGAATAAAATACAATATAAATATAACAGTTTTTCCATCGTATAAAACGAATAATAGCAACCAGTGTGAAGGTTGTGGTCATTGCTACGTTCCGGGCAACCTAGGTCTCACTCTAGGGCGTCGCTCCACCAGGTCAAACTGTTAGGGCCCTAGAAGCCAACGCCCGAAGCATTAAATACAAAATAAATAGAACAGTTTTTCCATTGTATAAAACGAATAATTGCTACCAGTGTAAAAGTTATGGTCATTTCTACGTTCCGGGCAACCTAGGCTTCACCCCAGGCCGTTGTTCCACCAGATCGAATAGTTAGGGCCTAAGAAGTGAACGCCAGAAGCATAAAATACAATATAAATACAACAGTTTTTCCATCATATAAAACGAATAATTGCAACCAGTATGAAAGTAATGGTCATTTCTACTTTCCGGGCAGCCTAGGCTTCACTCTAGGGCGTTGCTCCACCACATCTAATAGCTACGGCCTTAGAAGTCAACGCCAGAGGCATAAAATACAGTATAAATACAACAGCTTTTCCATCGTATAAAACGAATGATTGCAACCAGTGTGAAAGTAATGGTCATTTCTACATTCCGAGCAACCTAGGCTTCACGCTAGGGCGCTGCTGCACCAGATCGAATAGTTAGGGCCTTAGAAGTCAACGCCCGAGGCATAAAATACAAAATAAATAGAACAGTTTTTCCATTGTATAAAACGAATAATTGCTACCAGTGTAAACGTTATGGTCAATTCTACGTTCCGGGCAACCTAGGCTTCACCCTAGGGCGTTGTTCCAGCAGATCGAATAGATCGGGCCTAAGAAGTGCACGCCAGAAGAATAAAATACAATATAAATATATCAGTTTTTCCATCGTATAAAACGAATAATAGCAACCAGTGCGAAACTTGTGGTCATTGCTACGTTCCGGGCAACCTAGGTTTCACTCTAGGGCGTCGCTCCACCAGATCAAACTGTTAGGGCCCTAGAAGCCAACGCCCGAAGCATTAAATACAAAATAAATAGAACAGTTTTTCCATTCTATAAAACGAATAATTGCTACCAGTGTAAAAGTTATGGTCATTTCTACGTTCCGGGCAACCTAGGCTTCACCCTAGGCCGTTGTTCCACCAGATCGAATAGTTAGGGCCTAAGAAGTGAACGCCAGAAGCATAAAATACAATATAAATGCAACAGTTTTTCCATCGTATAAAACGAATAATTGCAACCAGTGTGAAAGTTATGGTCATTTCTACTTTCCGGGCAACCTAGGCTTCACCCTAGGGCGTTGCTCCAGCAGATTGAATAGTTAGGGCCTTAGAAATCAATGCCAGAAGCATAAAATGCAATAAAAATACAACAGTTTTTCCATCGTATAACAGGATTAATTGCAACCAGCTTGAAAGTGACGGTCATTTCTACGTTCCGGGCAACCTAGGCTTCACTCTAGGGCGTTGCTCCACCAGATCGAATAGTTAGGGCCTAAGAAGTGAACGCCAGAAGCATAAAATACAATATAAATGCAACAGTTTTTCCATCGTATAAAACGAATAATTGCAACCAGTGTGAAAGTAATGGTCATTTCTACGTTCCGAGCACCCTAGGCGTCACTCTGGGGCGTTGCTCCACCACATCTAATAGCTACGGCCTTAGAAGTCAACGCCAGAGGCATAAAATACAGTATAAATACAACAGCGTTTCCATCGTATAAAACGAATGATTGCAACCAGTGTGAAAGTAATGGTCATTTCTACATTCCGAGCAACCTAGGCTTCACGCTAGGGTGCTGCTGCACCAGATCGAATAGTTAGGTCCTTAGATGTCAACGCCAGAAGCATAAAATACGATATAAATACAACAGTTTTTCCATTGTATAAAAGGAGTAATTGCATACAGTGTGAAAGTAATGGTCATTTCTACGTTCCGGGCAACCTAGGCTTCACTCTATGGTGTTGTTCCACCAGATCGAATAGTTAGGGCCTAAGAAGTGAACGCCAGAAGCATAAAATACAATATAAATCTAACAGTTTTTCCATCGTATAAAACGAATAATAGCAACCAGTGTTAATGTTATGGTCATTTCTACGTTCCGGGCAAGCTAGGCTTCACTCTAGGGCGTTGCTCCACCAGATCAAACAGTTAGGGCCTTAGAAGTCAACGCCCGAACCATAAAATACAGAATAAATAGAACAGTTTTTCCATTGTATAAAACGAATAATTGCTACCAGTGTAAACGTTATGGTCAATTCTACGTTCCGGGCAACCTAGGCTTCATCCTAGGGCGTTGTTCCACCAGATCGAATAGTTCGGGCCTAAGAAGTGAACGCCAGAAGAATAAAATACAATATAAATATAACAGTTTTTCCATCGTATAAAACGAATAATAGCAACCAGTGTGAAGGTTGTGGTCATTGCTACGATCCGGGCAACCTAGGTTTCACTCTAGGGCGTCGCTCCACCAGGTCAAAGTGTTAGGGCCCTAGAAGCCAACGCCCGAAGCATTAAATACAAAATAAATAGAACAGTTTTTCCATTGTATAAAACGAATAATTGCTACCAGTGTAAAAGTTATGGTCATTTCTACGTTCCGGGCAACCTAGGCTTCACCCCAGGCCGTTGTTCCACCAGATCGAATAGTTAGAGCCTAAGAAGTGAACGCCAGAAGCATAAAATACAATATAAATACAACAGTTTTTCCATCATATAAAACGAATAATTGCAACCAGTATGAAAGTAATGGTCATTTCTACTTTCCGGGCAGCCTAGGCTTCACTCTAGGGCGTTGCTCCACCAGATCGAATAGTTAGGGCCTAAGAAGTGAACGCCAGAAGCATAAAATACAATATAAATGCAACAGATTTTCCATCGTATAAAACGAATAATTGCAACCAGTGTGAAAGTAATGGTCATTTCTACGTTCCGAGCACCCTAGGCGTCACTCTGGGGCGTTGCTCCACCACATCTAATAGCTACGGCCTTAGAAGTCAACGCCAGAGGCATAAAATACAGTATAAATACAACAGCGTTTCCATCGTATAAAACGAATGATTGCAACCAGTGTGAAAGTAATGGTCATTTCTACATTCCGAGCAACCTAGGCTTCACGCTAGGGTGCTGCTGCACCAGATCGAATAGTTAGGTCCTTAGATGTCAACGCCAGAAGCATAAAATACGATATAAATACAACAGCTTTTCCATTGTATAAAAGGAGTAATTGCAAACAGTGTGAAAGTAATGGTCATTTCTACGTTCCGGGCAACCTAGGCTTCACTCTATGGTGTTGTTCCACCAGATGGAATAGTTAGGGCCTAAGAAGTGAACGCCAGAAGCATAAAATACAATATAAATCTAACAGTTTTTCCATCGTATAAAACGAATAATAGCAACCAGTGTTAATGTTATGGTCATTTCTACGTTCCGGGCAAGCTAGGCTTCACTCTAGGGCGTTGCTCCACCAGATCAAACAGTTAGGGCCTTAGAAGTCCACGCCCGAACCATAAAATACAGAATAAATAGAACAGTTTTTCCATTGTATAAAACGAATAATTGCTACCAGTGTGAAAGTTATGGTCATTTCTACTTTCCGGGCAACCTAGGCTTCATCCTAGGGCGTTGCTCCAACAGATTGAATAGTCAGGGCCTTAGAAGTCAATGCCCGAAGCATAAAATACAATATAAATACAACAGTTTTTCCATCATAAAAAACGAATAATTGCAACCAGTATGAAGGTTATGGTCATTTCTACGTACCGGGCAACCTACGCTTCACTCGAGGGCGTTGCTCCACCAGATCGAATAGTTAGGGCTTTAGAAGTCAAAGCCCGAAGCATAAAATACAAGATAAATAGAACAGTTTTTCCATCGTATAAAACGAATAATTGCTGCCAGTGTGAAAGTTATGGTCATTTCTACTTGCCGGGCAACCTAGGCTTCACGCTAGGGCGTTGTTCCGCCTGATGGTATAGTTAGGGCCTAAGAAGTCAACGCCAGAAGCATAAAATACGATATAAATACAACAGCTTTTCCATCGTATAAAACGAATAATTGCAACCAGTTTGAAAGTGATGGTCATTTCTACGTACCGGGCAACCTAGCCTTCACTCTAGGGCGTTGCTCCACCAGATCAAACAGTTAGGGCCTTAGAAGTCAACGCCCGAATCATAAAATACAAAATAAATAGAACAGTTTTTCCATTGTATAAAACGAATAATTGCTACCAGTGTAAACGTTATGGTCAATTCTACGTTCCGGGCAACCTAGGCTTCACCCTAGGGCGTTGTTCCACCAGATCGAATAGTTCGGGCCTAAGAAGTGAACGCCAGAAGAATAAAATACAATATAAATATAACAGTTTTTCCATCGTATAAAACGAATAATAGCAACCAGTGTGAAGGTTGTGGTCATTGCTACGTTCCGGGCAACCTAGGTCTCACTCTAGGGCGTCGCTCCACCAGGTCAAACTGTTAGGGCCCTAGAAGCCAACGCCCGAAGCATTAAATACAAAATAAATAGAACAGTTTTTCCATTGTATAAAACGAATAATTGCTACCAGTGTAAAAGTTATGGTCATTTCTACGTTCCGGGCAACCTAGGCTTCACCCCAGGCCGTTGTTCCACCAGATCGAATAGTTAGGGCCTAAGAAGTGAACGCCAGAAGCATAAAATACAATATAAATACAACAGTTTTTCCATCATATAAAACGAATAATTGCAACCAGTATGAAAGTAATGGTCATTTCTACTTTCCGGGCAGCCTAGGCTTCACTCTAGGGCGTTGCTCCACCACATCTAATAGCTACGGCCTTAGAAGTCAACGCCAGAGGCATAAAATACAGTATAAATACAACAGCTTTTCCATCGTATAAAACGAATGATTGCAACCAGTGTGAAAGTAATGGTCATTTCTACATTCCGAGCAACCTAGGCTTCACGCTAGGGCGCTGCTGCACCAGATCGAATAGTTAGGGCCTTAGAAGTCAACGCCCGAGGCATAAAATACAAAATAAATAGAACAGTTTTTCCATTGTATAAAACGAATAATTGCTACCAGTGTAAACGTTATGGTCAATTCTACGTTCCGGGCAACCTAGGCTTCACCCTAGGGCGTTGTTCCAGCAGATCGAATAGATCGGGCCTAAGAAGTGCACGCCAGAAGAATAAAATACAATATAAATATATCAGTTTTTCCATCGTATAAAACGAATAATAGCAACCAGTGCGAAACTTGTGGTCATTGCTACGTTCCGGGCAACCTAGGTTTCACTCTAGGGCGTCGCTCCACCAGATCAAACTGTTAGGGCCCTAGAAGCCAACGCCCGAAGCATTAAATACAAAATAAATAGAACAGTTTTTCCATTCTATAAAACGAATAATTGCTACCAGTGTAAAAGTTATGGTCATTTCTACGTTCCGGGCAACCTAGGCTTCACCCTAGGCCGTTGTTCCACCAGATCGAATAGTTAGGGCCTAAGAAGTGAACGCCAGAAGCATAAAATACAATATAAATGCAACAGTTTTTCCATCGTATAAAACGAATAATTGCAACCAGTGTGAAAGTTATGGTCATTTCTACTTTCCGGGCAACCTAGGCTTCACCCTAGGGCGTTGCTCCAGCAGATTGAATAGTTAGGGCCTTAGAAATCAATGCCAGAAGCATAAAATGCAATAAAAATACAACAGTTTTTCCATCGTATAACAGGATTAATTGCAACCGGCTTGAAAGTGACGGTCATTTCTACGTTCCGGGCAACCTAGGCTTCACTCTAGGGCGTTGCTCCACCAGATCGAATAGTTAGGGCCTAAGAAGTGAACGCCAGAAGCATAAAATACAATATAAATGCAACAGTTTTTCCATCGTATAAAACGAATAATTGCAACCAGTGTGAAAGTAATGGTCATTTCTACGTTCCGAGCACCCTAGGCGTCACTCTGGGGCGTTGCTCCACCACATCTAATAGCTACGGCCTTAGAAGTCAACGCCAGAGGCATAAAATACAGTATAAATACAACAGCGTTTCCATCGTATAAAACGAATGATTGCAACCAGTGTGAAAGTAATGGTCATTTCTACATTCCGAGCAACCTAGGCTTCACGCTAGGGTGCTGCTGCACCAGAACGAAGAGTTAGGTCCTTAGATGTCAACGCCAGAAGCATAAAATACGATATAAATACAACAGCTTTTCCATTGTATAAAAGGAGTAATTGCAAACAGTGTGAAAGTAATGGTGATTTCTACGTTCCGGGCAACCTAGACTTCACTCTACGGTGTTGTTCCACCAGATCGAATAGTTAGGGCCTAAGAAGTGAACGCCAGAAGCATAAAATACAATATAAATCTAACAGTTTTTCCATCGTATAAAACGAATAATAGCAACCAGTGTTAATGTTATGGTCATTTCTACGTTCCGGGCAAGCTAGGCTTCACGCTAGAGCGTTGCTCCACCAGATCAAACAGTTAGGGCCTTAGAAGTCAACGCCCGAACCATAAAATACAGAATAAATAGAACAGTTTTTCCATTGTATAAAATGAATAATTGCTACCAGTGTGAAAGTTATGGTCATTTCTACTTTCCGGGCATCCTAGGCTTCATCCTAGGGCGTTGCTCCAACAGATTGAATAGTTAGGGCCTTAGAAGTCAATGCCCGAAGCATAAAATACAATATAAATCTAACAGTTTTTCCATCGTATAAAACGAATAATAGCAACCAGTGTAAACGTTATGGTCAATTCTACGTTCCGGGCAACCTAGGCTTCACCCTAGGGCGTTGTTCCAGCAGATCGAATAGTTCGGGCCTAAGAAGTGCACGCCAGAAGAATAAAATACAATATAAATATATCAGTTTTTCCATCGTATAAAACGAATAATTGCAACCAGTGCGAAACTTGTGGTCATTGCTACGTTCCGGGCAACCTAGGTTTCACTCTAGGGCGTCGCTCCACCAGATCAAACTGTTAGGGACCTAGAAGCCAACGCCCGAAGCATTAAATACAAAATAAATAGAACAGTTTTTCCATTCTATAAAACGAATAATTGCTACCAGTGTAAAAGTTATGGTCATTTCTACGTTCCGGGCAACCTAGGCTTCACCCTAGGCCGTTGTTCCACCAGATCGAATAGTTAGGGCCTAAGAAGTGAACGCCAGAAGCATAAAATACAATATAAATGCAACAGTTTTTCCATCGTATAAAACGAATAATTGCAACCAGTGTGAAAGTTATGGTCATTTCTACTTTCCGGGCAACCTAGGCTTCACCCTAGGGCGTTGCTCCAGCAGATTGAATAGTTAGGGCCTTAGAAGTCAATGCCCGAAGCATAAAATGCAATAAAAATACAACAGTTTTTCCATCGTATAACAGGATTAATTGCAACCAGCTTGAAAGTGACGGTCATTTCTACGTTCCGGGCAACCTAGGCTTCACCCTAGGGCGTTGCTCCACCAGATCGAATAGTTAGGGCCTAAGAAGTGAACGCCAGAAGCATAAAATACAATATAAATGCAACAGTTTTTCCATCGTATAAAACGAATAATTGCAACCAGTGTGAAAGTAATGGTCATTTCTACGTTCCGAGCACCCTAGGCGTCACTCTGGGGCGTTGCTCCACCACATCTAATAGCTACGGCCTTAGAAGTCAACGCCAGAGGCATAAAATACAGTATAAATACAACAGCGTTTCCATCGTATAAAACGAATGATTGCAACCAGTGTGAAAGTAATGGTCATTTCTACATTCCGAGCAACCTAGGCTTCACGCTAGGGTGCTGCTGCACCAGATCGAATAGTTAGGTCCTTAGATGTCAACGCAAGAAGCATAAAATACGATATAAATACAACAGTTTTTCCATTGTATAAAAGGAGTAATTGCATACAGTGTGAAAGTAATGGTCATTTCTACGTTCCGGGCAACCTAGGCTTCACTCTATGGTGTTGTTCCACCAGATCGAATAGTTAGGGCCTAAGAAGTGAACGCCAGAAGCATAAAATACAATATAAATCTAACAGTTTTTCCATCGTATAAAACGAATAATAGCAACCAGTGTTAATGTTATGGTCATTTCTACGTTCCGGGCAAGCTAGGCTTCACTCTAGGGCGTTGCTCCACCAGATCAAACAGTTAGGGCCTTAGAAGTCAACGCCCGAACCATAAAATACAGAATAAATAGAACAGTTTTTCCATTGTATAAAACGAATAATTGCTACCAGTGTAAACGTTATGGTCAATTCTACGTTCCGGGCAACCTAGGCTTCATCCTAGGGCGTTGTTCCACCAGATCGAATAGTTCGGGCCTAAGAAGTGAACGCCAGAAGAATAAAATACAATATAAATATAACAGTTTTTCCATCGTATAAAACGAATAATAGCAACCAGTGTGAAGGTTGTGGTCATTGCTACGATCCGGGCAACCTAGGTTTCACCCTAGGGCGTCGCTCCACCAGGTCAAAGTGTTAGGGCCCTAGAAGCCAACGCCCGAAGCATTAAATACAAAATAAATAGAACAGTTTTTCCATTGTATAAAACGAATAATTGCTACCAGTGTAAAAGTTATGGTCATTTCTACGTTCCGGGCAACCTAGGCTTCACCCCAGGCCGTTGTTCCACCAGATCGAATAGTTAGAGCCTAAGAAGTGAACGCCAGAAGCATAAAATACAATATAAATACAACAGTTTTTCCATCATATAAAACGAATAATTGCAACCAGTATGAAAGTAATGGTCATTTCTACTTTCCGGGCAGCCTAGGCTTCACTCTAGGGCGTTGCTCCACCAGATCGAATAGTTAGGGCCTAAGAAGTGAACGCCAGAAGCATAAAATACAATATAAATGCAACAGATTTTCCATCGTATAAAACGAATAATTGCAACCAGTGTGAAAGTAATGGTCATTTCTACGTTCCGAGCACCCTAGGCGTCACTCTAGGGCGTTGCTCCACCACATCTAATAGCTACGGCCTTAGAAGTCAACGCCAGAGGCATAAAATACAGTATAAATACAACAGCTTTTCATCGTATAAAACGAATGATTGCAACCAGTGTGAAAGTAATGATCATTTCTACATTCCGAGAAACCTAGCATTCACGCTAGGGCGCTGCTGCACCAGATCGAATAGTTAGGTCCTTTGATGTCAACGCCAGAAGCATAAAATACGATATAAATACAACAGCTTTTCCATTGTATAAAAGGAGTAATTGCAAACAGTGTGAAAGTAATGGTCATTTCTACGTTCCGGGCAACCTAGGCTTCACTCTACGGTGTTGTTCCACCAGATCGAATAGTTAGGGCCTAAGAAGTGAACGCCAGAAGCATAAAATACAATATAAATCTAACAGTTTTTCCATCGTATAAAACGAATAATAGCAACCAGTGTGAAAGTTGTGGTCAATGCTACGTTCCGGGCAACCTAGGTTTCACTCTAGGGCGTCGCTCCACCAGATCAAACAGTTAGGGCCTTAGAAGTCAACGCCCGAAGCATAAAATACAAAATAAATAGAACAGTTTTTCCATCATATATAACGAATAATTGCAACCAGTATGAAGGTTATGGTCATTTCTACTTGCCGGGCAACCTAGGCTTCACCCTAGGGCGTTGCTCCACCGGATCGAATAGTTAGGTCCTTAGAAGTCAACGCCAGAAGCATAAAATACGATATAAATACAACAGATTGTCCATCGTAGAACAGGAATATTTGCAACCAGTGCGAAAGTTATGGTCATTTCTACGTTCCGGGCAACCCAGGCTTCACTCTAGGGCGTTGCTCCACTAGATCGAATAGCTAGGGCCTTAGAAGTCAACGCCAGAAGCATAAAATACAATATAAATACAACACTTTTTCCATCGTATAAAACGAATAATTGCAACCAGTATGAAACTTATGGTCATTTCTACTTTCCGAGCAACCTACATTTCATCCTAGGGCGATGCTCCAACAGATTGAATAGTTAGGGCCTTAGAAGTCAACGCCCGAAGCATAAAATGCAATAAAAATACAACAGTGTTTCCATCATATAACAGGAATAATTGCAACCAGTTTGAAAGTGATGGCCAATTCTACGTTCCGGGCAACCTAGTCTTCACCCTAGGGCGTTGCTCCACCAGGTCGGATAGTTAGGGCCTTAGAAGTCAACGCCCGAAGCATAAAATACAGAACAAATAGAACAGTTTTTCCATCGTATAAAACGAATAATTGTAGCCAGTATGAAACTTATGGTCATTTCTACTTTCCGAGCAACCTACACTTCACCCTAGGGCGATGCTCCAACAGATTGAATAGTTAGGGCCTTAGAAGTCAATGCCCGAAGCATAAAATACGATATAAAAAGAACAGTTTTTCCAACGTATAAAACGGATAATTGCTACCAGTGTGAAAGTTATGGTCATTTCTACGTTCCGCGCAACCTGGGCTTTACCCCAGGGCGTTATTCCACCCGACGGAATAGTTAGGGTTTGGAAGAAGTCAACGCCAGAAGCATAAAATACGATATAAATACAACAGCTTTTCCATCGTATATAATGTATATTTGCAAACAGTGTCAGAGTAATGGTCATTTCTACGTACCGGGCAAGCTACGCTCCACTCTAGGGCGTTGCTCCAACAGATTGAGTAGTTAGGGCCTTAGAAGTCAATGCCCGAAGCATAAAATACAATATAAATACAACAGTTCTTCCATCATATATAACGAATAATTGCAACCAGTATGAAGGTTATGGTCATTTCTACTTGCCGGGCAACCTAGGCTTCACCCTAGGGCGTTGCTCCAACAGACTGAATTGTTAGGGCCTTAGAAGTCAATGCCCGAAGCATAAAATGCAATAAAAACACAACAGTTTTTCCATCATATAACAGGAATAATTGCAACCAGTTTGAAAGTGATGGTCATTTCTACGTACCGGGCAACCTACGCTTCACTCGAGGGCGTTGCTCCACCAGATCGAATAGTTAGGGCCTTAGATGTCAATGCCCGAAGCATAAAATGCAATAAAAGTACAACAGTTTTTCCATCATATAACAGGAATAATTGCAGCCAATTTGTAAGTGATGGTCATTTCTACGTACCGGGCAACCTAGGCTTCACTCGAGGGCGTTGGTCTACCAGATCGAATAGTTAGGGCCTTAGAAGTCAACGCCCGAAGCATAAAATACAGAATAAATAGAACAGTTTTTCCATTGTATAAAACGAATAATTGCTACCAGTGTGAAAGTTATGGTCATTTCTACTTTCCGGGCAACCTAGGCTTCACCCTAGGGCGTTGCTCCAGCAGATTGAATAGTTAGGGCCTTAGAAGTCAATGCCCGAAGCATAAAATACGATATAAATACAACAGCTTTTCCATCGTATAAAACGAATAATTGCAACCAGTTTGAAAGTGATGGTCATTTCTACGTACCGGGCAACCTAGGCTTCACTATAGCGCGTTGCTCCACCAGGTCAAACAGTTAGGGCCTTAGAAGCCAACGCCCGAAGCATTAAATACAAAATAAATAGAACAGTTTTTCCATTGTATAAAACGAATAATTGCAACCAGTGTGAAAGTAATGGTCATTTATACATTCCGAGCAACCTAGGCTTCACGCTAGGGCGCTGTTTCACCAGATCGAATAGTTAGGGCCTTAGAAGTCAACGCCCGAAGCATAAAATACAAAATAAATAGAACAGTTTTTCCATTGTATAAAACGAATGATTGCTACCAGTGTAAAATTTATGGTCAATTCTACGTTCCGGGCAACCTAGGCTTCACCCTAGGGCGTTGTTCCACCAGATCGAATAGTTCGGGCCTAAGAAGTGAACGCCAGAAGAGTAAAATACAATTTAAATATAACAGTTTTTCCATCGTATAAAACGAATAATAGCAACCAGTGTGAAAGTTGTGGTCATTTCTACGTTCCGGGCAACCTAGGTTTCACTCTAGGAAGTCGCTCCACCAGATCAAACAGTTAGAGCCTTAGAAGCAAACGCCCGAAGCATTAAATACAAAATAAATAGAACAGTTTTTCCATTGTATAAAACGAATAATTGCTACCAGTGTGAAAGTTATGGTCATTTCTACTTTCCGAGCAACCTAGGCTTCACCCTAGGGCGTTGTTCCATCTGACGGAATAGTTAGGACCCAAGAAGTCAACGCCAGAAGCATAAAATACGATATAAATACAACAGCTTTTCCATCGTATAAAACGAATAATTGCAACCAGTTTGAAAGTGATGGTCATTTCTACGTACTGGGCAACCTAGGCTTCACTATAGGGCGTTGCTCCACCAGGTCAAACAGTTAGGGCCTTAGAAGCCAACGCCCGAAGCATTAAATACAAAATAAATAGAACAGTTTTTCCATCGTATAAAACGAATAATTGCTACCAGTGTAAAAGTTATGGTCATTTGTACATTTCGAGCAACCTAGGCTTCACTCTAGGGCGTTGTTCCACCAGATCGAATAGTTAGGGCCTAAGAAGTGAACGCCAGAAGCATAAAATACAATATAAATACAACAGTTTTTCCATCATATAAAACGAATAATTGCAACCAGTATGAAAGTTATGGTCATTTCTACTTTCCGGGCAACCTAGGCTTCACCCTAAGGCGCTGCTCCAACAGATTGTATAGTTAGGGCCTTAGAAGTCAATGCCCGAAGCATAAAATGCAATAAAAATACAACAGTTTTTCCATCATATAACAGGAATAATTGCAACCAATTTGAAAGTGATGGTCATTTATACGTACCGGGCAACCTAGGCTTCACTCGAGGGCGTTGCTCCACCAGATCGAAGAGTTAGGGCCTTAGAAGTCAACGCCCGAAGCATAAAATACGATATAAATACAACAGTTTTTCCATCGTATAAAACGAATAATTGCAACCAGTGTGAAAGTAATGGTCATTTCTACGTTCCGAGCACCCTAGGCGTCACTCTAGGGCGTTGCTCCACCACATCTAATAGCTACGGCCTTAGAAGTCAACGCCAGAGGCATAAAATACAGTATAAATACAACAGCTTTTCCATCGTATAAAACGAATGATTGCAACCAGTGTGAAAGTAATGGTCATTTATACATTCCGAGCAACCTAGGCTTCACGCTAGGGCGCTGCTTCACCAGATCGAATAGTTAGGGCCTTAGAAGTCAACGCCCAAGGCATAAAATACAAAATAAATAGAACAGTTTTTCCATTGTATAAAACGAATAATTGCTACCAGTGTAAACGTTATGGTCAATTCTACGTTCCGGGCAACCTAGGCTTCACCCTAGGGCGTTGTTCCAGCAGATCGAATTGTTCGGGCCTAAGAAGTGAACGCCAGAAGAATAAAATACAATATAAATATAACAGTTTTTCCATCGTATAAAACGAATAATAGCAACCAGTGCGAAACTTGTGGTCATTGCTACGTTCCGGGCAACCTAGGTTTCACTCTAGGGCGTCGCTCCACCAGATCAAACTGTTAGGGCCCTAGAAGCCAACGCCCGAAGCATTAAATACAAAATAAATAGAACAGTTCTTCCATTCCATAAAACGAATAATTGCTACCAGTGTAAAAGTTATGGTCATTTCTACGTTCCGGGCAACCTAGGCTTCACCCTAGGCCGTTGTTCCACCAGATCGAATAGTTAGGGCCTAAGAAGTGAACGCCAGAAGCATAAAATACAATATAAATACTACAGTTTTTCCATCATATAAAACGAATAATTGCAACCAGTATGAAAGTTATGGTCATTTCTACTTTCCGGGCAACCTAGGCTTCACCCTAGGGCGTTGCTCCAGCAGATTGAATAGCTAGGGCCTTAGAAGTCAGTGCCCGAAGCATAAAATGCAATAAAAATACAACAGTTTTTCCATCGTATAACAGGATTAATTGCAAGCAGTTTGAAAGTGACGGTCATTTCTACGTTCCGGGCAACCGGGGCTTCACTCTAGGGCGTTGCTCCACCAGATCGAATAGTTAGGGCCTAAGAAGTGAACGCCAGAAGCATAAAATACAATATAAATGCAACAGTTTTTCCATCGTATAAAACGAATAATTGCAACCAGTGTGAAAGTAATGGTCATTTCTACGTTCCGAGCACCCTAGGCGTCACTCTAGTGCGCTGCTCCACCACATCTAATAGCTACGGCCTTAGAAGTCAACGCCAGAGGCATAAAATACAATATAAATACAAGAGCTTTTCCATCGTATAAAACGAATAATTGCAACCAATGTAAAAGTTATGGTCATTTCTACATTCCGAGCAGCCTGGGCTTCACTCCAGGGCGTTGCTCCACCAGATCGAATAGTTAGGTCCTTAGAAGGCAATGCCAGAAGCATAAAATACGATATAAATACAACAGCTTTTCCATCGTATAAAAGGAATAATTGCAACCAGTTTGAAAGTGATGGTCATTTCTGCGTACCGGGCAACCTAGGCTTCACTCTAGGGCGTTGCTCCACCAGATCAAACAGTTAGGGCCTTAGAAGTCAACGCCCGAAGCATAAAATACAATATAAATACAACAGTTTTTCCATCGTATAAAACGAATAATTGCAACCACTATGAAACTTATGGTCATTTCTACGTTCCGGGCAACCTAGGCTTCACTCTATGGCGTTCTTCCACCACATCGAACAGCTACGGCCTCAGAAGTCAACACCTGAAGTCTAAAATACAATAAAAATACAACAGTCTTTCCATCCTCTAACAGGAATAATTGCAACCCGTGTGAAGGTGATGGTCATATCTGCGTTCCAGGCAACCTACGCTTCACTCTAGGGCGTTGTTCCACCAGATCGAATAGTTAGGTCCTAAGAAGACAACGCCAGAAGCATAAAATACAATATAAATATAACAGTTTTTCCATCGTATAAAACGAATAATAGCAACCAGTGTGAAAGTGATGGTCATTTCTACGTACCGGGCAACCTAGGCTTCACTCGGGGGCGTTGCTCCACCAGATCGAATAGTTAGGTCCTTAGAAGGCAACGCCAGAAGCATAAAATACGATATAAATACAACAGCTTTTCCATCGTATAAAAGGAATAATTGCAAACAGTGTGAAAGTAATGGTCATTTCTACGTTCCGGGCAACCTAGGTTTCACTCTAGGGCGTTGCTCCACCAGATCAGACAGTTAGGGCCTTAGAAGTCAACGCCCGAAGCATAAAATACAAAATAAATAGAACAGTTTTTCCATTGTATAAAACGAATAATTGCAACCAGTTTGAAAGTGATGGTCATTTCTACGTACCGGGCAACCTAGGCTTCACCCTAGGGCGTTGTTCCACCAGATCGAATAGTACGGGCCTAAGAAGTGATCGCCAGAAGCATAAAATACAATATAAATACAACAGTTTTTCCATCGTATAAAACGAATAATTGCAACCACTATGAAACTTATGGTCATTTCTACGTTCCGGGCAACCTAGGCTTCACTCTATGGCGATCTTCCACCACATCGAACAGCAACGGCCTCAGAAGTCAACACCTGAAGTCTAAAATACAATAAAAATACAACAGTCTTTCCATCCTATAACAGGAATAATTGCAACCCGTGTGAAGGTGATGGTCATATCTGCGTTCCAGGCAACCTACGCTTCACTCTAGGGCGTTGTTCCACCAGATCGAATAGTTAGGGCCTAAGAAGACAACGCCAGAAGCATGAAATACAATATAAATATAACAGTTTTTCCATCGAATAAAACGAATAATAGCATCCAGTGTGAAAGTTATGGTCATTTCTACTTTCCCGGCAACCTAGGCTTCAGCCTAGGGCGTTGCACCACCAGATCAATCTGTGAGGTCATTAGAAGACAACGCCCGAAGCATTAAATACAAAATAAATAGAACAGTTTTTCCATTGTATAAAACGAATAATTGCTACCAGTGTAAAAGTTATGGTCATTTCTACGTTCCGGGCAACCTAGGCTTCACCCTAGGCCGTTGTTCCACCAGATCGAATAGTTAGGGCCTAAGAAGTGAACGCCAGAAGCATAAAATACAATATAAATACAACAGTTTTTCCATCATATAAAACGAATAATTGCAACCAGTATGAAAGTTATGGTCATTTCTACTTTCCGGGCAACCTAGGCTTCACCCTAGGGCGTTGCTCCACCAGATCAAACAGTTAGGGCCTTAAAAGCCAACGCCCGAAGCATTAAATACAAAATAAATAGAACAGTTTTTCCATCATATAAAACGAATAACTGCAACCAGTAAGAAAGTTATGGTCATTTCTACTTTCCGGGCAACCTAGGCTTCACCCTAGGCCGTTGTTCCACTAGATCGAATAGTTAGGGCCTAAGAAGTGAACGCCAGAAGCATAAAATACAGTATAAATATAACAGTTTTTCCATCGTATAAAACGAATAATAGCAACCAGTGTTAATGTTATGGTCATTTCTACGTTCCGGGCAAGCTAGGCTTCACTCTACGGCGCTGCTCCACCAGATCAAACAGTTTGGGCCTTAGAAGTCAACGCCCGAACCATAAAATGCAAAAAAAATACAACAGTGTTTCCATCATATAACAGGAATAATTGCAACCTGTCTGAAGGTGATGGTCATTTCTCCTTTCCGGGCAACCGAGGCTTCACTCTAGGGCGTTGCTCCACTAGATCGAATAGCTAGGGCCTTAGAAGTCAACGCCAGAAGCATGAAATACAATATAAATACAACAGCTTTTCCATCGTATAAAACGAATAATTGCAACCAGTGTGAAAGTAATGGTCATTTCTACGTTCCGAGCACCCTAGGCGTCACTCTAGGGCGTTGCTCCACCACATCTAATAGCTACGGCCTTAGAAGTCAACGCCAGAGGCATAAAATACTATATAAATACAGCAGCTTTTCCATCGTATAAAACGAATGATTGCAACCAGTGTGAAAGTAATGGTCATTTCTACATTCCGAGAAACCTAGGCTTCACTCTAGGGCGCTGCTCCACCGGATCGAATAGTTAGGGCCTAAGAAGTGAACGCCAGAAGCATAAAATACAATATAAATATAACAGTTTTTCAATCGTATAAAACGAATAATAGAAACCAGTGTTAAAGTTATGGTCATTTCTACGTTCCGAGCAAGCTAGGCTTCACTCTAGGGCGTTGCTACACCAGATCAAACAGTTAGGGCCATAGAAGTCAACGCCCGAACCATAAAATACAAAAAAAATGCAACAGTTTTTCCATCATATAACAGGAATAAATGCAACCAGATTGAAAGTGATGGTCATTTCTCCTTTCCGGGCAACCTAGGCTTCACTCTAGGGCGTTGCTCCACTAGATCGAATAGCTAGGGCCTTAGAAGTTAACGCCAGAAGCATAAAATACAATATAAATACAACAGCTTTTATATCGTATAAAACGAATAATTGCAACCAGTGTGAAAGTTATGGTCATTTCTACGTTCCGGGCAACCTAGGTTTCACTCTAGGGCGTTGCTCCACCAGATCAGACAGTTAGGGCCTTAGAAGTCAACGCCCGAAGCATAAAATACAAAATAAATAGAACAGTTTTTCCATTGTATAAAACGAATAATTGCAACCAGTTTGAAAGTGATGGTCATTTCTGCGTACCGGGCAACCTAGGCTTCACTCTAGGGCGTTGCTCCACCAGATCAAACAGTTAGGGCCTTAGAAGTCAACGCCCGAAGCATAAAATACAATATAAATACAACAGTTTTTCCATCGTATAAAACGAATAATTGCAACCACTATGAAACTTATGGTCATTTCTACGTTCCGGGCAACCTAGGCTTCACTCTATGGCGTTCTTCCACCACATCGAACAGCTACGGCCTCAGAAGTCAACACCTGAAGTCTAAAATACAATAAAAATACAACAGTCTTTCCATCCTCTAACAGGAATAATTGCAACCCGTGTGAAGGTGATGGTCATATCTGCGTTCCAGGCAACCTACGCTTCACTCTAGGGCGTTGTTCCGCCAGATCGAATAGTTAGGTCCTAAGAAGACAACGCCAGAAGCATAAAATACAATATAAATATAACAGTTTTTCCATCGTATAAAACGAATAATAGCAACCAGTGTGAAAGTGATGGTCATTTCTACGTACCGGGAAACCTAGGCTTCACTCGGGGGCGTTGCTCCACCAGATCGAATAGTTAGGGCCTTAGAAGTCAACGCCCGAAGCATAAAATACAGAATAAATAGAACAGTTTTTCCATCATATAAAACGAATAACTGCAACCAGTATGAAAGTTATGGTCATTTCTACTTTCCGGGCAACCTAGGCTTCACTCTAGGGCGTTGCTCCTCCAGATCGAATAGTTACGGCCTAAGAAGTCAACGCCAGAAGCATAAAATACGATATAAATACAACAGCTTTTCCATCGTATAAAACGAATAATTGCAACCAGTGTGAAAGTAATGGTCGTTTCTACGATCCGAGCGCCCTAGGCGTCACTCTATGGCGTTGCTCCACCACATCTAATAGCTACGGCCTCAGAAGTCAACGCCAGAGGCATAAAATACAATATAAATATAACAGTTTTTCCATCGTATAAAACGAATAATAGCAACCAGTGTGAAAGTTATGGTCATTTCTTCGTTCCGGGCAACCGAGGCTTCACTCTAGGGCGTTGCTCCACCAGATCAAACAGTTAGGGCCTTAGACGTCAGCGCCCGAAGCATAAAATACAAAATGAATAAAACAGTTTTTCCATTGTATAAAACGAATAATTGCTACCAGTGTAAAAGTTATAGTCATTTCTACGTTCCGGGCCACCTAGGCTTCACCCTAGGGCGTTGTTCCACCTGATGGAATAGTTAGGGCCTAAGAAGTCGACGCCAGAAGCATAAAATACGATATAAATACAAGAGCTTTTCCATCGTATAAAACGAATAATTGCAACCAGTTTGAAGGTGATGGTCATTTCTACGTACCGGGCAACCTAGGCTTCACTCTAGGGCGTTGCTCCACCAGATCAAACAGTTAGGGCCTTAGAAGTCAACGCCCGAAGCATAAAATACAAAATAAATACAACAGTTTTTCCATCATATAAAACGAATAATTGCAACCAGTATGAAAGTTAAGGTCATTTCTACTTTCCGTGCAACCTAGGCTTCACCCTAGGGCATTGCTCCAACTGATTGAATAGTTAGGGCCTTAGAAGTCAATGCCCGAAGCATAAAATGCAATAAAAATACAACAGTTTTTCCATCATATAACATGAATAATTGCAACCAATTTGAAAGTGATGGTCATTTCTACGTACCGGGCAACCTAGGCTTCACTCGAGGGCGTTGCTCCACCAGATCGGATAGTTAGGGCCTTAGAAGTCAACGCCCGAAGCATAAAATACAGAATAAATAGAACAGTTTTTCCATCGTATAAAACGAATAATTGCTGCCAGTGTGAAAGTTATGGTCATTTCTACTTTCCGGGCAACCTAGGCTTCACCCTAGGGCGTTGCTCCAACAGATTGAATAGTTAGGGCCTTAGAAGTCAATGCCCGAAGCATAAAATACAATATAAATACAACAGTTTTTCCATCATATAAAACGAATAATTGCAACCAGTATGAAAGTTATGGTCATGTCTACTTTCCGGGCAACCTTCGCTTCACCCTAGGGCGTTGCTCCAACAGATTGAATAGTTAGGGCCTAAGAAGTCAATGCCCGAAGCATAAAATGCAATAAAAATACAACAGTTTTTCCATCATATAACAGGAATAATTGCAACCAGTGTGAAAGTTATGGTCATTTCTACTTTCCGGGCAACCTAGGCTTCACCCTAGGGCGTTGCTCCAACAGATTGAATAGTTAGGGCCTTAGAAGTCAATGCCCGAAGCATAAAATACAATATAAATACAACAGCTTTTCCATCGTATAAATGGAATAATTGCAAACAGTGTGAAAGTAATGGTCATTTCTACGATCCGGGCAACCGAGGCTTCACTCTACGGCGTTGTTCCACCAGATCGAATAGTTAGGGCCTACGAAGTGAACGCCAGGCGCATAAAATACAATATAAATATAGCAGTTTTTCCATCGTATAAAACGAATAATAGCAACCAGTGTGAAAGTGATGGTCATTTCTACGTTCCGGGCAACCTAGGCTTCACTCTAAGGCGTTGCTCCACCAGATCACACAGTTAGGGCCTTAGACGTCAACGCCCGAAGCATAAAATACAAAATAAATAAAACAGTTTTTCCATTGTATAAAACGAATAATTGCTACCAGTGTAAAAGTTATAGTCATTTCTACGTTCCGGGCCACCTAGGCTTCACCCTAGGGCGTTGTTCCACCTGATGGAATAGTTAGGGCCTAAGAAGTCAACGCCAGAAGCATAAAATACGATATAAATACAACAGCTTTTCCATCGTATAAAACGAATTATTGCAACCAGTTTGAAGGTGATGGTCACTTCTACGTACCGGGCAACCTAGGCTTCACTCTAGGGCGTTGCTCCACCAGATCAAACAGTTAGGGCCTTAGAAGTCAACGCCCGAAGCATAAAATACAAAATAAATACAACAGTTTTTCCATCATATAAAACGAATAATTGCAACCAGTATGAAAGTTAAGGTCATTTCTACTTTCCGTGCAACCTAGGCTTCACCCTAGGGCATTGCTCCAACAGATTGAATAGTTAGGGCCTTAGAAGTCAATGCCCGAAGCATAAAATGCAATAAAAATACAACAGTTTTTCCATCATATAACAGGAATAATTGCAACCAATTTGAAAGTGACGGTCATTTCTACGCACCGGGCAACCTAGGCTTCACTCGAGGGCGTTGCTCCACCACATCGAATAGTTAGGGCCTTAGAAGTCAACGCCCGAAGCATAAAATACAAAATAAATAGAACAGTTTTTCCATTGTATAAAACGAATAATTGCTACCAGTGTAAAAGTTATGGTCAATTCTACGTTCCGGGCTACCTAGGCTTCACCCTAGGGCGTTGTTCCACCAGATCGAATAGTTCGGGCCTAAGAAGTGAACGCCAGAAGAATAAAATACAATATAAATATAACAGTTTTTCCATCGTATGAAACGAATAATAGCAACCAGTGTGAAAGTTATGGTCATTTTGACGTTCCGGGCAGCTTAGGTTTCACTCTAGGGCGTTGCTCCACCAGATCAAACAGTTGGGGCTTTAGAAGACAACGCCCGAAGCATAAAATACAAAATAAATAGAACAGTTTTTCTATCGTATAAAACGAATAATAGCAACCAGTGTGATAGTTATGGTCATTTCTACGTTCCGGGAACCTAGGCTTCACCACAGGCCGTTGTTCCACCAGATCGAATAGTTAGGGCCTAAGAAGTGAACGCCAGCAGCATAAAATACAATATAAATACAACAGATCTTCCATCATATAAAACGAATAATTGCAACCAGTATGAAAGTTATGGTCATTTCTACGTTCCGGGCAACCTAGGCTTCACTCTATGGCGTTCTTCCACCACATCGAATAGCTGCTGCCTCAGAAGTCAACGCCTGAAGCATAAAATACAATAAAAATACAACAGTCTTTCCGTCCTATAACAGGAATAATTGCAACCCGTGTGAAAGTGATGGTCATTTGAACGTTCCAGGCAACCTAGGCTTCACTCTAGGGCGTCGTTCCACCAGATCGAATTGTTAGGGCCTAAGAAGTCAACGCCAGAAGCATAAAATACAATACAAGTACAACAGTTTTTCCATCGTATAAAATTAATAATTGCAAACATTGCGAAAGTAATGGTCATTCCACGTTCCGGGCAACCTAGGCGTCACTCTAGTGCGTTGCTCCACCACATCTAAGAGCTACGGCCTTAGACGTCAAAGACAGAAGCATAAAATACAATAAAGATGCAACAGCTTTTCCATCGTATAAAGCGAATAATTGCACCCAGTGTGAAAGTTATTGTCATTTCTACTTTCCGCGCAACCTAGGCTTCACCCTAGGGCGTTGCTCCAACAGATTGAATAGCTAGGACCTTAGAAGTCAGTGCCCGAAGCATAAAATACAAAATAAATAAGACAGTTTTTCCATTGTATAAAACGAATAATTGCTACCAGTGTAAAAGTTATGGTCAGTTCTACGTTCCGTGCAACCTAGGCCTCACTCTAGGTCGTTCTTCCACCAGATCGAATTGTTAGGGCCTAAGAAGTCAACGCCAGAAGCATAAGATACAATATAAATATAACAGTTTTTCCATCATATAACAGGAATAATAGCAACCAGTTTGAAAGTGATGGTCATTTCTACGTTCCGGGAAACCTCGGCTTCACTCTAGGGCGTTGCTCCGCCAGATCGAATAGTTAGTGCATTGGAAGTCAACGCCAGAAGCATAAAATACAATATAAATACAACAGTTTTTCCATCGTATAAAACGAAAATTTGCAAACATTGCGAAAGTAATGGTCATCTCTACGTTCCGAGCATCCTAGGCTTCACTCTATGGCGTTCTTCCACCACATCGAATAGCTACGGCCTCAGAAGTCAACGCCTGAAGCATAAAATACATTAAAAATACAACAGTCTTTCCATCCTATAACAGGAATAATTGCAACCCGTGTGAAAGTGATGGTCATTTGTACGTTCCAGGCAACCTAGGCTTCACTCTAGGGCGTTGTTCCACCAGATCGAATTGTTAGGGCCTAAGAAGTCAACGCCAGAAGTATAAAATACGATATAAGTACAACGGTTTTTCCATCTTATAAAATGTATAATTGCAAACATTGCGAAAGTAATGGTCATTTCTACGTTCCGGCGAACGTAGACGTCACTCTAGTGCGTTGCTCCACCACATCTAATAGCTACGGCCTCAGACGTCAACGACAGAAGCATAAAATACAATATAAATACAAGAGTTTTTCCATCATATAAAACGAATAATTGCAAACAGTATGAAAGCTATGGTCATTTCTACTTTACGGGCAACCTAGGCTACACCCTAGGGCGTTGCTCCTACAGATTGAATAGTTAGGGCCTTAGAAGTCAATGCCCGAAGCATAAAATGCTATAAAAATACAACAGTTTTTCCATCGTATAAAACGAATAATTTCAACCAGTGTGAATGTTATGGTCATTTTTACATTCCGAGCAACCTAGGCTTCACTCTAGGGCGTTGATCCACCAGGTAGAATAGTTAGGGCCTTAGAAGTCAACGACAGAAGCATAAAATTCAATAAAGATGCAACAGCTTTTCCATCGTATAAAACGAATAATTTCAACCAGTGTGAATGTTATGGTCATTTTTACATTCCGAGCAACCTAGGCTTCACTCTAGGGCGTTGATCCACCAGGTAGAATAGTTAGGGCCTTAGAAGTCAACGCCAGAAGCATAAAATTCAATAAAGGTGCAACAGCTTTTCCATCGTATAACAGGAGTTACTGAAAACAGTGTGAAAGTACTGGTCATTTCTACGTTCCGGGTAACGTAGGCTTCACTCTAGGGCGTTGTTCCACCAGATCGAACAGTTAGGGCCTAAGAAGGCAACTCCAGAAGCATAAAATACAATATAAATATAACAGTTTTTGCATCGTATAAAAGGATTAATTTCAACCAGTTTGAAAGTGATGGTCATTTCTACGTTCCGGGCAATCTAGGCTTCACCCTAGGGCGTTGTTCCACCAGATGGACTAGTTAGGGCATAAGAAGTCAACGCCAGAAGCATAAAATACTGTATAAATACAACAGTTTTTCCATCGTATAAAACGAATAATTGCAACCAGTATGAAAGTTAACGTCATTTCTACGTTCCGGGCAACCTAGGCTTCACCCTAGGGCGTTGTTCCACCAGATGGAATAGTCAGGGCATAAGAAGTCAACGCCAGAAGCGTAAAATACGGTATAAATACAACAGCTTTTCCATCGCATAAAACGAATAATAGCAACCAGTGTGAAAGTTATGGGTATTTCTACGTTCCGGGCAACCTAGGCTTCACTTTACGGCGTTGTTCCACCAGATCGAATAGTTAGGGCCTAAGAAGTCAGCGCCAGAAGCATAAAATACAATCTAAATATAACAGTTTTTCCATCGTATAAAACGAATAATAGCAACCGGTGTGAAAGTTATGGTCATTCCTACGTTCCGGGCAACCTAGGCTTCACCCTAGGGCGTTGCTCCAACAGAATGAATAGTTAGGGCCTTAGAAGTCAACGCCCGATGCATAAAATACAAAATAAATGCAACAGTTTTTCCATCGTATAAAAGGATTAATTGCAACCAGTTTGAAAGTGATGGTCATTTCTACGTTCCGGTCAACCTAGGCTTCACCATAGGGCGTTGTTCCACCAGATCGAATAGTTAGGGCCTTAGAAGTCAACGCCAGAAGCATAAAATACAAAATAAATAGATCTGTTTTTCCATCGTATATAACGAATAATTGCTACCGGTGTGAAAGTTATTTCCATTTCTACGTTCCGGGCATCCTAGGCATCATCCTAGGGCGTTGTTCCACCAGTTGGAATAGTTAGGGCCTAAGAAGTCAACGCCAGAAGCATAAAATACGATATAAGTACAACGGTTTTTCCATCTTATAAAATGTATAATTGCAAACATTGCGAAAGTAATGGTCATTTTTACGTTCCGGGCAACCTAGGCGTCACTCTAGTGCGTCGCTCCACCACATCTAATAGCTGCGGCCTTAGGCGTCAACGACAGAAACATAAAATACAATATAAATACAACAGTTTTTCCATCATATAGAACGAATAATTGCAACCAGTATGAAAGCTATGGTCATTTCTACTTTACGGGCAACCTAGGCTACACCCTAGGGCGTTGCTCCTACAGATTGAATAGTTAGGGCCTTAGAAGTCAATGCCCGAAGCATAAAATGCTATAAAAATACAACAGTTTTTCCATCATATAACAGGAATATTTGCAACCAGTTTGAAAGTGATGGTAATTGCTGCGTTCCGGGCAACTTAGGCTTCACTCTAGGGCGTTGCTCCACCAGATCGAATAACTAGGGCCTTAGAAGTCAACGCCAGAAGCATAAAATACAATATAAATACAACAGTTTTTCCATCGTATAAAACGAATAATTGCAACCAGTATGAAAGTTATGGTCATTTCTACTTTCCGGGCAACCTAGGCTTCACTGTAGGGTGTTGCTCCACCAGATCGAATAGGTAGGGCCATAGAAGTCTACGCCCGAAGCATAAAATACAATAAATATACAAGAGTTTTTCCATCGTATATCAGGAATAGTTGCAACCAGTGTGAAAGTGATGGTCATTTCTACGTTCCAGGCAACATAGGCTTCACTCTAGGGCGTTGTTCCAACAGATCGAATAGTTAGTGCCAAAGAAGGCACCGCCAGAAGCATAGAATACAATATAAATATTACAGCTTTTCCATGGTATAAAACGAATAATAGCAATGAGTGTGAATGTTATGGTCATTTCTAAGTTCCGGGCAACCTAGGCTTCACCCTAGGGCGTCGCTCCATCAGATTGAATAGTTAGTGCCTTAGAAGTCAACGCCCGACGCATAGAATGCAATAAAAATGCAACAGTTTTTCCATCGTATAAAAGGATTAATTGCAACCAGTTTGAAAGTGATGGTCATTTCTACGTTCCGGGCAACCTAGGCTTCACCCTAGGGCGTTGTTCCACCAGATGGAATAGTCAGGGCATAAGAAGTCAACGCCAGAAGCATAAAATACGGTATAAATACAACAGCTTTTCCATCGCATAAAACGAATAATAGCAACCAGTGTGAAAGTTATGGTCATTCCTACGTTCCGGGCAACCTAGGCTTCACCCTATGGCGTTGCTCCACCACATCTAATAGCTACGGCCTTAGACGTCAACGACAGAAGCATAAAATACAAAATAAATAGAACAGTTTTTCCATCGTATAAAACGAATAATTGCTACCGGTGTGAAAGTTGTGGTCATTTCTACGTTCCGGGCAACCTAGGCTTCACCATATGGCGTTGTTCCACCAGATCGAATAGTTAGTGACTTACAAGTCAACGGCCGAAGCATAAAATACAAAATAAATACAACAGTTTTTCCATCACATAAAACGTGTAATTGCAACCAGTATGAAAGTTGTGGTCATTTCTACTTTCCGGGCAACCTGGGCTTCACCCTAGGGCGTTGCTCCAACAGATTGAATAGCTAGGGCCTTAGAAGTCAACGCCAGAAGCATAAAATACAATAAAGATGCAACAGCTTTTCCATCGTATAAAACGAATAATTTCAACCAGTGTGAATGTTATAGTCATTTTTACATTCCGAGCAACCTACGCTTCACTCTAGGGCGTTGATCCACCAGATAGAATAGTTAGGGCCTTAGAAGTCAACGCCAGAAGCATAAAATTCAATAAAGGTGCAACAGCTTTTCCATCGTATAACAGGAGTAACTGAAAACAGTGTGAAAGTACTGGTCATTTCTACGTTCCGGGTAACCTAGGCTTCACTCTAGGGCGTTGTTCCACCAGATCGAACAGTTAGGGCCTAAGAAGGCAACTTCAGAAGCATAAAATACTGTATAAATACAACAGTTTTTCCATCGTATAAAACGAATAATTGCAACCAGTATGAAAGTTACCGTCATTTCTACTTTCCGGGCAACCTAGGCTTCACCCTAGGGCGTTGCTCCAACAGATTGAATAGTTAGGGCCTTAGAAGTCAACACCCGAAGCATAAAAAGCAATAAAACTACAACAGTTTTTCCATCATATAACAGGAATAATTGCAACCAGTTTGAAAGTGATGGTCATTTCTACGTTCCGGGAAACCTCGGCTTCACTCCAGGGCGTTGCTCCGCTAGATCGAATAGTTAGTGCATTAGAAGTCAACGCCAGAAGCATAAAATACAATATAAATACAACAGTTTTTTCATCGTATAAAACGAATAATTGCAAACATTGCGGAAGTAATGGTCATCTCTACGTTCCGAGCATCCTAGGCTTCACTCTAGGGCGGTGCTCCACCATACCGAATAGCTACGGCCTTAGAAGCCTACGCCTGAAGCATAAAATACAATACAAATACAACAGCCTTTTCATCGTATAACAGGAATAATTTCAACAAGCGTTAAAGTAATGATCATCTCGGCGTTTCGGGCATCCTAGGCTTAACTCTGAGGCATTGCTCCACCAGATCGAATAGTTAGGGCCTAAGAAGTCAAGGCCAGAAGCATAAAATACAATATAAATACAACAGTTTTTCCATCGTATAGAACAAATAATTGCAACCAGTATGAGACTTATGGTCATTTCTACGTCCCGGGCAACCTAGGCTTCACTCTATGGCGTTCTTCCACCACATCGAATAGCTACGGCCTCCGAAGTCAACGCCTGAAGCATAAAATACATTAAAAATACAACAGTCTTTCCATCCCATAACAGGAATAATTGCAACCCATGTGAAAGTGATGGTCATTTGTACGTTCCAGGCAACCTAGGCTTCACTCTAGGGCGTTGTTCCACCAGATCGAATTGTTAGGGCCTAAGAAGTCAACGCCAGAAGCATAAGATACATAATAAATATAACAGTTTTTCCATCGTATAGAACGAATAATAGCATCCAGTGTGAAAGTTATGGTCATTTCTACGTTCCGGGCAACCTAGGCTTCACTCTAGGGCGTTGCTCCGCCAGATCAAACAGTTAGGGCCTTAGAAGTCAACGCCCGAAGCATAAAATACAAAATAAACAGAACAGTTTTTCCATTGTATAAAACGAATAATTGCTACCAGTGTATAAGTTATGGTCATTTCTACGTTCCGGCCAACCTAGGCTTCACCCTAGGACGTTGTTCCACCAGACCGAATAGTTAGGGCCTTAGAAGTCAACGCCAGAAGCATAAAATACAATAAAGATGCAACAGCTTTTCCATCGTATAAAACGAATAATTTCAACCAGTGTGAATGTTATGGTCATTTTTACATTCCGAGCAACCTAGGCTTCACTCTAGGGCGTTGATCCACCAGATAGAATAGTTAGGGCCTTAGAAGTCAACGCCAGAAGCATAAAATTCAAGAAAGGTGCAACAACTTTTCCATCGTATAACAGGAGTAACTGAAAACAGTGTGAAAGTACTGGTCATTTCTACGTTCCGGGTAACCTAGGCTTCACCCTAGGGCGTTGTTCCACCAGATGGAATAGTTAGGGCATAAGAAGTCAACGCCAGAAGCAGAAAATACTGTATAAATACAACAGATTTTCCATCGCATAAAACGAATAATAGCAACCAGTGTGAAAGTTATGAGCATTTCTACCTTCCGGGCTACCTAGGCTTCACTCTACGGCGTTGTTCCACCAGATCGAATAGTTAGGGCCTAAGAAGTCAGCGCCGGAAGCATAAAATACAATATAAATATAACAGTTTTTCCATCGTATAAAACGAATAATAGCAACCAGTGTGAAAGTTATGGTCATTCCTACGTTCCGGGCAACCTAGGCTTCACCCAAGGGCGTTGCCCCAACAGATCGAATAGTTAGTGCCTTAGAAGTCAACGGCCGAAGCATAAAATACAAAATAAATAGAACTGTTTTTCCATCGTATAAAACGAATAATTGCTACCGGTGTGAAAGTTATTTCCATTTCTACGTTCCGGGCAACCTAGGCTTCACCCTAGGGCGTTGTTCCACCAGATGGAATAGTTAGGGCCTAAGAAGTCAACGCCAGAAGTATAAAATACGATATAAGTACAACGGTTTTTCCATCTTATAAAATGTATAATTGCAAACATTGCGAAAGTAATGGTCATTTCTACGTTCCGGCGAACCTAGACGTCACTCTAGTGCGTTGCTCCACCACATCTAATAGCTACGGCCTCAGACGTCAACGACAGAAGCATAAAATACAATATAAATACAAGAGTTTTTCCATCATATAAAACGAATAATTGCAACCAGTATGAAAGTTGTGGTCATTTCTACTTTCCGGGCAACCTGGGCTTCACCCTAGGGCGTTGCTCCAACAGATTGAATAGCTAGGGCCTTAGAAGTCAACGCCAGTAGCATAAAATACAATAAAGATGCAACAGCTTTTCCATCGTATAAAACGAATAATTTCAACCAGTGTCAATGTTATCGTCATTTTTACATTCCGAGCAACCTAGGCTTCACTCTAGGGCGTTGATCCACCAGATAGAATAGATAGGGCCTTAGAAGTCAACGCCATAAGCATAAAATTCAATAAAGGTGCAACAGCTTTTCCATCGTATAGCGGGAGTAACTGAAAACAGTTTGAAAGTGATGGTCATTTCTACGTTCCGGGCAACCTAGGCTTCACCATAGGGCGTTGTTCCACCAGATTGAATAGTTAGGGCATAAGATGTCAACGCCCGACGCATAGAATGCAATAAAAATGCAACAGTTTTTCCATCGTATAAAAGGATTAATTGCAACCAGTTTGAAAGTGATGGTCATTTCTACGTTCCGGGCAACCCAGGCTTCACCCTAGGGCGTGGTTCCACCAGATGGAATAGTTAGGGCATAAGAAGTCAACGCCAGAAGCATAAAATACGGTATAAATACAACAGCTTATCCATCGCATAAAACGAATAATAGCAACCAGTGTGAAAGTTATGGGCATTTCTACGTTCCGGGCAACCTAGGCTTCACTCTACGGCGTTGTTCCACCAGATCGAACAGTTAGGGCCTAAGATGGCAACGCCAGAAGCATAAAATACAATATAAATATAACAGTTTTTCCATCGTATAAAACGAATAATTTCAACCAGTGTGAATGTTATGGTCATTTTTACGTTCCGGGCAACCTAGGCTTCACCCTGGGGCGTTGTTCCGCCAGATGGAATAGTTAGGGCATAAGAAGTCAACGCCCGACGCATAGAATGCAATAAAAATGCAACAGTTTTTCCATCGTATAAAAGGATTAATTGCAACCAGTTTGAAAGTGATGGTCATTTCTACGTTCCGGGCAACCCAGGCTTCACCCTAGGGCGTGGTTCCACCAGATGGAATAGTTAGGGCAGAAGAAGTCAACGCCAGAAGCATAAAATACGGTATAAATACAACAGCTTTTCCATCGCATAAAACGAATAATAGCAACCAGTGTGAACGTTATGGGCATTTCTACGTTTCGGGCAACCTAGGCTTCACCACAGGGTGTTGTTCGACCAGATCGAATAGTTAGGGCCTAAGAAGTGAATGCCAGCTGCATAAAATACAATATAAATACAACAGTTTTTCCATCATATAAAACGAATAAATGCAACCAGTATGAAAGTTATGGTCATTTCTACTTTCCGGGCAACCTAGGCTACACCCTAGGGCGTTGCTCCAACAGATTGAATAGTTAGGGCCTTAGAAGTCAATGCCCGAAGCATAAAAAGCAATAAAAATGCAACAGTTTTTCCATCATATAACAGGAATAATTGCAACCAGTTTGAAAGCGATGGTCATTTCTACGTTCCGGGAAACCTCGGCTTCACTCTAGGGCGTTGCTCCGCCAGATCGAATAGTTAGTGCATTAGAAGTCAACGCCAGAAGCATAAAATACAATACAAATACAACAGTTTTTCCATCGTATAAAACGAATAATTGCAAACATTGCGAAAGTAATGGTCATCTCTACGTTCCGAGCATCCTAGGCTTCACTCTAGGGCGTTGCTCCACCATATCGAATAGCTACGGCCTTCGAAGCCTACGCCTGAAGCATAATATACAATACAAATACAACAGCCTTTTCATCGTATAACAGGAATAATTTCAACAAGCGTTAAAGTAATGATCATCTCGGCGTTTCGGGCATCCTAGGCTTAACTCTGAGGCATTGCTCAACCAGATCGAATAGCTAGGGCCTAAGAAGTCAACGCCAGAAGCATAAAATTCAATAAAGGTGCAACAGCTTTTCCATCGTATAGCGGGAGTAACTGAAAACAGTTTGAAAGTGATGGTCATTTCTACGTTCCGGGCAACCTAGGCTTCACCATAGGGCGTTGTTCCACCAGATTGAATAGTTAGGGCATAAGATGTCAACGCCCGACGCATAGAATGCAATAAAAATGCAACAGTTTTTCCATCGTATAAAAGGATTAATTGCAACCAGTTTGAAAGTGATGGTCATTTCTACGTTCCGGGCAACCCAGGCTTCACCCTAGGGCGTGGTTCCACCAGATGGAATAGTTAGGGCATAAGAAGTCAACGCCAGAAGCATAAAATACGGTATAAATACAACAGCTTTTCCATCGCATAAAACGAATAATAGCAACCAGTATGAAACTTATGGTCATTTCTACGTTCCGGGCAACCTAGGCTTCACTCTATGGCGTTCTTCCATCACATCGAATAGCTACGGCCTCAGAAGTCAACGCCTGAAGCATAAAATACATTAAAAATACAACAGTCTTTCCATCCTATAACAGGAATAATTGCAACCCGTGTGAAAGTGATGGTCATTTGTACGTTCCAGGCAACCTAGGCTTCACTCTAGGGCGTTGTCCCACCAGATCGAATTGTTAGGGCCTAAGAAGTCAACGCCAGAAGCATAAGATACATAATAAATATAACAGTTTTTCCATCGTATAGAACGAATAATAGCATCCAGTGTGAAAGTTATGGTCATTTCTACGTTCCGGGCAACCTAGGCTTCACTCTAGGGCGTTGCTCCTCCAGACCAAACAGTTAGGGCCTTAGAAGTCAACGCCCGAAGCATAAAATACAAAATAAACAGAACAGTTTTTCCATTGTATAAAACGAATAATTGTTACCAGTGTAAAAGTTATGGTCATTTCTACGTTCCGGCCAACCTAGGCTTCACCCTAGGGCGTTGTTCCACTAGATCGAATAGTTAGTGCCTTACAAGTCAACGGCCGAAGCATAAAATACAAAATAAATACAACAGTTTTTCCATCACATAAAACGTGTAATTGCAACCAGTATGAAAGTTGTGGTCATTTCTACTTTCCGGGCAACCTGGGCTTCACCCTAGGGCGTTGCTCCAACAGATTGAATAGTTAGGGCCTTAGAAGTCAACGCCAGAAGCATAAAATACAATAAAGATGCAACAGCTTTTCCATCGTATAAAACGAATAATTTCAACCAGTGTGAATGTTATAGTCATTTTTACATTCCGAGCAACCTACGCTTCACTCTAGGGCGTTGATCCACCAGATAGAATAGTTAGGGCCTTAGAAGTCAACGCCAGAAGCATAAAATTCAATAAAGGTGCAACAGCTTTTCCATCGTATAACAGGAGTAACTGAAAACAGTGTGAAAGTACTGGTCATTTCTACGTTCCGGGTAACCTAGGCTTCACTCTAGGGCGTTGTTCCACCAGATCGAACAGTTAGGGCCTAAGAAGGCAACTTCAGAAGCATAAAATACTGTATAAATACAACAGTTTTTCCATCGTATAAAACGAATAATTGCAACCAGTATGAAAGTTACCGTCATTTCTACTTTCCGGGCAACCTAGGCTTCACCCTAGGGCGTTGCTCCAACAGATTGAATAGTTAGGGCCTTAGAAGTCAACACCCGAAGCATAAAAAGCAATAAAACTACAACAGTTTTTCCATCATATAACAGGAATAATTGCAACCAGTTTGAAAGTGATGGTCATTTCTACGTTCCGGGAAACCTCGGCTTCACTCCAGGGCGTTGCTCCGCTAGATCGAATAGTTAGTGCATTAGAAGTCAACGCCAGAAGCATAAAATACAATATAAATACAACAGTTTTTTCATCGTATAAAACGAATAATTGCAAACATTGCGGAAGTAATGGTCATTTCTACGTCCCGGGCAACCTAGGCTTCACTCTATGGCGTTCTTCCAACACATCGAATAGCTACGGCCTCAGAAGTCAACGCCTGAAGCATAAAATACATTAAAAATACAACAGTCTTTCCATCCTATAACAGGAATAATTGCAACCCATGTGAAAGTGATGGTCATTTGTACGTTCCAGGCAACCTAGGCTTCACTCTAGGGCGTTGATCCACCAGATCGAATTGTTAGGGCCTAAGAAGTCAACGCCAGAAGCATAAGATACATAATAAATATAACAGTTTTTCCATCGTATAGAACGAATAATAGCATCCAGTGTGAAAGTTATGGTCATTTCTACGTTCCGGGCAACCTAGGCTTCACTCTAGGGCGTTGCTCCGCCAGATCGAACAGTTAGGGCCTTAGAAGTCGACGCCCGAAGCATAAAATACAAAATAAACAGAACAGTTTTTCCATTGTATAAAACGAATAATTGCTACCAGTGTATAAGTTATGGTCATTTCTACGTTCCGGCCAACCTAGGCTTCACCCTGGGGCGTTGTTCCACCAGATCGAATAGTTAGTGCCTTAGAAGTCAACGGCCGAAGCATAAAATACAAAATAAATACAACAGTTTTTCCATCATATAAAACGTGTAAATGCAACCAGTATGAAAGTTGTGGTCATTTCTACTTTCCGGGCAGCCTGGGCTTCACCCTAGGGCGTTGCTCCAACAGATTGAATAGTTAGGGCCTTAGAAGTCTACGCCGGAAGCATAAAATGCAATAAAAATACAACAGTTTTTCCGTCGTATAAAAGGATTAATTGCTACCAGTTTGAAAGTGATGGTCATTTCTACGTTCCGGGCAACCTAGGCTTCACTCTAGGGCGTTGCTCCACCAGATCGAGTAGTTAGGGCCTTAGAAGTCAACGCCAGAAGCATAAAACAATAAAGATGCAACAGCTTTTCCATCGTATAAAACGAATAATTTCAACCAGTGTGAATGTTATGGTCATTCTTACATTTCGAGCAACCTAGGCTTCACTCTAGGGCGTTGATCCACCAGATAGAATAGTTAGGGCCTTAGAAGTCAACGCCAGAAGCATAAAATTCAATAAAGGTGCAACAACTTTTCCATCGTATAACAGGAGTAACTGAAAACAGTGTGAAAGTACTGGTCATTTCTACGTTCCGGGTAACCTAGGCTTCACTCTGGGGCGTTGTTCCACCAGATCGAACAGTTAGGGCCTAAGAAGGCAACTCCAGAAGCATAAAATACAATATAAATATAACAGTTTTTCCATCGTATAAAAGGATTAATTTCAACCAGTTTGAAAGTGATGGTCATTTCTACGTTCCAGGCAAGCTAGGCTTCACCCTAGGGCGTTGTTCCACCAGATGGAATAGTTAGGGCATAAGAAGTCAACGCCAGAAGCATGAAATGCAATATAAATACAACAGATTTTCCATCATATAACAGGAATATTTGCAACCATTTTGAAAGTGATGGTAATTGCTACGGTCCGGGCAACTTAGGCTTCACTCTAGAGCGTTGCTCCACCAGATCGAATAGTTAGTGCCTTAGAAGTCAACGCCAGAAGCATAAAATACAATATAAATACAACAGTTTTTCCATCGTATAAAACGAATAATTGCAACCTGTATGAAAGTTAACGTCATTTCTACTTTCCGGGCAACCTAGGCTTCACCCTAGGGCGTTGCTCCAACAGATTGAATAGTTAGGGCCTTAGAAGTCAACGCCGGAAGCATAAAATGCAATAAAAATACAACAGATTTTCCATCGTATAAAAGGATTAATTGCAACCAGTTTGAAAGTGATGGTCATTTCTACGTTCCGGGCAACCTAGGCATCAGTCTAGGGCGTTGCTCCACCAGATCGAATAACTAGGGCCTTAGAAGTCAACGCCTGAAGCATAAAATACAATATAAATACAACAGTTTTTCCATCGTATAAAAGGAATAATTGCAACCAGTATGAAAGTTATGGTCATTTCTACTTTCCGGGCAACCTAGGCTTCACTGTAGGGTGTTGCTCCACCAGATCGAATAGGTAGGGCCATAGAAGTCTACGCCCGAAGCATAAAATACAATAAATATACAAGAGTTTTTCCATCGTATATCAGGAAAAATTGCAACCAGTGTGAAAGTGATGGTCATTTCTACGTTCCAGGCAACGTAGGCTTCACTCTAGGGCGTTGTTCCAACAGATCGAATAGTTAGTGCCTAAGAAGGCACCGCCAGAAGCATAGAATACAATATAAATAAAACAGTTTTTCCATGGTATAAAACGAATAATAGCAATGAGTGTGAAAGTTATGGTCATTTCTAAGTTCCGGGCAACCTAGGCTTCACCCTAGGGCGTCGCTCCAACAGATTGAATAGTTAGGGCCTTAGAAGTCAACGCCCGACACATAGAATGCAATAAAAATGCAACAGTTTTTCCATCGTATAAAAGGATTAATTGCAACCAGTTTGAAAGTGATGGTCATTTCTACGTTCCGGGCAACCTAGGCTTCACCCTAGGGCGTTGTTCCACCGGATGGAATAGTCAGGGCATAAGAAGTCAACGCCAGAAGCATAAAATTCAGGTATAAATACAACAGCTTTTCCATCGCATAAAACGAATAATAGCAACCAGTGTGAAAGTTATGGGCATTTCTACGTTCCGGGCAACCTAGGCTTCACTCTACGGCGTTGTTCCACCAGATCGAATAGTTAGGGCCTAAGAAGTCAGCGCCAGAAGCATAAAATACAATATAAATATAACAGTTTTTCCATCGTATAAAACGAATAATAGCAACCAGTGTGAAAGTTATGGTCATTCCTACGTTCCGGGCAACCTAGGCTTCACCCTATGGCGTTGCTCCACCGCATCTAATAGCTACGGCCTTAGACGTCAACGACAGAAGCATAAAATACAAAATAAATAGAATAGTTTTTCCATCGTATAAAACGAATAATTGCTACCGGTGTGAAAGTTGTGGTCATTTCTACGTTCCGGGCAACCTAGGTTTCACCATATGGCGTTGTTCCACCGGATGGAATAGTTAGGGCATAAGAAGTCAACGCCAGAAGCATAAAATACAATATAAATACAACAGTTTTTCAATCGTAGAAAACGGATAATTGCAACCTGTGTGAAAGTTATGGTCATTCCTACGTTCCGGGCAACCTAGGCTTCACCCTAGGGCGTTGCTCCAACAGATCGAGTAGTTAGTGCCTTAGAAGTCAACGGCCGAAGCATAAAATACAAAATAAATAGAACTGTTTTTCCATCGTATAAAACGAATAATTGCTGCCGGTGTGAAGGTTATTTTCATTTCTACGTTCCGGGCAACCTAGGCATCACCCTAGGGCGTTGTTCCACCAGATGGAATAGTTAGGGCCTACGAAGTCAACGCCAGAAGCATAAAATACGATATAAGTACAACGGTTTTTCCACCTTATAAAATGTATATTTGCAACCATTTTGAAAGTGATGGTCACTTCTACGTTCCGGGCAACCTAGGCTTCACTCTAGGGCGTTGCTCCACCAGATCGAATAGTTAGTGCCTTAGAAGTCAGCGCCAGAAGCATAAAATACAATATAAATACAACAGTTTTTCCATCGTATAAAACGAATAATTGCAACCAGTATGAAAGATAACGTCATTTCTACTTTCCGGGCAACCTAGGCTTCACCCTAGGGCGTTGCGCCAACAGATTGAATAGTTAGGGCCTTAGAAGTCAACGCCGGAAGCATAAAATGCAATAAAAATACAACAGATTTTCCATCGTATAAAAGGAATAACTGCAAACAGTGTGAAAGTACTGGTCATTTCTACGTTCCGGGTAACCTAGGCTCCACTCTAGGGCGTTGTTGCACCAGATCGAACAGCTAGGGCCTAAGAAGGCAACGCCAGATGCATAAAATACAATATAAATCTAACAGTTTTTCCTACGTATAGAACGAATAATAGCAACCAGTGTGAAAGTTAACGTCATTTCTGCTTTCCGGGCAACCTAGGCTTCACCCCAGGGCGTTGCTCCAACAGATTGAATAGTTAGGGCCTTAGAAGTCAACGCCCGATGCATAAAATACAAAATAAATATAACAGGTTTTCCATCGTGTAAAACGAATAATTGCTACCGGTGTGAAAGTTATGGTCATTTCTACGTTCCGGTCAACCTACGCTTCACCATAGGGCGTTGTTCCACCAGATCGAATAGTTAGGGCCTAAGAAGTGAACGCCAGCAGCATAAAATGCAATAAAAATACAACAGTTTTTCCATCATATAACAGGAATAATTGCAACCAGTTTGAAAGTGATGCTCATTTCTACGTTCCGAGAAACCTCGGCTTCACTCTAGGGCGTTGCTCCGCCAGATCGAATAGTTAGGGCCTCAGAAGTCAACGCCTGAAGCATAAAATACATTAAAAATACAACAGTCTTTCCATCCTATAACAGGAATAATAGCAACCCGTGTGAAAGTGATGGTCATTTGTACGTTCCAGGCAACCTAGGCTTCACTCTAGGGCGTTGTTCCACCAGATCGAATAGTTAGGGCCTTAGAAGTCAACGCCAGAAGCATAAAATACAATAAAGATGCAACAGCTTTTCCGTCGTATAAAACGAATAATTTCAACCAGTGTGAATGTTATGGTCATTTTTACATTCCGAGCAAACTAGGCTTCACTCTAGGGCGTTGATCCACCAGATAGAATAGTTAGGGCCTTAGAAGTCAACGCCAGAAGCATAAAATTCAATAAAGATGCAACAGCTTTTCCATCGTATAACAGGAGTAACTGAAAACAGTGTGAAAGTACTGGTCATTTCTACGTTCCGGGTAACCTAGGCTTCACTCTAGGGCGTTGTTCCACCAGATCGAACAGTTAGGGCCTAAGAAGGCAACTCCAGAAGCATAAAATACAATATAAATATAACAGTTTTTCCATCGTATAAAAGGATTAATTTCAACCAGTTTGAAAGTGATGGTCATTTCTACGTTCCGGGCAACCTAGGCTTCACCCTAGGGCGTTGTTCCACCAGATGGAATAGTTAGGGCATAGGAAGTCAACGCCAGAAGCATAAAATTCGGTATATATACAACAGCTTTTCCATCGCATAAAACGAATAATAGCAACCATTGAGAAAGTTATGGGCATTTCTACGTTTCGGGCAACCTAGGCTTCACTCTACGGCGTTGTTCCACCAGATCGAATAGTTAGGGCCTAAGAAGTCAGCGCCAGAAGCATAAAATACGATATAAATATAACAGTTTTTCCATCGTATAAAACGAGTAATAGCTACCAGTGTGAAAGTTATGGTCATTCCTACGTTCCGGGCAACCTAGGCTTCACCCTAGGGCGTTGCTTCAACAGATCGAATAGTTAGTGCCTTAGAAGTCGACGGCCGAAGCATAAAATACAAAATAAATGGAACTGTTTTTCCATCGTATAAAACGAATAATTGCTACCGGTGTGAAAGTTATTTCCATTTCTACGTTCCGGGCAACCTAGGCATCACCCTAGGGCGTTGTTCCACCAGATGGAATAGTTAGGTCCTAAGAAGTCAACGCCAGAAGCATAAAATACGATATAAGTACAACGGTTTTTCCATCTTATAAAATGTATAATTGCAAACATTGCGAAAGTAATGGTCATTTCTACGTTCCGGGCAACCTAGGCGTCACTCTAGTGCGTTGCTCCACCACATCTAATAGCTGCGGCCTTAGACGTCAACGACAGAAGCATAAAATACAATATAAATACAACAGTTTTTCCATCATATAAAACGAATAATTGCAACCAGTATGAAAGCTATGGTCATTTCTACTTTACGGGCAACCTAGGCTACACCCTAGGGCGTTGCTCCTACAGATTGAATAGTTAGGGCCTTAGAAGTCCATGCCCGAAGCATAAAATGCTATAAAAATACAACAGTTTCTCCATCATATAACAGGAATATTTGCAACCAGTTTGAAAGTGATGGTAATTGCTGCGTTCCGGGCAACTTAGGCTTCACTCTAGGGCGTTGCTCCACCAGGTCGAATAGTTAGTGCCTTAGAAGTCAACGCCAGAAGCATAAAATACCATATAAATACAACAGTTTTTCCATCGTATAAAACGAATAATTGCAACCAGTATGAAAGATAACGTCATTTCTACTTTCCGGGCAACCTAGGCTTCACCCTAGGGCGTTGCTCCAACAGATTGAATAGTTAGGGCCTTAGAAGTCAACGCCGGAAGCATAAAATGCAATAAAAATACAACAGATTTTCCATCGTATAAAAGGATTAATTGCAACCAGTTTGAAAGTGATGGTCATTTCTACGTTCCGGGCAACCTAGGCATCACTCTAGGGCGTTGCTCCACCAGATCGAATAACTAGGGCCTTAGAAGTCAACGCCAGAAGCATAAAATACAATATAAATACAACAGTTTTTCCATCGTATAAAAGGAATAATTGCAACCAGTATGAAAGTTATGGTCATTTCTACTTTCCGGGCAACCTAGGCTTCACTGTAGGGTGTTGCTCCACCAGATCGAATAGGTAGGGCCATAGAAGTCTACGCCCGAAGCATAAAATACAATAAATATACAAGAGTTTTTCCATCGTATATCAGGAATAATTGCAACCAGTGTGAAAGTGATGGTCATTTCTACGTTCCAGGCAACGTAGGCTTCACTCTAGGGCGTTGTTCCAACAGATCGAATAGTTAGTGCCTAAGAAGGCACCGCCAGAAGCATAGAATACAATATAAATAAAACAGTTTTTCCATGGTATAAAACGAATAATAGCAATGAGTGTGAAAGTTATGGTCATTTCTAAGTTCCGGGCAACCTAGGCTTCACCCTAGGGCGTCGCTCCAACAGATTGAATAGTTAGGGCCTTAGAAGTCAACGCCCGACACATAGAATGCAATAAAAATGCAACAGTTTTTCCATCGTATAAAAGGATTAATTGCAACCAGTTTGAAAGTGATGGTCATTTCTACGTTCCGGGCAACCTAGGCTTCACCCTAGGGCGTTGTTCCACCAGATGGAATAGTCAGGGCATAAGAAGTCAACGCCAGAAGCATAAAACACAATAAATATACAAGAGTTTTTCCATCGTATTTCAGGAATAATTGCAACCAGTGTGAAAGTGATGGTCATTTCTACGTTCCAGGCAACGTAGGCTTCACTCTAGGGCGTTGTTCCAACAGATCGAATAGTTAGTGCCTAAGAAGGCACCGCCAGAAGCATAGAATACAATATAAATAAAACAGTTTTTCCATGGTATAAAACGAATAATAGCAATGAGTGTGAAAGTTATGGTCATTTCTAAGTTCCGGGCAACCTAGGCTTCACCCTAGGGCGTCGCTCCAACAGATTGAATAGTTAGGGCCTTAGAAGTCAACGCCCGACACATAGAATGCAATAAAAATGCAACAGTTTTTCCATCGTATAAAAGTATTAATTGCAACCAGTATGAAAGTGATGGTCATTTCTACGTTCCGGGCAACCTAGGCTTCACCCTAGGGCGTTGTTCCACCAGATGGAATAGTTAGGGCATAAGAGGTCAACGCCAGAAGCATCAAATACGGTATAAATGCAACAGCTTTTCCATCGTATAAAACGTATAATAGCAACCAGTGTGAAAGTTATGGGCATTTCTACGTTCCGGGCAACCTAGGCCTCACTCTACGGCGTTGTGCCACCTGATCGAATAGTTAGGGCCTAAGAAGTCAACGCCAGAAGCATAAGATACAATATAAATATAACAGTTTTTCCATCGTATAGAACGAATAATAGCAACCAGTGTGAAAGTTATGGTCACTTCTACGTTCAGCGCAACCTAGGCTTCACTCTAGGGCGTTGCTCCACTAGATCAAACAGTTAGGGCCTTAGAAGTCAACGACCGAAGCACAAAATACAAAATAAATAGAACAGTTTTTCCATTGTATAAAACGAATAATAGCAACCAGTGTGAAAGTTATGGGCATTTCTACGTTCCGGGCAACCTAGGCTTCACTCTACGGCGTTGTTCCACCAGATCGAATAGTTAGGGCCTAAGAAGTCAGCGCCAGAAGCATAAAATACAATATAAATATAACAGTTTTTCCATCGTATAAAACGAATAATAGCAACCAGTGTGAACGTTATGGTCATTCCTACGTTCCGGGCAACCTAGGCTTCACCCTATGGCGTTGCTCCACCGCATCTAATAGCTACGGCCTTAGACGTCAACGACAGAAGCATAAAATACAAAATAAATAGAACAGTTTTTCCATCGTATAAAACGAATAATTGCTACCGATGTGAAAGTTGTGGTCATTTCTACGTTCCGGGCAACCTAGGTTTCACCATATGGCGTTGTTCCACCGGATGGAATAGTTAGGGCATAAGAAGTCAACGCCAGAAGCATAAAATACAATATAAATACAACAGTTTTTCAATCGTAGAAAACGGATAATTGCAACCTGTGTGAAAGTTATGGTCATTCCTACGTTCCGGGCAACCTAGGCTTCACCCTAGGGCGTTGCTCCAACAGATCGAGTAGTTAGTGCCTTAGAAGTCAACGGCCGAAGCATAAAATACAAAATAAATAGAACTGTTTTTCCATCGTATAAAACGAATAATTGCTGCCGGTGTGAAAGTTATTTCCATTTCTACGTTCCGGGCAACCTAGGCATCACCCTAAGGCGTTGTTCCACCAGATGGAATAGTTAGGGCCTACGAAGTCAACGCCAGAAGCATAAAATACGATATAAGTACAACGGTTTTTCCACCTTATAAAATGTATATTTGCAACCATTTTGAAAGTGATGGTCACTTCTACGTTCCGGGCAACCTAGGCTTCACTCTAGGGCGTTGCTCCACCACATCGAATAGCTACGGCCTTAGAAGCCAACGCCAGAAGCATAAAATACAATAAATATACAAGAGTTTTTCCATCGTAAATCAGGAATAATTGCAACCAGTGTGAAGGTGATGGTCATTTCTACGTTCCGGGCAACCTAGGCTTCACCCTAGGGCGTCGCTCCAAAAGATTGAATAGTTAGGGCCTTAGAAGTCAACGCCCGAGGCATAAAATGCAAAAAAATGCAACAGTTTTTCCATCGTATAAAAGGATTAATTGCAACCAATTTGAAAGTGATGGTCATTTCTACGTTCCGGGCAACCTAGGCTTCACCCTAGGGCGTTGTTCCGCCAGATGGAGTAGTTAGGGCATAAGAAGTCAACGCCCGACGCATAAAATGCAATAAAAATGCAACAGTTTTTCCATCGTATAAAAGTATTAATTGCAACCAGTATGAAAGTGATGGTCATTTCTACGTTCCGGGCAACCTAGGCTTCACCGTAGGGCGTTGTTCCACCAGATGGAATAGTTAGGGCATAAGAAGTCAACGCCAGAAGCATCAAATACGGTATAAATACAACAGCTTTTCCATCGTATAAAACGTATAATAGCAACCAGTGTGAAAGTTATGGGCATTTCTACGTTCCGCGCAACCTAGGCCTCACTCTACGGCGTTGTGCCACCTGATCGAATAGTTAGGGCCTAAGAAGTCAACGCCAGAAGCATAAGATACAATATAAATATAACAGTTTTTCCATCGTATAGAACGAATAATAGCAACCAGTGTGAAAGTTATGGTCACTTCTACGTTCAGCGCAACCTAGGCTTCACTCTAGGGCGTTGCTCCACTAGATCAAACAGTTAGGGCCTTAGAAGTCAACGACCGAAGCACAAAATACCAAATAAATAGAACAGTTTTTCCATTGTATAAAACGAATAATAGCAACCAGTGTGAAAGTTATGGTCATTTCTACGTTCGGGCAACCTGGGCTTCACTCTAGGGCGTTGCTCCACCAGATCAAACAGCTAGGGCCTTAGAAGTCAACGCCCGAAGCATAAAATACAATATAAATATAACAGTTTTTCCATCGTATAGAACGAATAATCGCAACCAGTGTGAAAGTTAACGTCATTTCTACTTTCCGGGCAACCTAGGCTTCACCCTAGGGCGTTGCTCCAACAGATTGAATAGTTAGGGCCTTAGAAGTCAACGCCCGATGCATAAAATACAAAATAAATAGAACAGTTTTTCCATCGTGTAAAACGAATAATTGCTACCGGTGTGAAAATTATGGTCATTTCTACGTTCCGGTCAACCCAGGCTTCACCATAGGGCGTTGCTCCACCAGATCGAATAACTAGGGCCTTAGAAGTCAACGCCAGAAGCATAAAATACAATATAAATACAACAGTTTTTCCATCGGATAAAACGAATAATTGCAACCAGTATGAAAGTTATGGTCATTTCTACTTTCCGGGCAACCTAGGCTTCACCCTAGGACGTTGCTTCAACAGATTGAATATTTAGGGCCTTAGAAGTCAACGCCCGAAGCATAAAATACAAAATAAATAGAACAGATTTTCCATCGTATAAAACGAATAATTGCTACCGGTGTGAAAGTTATGGTCACTTCTACGTTCCGGGCAACCTAGGCTTTACCATAGGGCGTTGTTCTACCAGATGGAATAGTTAGGGCATAAGAAGTCAACGCCAGAAGCATAAAATACAATATAAATACAACAGTTTCTCAATCGTATAAAACGAGTAATTGCAACCAGTACGAAAGTTAACGTCATTTCTACGTTCCGGACAACCTAGGCTTCACCCTAGGGCGTTGCTCCAACAGATTCAATAGTTAGGGCCTTAGAAGTCAACGCCGGAAGCATAAAATGCAATAAAAATACGTCAGTTTTTCCATCATATTACAGGAATAATTGCAACCAGTTTGAAAGTGATTGTCATTTCTACGTTGCGCGCAGCCTAGGCTTTACCCCAGGTCGTTGTTCCACCAGATCGAATAGTTAGGGCCTTAGAAGTCAACGCCCGAAGCATAAAATGCAATAAAAATACAACAGAGTTTCCACCATATAACAGGAATAATTAGAACCAGTTTTAAAGTGATGTCCAATTCTACGTTCCGCGCAACCTAGGTTTTACTCCAGGGCGTTGCTCCACCAGATCGAAAAGTTACGGCCCAAGAAGTCAACGCCAGAAGCATAAAATACGATATAAATACAACAGCTTTTCCATCGTATAAAACGAGTAATTGCACCCAGTGTGAAAGTTATTGTCATTTCTACTTTCCGCGCAACCTAGGCTTCACCCTAGGGCGTTGCTCCAACAGATTGAATAGTTAGGACCTTAGAAGTCAATGCCCGAAGCATAAAATGAAATAAAAATAGAACAGTTTTTCCATCATATAACAGGAATAATTGCAACCAGTTTGAAAGTGATGGTCATTTCTACGTTCCAGGCAACCTAGGCTTCACTCTAGGGCGTTGTTCCACCAGATCGAATTGTTAGGCCCTAAGAAGTCAACGCCAGAAGCATAAGATACAATATAAATATAACAGTTTTTCCATCGTATAGAACGAATAATAGCAACCAGTGTGAAAGTTATGGTCACTTCTACGTTCCGGGCAGCCTAAGCTTCACTCTAGGGCGTTGCTCCAACAGATTGAATAGTTAGGGCCTAAGAAGTGAACGCCAGCAGCATAAAATACAATATAAATACAACAGTTCTTCCATCATATAAAACGAATAATTGCAAGCAGTATGAAAGTTATGGTAATTTCTACGTTCCGGGCAAACCAGGCTTCACTCTATGGCGTTCTTCCACCACATCGAATAGCTACGGCCACAGAAGTCAACGCCAGAAGCATAAAATGCAATATAAACACAACAGTTTTTCCATCGTATAAAAGGATTAATTGCAACCAGTTTGAAAGTGATGGCCATTTCTACGTTCTGGGCAACCTAGGCTTCACTCTAGGGCGTTGCTCCACCAGATCGAATAACTAGGGCCTTAGAAGTCAACGCCAGAAGCATAAAATACAATATAAATACAACAGTTTTTCCGTCGGATAAAACGAATAATTGCAACCAGTATGAAAGCTATGGTCATTTCTACTTTCCGGGCAACCTAGGCTTCACCCTAGGGCGTTGCTTCAACAGATTGAATATTTAGGGCGTTAGAAGTCAACGCCCGAAGCATAAAATACAAAATAAATAGAACAGATTTTCCATCGTATAAAACGAATAATTGCTACCGGTGCGAAAGTTATGGTCACTTCTACGTTCCGGGCAACCTAGGCTTTACCATAGGGCGTTCTTCCACCAGATGGAATAGTTAGGGCATAAGAAGTCAACGCCAGAAGCATAAAATACAGTATAAATACAACAGTGTTTCAATCGTATAAAACGAGTAATTGCAACCAGTACGAAAGTTAACGTCATTTCTACGTTCCGGACAAGCTAGGCTTCACCCTAGGGCGTTGCTCCAACAGATCGAATAGTTAGTGTCTTAGAAGTCAACGCCAGAAGCATAAAATACAATATAAACACAACAGTTTTTCCATCGTATAAAACGAATAATTGCTACCAGTATGGAAGTGATGGTCATTTCTACGTTCCGGGCAACCTAGGCCTCACTCGACGGCGTTGTTCCACAAGATTGAATAGTTAGGGCCTAAGAAATCAACGCCAGAAGCATAAAATACAATATAAATATAACAGTTTTTCCATTGTATAAAACGAATAATTTCAACCAGTGTGAATGTTATGGTCATTTCTACATTCCGAGCAACCTAGGCTACACTCTAGGGCGTTGATCCACCAGATAGAATAGTTAGGACCTTAGAAGTCAATGCCCGAAGCATAAAATGAAATAAAAATAGAACAGTTTTTCCATCATATAACAGGAATAATTGCAACCAGTTTGAAAGTGATGGTCATTTCTACGTTCCAGGCAACCTAGGCTTCACTCTAGGGCGTTGTTCCACCAGATCGAATTGTTAGGCCCTAAGAAGTCAACGCCAGAAGCATAAGATACAATATAAATATAACAGTTTTTCCATCGTATAGAACGAATAATAGCAACCAGTGTGAAAGTTATGGTCACTTCTACGTTCCGGGCAGCCTAAGCTTCACTCTAGGGCGTTGCTCCAACAGATTGAATAGTTAGGGCCTAAGAAGTGAACGCCAGCAGCATAAAATACAATATAAATACAACAGTTCTTCCATCATATAAAACGAATAATTGCAAGCAGTATGAAAGTTATGGTAATTTCTACGTTCCGGGCAAACCAGGCTTCACTCTATGGCGTTCTTCCACCACATCGAATAGCTACGGCCACAGAAGTCAACGCCAGAAGCATAAAATGCAATATAAACACAACAGTTTTTCCATCGTATAAAAGGATTAATTGCAACCAGTTTGAAAGTGATGGCCATTTCTACGTTCTGGGCAACCTAGGCTTCACTCTAGGGCGTTGCTCCACCAGATCGAATAACTAGGGCCTTAGAAGTCAACGCCAGAAGCATAAAATACAATATAAATACAACAGTTTTTCCGTCGGATAAAACGAATAATTGCAACCAGTATGAAAGCTATGGTCATTTCTACTTTCCGGGCAACCTAGGCTTCACCCTAGGGCGTTGCTTCAACAGATTGAATATTTAGGGCGTTAGAAGTCAACGCCCGAAGCATAAAATACAAAATAAATAGAACAGATTTTCCATCGTATAAAACGAATAATTGCTACCGGTGCGAAAGTTATGGTCACTTCTACGTTCCGGGCAACCTAGGCTTTACCATAGGGCGTTCTTCCACCAGATGGAATAGTTAGGGCATAAGAAGTCAACGCCAGAAGCATAAAATACAGTATAAATACAACAGTGTTTCAATCGTATAAAACGAGTAATTGCAACCAGTACGAAAGTTAACGTCATTTCTACGTTCCGGACAAGCTAGGCTTCACCCTAGGGCGTTGCTCCAACAGATCGAATAGTTAGTGTCTTAGAAGTCAACGCCAGAAGCATAAAATACAATATAAACACAACAGTTTTTCCATCGTATAAAACGAATAATTGCTACCAGTATGGAAGTGATGGTCATTTCTACGTTCCGGGCAACCTAGGCCTCACTCGACGGCGTTGTTCCACAAGATTGAATAGTTAGGGCCTAAGAAATCAACGCCAGAAGCATAAAATACAATATAAATATAACAGTTTTTCCATTGTATAAAACGAATAATTTCAACCAGTGTGAATGTTATGGTCATTTCTACATTCCGAGCAACCTAGGCTACACTCTAGGGCGTTGATCCACCAGATAGAATAGTTAGGGCCTTAGAAGTCAACGCCAGAAGCATAAAATTCAATAAAGATGCAACAGTTTTTCAATCGTATAGCAGGAATAATTGCAAACAGTGTGAAAGTACTGGTCATTCCTACGTTCCGGGTAACCTAGGCTTCACTCTAGGGCGTTGTTCCACCAGATCGAACAGTTAGGTCCTAAGAAGGCAACTCCAGAAGCATAAAATACAATATAAATATAACAGTTTTTCCATCGTATAAAACGAATAATAGCAACCAGTGTGAAAGTTATGGTCATTTCTACGTTCCGGGCAACCTAGACTGACGTCGCTGCTCTGGAAGCCGGCGGTCGCGCCGAAGTCGACGACACCGAGGCCGGCGACTCCGAAGACCACATCCCGAGACACCCCTGCTGGGGAAGGAACGCAGGGCAGGAGGCCCTCCAAGCAACCGGAACCGAGGGTGCGGGAGGAAAGACGGCGCCGCACTCCCGCGTCGCCGAGGGAAAAATCAAAACACCAGGCCTCTGGTAGCGGCCGCCCCCGGCAACCACCAGGACCCACGGGGCCGACTTTGGAGGAGCTGACGCGCGCAGCAGTCGGCATCGCGGTGGAAACTTCGATGCGGCTGCTGCAGCAGCAGCAGCAGCTCCAACAGCAGCTGAGCACGGCTCCACCTGCTAATAAGTAAGTTCAATTGAATTCATATTTTGATTGAATTTACGACAACGCTGCGAGTGAGTTCACTTCAATTGAACTTCACTTGCAGTACCTCTCTCTCTCATTCGCGAAGAAAGTATTAGTCTTTCGAGTCTCGCGTTCCGATGTGCCTACGACAGAGCATTACCGATTCTCCGTTGCACGGACCGTGCAAGGGGGGCGGTATGTTTAAAAAGCGGTTATATAACGGGCATTTGGCTCGTCCGCGAGATTCGTAATTTGTTGGTATACGTGACCCACCGAAGGTGGCCTTCGGTCGGAGCATACGTTGTCCTAGCAGCAAAACACGATCAGCTGTCGTATGACTTGTTTTTGTCGTCAAAATTAAAGTTCAAACAAAGTAAGCGTTGTCGAGCAACGGTTTTGAACTCCAGGCTCGATGTCGAGTGGGGATATCGGAGCCTGAAGGAGAGAGAGAGTACATCGTACTACATTAGCACGAGACAAAAGATAATTTGTGAGCGCCGCGTAGTGATAAAATTTGGCACGTCTTCCGCTTCGCGGAGACACGCGCGGCTCTCGCCCCAGTCGTCTTACGACAATCAAGCTTGACGCAGTCAGTGCGACCGTTCGTCAAGCGCATCTCAGCTCGCCAGTTTCCAGATTTCAAGTAGTTTGGTTACCAGACACTTGAAATCTCACTAGCTCTAAAAAGCTGAACCTCTGTCGCCGACAGACTAGGAAACTCAGCTCGATTCGTACGTATACTACGTACGAAAGAGCACCTGGTTTGTTTTAGGAGACAATTGATCGAGATTTGCACTCTTGGAATCGGGGCCTGCCCTGATTCTCTGAGTCTCGTTTCGTCTCGGAGCAACAAAGGCCGCTGCCTGTTGGATCCCTGAGAGACGGGTTACAACAGAGAGAGATAACGTACGTGCCTATCACCTCTGCGTTACTCGTGCTCTGCCACCCCGTTTAGTAGCAACCCCCGTGTGACGAATAGAAGCACACGGTAAGGTGAACGGAGTCGCCGAGCCTCTGGCCGTCCTCAGCCTCCAGGACCAGCAATTCGCTGGTTATAGCGTGTCCCTCCGCTCACGAATCCCTAAATTACTTGGATTCGTACGGAACGAACCTTTCCAAAAGGTGCAAGGCGAAGAGAAGAGGTCCCTCCTCCTCTCAAGCCACTCGTTCATCGACTTCTTCTTCGCGCCAGAAGACGAGTCGATAATACAGTCCACTGCATTACCTTTGCGTTACAGGCAAGGTTTTGCTATCCCCTCCAAATAGGCTCGCGAGCGCAGCCTGGAGTTGGGAATCTTTGGTATAGCCAGATTTACACTCTTGCTTACCGCCGCGGTTCCGCCGCTATCTCTCTTTTTCAGACGCCAACGTCGCTAAGGGGAGCCGGCGTCACCACCAGCCAAGGCCCTCCGATCCGCCGCCGTCCATTCGAGCCGACGAGGACCGGAGCCAGCGCCCAGCCCCCTACACAAAAGTTAAATAAACGTCGTTTCCAAGCCCTTTTCAGGGCCGACAAAATATAAAACTCGTGTCTTCGTTTTCTTTCGTATCCCCTCAATCTCACCTCATCCGGACCTCCGTTGGATCCCTTATTTTAAGCGATTCCAACACTTCTACTTTCCGGGCAACCTAGGCTTCACCCTAGGGCGTTGCTCCAACAGATTGAATTGTTAGGGCCTTAGAAGTCAACGCCCGATGCATAAAATACAAAATAAATGGAACAGTTTTTCCATCGTGTAAAACGAATAATTGCTACTGGTGTGAAAATTATGGTCATTTCTACGTTCCGGTCAACCTAGGCTTCACCATAGGGCGTTACTCCACCAGATCGAATAGTTAGGGCCTACGAAGTGAACGCCAGAAGCATAAAATACAATATAAATAGAACAGTTTTTCCATTGTATAAAACGAATAATTGCTACCAGTGTAAAAGTTATGGTCATTTCTACGTTCCGGGCAACCTAGGCTTCACCCTAGGGCGTTGTTCCACCAGATCGAAAGTTAGGGTCTAAGAAGTGAACGCCAGAAGCATACAATACAATATAAATACAACAGTTTTTCCATCATATAAAACGAGTAATTGCAACCAGTATGAAAGTTGTGGTCATTTCTACTTTCCGGGCAACCTAGGCTACACGCTAGGGCGTTGCTCCAACAGATTGAATAGTTAGGGCCTTAGAAGTCAACGCCAGAAGCATAACTTACGATACAAAATACAACAGCTTTTCCATCGTATAAAACGAATAATTGGGACCAGTGTGAAAGTTAAAGTCATTTCAACGTTCCGAGCAACCTAGGTTTCACTATAGGGCGTTGCTCCACCAGATCGAATAGCTAGGGACTTGGAATTCAACGCCTGAAGAATAAAACACAATATAAGTACAACCGTTTTTCCATTGTATAAAATGAATAATTGCAAACATTGTGAAATTAATGGTCATTTCTACGTTCCGGGCAACCTAGGCATCACTGTAGGGCGTTGCTCCACCACAGTTAATAGCTACGGCCTTAGAAGTCAACGCCAGAAGCATAAAATACAATATCAATACAACAGCTTTTCCACCGTATAAAATGAATAATTGCAATCAGTGTGAAAGTACTGGTCATTTCTACGTTCCGGGTAACCTAGGCTTCACTCGAGGGCGTTGTTCCACCAGATCGAACAGTTAGGGCCTAAGATGGCAACGCCAGAAGCATAAAATACAATATGAGTATAACAGTTTTTCCATCGTATAAAACGAATAATAGCAACCAGCGTGAAAGTTATGGTCATTTCTACGTTCCGGGCAACGTAGGCTTCACCCCAGGGCGTTGTTCCACCAGATCGAATAGTTAGGGCCTAAGAAGTGAACGCCAGCAGCATAAAATACAATATAAATACAACAGTTCTTCCATCATATAAAACGAATAATTGCAACCAGTTTGAAAGTTATGGTCATTACTACGTTCCGGGCAACCTAGGCTTCACTCTATGGCGTTCTTCCACCACATCGAATAGCTACGGCCTCAGAAGTCAACGCGTGAAGCATAAAATACAACAAAAATACAACAGTCTTTCCACCCTATAACAGGAATAATTGCAACCCGTGTGAAAGTGATGGTCATTTGTACGTTCCAGGCAACCTAGGCTTCACTCTGGGGCGTTGTTCCACCAGATCGAATTATTAGGGCCTAAGAAGTCAACGCCAGAAGCATAAGATACAATATAAATATAACAGATTTTCCATGATATAGCACGAATAATAGCAACCAGTGTGAAAGTTATGGTCATTTCTACGTTCCGGGCAACCTAGGCTTCACTCTAGGGCGTTGCTCCACCAGATCAAACAGTTAGGGCCTTAGAAGTCAACGCCCGAAGCATAAAATACAAAATAAATAGAACAGTTTTTCCATTGTATAAAACGAATAATTGCTACCAGTGTAAAAGTTATGGTCATTTCTACGATCCGGGCAACCTAGGCTTCACTCTAGGGCATTGCTCCACCATATCGAATAGCTAGGGACTTAGAATTAAACGCCAGAAGCATAAAATACAGTAAAAATACAACAGTTTTTCCATTGTATAACAGGAATAATTGCAACCAGTGTGAAAGTAATGGTTATTTCTACGTTCCGGGCAACCTAGGCTTCACCCTAGGGCGTTGTTCCACCAGATCGAATTGTTAGGGCCTAAGAAGTCAACGCCAGAAGCATAAGATGCAATATAAATTTAACAGATTTTCCACGGTATAGAACGAATAACAGCAACCAGTGTGAAAGTTATGGTCATTTCTACGTTCCGGGCAACCTAGGCTTCACTCTAGGGCGTTGCTCCACCAGATCAAGCACTTAGGGCCTTAGAAGTCAACGCCCGAAGCATAAAATACAAAATAAATAGAACAGTTTTTTCATTGTATAAAACGAATAATTGCTACCAGTGTAAAAGTTATGGTCATTTCTACGTTCCGGGCAACCTAGGCTTCACCCTAGGGCGTTGTTCCACCAGATCGAATAGTTGAGGTCTAAGAAGTGAACGCCAGAAGCATAAAATACAATATAAATACAACAGTTCTTCCATCATATATAACGAGTAATTGCAACCAGTATGAAAGTTGTGGTCATTTCTACTTTCCGGGCAACCTAGGCTACACCCTAGGGCGTTGCTCCAAAAGATCGAATAGTTAGGGCCTTAGAAGTCAACGGCCGAAGCATAAAATACAAAATAAATAGAACTGTTTTTCCATCGTAGAAAACGAATAATTGCTACCGGTGTGAAAGTTATTTCCATTTCTACGTTCCGGGCAACCTAGGCTTCACCCTAGGGCGTTGTTCCACCAGATGGAATAGTTATGGCATAAGAGGTCAACGCCAGAAGCATAAAATACAATATAAGTACAACAGTTTTTCCAACGTATAAAATGAATAATTGCAAACATTGCGAAAGTAATGGTCATTTCTACGATCCGGGCAACCTAGGCTTCACTCTAGGGCATTGCTCCACCATATCGAATAGCTAGGGACTTAGAATTAAACGCCAGAAGCATAAAATACAGCAAAAATACAACAGTTTTTCCATTGTATAACAGGAATAATTGCAACCAGTGTGAAAGTAATGGTTATTTCTACGTTCCGGGCAACCTAGGCTTCACCCTAGGGCGTTGCTCCAACAGATTGAATAGTTAGGACCTTGGAAGTCAATGCCCGAAGCATAAAATAGAATTTAAATATAACAGTTTTTCCATCGTATAAAACGAATAATTTCAACCAGTGTGAATGTTATGGTCATTTTTACATTCCGAGCAACCTAGGCTTCACTCTAGGGCGTTGATACACCAGATAGAATAGTTAGGGCCTTAGAAGTCTACGCCAGAAGCATAAAATTCAATAAAGATGCAACAGTTTTTCCATCGTATAAAAGGATTAATTGCAACCAGTTTGAAAGTGATGGTAATTTCTTCGTTCCGGGCAACCTTGGCTTCACCCTAGGGCGTTGTTCCACCAGATGGAATAGTTAGGGCATAAGAAGTCAACGCCAGAAGCATAAAATGCGGTATAAATTCAACAGCATTTCCATCGTATAAAACGAATAATTGCTACCGGTGTGAAAGTTATGGACATTTCTACGTTCCGGGCAACCTAGGCTTTACCATAGGGCGTTGTTCCACCAGATGGAATAGTTAGGGCATAAGAAGTCAACGCCAGAAGCATAAAATACGATATAAATACAACAGTTTTTCAATCGTATAAAACGAGTAATTGCAACCAGTACGAAAGTTAACGTCATTTCTACGTTCCGGACAACCTAGGCTTCATCCTAGGGCGTTGCTCCAACAGATTGAATAGTTAGGGCCTTAGAAGTCAACGCCGGAAGCATAAAATGCAATAAAAATACATCAGTTTTTCCATCGTATAAAAGGATTAATTGCAACCAGTTTGAAAGTGATGGTCACTTCTACGTTCCGGGCAACCTAGGCTTTACTCTAGGGCTTTGCTCCACCAGATCGAATAGTTAGTGCCTTAGAAGTCAACGCCAGAAGCATAAAATACAATATAAACACAACAGTTTTTCCATCGTATAAAACGAATAATTGCTACCGGTGTGAAAGTTATGGACATTTCTACGTTCCGCGCAACCTAGGCTTTACCATAGGGCGTTGTTCCACCAGATGGAATAGTTAGGGCATAAGAAGTCAACGCCAGAAGCATAAAATACAATATAAATACAACAGTTTTTCAATCGTATAAAACGAGTAATTGCAACCAGTACGAAAGTTAACGTCATTTCTACGTTCCGCACAACCTAGGTTTGACTCTAGGGCGTTGCACCACCAGATCGAATAGTTAGTGCCTTAGAAGTCAACGCCAGAAGCATTAAATACAATATAAATACAACAGTTTTTCCAACGTATAAGACGAATAATAGCATCCAGTGTGAAAGTTATGGTCATTTCTACGTTCCGGGCAACCTAGGCTTCACTCTAGGGCGTTGCTCCACCAGATCAAACAGATAGTTCCTTAGAAGTCAACGCCCGAAGCATAAAATACAAAATAAATAGAACAGTTTTTCCATTGTATAAAACGAATAATAGCAACCAGTGTGAAAGTTATGGTCATTTCTACGTTCGGGCAACCTGGGCTTCACTCTAGGGCGTTGCTCCACCAGATCGAATAGTTAGGGCCTTAGAAGTCAACGCCAGAAGCATAAAATACAATAAAGATGCAACAGCTTTTCCATCGTATAGTACGAATAATAGCATCCAGTGTGAAAGTTATGGTCATTTCTACGTTCCGGTCAACCTAGGCTTCACCATAGGGCGTTACTCCACCAGATCGAATAGTTAGGGCCTTAGAAGTCAACGCCAGAAGCATAAAATACAATATAAGTACAACAGTTTTTCCATCGTATAAAATGAATAATTGCAATCATTGCGAAAGTAATGGTCATTCCACGTTCCGGGCAACCTAGGCGTCACTCTAGTGCGTTGCTCCACCACCTCTAATAGCTACGGCCTTAGACGTCAACGACAGAAGCATAAAATACAATAAAGATGCAACAGCTTTTCCATCGTATAAAACGAATAATAGCACCGAGTGTGAAAGTTATTGTCATTTCTACTTTCCGCGCAACCTAGGCTTCACCCTAGGGCGTTGCTCCAACAGATTGAATAGTTAGGACCTTAGAAGTCAATGCCCGAAGCATAAAATGCAATAAAAATACAACAGTTTTTCCATCATATAACAGGAATAATTGCAACCAGTTTGAAAGTGATGGTCATTTCTACGTTCCGGGCAACCTAGGCTTCACTCTAGGGCGGTGCTCCACCAGATCGAATAGTTAGGGCCTTAGAAGTCAATGCCCGAAGCATAAAATGCAATAAAAATACAACAGTGTTTCCATCATATAACAGGAATAATTGCAACCAGTTTGAAAGTGATGTCCAATTCTACGTTCCGCGCAACCTAGGCTTTACTCCAGGGCGTTGCTCCACCAGATCGAAAAGTTACGGCCTAAGAAGTCAACGCCAGAAGCATAAAATACAATATAAATATGACAGTTTTTCCATCGTGAAAAACGAATAATTGCAACCAGTATGAAAGTTATGGTCATTTCTACTTTCCGGGCAACCTAGGCTTCACCCTAGGGCGTTGTTCCAGCAGATTGAATAGTTAGGGCCGTAGAAGTCAACGCCCGAAGCATGAAATACAAAATAAATAGAACAGTTTTTCCTTCGTATAAAACGAATAATTCCTACCAGTGTGAAAGTTATGGTAATTTCTACGTTCCGGGCAACCTAGGTTTCACTCTAGGGCGTTGCTCCACCAGATCGCATAGCTAGGGACTTAGAATTCAACGCCATAAGAATAAAATACAATATAAATACAACAGTTCTTCCATCATATAAAAAGAATAATTGCTACCAGTGTAAAAGTTATGGTCATTTCTACGTTCCGGGCAACCTAGGCTTCACCCTAGGGCGTTGTTCCACCAGATCGAATAGTTGAGGTCTAAGAAGTGAACGCCAGAAGCATAAAATACAATATAAATACAACAGTTCTTCCATCATATAAAACGAGTAATTGCAACCAGTATGAAAGTTGTGGTCATTTCTACTTTCCGGGCAACCTAGGCTACACCCTAGGGCGTTGCTCCAAAAGATCGAATAGTTAGGGCCTTAGAAGTCAACGGCCGAAGCATAAAATACAAAATAAATAGAACTGTTTTTCCATCGTAGAAAACGAATAATTGCTACCGGTGTGAGAGTTATTTCCATTTCTACGTTCCGGGCAACCTAGGCTTCACCCTAGGGCGTTGTTCCACCAGATGGAATAGTTATGGCATAAGAGGTCAACGCCAGAAGCATAAAATACAATATAAGTACAACAGTTTTTCCAACGTATAAAATGAATAATTGCAAACATTGCGAAAGTAATGGTCATTTCTACGATCCGTGCAACCTAGGCTTCACTCTAGGGCATTGCTCCACCATATCGAATAGCTAGGGACTTCGAATTAAACGCCAGAAGCATAAAATACAGCAAAAATACAACAGTTTTTCCATTGTATAACAGGAATAATTGCAACCAGTGTGAAAGTAATGGTTATTTCTACGTTCCGGGCAACCTAGGCTTCACCCTAGGGCGTTGCTCCAACAGATTGAATAGTTAGGACCTTGGAAGTCAATGCCCGAAGCATAAAATAGAATTTAAATATAACAGTTTTTCCATCGTATAAAACGAATAATTTCAACCAGTGTGAATGTTATGGTCATTTTTACATTCCGAGCAACCTAGGCTTCACTCTAGGGCGTTGATACACCAGATAGAATAGTTAGGGCCTTAGAAGTCTACGCCAGAAGCATAAAATTCAATAAAGATGCAACAGTTTTTCCATCGTATAAAACGAATAATTGCTACCGGTGTGAAAGTTATGGACATTTCTACGTTCCGGGCAACCTAGGCTTTACCATAGGGCGTTGTTCCACCAGACGGAATAGTTGGGGCATAAGAAGTCAACGCCAGAAGCATAAAATACGATATAAATACAACAGTTTTTCAATCGTATAAAACGAGTAATTGCAACCAGTACGAAAGTTAACGTCATTTCTACGTTCCGGACAACCTAGGCTTCATCCTAGGGCGTTGCTCCAACAGATTGAATAGTTAGGGCCTTAGAAGTCAACGCCGGAAGCATAAAATGCAATAAAAATACATCAGTTTTTCCATCGTATAAAAGGATTAATTGCAACCAGTTTGAAAGTGATGGTCACTTCTACGTTCCGGGCAACCTAGGCTTTACTCTAGGGCTTTGCTCCACCAGATCGAATAGTTAGTGCCTTAGAAGTCAACGCCAGAAGCATAAAATACAATATAAACACAACAGTTTATCCATCGTATAAAACGAATAATTGCTACCGGTGTGAAAGTTATGGACATTTCTACGTTCCGGGCAACCTAGGCTTTACCATAGGGCGTTGTTCCACCAGATGGAATAGTTAGGGCATAAGAAGTCAACGCCAGAAGCATAAAATACAATATAAATACAACAGTTTTTCAATCGTATCAAACGAGTAATTGCAACCAGTACGAAAGTTAACGTCATTTCTACGTTCCGCACAACCTAGGTTTGACTCTAGGGCGTTGCACCACCAGATCGAATAGTTAGTGCCTTAGAAGTCAACGCCAGAAGCATTAAATACAATATAAATACAACAGTTTTTCCAACGTATAAGACGAATAATTGCAACCAGTATGAAGGTTATGGTCATTTCTACGTTCCGGGCAACCTAGGCTTCACTCTATGGCGTTCTTCCACCACATCGAATAGCTACGGCCTCAGAAGTCAACGCCTGAAGCATAAAATACAATAAAAATACAACAGTCTTTCCACCCTGTAACAGGAATAATTGCAACCCGTGTGAAAGTGATCGTTATTTGTACGTTCCAGGCAACCTAGGCATCACTCTAGGGCGTTGTTCCACCAGATCGAATTGTTAGGGGCGAAGAAGTCAACGCCAGCAGCATAAGATACAATATAAATATAACAGTTTTTCCATCGTATAGTACGAATAATAGCATCCAGTGTGAAAGTTATGGTCATTTCTACGTTCCGGGCAACCTAGGCTTCACTCCATGGCGTTGCTCCACCAGATCAAACAGATAGTTCCTTAGAAGTCAACGCCCGAAGCATAAAATACAAAATAAATAGAACAGTTTATCCATTGTATAAAACGAATAATAGCAACCAGTGTGAAAGTTATGGTCATTTCTACGTTCGGGCAACCTGGGCTTCACTCTAGGGCGTTGCTCCACCAGATCAAACAGCTAGGGCCTTAGAAGTCATCGCCCGAAGCATAAAATACAATATACATATAACAGTTTTTCCATCGTATAGAACGAATAATAGCAACCAGTGTGAAAGTTAACGTCACTTCTACTTTCCGGGCAACCTAGGCTTCACCCTAGGGCGTTGCTCCAACAGATTGAATTGTTAGGGCCTTAGAAGTCAACGCCCGATGCATAAAATACAAAATAAATGGAACGGTTTTTCCATCGTGTAAAACGAATAATTGCTACTGGTGTGAAAATTATGGTCATTTCTACGTTCCGGTCAACCTAGGCTTCACCATAGGGCGTTACTCCACCAGATCGAATAGTTAGGGCCTTAGAAGTCAACGCCAGAAGCACAAAATACAATATAAGTACAACAGTTTTTCCATCGTATAAAATGAATAATTGCAATCATTGCAAAAGTAATGGTCATTCCACGTTCCGGGCAACCTAGGCTTCACTCTAGGGCGTTCTTCCACTACATCGAATAGCAACGGCGTCAGGAGTCAACGCCTGATGCATAAAATACAATAAAAATACAACAGTCTTTCCGTCCTATAACAGGAATAATTGAAACCCGTGTAAAAGTGATGGTCATTTGGACGTACCAGGCAACCTAGGCTTCACTCTAGGGCGTTGTTTCACCAGATCGAATTGTTAGGGCCTATGAAGTCAACGCGAGAAGCATAAGATACAATATAAATATAACAGTTTTTCCATCGTATAGAACGAATAATAGCAACCAGTGTGAAAGTTATGGTCACTTCTACGTCCCGGGCAACCTAGGCTTCACTCTAGGGCGTTGCTCCACCAGATAAAACAGTTAGGGCCTTAGAAGTCAACGCCCGAAGCATAAAATACAAAATAAAAATAACAGCTTTTCCATTGTATAAAACGAATAATAGCAACCAGTGTGAGAGTTATGGTCATTTCTACGTTCCGGGCAACCTAGGCTTCACTCTAGGGCGTTGCTCCACCAGATCGAATAGTGAGGGCCTTAGGAGTCAACGCCGGAAGCATAAAATACAATAAAGATGCAACAGTTTTTCCATCGTATATCAGGAATAATTGCAACCAGTGTGAAAGTAACGGCATATCATTGTTCCGAGCAACCGAGGCTTCACTCTACTGCGTTGCTCCACCAGATCAAACTGTTAGGGCCTTAGAAGTCAACGCCAGAAGCATAAAATACAATATAAATACAACAGTCTTTCCATCGTATAAAACGAGTAATTGCAACCAGTATGAAAGTTAACGTCATTTCTACGTTCCGGGCAACCTAGGCTTCACCCAAGGGCGTTGTTCCACCAGATCGAATAGTTAGGGCCTAAGAAGTGAACGCCAGAAGCATAAAATACTATATAAATACAACAGCTTTTCCATCATATAAAACGAATAATTGCAACCAGTATGAAAGCTATGGTCATTTCTACTTTACGGGCAGCCTAGGCTACACCCTAGGGCGTTGCTACAACAGATTGAATAGTTAGGGCCTTATAAGTCAATGCCCGAAGCATAAAGTGCAATAAAAATACAACAGCTTTTCCATCATATAACAGCAATAATTGCAACCAGTTTGAAAGTGATGGTCATTTCTACGTTCCGGGCAACCTAGGCTTCACTCTAGGGCGTTGTTCCAGCAGACGGAATAGTTACTGCATAAGAAGTCAACGCCAGAAGCATAATATACAATATAAATCCAACAGTTTTTCCATCATATAAAACGAATAATTGCAACCAGTATGAAAGCTATGGTCATTTCTACTTTACGGGCAACCTAGGCTACACCCTAGGGCGTTGCTACAACAGATTGAATAGTTAGGGCCTTATAAGTCAATGCCCGAAGCATAAAATGCAATAAGAATACAACAGCTTTTCCATCATATAACAGCAATAATTGCAACCAGTTTGAAAGTGATGGTCATTTCTACGTTCCGGGCAACCTAGGCTTCACTCTAGGGCGTTGTTCCAGCAAATGGAATAGTTAGGGCCTTAGAAGTCAACGCCCGTAGCATAAAATACAAAATAAATACAACAGTTTTTCCATCGTAGAAAACGAATAATTGCAACCTGTGTGAAGGTTGTGGTCATGTCTGCGTTCCGGGCAACCTAGGCTTCACTGTAGGGTGTTGCTCCACCAGATCGAATAGGTAGGGCAATAGAAGTCTACGCCCGAAGCATAAAATACAATAAATGTAAAAGAGTTTTTCCATCGTATATCAGGAATAATTGCAACCAGTGTGAAAGTGATGGTCATTTCTACGTTCCGGTCAACCTAGGCTTCACTGTACGGCGTTGCTCCACCAGATCGAATAGTGAGGGCCTTAGAAGTCAACGCCAGAAGCATAAAATACAATAAATATGCAACAGTTTTTCCATCGTATATCAGGAATAATTGCAACCAGTGTGAAAGTAATGGCATATCATTGTTCCGGGCAACCTAGGCTTCACTCTACTGCGTTGCTCCACCAGATCAAACTGTTAGGGCCTTAGAAGTCAACGCCAGAAGCATAAAATACAATATAAATACAACAGTCTTTCCATCGTATAAAACGAATAATTGCAACCAGTATGAAAGTAAACGTCATTTCTACGTTCCGGGCAACCTAGGCTTCACTCTAGGGCGTTGTTCCACCAGATCGAGAAGTTAGGGCCTGAGAAGTCAACGCCAGAAGCATAAAATACAATATAAATGTAACAGTTTTTCCATCGTATAAAACGAATAATAGCAGCCAGTGTGAAAGTTCTGGTCATTTCTACGTTCCGGGCAACCTAGGCTTCACTCTAGGGCGTTGCTCCACCAGATCGAATAGTTAGGGCCTTAGAAGTCAACGGCCGATGCATAAAATACAAAATAAATAGAAGTGTTTTTCCATCGTATAAAACGAATAATTGCTACCGGTGTGAAAGTTATTTCCATTTCTACGTTCCGGTCAACCTTGGCTTCACCCTAGGGCGTTGTTCCACCAGATGGAATAGTTATGGCATAAGAGGTCAACGCCAGAAGCATAAAATACAATATAAGTACAACAGTTTTTCCAACGTATAAAATGAATAATTGCAAACATTGCGAAAGTAATGGTCATTTCTACGATCCGGGCACCCTAGGCTTCACTCTAGGGCATTGCTCCACCATATCGAATAGCTAGGGACTTAGAATTAAACGCCAGAAGCATAAAATACAATAAAAATACAACAGTTTTTCCATTGTATAACAGGAATAATTGCAACCAGTGTGAAAGTAATGGTTATTTCTATGTTCCGGGCAACCTAGGCTTCACCCTAGGGCGTTGTTCCAACAGATCGAATAGTTAGGGCCTAAGAAGTGAACGCCAGAAGCATAAAATGAAATATAAATACAACAGTTTTTCCATCGTATAAAACGAATAATTGCAACCAGTATGAAACTTATGGTCATTTCTACGTTCCGGGCAACCTAGGCATCACTCTATGGCGTTCTTCCACCACATCGAATAGCTACAGCCTCAGAAGTCGACGCCTGAATTATAAAATACCATAAAAATACAACAGTCTTTCCATCCTATAACTGGAATAATGGCAACCCGTGTGAAAGTGATGGTCATTTCTACGATCCAGGCTACCTAGGCTCCAATGTAGGGCGTTGTTCCTCCAGATCGAATAGTTAGGGCCTAAGAAGTCAACGCCTGAAGCATAAAATACAATATAAATATAACAGTTTTTCCATCGTATAAAACGAACAATAGCAGCCAGTGTGAAAGTTATGGTCATTTCTACGTTCCGGGCAACCTAGGCTTCACTCTAGGGCGTTGCTCCACCAGATCAAACAGTTAGGGCCTTAGAAGCCAACGCCCGAAGCACTAAATACAAGATAAATAGAACAGTTTTTCCATTGTATAAAACGAATAATTGATACCAGTGTAGAAGTTATGGTCATTTCTACGTTCCGGGCAACCTAGGCTTCACCCTAGGCCGTTGTTCCACCAGTTCGAATAGTTAGGGCCTAGGAAGTGAACGCCAGAAGCATAAAATGAAATATAAATACAACAGTTTTTCCATCGTATAACAGGATTAATTGCAACCAGTGTGAGAGTTCTGGTCATTTCTACGTTCCGGGCAACCTAGGCTTCACGCTAGGGCGTTGCACTACCAGATCGAAAAGTTAGGGCCTTAGAAGTCAACGCCCTAAGCAAAAAATACAAAATAAATAGAACAGTATTTCCATTGTATAAAACGAATAATTGCTACCAGTGTGAAAGTTATGTTCATTTCTACGTTCCTGACAACCTAGGCTTGACTGTAGGGTGCTGCTCCACCAAGTCGAATAGGTAGGGCCATAGAAGTCAACGCCATAAGAATAAAATACAATATAAGTACAACAGTTTTTCCATCGTATAAAATGAATAATTGGAAACATTGTGAAAGTAATGGTCATTTCTACGTTCCAGACAACCTAGGCGTCACTCTAGGGCGTTGCTCCACCACATGGAATAGCTACGGCCATAGAAGTCAACGCCCGAAGCATAAAATACAATAAATATACAAGAGTTTTTCCATCGTATAACAGCAATAATTGCAACCAGTGTGAAAGTGATGGTCATTTCAACGTTCTCGGCAACCTAGGCTTCACTCTAGGGCGTCGTTCCACCAGATGGAATAGCTAGGGCCTAAGAAGTCAACGCCAGAAGCATAAAATACAATAAAGATGCAACAGTTATTCCATTGTATAGCATGGATAGTTGCAACCAGTGTGAAAGTTATTGTCATTTCTACGTTCCGGGCAACCTACGCTTCAATCTAGGGCGTTGTTCCACCAGATAGAAAAGTTAGGGCCTAAGAAGTCAACGCCAGAAACATAAAACACGATATAAATACAACAGCTTTCCATCGTACAAAACGAATTATTGCAACCAGTGTGAAAGTGATGATCATTTCAACGTTCCGGGCAACCTAGGCTTCACTCTAGGGCGTTACTCCACCAGATCGAATAGTTAGGGCCTTAGAAGTCAACACCAGAAGCATAAAATACAATAAAGCTGCAACAGTTTTTCCATCGAATAACAGGAATAACTGCAAACAGCGTGAAACTACTGGTCATTTCTACGTTCCGTGTAACCGAAGTTTCACTCTAGGGCGTAGCTCCACCAGATCTAATAGCTAGGGACTTAGAATTCAACGCCAGAAGCATAAAATACAATAAAAGTACAACAGTTTTTCCATTGTATAACAGGAATAATTGCAACCAGTGTGAAAGTAATGGTTATTTCTACGTTCCGGGCAACCTAGGTTTCACTCTAGGGCGTTGCTCCACCAGCTCGAGTAGCTAGATCCTCAGCAGTCTACGCTTGAAGCATAAAATACGATATAAATACAACAGTTTTTCCATCGTATAACAGGAATAATTGCAACCAGTGTGATGGTAAAGGTATGTCCTACGCTCTGGGCAACCTAGGCTTCACTCCAGGGCGCTGCTCCACCAGATCGTATAGTTAGGGCCTTAGAAGTCAACGCCAGAGGCATAAAATACAATAAATATACAAGAGTTTTTCCATCGTATAACAGGAATAATTGCAACCAGTGTGAATGTGGTGGTCATTTCTACGTTCCGGGCAACCTAGGCTTCACTCTAGGGCGTTGCTCCACCACAACTAATTGCTACGGCCTTATAAGTCAACGACAGAAGCATTAAATACAATATAAATACAACAGCTTTTCCATCGTATAACAGGAATAATTGCAACCAGTGTGAAAGTAAAGGTCATTTCTACGTTCCGGGCAACCCATGCTTCACTCTACGGCGTTGCTCCACCAGATCGAGTAGTTAGGGCCTTAGAAGTCCACGGCCGAAGCATAAAATACAAAATAAATAGAACAGTTTTTCCATTGTATAAAGCGAATAATTGCTGCCAGTGTGAAAGATATGTTTATTTCTACGTTCCGGGCAACCTAGGCTTAACTGTAGGGTGTTGCTCCAACAGATCGAATAGGTAGGTCCATAGAAGTCAACGCCCGGAGCATAAAATACAATAAATATACAAGAGTTTTTCCATCGTATAACAGGAATAATTGCAACCAGTGTGAAAGTGATGATCATTTCTACGTTCCGGGCAACCTAGGCTTCACTCTAGGGCGTTGCTCCACCAGATCGTATAGTTAGGGCCTTAGAAGTCAACGCCAGAAGCATAAAATGCAATAAATATACAAGAGTTTTTCCATCGCATAACAGGAATAATTGCAACCAGTGTGAATGTGGTGGTCATTTCTACGTTCCGGGCAACCTAGGCTTCACTCTAGGGCGTTGTTCCACCAGTTAGAATAATTAGGGCTTAAGAAGTCAACGCCAGTAGCATAAAATACAATATAAGTATAACAGGTTTTCCATCGTATAAAACGAATAATAGCAACCAGTGTGAAAGTTATGGTTATTTCTCCGTTCCAGGCAACCTAGGCTTCACTCTAGTGCGTTGCACCACCAGATCGAATAGTTAGGGGCTTAGAAGTCAACGCCCGAAGCATAAAATACAAAATAAATAGAACAGCTTTTCCATCGTATAAAATGAATAATTGCAAACAGTCTTAAAGTAATGGTCATTGCTACGTTCCGAGCACCCTAGGCGTCACTCTAGGGCGATGCTCCACCACATCTAATAGCTACGGCGTTAGAAGTCAACGCCAGATGGATAAAATACAATATAAGCACAACAGTTTTTCCATCGTATAAAATGAATAATTGCAAACATTGTGAAAGTAATGGTCATTTTTACGTTTCCGGCAACCTAGGCTACACTCTAGGGCGTTGCTCCACCAGATCGAATAGTTAGGTCCTTAGAAGTCAACGCCAGGAGCACAAAATACGATATAAATACAACAGCTTTTCCATCGTATAAAAGGAATAATTGCAAACAGTGTGAAAGTAATGGTCATTTCTACGATCCGGGCAACCTAGGCTTCACTCTACGGCGTTGTTCCACCAGATCGAATAGTTACTGCCTAAGAGGTCAACGCCAGAAGTATAAAATACGATATAAATACAACAGCTTTTCCATCGTATAAAACAAATAATTGCAACCAGTGTGAAAGTAATGTTCATTTCTACGTTCCGATTACCCTAGGCGTCACTCTAGGGCGTTGGTCCACCACATCTAATAGCTACGGCCTTAGAAGTCAACGCCAGAGGCATAAAATACAATATAAATACAACAGTCTTTCCATCCTATAACAGGAATTATTGCAACCCGTGTGAAAGTGATGGTCATTTGTACGTCCCAGGCAACCTAGGCTTCACTCTGGGGCGTTGTTAAACCAGATCGAATTGTTAGGGCCTAAGAAGTCAACGCCAGAAGCATAAGATACAATATAAATATAACAGACTTTTCCATGGTATAGAACGAATAATAGCAGCCTGTGTGAAAGTTATGGTCATTTCTACGTTCCGGGCAACCTAGGCTTCACTCTAGGGCGTTGCTCCACCAGATCGAATAGTTAGGGCCTTAGAAGTCAACGGCCGAAGCATAAAATACAAAATAAATAGAACTGTTTTTCCATCGTATAAAACGAATAATTGCTACCGGTGTGAAAGTTATTTCCATTTCTACGTTCCGGTCAACCTAGGCTTGACCCTAGGGCGTTGTTCCACCAGATGGAACAGTTATGGCATAAGAGGTCAACGCCAGAAGCATAAAATACAATATAAGTACAACAGTTTTTCCAACGTATAAAATGAATAATTGCAAACATTGCGAAAGTAATGGTCATTTCTACGATCCGGGCAACCTAGGCTTCACTCTAGGGCATTGCTCCACCATATCGAATAGCTAGGGACTTAGAATTAAACGCTAGAAGCATAAAATACAGTAAAAATACAACAGTTTTTCCATTGTATAACAGGAATAATTGCAACCAGTGTGAAAGTAATGGTTATTTCTACGTTCCGGGCAACCTAGGCTTCACCCTAGGGCGTTGCTCCAACAGACTGAATAGTTAGGACCTTAGAAGTCAATGCCCGAAGCATAAAATACAATTTAAATATAACAGTTTTTCCATCGTATAAAACGAATAATTTCAACCAGCGTGAATGTTATGGTCATTTTTACATTCCGAGCAACCTAGACTTCACTCTAGGGCGTTGATACACCAGATAGAATAGTTAGGGCCTTAGAAGCCTACGCCTGAAGCACAAAATACAATAAAAATACAACAGTCTTTTCATGGTATAACAGGAATAATTGCAACAAGCGTGAAAGTAAGGATCATTTCGACGTTGCGGGCATCCTAGACTTAACTCTGAGGGATTGCTCCACCAGATCGAATAGTTAGGGCCTTAGAAGTAAACGCCCGAAGCATAACATACGATACAAAATACAACAGCTTTTCCATCGTATAAAACGAATAATTGGGACCAGTGTGAAAGTTAAAGTCATTTCAACGTTCCGAGCAGCCTATGTTTCACTCTAGGGCGTTGCTCCACCAGATCGAATAGCTAGGGTCTTGGAATTCAACGCCAGAAGAATAAAACACAATATAAGTACAACAGTTTTTCCATTGTATAAAATGAATAATTGCAAACATTGTGAAATTAATGGTCATTTCTACGTTCCGGGCAACCTAGGCATCACTGTAGCGGGCTGTTCCACCAGATCGTACAGTTAGGGCCTAAGATCTTAACGCCAGAAGCAAAAAATGCAATATAAATATAACAGTTTTTCCATCGTATAAAACGAATAATAGCAACCAGCGTGAAAGTTATGGTCATTTCTACGTTCCGGGCAACCTAGGCTTCACCCTAGGGCGTTGTTCGACCAGATCGTATAGTTAGGGCCTAAGAAGTGAACGCCAGAAGCATAAAATACAATATAAATACAACAGTTCTTCCATCATATAAAACGAATAATTGCAATCAGTATGAAGGTTATGGTCATTTCAACGTTACGGGTAACCTAGGTTTCACTCTAGGGCGTTCCTCCACGAGATCGAAAAGCTAGGGACTTAGAATTCAACGCCAGAAGAATAAAATACAATATAAGTACAACAGTTTTTTCATCCTATAGAATGAATATTTGCAAACATTGTGAAAGTAATGGTCATTTCTACGTTCCGGGCAACCTATGCGACACTCTAGAGCGTTGCTCGACCACATCTAATAGCTACGGCCTTAAAAGTCAACGCCAGAAGAATAAAATGCAATATAAATACAAGAGCTTTTCCATCGTATAAAATGAATAATTGCAAACAGTGTGAAAGCAATGGTCATTTGTACGTTCCGGGCAACCTAGTCTTCACCCAAGGGCGTTGCTCCAACAGATTGAATAGTTAGGGCCTTAGAAGTCAATGCCCGAAGCATAAAATGCAATAAATATACAACAGTTTTTCCATCGTATAGCAGGAATAATTTGCAACCAGTGTGATAGTAGTGGTCATTTCTACGTTCCGGGCTACCTAGGTTTCTCTCCAGGGCGTTGCTCCACCAGATCGAATAGTTACAGCCTAAGGAGTCAACGCCAGAAGCATAAAATACGATAAAGATGCAACAGTTTTTCCATCGTATAAAACGAATAATTGCAACCAGTGTGAAAGTTATGGTCATTTCTACATTCCGGGCAACCTAGGCTTAACTGTAGGGTGTTGCTCCAACAGATCGAATAGGTAGGGCCATAGAAGTCAACGACCGGAGCATAAAATACAATAAATATACAAGAGTTTTTCCATCGTATAACAGGAATAATTGCAACCAGTGTGAATGTGATGATCATTTCTACGTTCCGGGAAACCTAGGCTTCACTCTATGGCGTTGTTCCACGAGATAGTATAGTTAGGGCTTAAGAAGTCAACGCCAGAAGCTTAAAATACAATATAAATATAACAGGTTTTCCATCGTATAAAACGAATAATAGCAACCAGTGTGAAAGTTATGGTTATTTCTCCGTTCCAGGCAACCCAGGCTTCACGCTAGTGCGTTGCACCACCAGATCGAATAGTTAGGGGCTTAGAAGTCAACGCCCGAATCGTAAAATACAAAATAAATAGAACAGCTTTTCCATCGTATAAAATGAATAATTGCAAACAGTGTGAAAGTAATGGTCATTTCTACGTTCCGAGCACCCTAGGCGTCACTCTAGGGCGATGCTCCACCACATCTAATAGCTACGGCCTTAGAAGTCAACGCCAGATGGATAAAATACAATATAAGTACAACAGTTTTTCCATCGTATAAAATGAATAATTGCAAACATTGTGAAAGCAATGGTCATTTCTACTTTTCCGGCAACCTAGGCTTCACTCTAGGGCGTTGCTCCACCAGATCGAATAGTTAGGTCCTTAGAAGTGAACGCCAGGAGTATAAAATACGATATAAATACAACAGCTTTTCCATCGTATAAAAGGAATAATTGCAAACAGTGTGAAAGTAATGGTCATTTCTACGATCCGGGCAACCTAGGCTTCACTCTACGGCGTTGTCCCACCAGATCGAATAGTTACGGCCTAAGAAGTCAACGCCAGAAGTATAAAATACGATATAAATACAAGAGCTTTTCCATCGTATAAAATGAATAATTGCAAACATTGTGAAATTAATGGTCATTTCTACGTTCCGGGCAACCTAGGCATCACTGTAGCGCGTTGTTCCACCAGATCGAACAGTTAGGGCCTAAGATGGCAACGCCAGAAGCAAAAAATGCAATAAAAATATAACAGTTTTTCCGTCGTATAAAACGAATAATAGCAACCAGCGTGAAAGTTATGGTCATTTCTACGTTCCGGGCAACCTAGGCTTCACCCCAGGGCGTTGTTCCACCAGATCAAATAGTTAGGGCCTAAGAAGTGAACGCCAGCAGCACAAAATACAATATAAATACAACAGTTCTTCCATCATATAAAACGAATAATTGCAACCAGTATGAAAGTTATGGTCATTTCAACGTTCCGGGCAACCTAGGCTTCACCCTAGGCCGTTGTTCCACCAGATCGAATAGTTAGGGCCTAGGAAGTGAACGCCAGAAGAATAAAATGCAATATAAATACAACAGTTTTTCCATTGTATAACAGGATTAATTGCAACCAGTGTGAGAGTTCTGGTCATTTCTACGTTCCGGGCAACCTAGGCTTCACTCTAGGGCGTGGCTCTACCAGATCGAATAGTTAGGGCCTTAGAAGTCAACGCCCGAAGCAAAAAATACAAAATAAATAGAACAGTATTTCCATTGTATAAAACGAATAATTGCTACCAGTGTGAAAGTTATGTTCATTTCTACATTCCTGACAACCTAGGCTTCACTGTAGGGTGTTGCTCCAGCAAATCGAATAGGTAGGGCCATAGAAGTCAACGCCCGAAGCATAAAATACATTAAATATACAAGTGTTTTTCCACCGTATAACAGGAATAATCGCAACCAGTGTGAAAGGTATGGTAATTTCTACGTTCCGGGCAACCTAGGTTTCACTCTTGGGCGTTGCTCCACCAGATCGCATAGCTAGGGACTTAGAGTTCAACGCCATAATTATAAAATACAATATAAGTACAACAGTTTTTCCATCGTATAAAATGAATAATTGGAAACATTGTGAAAGTAATGGTCATTTCTACGTTCCAGGCAACCTAGGCGTCACTCTAGGGCGTTGCTCCACCACATCGAATAGCTACGGCCTTAGAAGTCAACGCCCGAAGCATAAAATACAATAAATATACAAGAGCTTTTCCATCGTATAACTGGAATAATTGCAACCAGTGTGAAAGTGACGGTCATTTCTACGTTCCGGGCAACCTATGCTTCACTCTAGGGCGTTGCTCCACCAGATCGAGTAGTTAGGGCCTTAGAAGTCCAGGTCCGAAGCATAAAATACAAAATAAATAGAACAGTTTTTCCATTGTATAAAGCGAATAATTGCTGCCAGTGTGAAAGTTATGTTTATTTCTACGTTCCGGGCATCCTAGGCTTAACTGTAGGGTGTTGCCCCAACAGATCGAATAGGTAGGGCCATAGAAGTCAACGACCGGAGCATAAAATACAATAAATATACAAGAGTTTTTCCATCGTATAACAGGAATAATTGCAACCAGTGTGAATGTGATGATCATTTCTACGTTCCGGGAAACCTAGGCTTCACTCTATGGCGTTGTTCCACGAGATAGTATAGTTAGGGCTTAAGAAGTCAACGCCAGAAGCTTAAAATACAATATAAATATAACAGGTTTTCCATCGTATAAAACGAATAATAGCAACCAGTGTGAAAGTTATGGTTATTTCTCCGTTCCAGGCAACCCAGGCTTCACGCTAGTGCGTCGCACCACCAGATCGAATAGTTAGGGGCTTAGAAGTCAACGCCCGAATCATAAAATACAAAATAAATAGAACAGCTTTTCCATCGTATAAAATGAATAATTGCAAACAGTGTGAAAGTAATGGTCATTTCTACGATCCGGGCAACCTAGGCTTCACTCTACGGCGTTGTCCCACCAGATCGAATAGTTATGGCCTAAGAAGTCAACGCCAGAAGTATAAAATACGATATAAATACAACAGCTTTTCCATCGTATAAAACAAATAATTGCAACCAGTGTGAAAGTAATGTTCATTTTTACGTTACAGTTACGCTGGGCGTCACTCTAGGGCGTTGCTCCACCACATCTAATAGCTACAGTCTTAGAAGTCAACGCCAGAGGCATAAAATACAATATAAATACAACAGCTCTTCCATCGTATAAAACGAATAATTGCTACCAGTGTAAAAGTTATGGTCATTTCTACGTTCCGGGCAACCTAGGCTTCACCTTAGGGCGTTGTTCCACCAGATCGAAAGTTAAGGCCTAAGAAGTGAACGCCAGAAGCATAAAATGCAATATAAATACAACAGTTTTTCCGTCGTATAAAACGAAAAATTGCAACCAGTATGAAACTTATGGTCATTTCTACGTTCCGGGCAACCTGGGCGTCACTCTACGGCGTTGCTCCACCACATCTAATAGCTACGGCCTTAGAAGTCAACGCCAGAAGCATAAAATACAATAAAGATGCAACAGTTTTTCCATCGAATAACAGGAATAACTGCAAACAGTGTGAAAGTACTGGTCATTTCTACGTTCCGGGTAACCTAGGTTTCATTCTAGGGCGTAGCTCCACCAGATCGAATAGTTAGGGACATAGAATTCAACGCCAGAAGAATAAAATACAATATAAGTACAACAGTTTTTCCATCGTATAAAATGAATAATTGCAAACATTGTGAAAGTAATGGTCATTTCTAAGTTCCGGCAACCTAGGCGTCACTCTAGGGCGTTGCTCCACCACAACTAATTGCTACGGCCTTAGAAGTCAACGACAGAAGCATAAAATACAATGTAAATACAACAGCTTTTCCATCGCATAACAGGAATTGTTGCAACCAGTGTGAAAGTAAAGGACATTTCTATGTTCCGGGCAACCTATGCTTCACTCTGGGGCGTTGCTCCACCACATCGAGTAGTTAGGGCCTTAGAAGTCCACGGCCGAAGCATAAAATACAAAATAAATAGAACAGTTTTTCCATTGCATAAAGCGAATAATTGCTGCCAGTGTGAAAGTTATGTTTATTTCTACGTTCCGGGCAACCTAGGCTTAACTGTAGGGTGTTGCTCCAACAGATCGAATAGGTAGGGCCATAGAAGTCAACGCCCGGAGCATAAAGTACAATAAATATACAAGAGTTTTTCCATCTTATAACAGGAACAATTGCAACCAGTGTGAAAGTGATGATCATTTCTACGTTCCGGGCAACCTAGGCTCCACTCTAGGGCGTTGCTCCACCAGATCGTATAGTTAGGGCCTTAGAACTCAACGCCAGAAGCATAAAATGCAATAAATATACAAGAGTTTTTCCATCGTATAACAGGAATAATTGCAACCAGTGTGAATGTGGTGGTCATTTCTACGTTCCGAGCAACCCAGGCTTCACTCTAGGGCGTTGTTCCACCAGATAGAATAGTTAGGGCTTAAGAAGTCAACGCCAGAAGCTTAAAATACAATATAAATGTAACAGGTTTTCCATCGTATAAAACGAATAATAGCAACCAGTGTGAAAGTTATGGTTATTTCTCCGTTCCAGGCAACCTAGGCTTCACTCTAGTGCGTTGCACCACCAGATCGAATAGTTAGGGGCTTGGAAGTCAACGCCCGAAGCATAAAATACAAAATAAATAGAACAACTTTTCCATCGTATAAAATGAAAAATTGCAAACAGTGTGAAAGTAATGGTCATTTCTACGTTCCGGGCAACCTAGGCTCCACTCTAGGGCGTTGCTCCACCAGATCAAACAGTTAGGGCCTTAGAAGCCAACGCCCGAAGCACTAAATACAAGATGAATAGAACAGTTTTTCCATTGTATAAAACGAATAATTGCTACCAGTGTAAAAGTTATGGTCATTTCTACGTTCCGGGCAACCTAGGCTTCACCCTAGGCCGTTGTTCCACCAGATCGAATAGTTAGGGCCTAGGAAGTGAACGCCAGAAGAATAAAATGCAATATAAATACAACAGTTTTTCCATCGTATAACAGGATTAATTGCAACCAGTGTGAGAGTTCTGGTCATTTCTACGTTCCGGGCAACCTAGGCTTCACTCTAGGGCGTGGCTCTACCAGATCGAATAGTTAGGGCCTTAGAAGTCAACGCCCGAAGCAAAAAATACAAAATAAATAGAACAGTATTTCCATTGTATAAAACGATTAATTGCTACCAGTGTGAAAGTTATGTTCATTTCTACATTCCTGACAACCTAGGCTTCACTGTAGGGTGTTGCTCCAGCAAATCGAATAGGTAGGGCCATCGAAGTCAACGCCCGAAGCATAAAATACGATATAAATACAACAGCTTTTCCATCATATTAAATGCATAATTGCAAACAGTGTGAAAGAAGTGGTCATTTCTACGTTCCGAGCTACCTAGGCTTCACTCTAGGGCGGTGCTCCACCATATCGAATAGCTACGGCCTTAGAAGCCTACGCCTGGAGCACAAATTACAATAAAAATAAAACAGTCTTTTCATGGTATAACAGGAATAATTGCAACAAGCGTGAAAGTAATGATCATTTCGTGGTTTCGGGCATCCTAGACTTAACTCTGAGGCATTGCTCCACCAGATCGAATAGTTAGGGCCTAAGAAGTCAACGCCAGAAGCATAAAATACAATATAAATATAACAGTTTTTCCATCGTATAAAACGAATAATAGCAACCAGTGTAAAAGTTATGGTCATTTCTACGTTCCGGGCAACCTAGGCTTCACCTTAGGGCGTTGTTCCACCAGATCGAAAGTTAGGGCCTAAGAAGTGAACGCCAGAAGCATAAAATGCAATATAAATACAACAGTTTTTCCGTCGTATAAAACGAAAAATTGCAACCAGTATGAAACTTATGGTCATTTCTACGTTCCGGGCTACCTAGGCTTCACTCTATGGCGTTCTTCCACCACATCGAATAGCTACAGCCTCAGAAGACGACGCCTGAAGTATAAAATACCATAAAAATACAACAGTCTTTCCATCCTATAACAGGAATAATGGCAACCCGTGTAAAAGTGATGGTCATTTCTACGTTCCAGGCTACCTAGGCTTCACTCTAGGGCGTTGTTCCACCAGATCGAATAGTTAGGGCCTAAGAAGTCAACGCCAGAAGCATAAAATACAATATAAATATAACAGTTTTTCCATCGTATAAAACGAACAATGGCAGCCAGTGTGAAAGTTATGGTCATTTCTACGTTCCGGGCAACCTAGGCTTCACTCTAGGGCGTTGTTCCACCAGATAGAATAGTTAGGGCTTAAGAAGTCAACGCCAGAAGCTTAAAATACAATATAAATATAACAGGTTTTCCATCGTATAAAACGAATAATAGCAACCAGTGTGAAAGTTATGGTTATTTCTCCGTTCCAGGCAACCTAGGCTTCACTCTAGTGCGTTGCACCACCAGATCGAATAGTTAGGGGCTTGGAAGTCAACGCCCGAAGCATAAAATACAAAATAAATAGAACAACCTTTCCATCGTATAAAATGAATAATTGCAAACAGTGTGAAAGTAATGGTCATTTCTACGTTCCGGGCAACCTAGGCTTCACTCTAGGGCGTTGCTCTACCAGATCGAATAGTTAGGGCCTTAGAAGTCAACGCCCGAAGCAAAAAATACAAAATAAATAGAACAGTATTTCCACAGTATAAAACGAGTAATTGCTACCAGTGTGAAAGTCATGTTCATTTCTACGTTCCTGACAACCTAGGCTTCACTGTAGGGTGTTGCTCCACCAAATCGAATAGGTAGGGCCATAGAAGTCAACGCCCGAAGCATAAAATACAATTAATATACAAGTGTTTTTCCACCGTATAACAGGAATAATTGCAACCAGTGTGAAAGGTATGGTAATTTCTACGTTCCGGGCAACATAGGTTTCACTCTAGGGCGTTAGTCCACCAGATCGCATAGCTAGGGACTTAGAATTCAACGCCATAAGAATAAAATACAATATAAGTACAACAGTTTCTGCATCGTATAAAATGAAAAATTGCAAACAGTGTGAAAGTTATGTTCATTTCTACGTTCCGGTAAACCTAGGCTTCACTGTAGGGTCTTGCTCCACCAGATCGAATAGGTAGGGCCATAGAAGTCAACGCCCGAAGCATAAAATACAATAAATATTCAACAGCTTTTCCATCGTATAACAGGAATAATTGCAACCAGTGTGAAAGTAATGGTCATTCCTACGTTCCGGGCATCCTAGGCTTCACTCTAGGGCGTTGCTCCACCAGATGGAATAGTTAGGGCCTAAGAAGTCAACGCCCGAAGCATAAAATACGATATAAATACAACAGCTTTTCCATCATATTAAATGCATAATTGCAAACAGTGTGAAAGAAGTGGTCATTTCTACGTTCCGAGCAACCTAGGCTTCACTCTAGGGCGGTGCTCCACCATATCGAATAGCTACGGACTTAGAAGCCTACGCCTGGAGCACAAAATACAATAAAAATAAAACAGTCTTTTCATGGTATAACAGGAATAATTGCAACAAGCGTGAAAGTAATGATCATTTCGCGGTTTCGGGCTTCCTAGACTTAACTCTGAGGCATTGCTCCACCAGATCGAATAGTTAGGGCCTAAGAAGTCAACGCCAGAAGCATAAAATACAATATAAATATAACAGTTTTTCCATCGTATAAAACGAATAATAGCAACCAGTGTGAAAGTTATGGTCATTTCTACATTCCGGGCAACCTAGGCTTCACTCTAGGGCGTCGCTCCACCAGATCAAACAGTTAGGGCCTTAGATGTCAACGCCAGAAGCATAAAATACAATAAAGGTGCAACAGTTTTTCCATCGTATAACAGGTATAACTGCAACCAGTGTGAAAGTAATGGTCATTTGTACGTTCCGGGCAACCTAGGCTTCACTCTAGGGCGTTACTCCACCAGATCGAATAGCTCAGGGCCTTAGAAGTCAACGCCAGAAGCATAAAATACGATATAAATACAACAGCTTTTCCATCGCATATAATGTATATTTGCAAACAGTGTGAAAGTAATGGTCATTTCTACGTACCGGGCAACCTAGGCTCCACTCTAGGGCGTTGCTCCACCAAATGGAATAGTTAGGGCCTTAGAAGTCAATGCCAGAAGCAAAAAATACAAAATAAATAGAACAGTATTTCCATAGTATAAAACGAGTAATTGCTACCAGTGTGAAAGTTATGTTCATTTCTACATTCCGAGCAACCTAGGCGTCACTCTAGGGCGTTGCTACAGCAGATCGAATAGTTAGGTCCTTAGAAGTCAAGCCAGAAGCATAAAATACGATATAAATACAACAGCTTTTCCATAGTATAAAAGGAATAATTGCAAACAGTGTGAAAGTAATGGTCATTTCTACGTTCCGGGCAACCTAGATTCCACTCTAGGGCGTTGCTGCACCAGATCGAATAATTAGGTAGGGCCTTAGGAATCAACGCCGGAAGCATAAAATACAATAAAGATGCAACAGTTTTTCCATCGTAAAACAGGAATAATTGCAACCAGTGTGAAGGTAACGGTCTTTTCTACGTTCCGGGCAACCTAGGTTTCACTCCAGGGCGTTGCTCCACCTCATCGAATAGTTACGGCCTAAGAAGTCAACGCCAGAAGCATAAAATACAATATAAATACAACAGATTTTCCATCGTATAAAACGAATAATTGCAACCAGTATGAAACTTATGGTCATTTCTACTATCCGAGCAACCTAGGCTTCACCCTAGGGCGTTGCTCCAAAAGGTTGAATAGTCAGGGCCTTAGAAGTCAACGCCCGAACCATCAAATGCAAAAAAAATACAACAGTGTTTCCATCATATAACAGGAATAATTGCAACCAGTTTGAAAGTGATGGCCAATTCTACGTTCCGGGCAACCTACGTTTCACTCCAGGGCGTTGCTCCACCAGACCGAATAGTTACGGCCTAAGGAGTCAACGCCAGAAGCATAAAATACGATATAAATACAACAGCATTTCCATCGTATAAAACAAGTAATTGCAACCAGTGTGAAAGTAATGGTCATTTCTACGTTCCAGGCAACCTAGGCTTCACCCTAGGGCGTTGTTCCACCAGATGGAATAGTTATGGACTAAGAAGTCAACGCCAGAAGCATAAAACACTATATAAATACAACAGTTTTTCCATCATATAAAACGAATAATTGCAACCAGGATGAAAGTTATGGTCATTTCTACTTTCCGGGCAACCTAGGCTGCACTCTAGGGCGTTGCTCCACCAGATCGAACAGTTAGGGCCTTAGAAGTCAACGCCAGAAGCATAAAATACAAAATAAATAAAACAGTTTTTCCATCGTATAAAACGAATAATTGCTACCAGTGTGAAAGTTGTGGTCATTTCTACGTTCCGCGCAACCTAGGTTTCACCCTAGGGCGTTGTTCCACCAGATGGAATAGTTAGGGCCTAAGAAGTCAACCCCAGAATCATAAAATACGATATAAATACAACAGCTTTTCCATCGTATAAAACGAATAATTGCAACCAGCGTGGAGGTATTGGTCACTTCTACGTTCCGGGCAACCTAGGCTTCACTCTAGGGCGCTGCTCGACCAGATGGAATAGTTAGGGCCTAAGAAGTCAACGCCAGAAGCATAAAATACGATATAAATACAACAGATTTTCCATCGTATAAGACGAATAATTGCAACCAGTGTGAATGTAATGGTCATTTCTACGTTCCGGGCAACCTAGGCTTCACTCTAAGGCGTTGCTCCACCAGATCGAATAATTAGGGCCTTAGAAATCAACGCCAGGAGCATAAAATACAATAAAGATGCAACAGTTTTTCCATCGTAAAACAGGAATAATTGCAACCAATGTGAAGGTAACGGTCTTTTCTACGTTCCGGGCAACCTAGGCTTCACGCTAGTTCGGTGCACCACCAGATCAAATAGTTAGGGCCTAAGAAGTCAACGGCAGAAGCATAAAATACAACATAAATACAACAGATTTTCCATCGTATATAATCTATATTTGTGAACAGTGTGAAAGTAATGGTCATTTCTACGTACCGGACAACCTAGGCTCCACTCTCTGGCGTTGCTCCACCAAATCGAATAGCTAGGGCCTTAGAAGTCAACGCCAGAAGCATAAAATACAATAAAGATGCAAAAGTTTTTCCATCGTATAACAGGAATAACTGCAAACAGTGTGAAAGTAATGGTCATTTCCATATTCCGGTCCTCCTAGTCTTCACTCTGGGGCGTTGTTCCACCAGATCGAATAGTTAGGGACCAAGAAGTCAACGCCAGAAGAATAAAATACAATATAAGTACAAAAGTTTTTCCATCGTATAAAACGAATAATTGCAAACAGTGTGAAAGATATGGACATTTCTCCTTTCTGGGCAACCTAGGCTTCACTCTATGGCGTTCTTCCACCACATCGAATAGCAACGGCCTCAAAAGTCAACGCCAGAAGCATAAAATACAATATAAATATAACAGTTTTTCCATCGTATAAAACGAATAATTGCAACCAGTATGAAACTGATGGTCATTTCTACTTTCCGAGCAACCTAGGCTTCACCCTAGGGCGTTGCTCCAACAGATTGAATAGTTAGGGCCTTAGAAGTCAACGCCCGAAGCATAAAATGCAAAAAAAATACAACAGTGTTTCCATCATATAACAGGAATAATTGCAACCAGTTTGAAAGTGATGGCCAATTCTACGTTCCGGGCAACCTAGGTTTCACTCAAGGGCGTTGCTCCACCAGACCGAATAGTTACGGCCTAAGAAGTCAACGCCAGAAGCATAAAATACGATATAAATACAACAGCATTTCCATCGTATAAAACGAGTAATTGCAACCAGTGTGAAAGTAATGGTCATTTCTACGTTCCGAGCACCCTAGGCGTCACTCTAGGGCGTTGCTCCACCACATCTAATAGCTACGGCCTTAGAAGTCAACGCCAGAGGCATAAAATACAATATAAATACAACAGCGTTTCCGTCGTATAAAACGAATAATTGCAACCAGTATGAAACTGATGGTCATTTCTACTTTCCGGCCAACATTGGCTTCTCTCTAGGGCGTTGCTCCACCAGATCGAATAGATAGTGCCTTAGAAGTCAACGCCAGAAGCATAAAATACAATATAAATACAACAGTTTTTCCGTCGTATAAAACGAATAATTGCAACCAGTATGAAACTTATGGTCATTTCTACTTTCCGAGCAACCTAGGCTTCACCCTAAGGCGTTTGTCCAACAGATTGAATAGTTAGGACCTTAGAAGTCAACGACCGAACCATAAAATGCAAAAAAAATACAACAGTGTTATCCACATATAACAGGAATAATTGCAACCAGTTTGAAAGTGATGGCCAATTCTACGTTACGGGCAACCTAGGCTTCTCTCTAGGGCGTTGCTCCACCGGATCGAATAGTTAGTACCTTAGAAGTCAACGCCAGAAGCATAAAATACAATATAAATACAACAGCTTTTCCATCGTATATAATGTATATTTGCAAACAGTATGAAAGTAATGGTCATTTCCATGTTCCGGGCAACCTAGGCTTCACACTAGGGCGTTGTTCCACCAGATCGAATAGTTAGGGCCTAAGAAGTCAACGCCAGAAGCATACAATACGATATAAATGCAAAAGCTTTTCCATCGTATAAAACGAATAATTGCAACCAGTGTGAATGTAATGGTCGTTTCCACGTTCCGGGCAAACTAGGCTTCACTCTAGGGCGTTGCTCCATCAGACCGAATAGTTAGGGCCTTAGAAATCAACGCCAGAAGCATAAAATACAATAAAGATGCAACAGTTTTTCCATCGTAAAACAGGAATAATTGCTACCATGGTGAAGGTAATGGTCATTTCTACGTTCCGGGCAACGTAGGTTTCACTCTAAGGCGTTGCTCCACCTGATCGAATAGTTAGGGCCTAAGAAGTCAACGCCAGAAGCATAAAATACAATATAAATGTACCAGTTTTTCAATCGTATAAAACGAATAATAGCAACCAGTGTGAAAGTTATGGTCATTTCTACGTTCCAGGTAACCTAGGTTTCACTCTAGGGCGTTGCTCTACCAGATCGAATAGCTAGGGACTTAGAATTCAACGCCAGAAGGATAAAATACAATATAAGTACAACAGTTATTCCATCGTATAAAATGAGTAGTTGCAAACATTGTGAAAGTAATGGTCATTTCTACGTTCCGGGCAACCTAGGCGTCACTCTAGGGCGTTGCTCCACCACATCTAATAGCTACGGCCTTAGAAGTCAACGCCAGATGCATACAATACAATATAAATACAACAGCTTTTCCATCGTACAAAATGAATAATAGCAATCAGTGTGAAAGTAATGGTCATTTCTACGTTCCGGTCAACCTAGGCTTCACTCTAGGTCGTTGCTCCACCAGATCAAATAGCTAGCGACTTAGAATTAAACGCCAGAAGCATATAATACAATAAAAATACAACAGTTTTTCCATCGTATAACAGGAATAATTGCAACCAGTGTGAATGGAATTGTCATTTCTACGTTTCGGGCAACCTAGGCTTCACTCTAGGTAGGTGCTCCACCAGATCAAATAGTTAGGGCCTAAGAAGTCAACGCCAGAAGCATAAAATACAACATAAATACAACAGATTTTCCATCGTATATAATGTATATTTGCAAACAGTGTGAAAGTAATGTTCATTTCTATGTACCGGGCAACCTAGGCCCCACTCTCGGGCGTTGCTCCACCAAATCAAATAGCTAGGGCCTTAGAGGTCAACGCCAGAAGCATAAAATACAATAAAGATGCAAAAGTTTTTCCATCGTATAACAGGAATAACTGCAAACAGTGCGAAAGTAATGGTCATTTCCATGTTCCGGGCAACCTAGTCTTCACTCTAGGGCGTTGTTCCACCAGATCGAATAATTAGGGTCTAAGAAGTCATCACCAGAAGAATAAAATACAATATAAGTACAAAAGCTTTTCCATCGTATAAAATGAGAAATTGCAAACATTGTGAAAGTAATGGTCATTTCTACGTTCCGGGCAACCTAGGCTTCACTCTAGGGCGTTGCTCCACCACATCTAATAGCTGCGGCCTTAGAAGCCAACCCCAGATGAATAAAATACAATAAAGATGCCACAGCTTTTCCATCGTATAAAACGAATAATTGCAACCAGTGTGAAAGTTATGGTCATTTCTACGTTCCGGGCTACCTAGGCTTCACTCTAGGGCGTTGCGCCACCAGATCGAATAGTTAGGGCCTAAGAAGTCAACGCCCGAAGCATGAAATACAAAATAAATAAAACAGTTTTTCCATCGTATAAAACGAATAATTGCAACCACTATGAAACTTATGGTCACTTCTACTTTCCGTGCAACATAGGCTTCACCCTAGGGCGTTGCTCCAACAGATTGAATAGTTAGGGCCTTAGAAGTCAACGCCCGAAGCATAAAATGCAATAAAAATACAACAGTGTTTCCATAATATAACAGGAATAATTGCATCCAGTTTGAAAGTGGTGGGCAATTATACGTCCCGGGCAACCTAGGCTTCACTCTAGGGCGTTGCTCCACCAGATCGAATAGTTAGTGCCTCAGAAGTCAACGCCAGAAGCATAAAATACAATATAAATACAACAGCTTTTCATCGTATAAAACGAATAATTGCAACCAGTATGAAACTTATGGTCATTTCTACTTTCCCAGCAACCTAGGCTTCACCCTAGGACGCTGCTCCAACAGATTGAATAGCTAGGGCCTTAGAAGTCAACGCCCAGAGCATAAAATGCAATAAAAATACAACAGTGTTTCCATCATATAAAACGAATAATTGAAACCAGTATGACACTTATGGTCATTTCTACTTTCCGAGCAAGCTAGGCATCACCCTAGTGCGTTGCTCCAGCAGATTCAATAGTTAGGACCTTAGAAGTGAACGCCCGAACCATAAAACGCAAAAAAAATACAACAGTGTTTCCATCATATAACAGGGATAAGTGCAACCAGTTTGAAAGTGATGGCCAATTCTACGTTCCGGGCAACCTAGGCTTCTCTCTAGGGCGTTGCTCCACCAGATCGAATAGATAGTGCCTTAGAAGTCAACGCCAGAAGCATAAAATACAATATAAATACAACAGTTTTTCCATCGTATAAGACGAATAATTGCAACCAGTATGAAACTTATGGTCATTTCTACCTTCCGAGCAACCTAGGCTTCACCCTAAGGCGTTTGTCCAACAGATTGAATAGTTAGGGCCTTAGAAGTCAACGCCCGAACCATAAAATGCAAAAAAAATACAACAGTGTTACCCACATATAACAGGAATAATTGCAACCAGTTTGAAAGTGATGGCCAATTCTACGTTCCGGGCAACCTAGGCTTCCTCTAGGGTGTTGCTCCACCAGATCGAATAGTTAGTGCCTTAGAAGTCAACGCCGGAAGCATAAAACACAATATAAATACAACAGTTTTTCCATCGTATGAAACAAATAATTGCGTCCTGTATGAAACTTACGGTCATTTCTACTTTCCGAGCAACCTAGGCTTCACCCTAGGGCGTTGCTCCAACGGATTGAATAGTTAGGGCCTTAGAAGTCAACGCCCGAACCATAAAATGCAAAAAAAATACAACAGTGTTTCCATCATATAACAGGAATAATTGCAACCAGTTTGAAAGTGATGGTCATTTCTCCTTTCCGGGCAACCTAGGCTTCACTCTAGGGCGTTGCTCCACCAGATCGAATAGCTAGGGCCTTAGAAGTCAACGCCAGAAGCATAAAACACAATATAAATACAACAGTTTTTCCATCGTATAAAACGAATAATTGCAACCAGTATGAAACTGGTGGTCATTTCTACTTTCCGAGCAACCTAGGCTTCACCCTAGGGCGTTGCTCCAACAGATGGAATAGTTAGGGCCTTAGAAGTCAACGCCCGATGCATAAAATGCAATAAAAATACAACAGTGTTTCCATCATATAAAACGAATAATTGCAACCAGTATGAAACCTATGGTTATTTCTACTTTCCGAGCAAGCTAGGCTTCACCCTAGGGCGTTGCTCCAACAGATTCAATAGTTAGGACCTTAGAAGTGAACGCCCGAACCATAAAATGCAAAAAAAATACAACAGTGTTTCCATCATATAACAGAAATAATTGCAACCAGTTTGAAAGTGATGGCCAGTTCTACGTTCCGGGCAACCTAGGCTTCTCTCTAGGGCGTTGCTCCACCAGATCGAATAGATAGTGCCTTAGAAGTCAACGCCAGAAGCATAAAATACAATATAAATACAACAGTTTTTCCATCGTATAAAACGAATAATTGCAACCAGTATGAAACTTATGGTCATTTCTACTTTCCGAGCAACCTAGGCTTCACCCTAAGGCGTTTGTCCAACAGATTGAATAGTTAGGGCCTTAGAAGTCAACGCCCGAACCATAAAATGCAAAAAAAATACAACAGAGTTTCCCACATATAACAGGAATAATTGCAACCAGTTTGAAAGTGATGGCCAATTCTACGTTCCGGGCAACCTAGGCTTCTCTCTAGGGCGTTGCTCCACCAGATCGAATAGATAGTGCCTTAGAAGTCAACGCTAGAAGCATAAAATACAATATAAATCAACAGTTTTTGCATCGTATAAAACGAATAATTGCAACCAGTATGAAACTTATAGTCATTTCTACTTTCCGAGCAACCTAGGCTTCACCCTAGGGCCTTGCTCCAACAGATTGAATAGTTAGGGCCTAAGAAGTCAACGCCAGAAGCATAAAATACGATATAAATACAACAGCTTTTCCATCGTATAAAACAAACAATTGCTACCAGTGTGAAAGTTATGGTCATTTCTACATTCCGGGCAACCTAGGTTTCACTCCAGGGCGTTGCTCCACCAGACCGAATAGTTACGGCCTAAGAAGTCAACGCCAGAAGCATAAAATACGATATAAATACAACAGCTTTTCCATCGTATAAAAGGATTAATTGCAACCAGTTTGAACGTGATGGCCATTTCTCCTTTCCGGGCAACCTAGGCTTCACTCTAGGGCGTTGCTCCACTAGATCGAACAGCTAGGGCCTTAGAAGTCAACGTCAGAAGCATAAAACACAATATAAATACAACAGCTTTTCCATCGTATAAAACGAATAATTGCAACCACTATGAAACTTATGGTCACTTCTACTTTCCGTGCAACATAGGCTTCACCCTAGGGCGTTGCTCCAACAGATTGAATAGTTAGGGCCTTAGAAGTCAACGCCCGAAGCATAAAATGCAATAAAAATACAACAGTGTTTCCATAATATAACAGGAATAATTGCATCCAGATTGAAAGTGGTGGCCAATTATACGTCCCGGGCAACCTAGGCTTCACTCTAGGGCGTTGCTCCACCAGATCGAATAGTTAGTGCCTCAGAAGTCAACGCCAGAAGCATAAAATACAATATAAATACAACAGCTTTTCATCGTAAAAAACGAATAATTGCAACCAGTATGAAACTTACGGTCATTTCTACTTTCCGAGCAACCTAGGCTTCACCCTAGGGCGTTGCTCCAACGGATTGAATAGTTAGGGCCTTAGAAGTCAACGCCCGAACCATAAAATGCAAAAAAAATACAACAGTGTTTCCATCATATAACAGGAATAATTGCAACCAGTTTGAAAGTGATGGTCATTTCTCCTTTCCGGGCAACCTAGGCTTCACTCTAGGGCGTTGCTGCACCAGATCGAATAATTAGGTAGGGCCTTAGAAATCAACGCCGGAAGCATAAAATACAATAAAGATGCAACAGTTTTTCCATCGTAAAACAGGAATAATTGCAACCAGTGTGAAGGTAACGGTCTTTTCTACGTTCCGGGCAACCTAGGCTTCACTCTAGGGCGGTGCACCACCAGATCAAATAGTTAGGGCCTAAGAAGTCAACGCCAGAAGCATAAAATACAACATAAATACAACAGATTTTCCATCGTATATAATGTATATTTGCGAACAGTGTGAAAGTAATGGTCATTTCTACGTACCGGACAACCTAGGCTCCACTCTCTGGCGTTGCTACACCAAATCGAATAGCTAGGGCCTTAGAAGTCAACGCCAGAAGCATAAAATACAATAAAGATGCAAAAGTTTTTCCATCGTATAACAGGAATAACTGCAAACAGTGTGGAAGTAATGGTCATTTCCATATTCCGGTCCTCCTAGTCTTCACTCTGGGGCGTTGTTCCACCAGATCGAATAGTTAGGGACCAAGAAGTCAACGCCAGAAGAATAAAATACAATATATGTACAAAAGTTTTTCCATCGTATAAAACGAATAATTGCAAACAGTGTGAAAGATATGGACATTTCTACGTTCCGGGCTACCTAGGCTTCACTCTCTGGCGTTCTTCCACCACATCGAATAGCAACGGCCTCAGAAGTCAACGCCAGAAGCATATACTACAATATAAATATAACAGTTTTTCCATCGTATAAAACGAATAATTGCAACCAGTGTGAATGTAATGGTCATTTCTACGTTCCGGGCAACCTAGGCTTCACTCTAGGGCGTTGCTGCACCAGATCGAATAATTAGGGCCTTAGAAATCAACGCCGGAAGCATAAAATACAATAAAGATGCAACAGTTTTTCCATCGTAAAACAGGAATAATTGCAACCAGTGTGAAGGTAACGGTCTTTTCTACGTTCCGGGCAACCTAGGCTTCACTCTAGGGCGGTGCACCACCAGATCAAATAGTTAGGGCCTAAGAAGTCAACGCCAGAAGCATAAAATACAACATAAATACAACAGATTTTCCATCGTATATAATGCATATTTGCGAACAGTGTGAAAGTAATGGTCATTTCTACGTACCGGACAACCTAGGCTCCACTCTCTGGCGTTGCTACACCAAATCGAATAGCTAGGGCCTTAGAAGTCAACGCCAGAAGCATAAAATACAATAAAGATGCAAAAGTTTTTCCATCGTATAACAGGAATAACTGCAAACAGTGTGGAAGTAATGGTCATTTCCATATTCCGGTCCTCCTAGTCTTCACTCTGGGGCGTTGTTCCACCAGATCGAATAGTTAGGGACCAAGAAGTCAACGCCAGAAGAATAAAATACAATATAAGTACAAAAGTTTTTCCATCGTATAAAACGAATAATTGCAAACAGTGTGAAAGATATGGACATTTCTCCTTTCCGGGCAACCTAGGCTTCACTCTATGGCGTTCTTCCACCACATCGAATAGCAACGGCCTCAGAAGTCAACGCCAGAAGCATAAACTACAATATAAATATAACAGTTTTTCCATCGTATAAAACGAATAATTGCAACCAGTATGAAACTGATGGTCATTTCTACTTTCCGAGCAACCTAGGCTTCACCCTAGGGCGTTGCTCCAACAGATTGAATAGTTAGGGCCTTAGAAGACAACGCCCGAAGCATAAAATGCAAAAAAAATACAACAGTGTTTCCATCATATAACAGGAATAATTGCAACCAGTTTGAAAGTGATGGCCAATTCTACGTTCCGGGCAACCTAGGTTTCACTCAAGGGCGTTGCTCCACCAGACCGAATAGTTACGGCCTAAGAAGTCAACGCCAGAAGCATAAAATACGATATAAATACAACAGCATTTCCATCGTATAAAACGAGTAATTGCAACCAGTGTGAAAGTAATGGTCATTTCTACGTTCCGAGCACCCTAGGCGTCACTCTAGGGCGTTGCTCCACCACATCTAATAGCTACGGCCTTAGAAGTCAACGCCAGAGGCATAAAATACAATATAAATACAACAGCGTTTCCGTCGTATAAAACGAATAATTGCAACCAGTATGAAACTGATGGTCATTTCTACTTTCCGGCCAACATTGGCTTCTCTCTAGGGCGTTGCTCCACCAGATCGAATAGATAGTGCCTTAGAAGTCAACGCCAGAAGCATAAAATACAATATAAATACAACAGTTTTTCCGTCGTATAAAACGAATAATTGCAACCAGTATGAAACTTATGGTCATTTCTACTTTCCGAGCAACCTAGGCTTCACCCTAAGGCGTTTGTCCAACAGATTGAATAGTTAGGACCTTAGAAGTCAACGACCGAACCATAAAATGCAAAAAAAATACAACAGTGTTATCCACATATAACAGGAATAATTGCAACCAGTTTGAAAGTGATGGCCAATTCTACGTTACGGGCAACCTAGGCTTCTCTCTAGGGCGTTGCTCCACCGGATCGAATAGTTAGTACCTTAGAAGTCAACGCCAGAAGCATAAAATACAATATAAATACAACAGCTTTTCCATCGTATATAATGTATATTTGCAAACAGTATGAAAGTAATGGTCATTTCCATGTTCCGGGCAACCTAGGCTTCACACTAGGGCGTTGTTCCACCAGATCGAATAGTTAGGGCCTAAGAAGTCAACGCCAGAAGCATACAATACGATATAAATGCAAAAGCTTTTCCATCGTATAAAACGAATAATTGCAACCAGTGTGAATGTAATGGTCGTTTCCACGTTCCGGGCAAACTAGGCTTCACTCTAGGGCGTTGCTCCATCAGACCGAATAGTTAGGGCCTTAGAAATCAACGCCAGAAGCATAAAATACAATAAAGATGCAACAGTTTTTCCATCGTAAAACAGGAATAATTGCTACCATGGTGAAGGTAATGGTCATTTCTACGTTCCGGGCAACGTAGGTTTCACTCTAAGGCGTTGCTCCACCTGATCGAATAGTTAGGGCCTAAGAAGTCAACGCCAGAAGCATAAAATACAATATAAATGTACCAGTTTTTCAATCGTATAAAACGAATAATAGCAACCAGTGTGAAAGTTATGGTCATTTCTACGTTCCAGGTAACCTAGGTTTCACTCTAGGGCGTTGCTCTACCAGATCGAATAGCTAGGGACTTAGAATTCAACGCCAGAAGGATAAAATACAATATAAGTACAACAGTTATTCCATCGTATAAAATGAGTAGTTGCAAACATTGTGAAAGTAATGGTCATTTCTACGTTCCGGGCAACCTAGGCGTCACTCTAGGGCGTTGCTCCACCACATCTAATAGCTACGGCCTTAGAAGTCAACGCCAGATGCATACAATACAATATAAATACAACAGCTTTTCCATCGTACAAAATGAATAATAGCAATCAGTGTGAAAGTAATGGTCATTTCTACGTTCCGGTCAACCTAGGCTTCACTCTAGGTCGTTGCTCCACCAGATCAAATAGCTAGCGACTTAGAATTAAACGCCAGAAGCATATAATACAATAAAAATACAACAGTTTTTCCATCGTATAACAGGAATAATTGCAACCAGTGTGAATGGAATTGTCATTTCTACGTTTCGGGCAACCTAGGCTTCACTCTAGGTAGGTGCTCCACCAGATCAAATAGTTAGGGCCTAAGAAGTCAACGCCAGAAGCATAAAATACAACATAAATACAACAGATTTTCCATCGTATATAATGTATATTTGCAAACAGTGTGAAAGTAATGTTCATTTCTATGTACCGGGCAACCTAGGCCCCACTCTCGGGCGTTGCTCCACCAAATCAAATAGCTAGGGCCTTAGAGGTCAACGCCAGAAGCATAAAATACAATAAAGATGCAAAAGTTTTTCCATCGTATAACAGGAATAACTGCAAACAGTGCGAAAGTAATGGTCATTTCCATGTTCCGGGCAACCTAGTCTTCACTCTAGGGCGTTGTTCCACCAGATCGAATAATTAGGGTCTAAGAAGTCATCACCAGAAGAATAAAATACAATATAAGTACAAAAGCTTTTCCATCGTATAAAATGAGAAATTGCAAACATTGTGAAAGTAATGGTCATTTCTACGTTCCGGGCAACCTAGGCTTCACTCTAGGGCGTTGCTCCACCACATCTAATAGCTGCGGCCTTAGAAGCCAACCCCAGATGAATAAAATACAATAAAGATGCCACAGCTTTTCCATCGTATAAAACGAATAATTGCAACCAGTGTGAAAGTTATGGTCATTTCTACGTTCCGGGCTACCTAGGCTTCACTCTAGGGCGTTGCGCCACCAGATCGAATAGTTAGGGCCTAAGAAGTCAACGCCCGAAGCATGAAATACAAAATAAATAAAACAGTTTTTCCATCGTATAAAACGAATAATTGCAACCACTATGAAACTTATGGTCACTTCTACTTTCCGTGCAACATAGGCTTCACCCTAGGGCGTTGCTCCAACAGATTGAATAGTTAGGGCCTTAGAAGTCAACGCCCGAAGCATAAAATGCAATAAAAATACAACAGTGTTTCCATAATATAACAGGAATAATTGCATCCAGTTTGAAAGTGGTGGGCAATTATACGTCCCGGGCAACCTAGGCTTCACTCTAGGGCGTTGCTCCACCAGATCGAATAGTTAGTGCCTCAGAAGTCAACGCCAGAAGCATAAAATACAATATAAATACAACAGCTTTTCATCGTATAAAACGAATAATTGCAACCAGTATGAAACTTATGGTCATTTCTACTTTCCCAGCAACCTAGGCTTCACCCTAGGACGCTGCTCCAACAGATTGAATAGCTAGGGCCTTAGAAGTCAACGCCCAGAGCATAAAATGCAATAAAAATACAACAGTGTTTCCATCATATAAAACGAATAATTGAAACCAGTATGACACTTATGGTCATTTCTACTTTCCGAGCAAGCTAGGCATCACCCTAGTGCGTTGCTCCAGCAGATTCAATAGTTAGGACCTTAGAAGTGAACGCCCGAACCATAAAACGCAAAAAAAATACAACAGTGTTTCCATCATATAACAGGGATAAGTGCAACCAGTTTGAAAGTGATGGCCAATTCTACGTTCCGGGCAACCTAGGCTTCTCTCTAGGGCGTTGCTCCACCAGATCGAATAGATAGTGCCTTAGAAGTCAACGCCAGAAGCATAAAATACAATATAAATACAACAGTTTTTCCATCGTATAAGACGAATAATTGCAACCAGTATGAAACTTATGGTCATTTCTACCTTCCGAGCAACCTAGGCTTCACCCTAAGGCGTTTGTCCAACAGATTGAATAGTTAGGGCCTTAGAAGTCAACGCCCGAACCATAAAATGCAAAAAAAATACAACAGTGTTACCCACATATAACAGGAATAATTGCAACCAGTTTGAAAGTGATGGCCAATTCTACGTTCCGGGCAACCTAGGCTTCCTCTAGGGTGTTGCTCCACCAGATCGAATAGTTAGTGCCTTAGAAGTCAACGCCGGAAGCATAAAACACAATATAAATACAACAGTTTTTCCATCGTATGAAACAAATAATTGCGTCCTGTATGAAACTTACGGTCATTTCTACTTTCCGAGCAACCTAGGCTTCACCCTAGGGCGTTGCTCCAACGGATTGAATAGTTAGGGCCTTAGAAGTCAACGCCCGAACCATAAAATGCAAAAAAAATACAACAGTGTTTCCATCATATAACAGGAATAATTGCAACCAGTTTGAAAGTGATGGTCATTTCTCCTTTCCGGGCAACCTAGGCTTCACTCTAGGGCGTTGCTCCACCAGATCGAATAGCTAGGGCCTTAGAAGTCAACGCCAGAAGCATAAAACACAATATAAATACAACAGTTTTTCCATCGTATAAAACGAATAATTGCAACCAGTATGAAACTGGTGGTCATTTCTACTTTCCGAGCAACCTAGGCTTCACCCTAGGGCGTTGCTCCAACAGATGGAATAGTTAGGGCCTTAGAAGTCAACGCCCGATGCATAAAATGCAATAAAAATACAACAGTGTTTCCATCATATAAAACGAATAATTGCAACCAGTATGAAACCTATGGTTATTTCTACTTTCCGAGCAAGCTAGGCTTCACCCTAGGGCGTTGCTCCAACAGATTCAATAGTTAGGACCTTAGAAGTGAACGCCCGAACCATAAAATGCAAAAAAAATACAACAGTGTTTCCATCATATAACAGAAATAATTGCAACCAGTTTGAAAGTGATGGCCAGTTCTACGTTCCGGGCAACCTAGGCTTCTCTCTAGGGCGTTGCTCCACCAGATCGAATAGATAGTGCCTTAGAAGTCAACGCCAGAAGCATAAAATACAATATAAATACAACAGTTTTTCCATCGTATAAAACGAATAATTGCAACCAGTATGAAACTTATGGTCATTTCTACTTTCCGAGCAACCTAGGCTTCACCCTAAGGCGTTTGTCCAACAGATTGAATAGTTAGGGCCTTAGAAGTCAACGCCCGAACCATAAAATGCAAAAAAAATACAACAGAGTTTCCCACATATAACAGGAATAATTGCAACCAGTTTGAAAGTGATGGCCAATTCTACGTTCCGGGCAACCTAGGCTTCTCTCTAGGGCGTTGCTCCACCAGATCGAATAGATAGTGCCTTAGAAGTCAACGCTAGAAGCATAAAATACAATATAAATCAACAGTTTTTGCATCGTATAAAACGAATAATTGCAACCAGTATGAAACTTATAGTCATTTCTACTTTCCGAGCAACCTAGGCTTCACCCTAGGGCCTTGCTCCAACAGATTGAATAGTTAGGGCCTAAGAAGTCAACGCCAGAAGCATAAAATACGATATAAATACAACAGCTTTTCCATCGTATAAAACAAACAATTGCTACCAGTGTGAAAGTTATGGTCATTTCTACATTCCGGGCAACCTAGGTTTCACTCCAGGGCGTTGCTCCACCAGACCGAATAGTTACGGCCTAAGAAGTCAACGCCAGAAGCATAAAATACGATATAAATACAACAGCTTTTCCATCGTATAAAAGGATTAATTGCAACCAGTTTGAACGTGATGGCCATTTCTCCTTTCCGGGCAACCTAGGCTTCACTCTAGGGCGTTGCTCCACTAGATCGAACAGCTAGGGCCTTAGAAGTCAACGTCAGAAGCATAAAACACAATATAAATACAACAGCTTTTCCATCGTATAAAACGAATAATTGCAACCACTATGAAACTTATGGTCACTTCTACTTTCCGTGCAACATAGGCTTCACCCTAGGGCGTTGCTCCAACAGATTGAATAGTTAGGGCCTTAGAAGTCAACGCCCGAAGCATAAAATGCAATAAAAATACAACAGTGTTTCCATAATATAACAGGAATAATTGCATCCAGATTGAAAGTGGTGGCCAATTATACGTCCCGGGCAACCTAGGCTTCACTCTAGGGCGTTGCTCCACCAGATCGAATAGTTAGTGCCTCAGAAGTCAACGCCAGAAGCATAAAATACAATATAAATACAACAGCTTTTCATCGTAAAAAACGAATAATTGCAACCAGTATGAAACTTACGGTCATTTCTACTTTCCGAGCAACCTAGGCTTCACCCTAGGGCGTTGCTCCAACGGATTGAATAGTTAGGGCCTTAGAAGTCAACGCCCGAACCATAAAATGCAAAAAAAATACAACAGTGTTTCCATCATATAACAGGAATAATTGCAACCAGTTTGAAAGTGATGGTCATTTCTCCTTTCCGGGCAACCTAGGCTTCACTCTAGGGCGTTGCTGCACCAGATCGAATAATTAGGTAGGGCCTTAGAAATCAACGCCGGAAGCATAAAATACAATAAAGATGCAACAGTTTTTCCATCGTAAAACAGGAATAATTGCAACCAGTGTGAAGGTAACGGTCTTTTCTACGTTCCGGGCAACCTAGGCTTCACTCTAGGGCGGTGCACCACCAGATCAAATAGTTAGGGCCTAAGAAGTCAACGCCAGAAGCATAAAATACAACATAAATACAACAGATTTTCCATCGTATATAATGTATATTTGCGAACAGTGTGAAAGTAATGGTCATTTCTACGTACCGGACAACCTAGGCTCCACTCTCTGGCGTTGCTACACCAAATCGAATAGCTAGGGCCTTAGAAGTCAACGCCAGAAGCATAAAATACAATAAAGATGCAAAAGTTTTTCCATCGTATAACAGGAATAACTGCAAACAGTGTGGAAGTAATGGTCATTTCCATATTCCGGTCCTCCTAGTCTTCACTCTGGGGCGTTGTTCCACCAGATCGAATAGTTAGGGACCAAGAAGTCAACGCCAGAAGAATAAAATACAATATATGTACAAAAGTTTTTCCATCGTATAAAACGAATAATTGCAAACAGTGTGAAAGATATGGACATTTCTACGTTCCGGGCTACCTAGGCTTCACTCTCTGGCGTTCTTCCACCACATCGAATAGCAACGGCCTCAGAAGTCAACGCCAGAAGCATATACTACAATATAAATATAACAGTTTTTCCATCGTATAAAACGAATAATTGCAACCAGTGTGAATGTAATGGTCATTTCTACGTTCCGGGCAACCTAGGCTTCACTCTAGGGCGTTGCTGCACCAGATCGAATAATTAGGGCCTTAGAAATCAACGCCGGAAGCATAAAATACAATAAAGATGCAACAGTTTTTCCATCGTAAAACAGGAATAATTGCAACCAGTGTGAAGGTAACGGTCTTTTCTACGTTCCGGGCAACCTAGGCTTCACTCTAGGGCGGTGCACCACCAGATCAAATAGTTAGGGCCTAAGAAGTCAACGCCAGAAGCATAAAATACAACATAAATACAACAGATTTTCCATCGTATATAATGCATATTTGCGAACAGTGTGAAAGTAATGGTCATTTCTACGTACCGGACAACCTAGGCTCCACTCTCTGGCGTTGCTACACCAAATCGAATAGCTAGGGCCTTAGAAGTCAACGCCAGAAGCATAAAATACAATAAAGATGCAAAAGTTTTTCCATCGTATAACAGGAATAACTGCAAACAGTGTGGAAGTAATGGTCATTTCCATATTCCGGTCCTCCTAGTCTTCACTCTGGGGCGTTGTTCCACCAGATCGAATAGTTAGGGACCAAGAAGTCAACGCCAGAAGAATAAAATACAATATAAGTACAAAAGTTTTTCCATCGTATAAAACGAATAATTGCAAACAGTGTGAAAGATATGGACATTTCTCCTTTCCGGGCAACCTAGGCTTCACTCTATGGCGTTCTTCCACCACATCGAATAGCAACGGCCTCAGAAGTCAACGCCAGAAGCATAAACTACAATATAAATATAACAGTTTTTCCATCGTATAAAACGAATAATTGCAACCAGTATGAAACTGATGGTCATTTCTACTTTCCGAGCAACCTAGGCTTCACCCTAGGGCGTTGCTCCAACAGATTGAATAGTTAGGGCCTTAGAAGACAACGCCCGAAGCATAAAATGCAAAAAAAATACAACAGTGTTTCCATCATATAACAGGAATAATTGCAACCAGTTTGAAAGTGATGGCCAATTCTACGTTCCGGGCAACCTAGGTTTCACTCAAGGGCGTTGCTCCACCAGACCGAATAGTTACGGCCTAAGAAGTCAACGCCAGAAGCATAAAATACGATATAAATACAACAGCATTTCCATCGTATAAAACGAGTAATTGCAACCAGTGTGAAAGTAATGGTCATTTCTACGTTCCGAGCACCCTAGGCGTCACTCTAGGGCGTTGCTCCACCACATCTAATAGCTACGGCCTTAGAAGTCAACGCCAGAGGCATAAAATACAATATAAATACAACAGCGTTTCCGTCGTATAAAACGAATAATTGCAACCAGTATGAAACTGATGGTCATTTCTACTTTCCGGCCAACATTGGCTTCTCTCTAGGGCGTTGCTCCACCAGATCGAATAGATAGTGCCTTAGAAGTCAACGCCAGAAGCATAAAATACAATATAAATACAACAGTTTTTCCGTCGTATAAAACGAATAATTGCAACCAGTATGAAACTTATGGTCATTTCTACTTTCCGAGCAACCTAGGCTTCACCCTAAGGCGTTTGTCCAACAGATTGAATAGTTAGGGCCTTAGAAGTCAACGACCGAACCATAAAATGCAAAAAAAATACAACAGTGTTTCCCACATATAACAGGAATAATTGCAACCAGTTTGAAAGTGATGGCCAATTCTACGTTCCGGGCAACCTAGGCTTCTCTCTAGGGCGTTGCTCCACCGGATCGAATAGTTAGTACCTTAGAAGTCAACGCCAGAAGCATAAAATACAATATAAATACAACAGCTTTTCCATCGTATATAATGTATATTTGCAAACAGTGTGAAAGTAATGGTCATTTCCATGTTCCGGGCAACCTAGGCTTCACACTAGGGCGTTGTTCCACCAGATCGAATAGTTAGGGCCTAAGAAGTCAACGCCAGAAGCATACAATACCATATAAATGCAAAAGCTTTTCCATCGTATAAAACGAATAATTGCAACCAGTGTGAATGTAATGGTCGTTTCCACGTTCCGGGCAAACTAGGCTTCACTCTAGGGCGTTGCTCCATCAGACCGAATAGTTAGGGCCTTAGAAATCAACGCCAGAAGCATAAAATACAATAAAGATGCAACAGTTTTTCCATCGTAAAACAGGAATAATTGCTACCATGGTGAAGGTAATGGTCATTTCTACGTTACGGGCAACGTAGGTTTCACTCTAAGGCGTTGCTCCACCTGATCGAATAGTTAGGGCCTAAGAAGTCAACGCCAGAAGCATAAAATACAATATAAATGTACCAGTTTTTCCATCGTATAAAACGAATAATAGCAACCAGTGTGAAAGTTATGGTCATTTCTACGTTCCAGGTAACCTAGGTTTCACTCTAGGGCGTTGCTGTACCAGATCGAATAGCTGGGGACTTAGAATTCAACGCCAGAAGGATAAAATACAATATAAGTACGACAGTTATTCCATCGTATAAAATGAGTAGTTGCAAACATTGTGAAAGTAATGGTCATTTCTACGTTCCGGGCAACCTAGGCGTCACTCTAGGGCGTTGCTCCACCACATCTAATAGCTACGGCCTTAGAAGTCAACGCCAGATGCATACAATACAATATAAATACAACAGCTTTTCCATCGTACAAAATGAATAATAGCAATCAGTGTGAAAGTAATGGTCATTTCTACGTTCCGGTCAACCTAGGCTTCACTCTAGGTCGTTGCTCCACCAGATCAAATAGCTAGCGACTTAGAATTAAACGCCAGAAGCATATAATACAATAAAAATACAACAGTTTTTCCATCGTATAACAGGAATAATTGCAACCAGTGTGAATGGAATTGTTATTTCTACGTTTCGGGCAACCAAGGCTTCACTCTAGGTAGGTGCTCCACCAGATCAAATAGTTAGGGCCTAAGAAGTCAACGCCAGAAGCATAAAATACAACATAAATACAACAGATTTTCCATCGTATATAATGTATATTTGCAAACAGTGTGAAAGTAATGTTCATTTCTATGTACCGGGCTACCTAGGCCCCACTCTCGAGCGTTGCTCCACCAAATCAAATAGCTAGGGCCTTAGAGGTCAACGCCAGAAGCATAAAATACAATAAAGATGCAAAAGTTTTTCCATCGTATAACAGGAATAACTGCAAACAGTGCGAAAGTAATGGTCATTTCCATGTTCCGGGCAACCTAGTCTTCACTCTAGGGCGTTGTTCCACCAGATCGAATAATTAGGGTCTAAGAAGTCAACACCAGAAGAATAAAATACAATATAAGTGCAAAAGCTTTTCCATCGTATAAAATGAGAAATTGCAAACATTGTGAAAGTAATGGTCATTTCTACGTTCCGGGCAACCTAGGCTTCACTCTAGGGCGTTGCTCCACCACATCTAATAGCTACGGCCTTAGAAGTCAACCCCAGATGAATAAAATACAATAAAGATGCCACAGCTTTTCCATCGTATAAAACGAATAATTGCAACCAGTGTGAAAGTTATGGTCATTTCTACGTTCCGGGCTACCTAGGCTTCACTCTAGGGCGTTGCGCCACCAGATCGAATAGTTAGGGCCTTAGAAGTCAACGCCCGAAGCATGAAATACAAAATAAATAAAACAGTTTTTCCATCGTATAAAACGAATAATTGCATCCAGTATGAAAGTTAACGTCATTTCTACTTTCCGGGCAACATAGGCTTCACCCTTGGTCGTTGCTCCAACAGATTGAATAGTTAGGGCCTAAGAAGTCAACGCCAGAAGCATAAAATACGATATAAATACAACAGCTTTTCCATCGTATAAAACAAACAATTGCTACCAGTGTGAAAGTTATGGTCATTTCTATGTTCCGGGCAACCTAGGTTTCACTCCAGGGCGTTGCTCCACCAGACCGAATAGTTACGGCCTAAGAAGTCAACGCCAGAAGCATAAAATACGATATAAATACAACAGCTTTTCCATCGTATAAAAGGATTAATTGCAACCAGTTTGAACGTGATGGCCATTTCTCCATTCCGGGCAACCTAGGCTTCACTCTAGGGCGTTGCTCCACTAGATCGAACAGCTAGGGCCTTAGAAGTCAACGTCAGAAGCATAAAACACAATATAAATACAACAGCTTTTCCATCGTATAAAACGAATAATTGCAACCACTATGAAACTTATGGTCACTTCTACTTTCCGTGCAACATAGGCTTCACCCTAGGGCGTTGCTCCAACAGATTGAATAGTTAGGGCCTTAGAAGTCAACGCCCGAAGCATAAAATGCAATAAAAATACAACAGTGTTTCCATAATATAACAGGAATAATTGCATCCAGTTTGAAAGTGGTGGCCAATTATACGTCCCGGGCAACCTAGGCTTCACTCTAGGGCGTTGCTCCACCAGATAGAATAGTTAGTGCCTCAGAAGTCAACGCCAGAAGCATAAAATACAATATAAATACAACAGCTTTTCATCGTATAAAACGAATAATTGCAACCAGTATGAAACTTATGGTCATTTCTACTTTCCCAGCAACCTAGGCTTCACCCTAGGACGCTGCTCCAACAGATTGAATAGCTAGGGCCTTAGAAGTCAACGCCCAGAGCATAAAATGCAATAAAAATACAACAGTGTTTCCATCATATAAAACGAATAATTGAAACCAGTATGACACTTATGGTCATTTCTACTTTCCGAGCAAGCTAGGCATCACCCTAGTGCGTTGCTCCAGCAGATTCAATAGTTAGGACCTTAGAAGTGAACGCCCGAACCATAAAACGCAAAAAAAATACAACAGTGTTTCCATCATATAACAGGGATAAGTGCAACCAGTTTGAAAGTGATGGCCAATTCTACGTTCCGGGCAACCTAGGCTTCTCTCTAGGGCGTTGCTCCACCAGATCGAATAGATAGTGCCTTAGAAGTCAACGCCAGAAGCATAAAATACAATATAAATACAACAGTTTTTCCATCGTATAAGACGAATAATTGCAACCAGTATGAAACTTATGGTCATTTCTACCTTCCGAGCAACCTAGGCTTCACCCTAAGGCGTTTGCCCAACAGATTGAATAGTTAGGGCCTTAGAAGTCAACGCCCGAACCATAAAATGCAAAAAAAATACAACAGTGTTACCCACATATAACAGGAATAATTGCAACCAGTTTGAAAGTGATGGCCAATTCTACGTTCCGGGCAACCTAGGCTTCTCTCTAGGGTGTTGCTCCACCAGATCGAATAGTTAGTGCCTTAGAAGTCAACGCCGGAAGCATAAAACACAATATAAATACAACAGTTTTTCCATCGTATGAAACAAATAATTGCGTCCTGTATGAAACTTACGGTCATTTCTACTTTCCGAGCAACCTAGGCTTCACCCTAGGGCGTTGCTCCAACGGATTGAATAGTTAGGGCCTTAGAAGTCAACGCCCGAACCATAAAATGCAAAAAAAATACAACAGTGTTTCCATCATATAACAGGAATAATTGCAACCATTTTGAAAGTGATCGTCATTTCTCCTTTCCGGGCAACCTAGGCTTCACTCTAGGGCGTTGCTCCACCAGATCGAATAGCTAGGGCCTTAGAAGTCAACGCCAGAAGCATAAAACACAATATAAATACAACAGTTTTTCCATCGTATAAAACGAATAATTGCAACCAGTATGAAACTGGTGGTCATTTCTACTTTCCGAACAACCTAGGCTTCACCCTAGGGCGTTGCTCCAACAGATTGAATAGTTAGGGCCTTAGAAGTCAACGCCCGATGCATAAAATGCAATAAAAATACAACAGTGTTTCCATCATATAAAACGAATAATTGCAACCAGTATGAAACTTATGGTTATTTCTACTTTCCGAGCAAGCTAGGCTTCACCCTAGGGCGTTGCTCCAACAGATTCAATAGTTAGGACCTTAGAAGTGAACGCCCGAACCATAAAATGCAAAAAAAATACAACAGTGTTTCCATCATATAACAGAAATAATTGCAACCAGTTTGAAAGTGATGGCCAGTTCTACGTTCCGGGCAACCTAGGCTTCTCTCTAGGGCGTTGCTCCACCAGATCGAATAGATAGTGCCTTAGAAGTCAACGCCAGAAGCATAAAATACAATATAAATACAACAGTTTTTCCATCGTATAAAACGAATAATTGCAACCACTATGAAACTTATGGTCACTTCTACTTTCCGTGCAACATAGGCTTCACCCTAGGGCGTTGCTCCAACAGATTGAATAGTTAGGGCCTTAGAAGTCAACGCCCGAAGCATAAAATGCAATAAAAATACAACAGTGTTTCCATAATATAACAGGAATAATTGCATCCAGTTTGAAAGTGGTGGCCAATTATACGTCCCGGGCAACCTAGGCTTCACTCTAGGGCGTTGCTCCACCAGATCGAATAGTTAGTGCCTCAGAAGTCAACGCCAGAAGCATAAAATACAGTATAAATACAACAGCTTTTCATCGTATAAAACGAATAATTGCAACCAGTATGAAACTTATGGTCATTTCTACTTTCCCAGCAACCTAGGCTTCACCCTAGGACGCTGCTCCAACAGATTGAATAGCTAGGGCCTTAGAAGTCAACGCCCAGAGCATAAAATGCAATAAAAATACAACAGTGTTTCCATCATATAAAACGAATAATTGAAACCAGTATGACACTTATGGTCATTTCTACTTTCCGAGCAAGCTAGGCATCACCCTAGTGCGTTGCTCCAGCAGATTCAATAGTTAGGACCTTAGAAGTGAACGCCCGAACCATAAAACGCAAAAAAAAATACAACAGTGTTTCCATCATATAACAGGGATAAGTGCAACCAGTTTGAAAGTGATGGCCAATTCTACGTTCCGGGCAACCTAGGCCCCACTCTCGGGCGTTGCTCCACCAAATCAAATAGCTAGGGCCTTAGAGGTCAACGCCAGAAGCATAAAATACAATAAAGATGCAAAAGTTTTTCCATCGTGTAACAGGAATAACTGCAAACAGTGCGAAAGTAATGGTCATTTCCATGTTCCGGGCAACCTAGTCTTGACTCTAGGGCGTTGTTCCACCAGATCGAATAATTAGGGTCTAAGAAGTCAACACCAGAAGAATAAAATACAATATAAGTACAAAAGCTTTTCCATCGTATAAAATGCGTAGTTGCAAACATTGTGAAAGTAATGATCATTTCTACGTTCCGGGCAACCTAGGCGTCACTCTAGGGCGTTGCTCCACCACATCTAATAGCTACGGCCTTAGAAGTCAACCCCAGATGAATAAAATACAATAAAGATGCCACAGCTTTTCCATCGTATAAAACGAATAATTGCAACCAGTGTGAAAGTTATGGTCATTTCTCCTTTCCGGGCAACCTAGGCTTCACTCTAGGGCGTTGCTCCACCAGATCGAATAGTTACGGCCTAAGAAGTCAACGCCAGAAGCATAAAATACGATATAAATACAACAGCTTTTCCATCGTATAAAAGGATTAATTGCAACCAGTTTGAACGTGATGGCCATTTCTACTTTCCGGGCAACGTAGGCTTCACTCTAGGGCGTTGCTCCACCAGATCGAATAGTTAGTGCCTTAGAAGTCAACGCCGGAAGCATAAAACACAATATAAATACAACAGTTTTTCCATCGTATGAAACAAATAATTGCGTCCTGTATGAAACTTACGGTCATTTCTACTTTCCGAGCAACCTAGGCTTCACCCTAGGGCGTTGCTCCAACGGATTGAATAGTTAGGGCCTTAGAAGTCAACGCCCGAACCATAAAATGCAAAAAAAATACAACAGTGTTTCCATCATATAACAGGAATAATTGCAACCAGTTTGAAAGTGATGGTCATTTCTCCCTTCCGGGCAACCTAGGCTTCACTCTAGGGCGTTGCTCCACCAGATCGAATAGCTAGGGCCTTAGAAGTCAACGCCCGAAGCATAAAATGCAATAAAAATACAACAGTGTTTCCATCATATAAAACGAATAATTGAAACCAGTATGACACTTATGGTCATTTCTACTTTCCGAGCAAGCTAGGCATCACCCTAGTGCGTTGCTCCAGCAGATTCAATAGTTAGGACCTTAGAAGTGAACGCCCGAACCATAAAACGCAAAAAAAATACAACAGTGTTTCCATCATATAACAGGGATAAGTGCAACCAGTTTGAAAGTGATGGCCAATTCTACGTTCCGGGCAACCTAGGCTTCTCTCTAGGGCGTTGCTCCACCAGATCGAATAGATAGTGCCTTAGAAGTCAACGCCAGAAGCATAAAATACAATATAAATACAACAGTTTTTCCATCGTATAAGACGAATAATTGCAACCAGTATGAAACTTATGGTCATTTCTACCTTCCGAGCAACCTAGGCTTCACCCTAAGGCGTTTGTCCAACAGATTGAATAGTTAGGGCCTTAGAAGTCAACGCCCGAACCATAAAATGCAAAAAAAATACAACAGTGTTACCCACATATAACAGAAATAATTGCAACCAGTTTGAAAGTGATGGCCAATTCTACGTTCCGGGCAACCTAGGCTTCTCTCTAGGGTGTTGCTCCACCAGATCGAATAGTTAGTGCCTTAGAAGTCAACGCCGGAAGCATAAAACACAATATAAATACAACAGTTTTTCCATCGTATGAAACAAATAATTGCGTCCTGTATGAAACTTACGGTCATTTCTACTTTCCGAGCAACCTAGGCTTCACCCTAGGGCGTTGCTCCAACGGATTGAATAGTTAGGGCCTTAGAAGTCAACGCCCGAACCATAAAAAGCAAAAAAAATACAACAGTGTTTCCATCATATAACAGGAATAATTGCAACCAGTTTGAAAGTGATGGTCATTTCTCCTTTCCGGGCAACCTAGGCTTCACTCTAGGGCGTTGCTGCACCAGATCGAATAATTAGGTAGGGCCTTAGAAATCAACGCCGGAAGCATAAAATACAATAAAGATGCAACAGTTTTTCCATCGTAAAACAGGAATAATTGCAACCAGTGTGAAGGTAACGGTCTTTTCTACGTTCCGGGCAACCTAGGCTTCACTCTAGGGCGGTGCACCACCAGATCAAATAGTTAGGGCCTAAGAAGTCAACGCCAGAAGCATAAAATACAACATAAATACAACAGATTTTCCATCGTATATAATGTATATTTGCGAACAGTGTGAAAGTAATGGTCATTTCTACGTACCGGACAACCTAGGCTCCACTCTCTGGCGTTGCTACACCAAATCGAATAGCTAGGGCCTTAGAAGTCAACGCCAGAAGCATAAAATACAATAAAGATGCAAAAGTTTTTCCATCGTATAACAGGAATAACTGCAAACAGTGTGGAAGTAATGGTCATTTCCATATTCCGGTCCTCCTAGTCTTCACTCTGGGGCGTTGTTCCACCAGATCGAATAGTTAGGGACCAAGAAGTCAACGCCAGAAGAATAAAATACAATATATGTACAAAAGTTTTTCCATCGTATAAAACGAATAATTGCAAACAGTGTGAAAGATATGGACATTTCTACGTTCCGGGCTACCTAGGCTTCACTCTCTGGCGTTCTTCCACCACATCGAATAGCAACGGCCTCAGAAGTCAACGCCAGAAGCATATACTACAATATAAATATAACAGTTTTTCCATCGTATAAAACGAATAATTGCAACCAGTGTGAATGTAATGGTCATTTCTACGTTCCGGGCAACCTAGGCTTCACTCTAGGGCGTTGCTGCACCAGATCGAATAATTAGGGCCTTAGAAATCAACGCCGGAAGCATAAAATACAATAAAGATGCAACAGTTTTTCCATCGTAAAACAGGAATAATTGCAACCAGTGTGAAGGTAACGGTCTTTTCTACGTTCCGGGCAACCTAGGCTTCACTCTAGGGCGGTGCACCACCAGATCAAATAGTTAGGGCCTAAGAAGTCAACGCCAGAAGCATAAAATACAACATAAATACAACAGATTTTCCATCGTATATAATGCATATTTGCGAACAGTGTGAAAGTAATGGTCATTTCTACGTACCGGACAACCTAGGCTCCACTCTCTGGCGTTGCTACACCAAATCGAATAGCTAGGGCCTTAGAAGTCAACGCCAGAAGCATAAAATACAATAAAGATGCAAAAGTTTTTCCATCGTATAACAGGAATAACTGCAAACAGTGTGGAAGTAATGGTCATTTCCATATTCCGGTCCTCCTAGTCTTCACTCTGGGGCGTTGTTCCACCAGATCGAATAGTTAGGGACCAAGAAGTCAACGCCAGAAGAATAAAATACAATATAAGTACAAAAGTTTTTCCATCGTATAAAACGAATAATTGCAAACAGTGTGAAAGATATGGACATTTCTCCTTTCCGGGCAACCTAGGCTTCACTCTATGGCGTTCTTCCACCACATCGAATAGCAACGGCCTCAGAAGTCAACGCCAGAAGCATAAACTACAATATAAATATAACAGTTTTTCCATCGTATAAAACGAATAATTGCAACCAGTATGAAACTGATGGTCATTTCTACTTTCCGAGCAACCTAGGCTTCACCCTAGGGCGTTGCTCCAACAGATTGAATAGTTAGGGCCTTAGAAGACAACGCCCGAAGCATAAAATGCAAAAAAAATACAACAGTGTTTCCATCATATAACAGGAATAATTGCAACCAGTTTGAAAGTGATGGCCAATTCTACGTTCCGGGCAACCTAGGTTTCACTCAAGGGCGTTGCTCCACCAGACCGAATAGTTACGGCCTAAGAAGTCAACGCCAGAAGCATAAAATACGATATAAATACAACAGCATTTCCATCGTATAAAACGAGTAATTGCAACCAGTGTGAAAGTAATGGTCATTTCTACGTTCCGAGCACCCTAGGCGTCACTCTAGGGCGTTGCTCCACCACATCTAATAGCTACGGCCTTAGAAGTCAACGCCAGAGGCATAAAATACAATATAAATACAACAGCGTTTCCGTCGTATAAAACGAATAATTGCAACCAGTATGAAACTGATGGTCATTTCTACTTTCCGGCCAACATTGGCTTCTCTCTAGGGCGTTGCTCCACCAGATCGAATAGATAGTGCCTTAGAAGTCAACGCCAGAAGCATAAAATACAATATAAATACAACAGTTTTTCCGTCGTATAAAACGAATAATTGCAACCAGTATGAAACTTATGGTCATTTCTACTTTCCGAGCAACCTAGGCTTCACCCTAAGGCGTTTGTCCAACAGATTGAATAGTTAGGGCCTTAGAAGTCAACGACCGAACCATAAAATGCAAAAAAAATACAACAGTGTTTCCCACATATAACAGGAATAATTGCAACCAGTTTGAAAGTGATGGCCAATTCTACGTTCCGGGCAACCTAGGCTTCTCTCTAGGGCGTTGCTCCACCGGATCGAATAGTTAGTACCTTAGAAGTCAACGCCAGAAGCATAAAATACAATATAAATACAACAGCTTTTCCATCGTATATAATGTATATTTGCAAACAGTGTGAAAGTAATGGTCATTTCCATGTTCCGGGCAACCTAGGCTTCACACTAGGGCGTTGTTCCACCAGATCGAATAGTTAGGGCCTAAGAAGTCAACGCCAGAAGCATACAATACCATATAAATGCAAAAGCTTTTCCATCGTATAAAACGAATAATTGCAACCAGTGTGAATGTAATGGTCGTTTCCACGTTCCGGGCAAACTAGGCTTCACTCTAGGGCGTTGCTCCATCAGACCGAATAGTTAGGGCCTTAGAAATCAACGCCAGAAGCATAAAATACAATAAAGATGCAACAGTTTTTCCATCGTAAAACAGGAATAATTGCTACCATGGTGAAGGTAATGGTCATTTCTACGTTACGGGCAACGTAGGTTTCACTCTAAGGCGTTGCTCCACCTGATCGAATAGTTAGGGCCTAAGAAGTCAACGCCAGAAGCATAAAATACAATATAAATGTACCAGTTTTTCCATCGTATAAAACGAATAATAGCAACCAGTGTGAAAGTTATGGTCATTTCTACGTTCCAGGTAACCTAGGTTTCACTCTAGGGCGTTGCTGTACCAGATCGAATAGCTGGGGACTTAGAATTCAACGCCAGAAGGATAAAATACAATATAAGTACGACAGTTATTCCATCGTATAAAATGAGTAGTTGCAAACATTGTGAAAGTAATGGTCATTTCTACGTTCCGGGCAACCTAGGCGTCACTCTAGGGCGTTGCTCCACCACATCTAATAGCTACGGCCTTAGAAGTCAACGCCAGATGCATACAATACAATATAAATACAACAGCTTTTCCATCGTACAAAATGAATAATAGCAATCAGTGTGAAAGTAATGGTCATTTCTACGTTCCGGTCAACCTAGGCTTCACTCTAGGTCGTTGCTCCACCAGATCAAATAGCTAGCGACTTAGAATTAAACGCCAGAAGCATATAATACAATAAAAATACAACAGTTTTTCCATCGTATAACAGGAATAATTGCAACCAGTGTGAATGGAATTGTTATTTCTACGTTTCGGGCAACCAAGGCTTCACTCTAGGTAGGTGCTCCACCAGATCAAATAGTTAGGGCCTAAGAAGTCAACGCCAGAAGCATAAAATACAACATAAATACAACAGATTTTCCATCGTATATAATGTATATTTGCAAACAGTGTGAAAGTAATGTTCATTTCTATGTACCGGGCTACCTAGGCCCCACTCTCGAGCGTTGCTCCACCAAATCAAATAGCTAGGGCCTTAGAGGTCAACGCCAGAAGCATAAAATACAATAAAGATGCAAAAGTTTTTCCATCGTATAACAGGAATAACTGCAAACAGTGCGAAAGTAATGGTCATTTCCATGTTCCGGGCAACCTAGTCTTCACTCTAGGGCGTTGTTCCACCAGATCGAATAATTAGGGTCTAAGAAGTCAACACCAGAAGAATAAAATACAATATAAGTGCAAAAGCTTTTCCATCGTATAAAATGAGAAATTGCAAACATTGTGAAAGTAATGGTCATTTCTACGTTCCGGGCAACCTAGGCTTCACTCTAGGGCGTTGCTCCACCACATCTAATAGCTACGGCCTTAGAAGTCAACCCCAGATGAATAAAATACAATAAAGATGCCACAGCTTTTCCATCGTATAAAACGAATAATTGCAACCAGTGTGAAAGTTATGGTCATTTCTACGTTCCGGGCTACCTAGGCTTCACTCTAGGGCGTTGCGCCACCAGATCGAATAGTTAGGGCCTTAGAAGTCAACGCCCGAAGCATGAAATACAAAATAAATAAAACAGTTTTTCCATCGTATAAAACGAATAATTGCATCCAGTATGAAAGTTAACGTCATTTCTACTTTCCGGGCAACATAGGCTTCACCCTTGGTCGTTGCTCCAACAGATTGAATAGTTAGGGCCTAAGAAGTCAACGCCAGAAGCATAAAATACGATATAAATACAACAGCTTTTCCATCGTATAAAACAAACAATTGCTACCAGTGTGAAAGTTATGGTCATTTCTATGTTCCGGGCAACCTAGGTTTCACTCCAGGGCGTTGCTCCACCAGACCGAATAGTTACGGCCTAAGAAGTCAACGCCAGAAGCATAAAATACGATATAAATACAACAGCTTTTCCATCGTATAAAAGGATTAATTGCAACCAGTTTGAACGTGATGGCCATTTCTCCTTTCCGGGCAACCTAGGCTTCACTCTAGGGCGTTGCTCCACTAGATCGAACAGCTAGGGCCTTAGAAGTCAACGTCAGAAGCATAAAACACAATATAAATACAACAGCTTTTCCATCGTATAAAACGAATAATTGCAACCACTATGAAACTTATGGTCACTTCTACTTTCCGTGCAACATAGGCTTCACCCTAGGGCGTTGCTCCAACAGATTGAATAGTTAGGGCCTTAGAAGTCAACGCCCGAAGCATAAAATGCAATAAAAATACAACAGTGTTTCCATAATATAACAGGAATAATTGCATCCAGTTTGAAAGTGGTGGCCAATTATACGTCCCGGGCAACCTAGGCTTCACTCTAGGGCGTTGCTCCACCAGATAGAATAGTTAGTGCCTCAGAAGTCAACGCCAGAAGCATAAAATACAATATAAATACAACAGCTTTTCATCGTATAAAACGAATAATTGCAACCAGTATGAAACTTATGGTCATTTCTACTTTCCCAGCAACCTAGGCTTCACCCTAGGACGCTGCTCCAACAGATTGAATAGCTAGGGCCTTAGAAGTCAACGCCCAGAGCATAAAATGCAATAAAAATACAACAGTGTTTCCATCATATAAAACGAATAATTGAAACCAGTATGACACTTATGGTCATTTCTACTTTCCGAGCAAGCTAGGCATCACCCTAGTGCGTTGCTCCAGCAGATTCAATAGTTAGGACCTTAGAAGTGAACGCCCGAACCATAAAACGCAAAAAAAATACAACAGTGTTTCCATCATATAACAGGGATAAGTGCAACCAGTTTGAAAGTGATGGCCAATTCTACGTTCCGGGCAACCTAGGCTTCTCTCTAGGGCGTTGCTCCACCAGATCGAATAGATAGTGCCTTAGAAGTCAACGCCAGAAGCATAAAATACAATATAAATACAACAGTTTTTCCATCGTATAAGACGAATAATTGCAACCAGTATGAAACTTATGGTCATTTCTACCTTCCGAGCAACCTAGGCTTCACCCTAAGGCGTTTGCCCAACAGATTGAATAGTTAGGGCCTTAGAAGTCAACGCCCGAACCATAAAATGCAAAAAAAATACAACAGTGTTACCCACATATAACAGGAATAATTGCAACCAGTTTGAAAGTGATGGCCAATTCTACGTTCCGGGCAACCTAGGCTTCTCTCTAGGGTGTTGCTCCACCAGATCGAATAGTTAGTGCCTTAGAAGTCAACGCCGGAAGCATAAAACACAATATAAATACAACAGTTTTTCCATCGTATGAAACAAATAATTGCGTCCTGTATGAAACTTACGGTCATTTCTACTTTCCGAGCAACCTAGGCTTCACCCTAGGGCGTTGCTCCAACGGATTGAATAGTTAGGGCCTTAGAAGTCAACGCCCGAACCATAAAATGCAAAAAAAATACAACAGTGTTTCCATCATATAACAGGAATAATTGCAACCATTTTGAAAGTGATCGTCATTTCTCCTTTCCGGGCAACCTAGGCTTCACTCTAGGGCGTTGCTCCACCAGATCGAATAGCTAGGGCCTTAGAAGTCAACGCCAGAAGCATAAAACACAATATAAATACAACAGTTTTTCCATCGTATAAAACGAATAATTGCAACCAGTATGAAACTGGTGGTCATTTCTACTTTCCGAACAACCTAGGCTTCACCCTAGGGCGTTGCTCCAACAGATTGAATAGTTAGGGCCTTAGAAGTCAACGCCCGATGCATAAAATGCAATAAAAATACAACAGTGTTTCCATCATATAAAACGAATAATTGCAACCAGTATGAAACTTATGGTTATTTCTACTTTCCGAGCAAGCTAGGCTTCACCCTAGGGCGTTGCTCCAACAGATTCAATAGTTAGGACCTTAGAAGTGAACGCCCGAACCATAAAATGCAAAAAAAATACAACAGTGTTTCCATCATATAACAGAAATAATTGCAACCAGTTTGAAAGTGATGGCCAGTTCTACGTTCCGGGCAACCTAGGCTTCTCTCTAGGGCGTTGCTCCACCAGATCGAATAGATAGTGCCTTAGAAGTCAACGCCAGAAGCATAAAATACAATATAAATACAACAGTTTTTCCATCGTATAAAACGAATAATTGCAACCACTATGAAACTTATGGTCACTTCTACTTTCCGTGCAACATAGGCTTCACCCTAGGGCGTTGCTCCAACAGATTGAATAGTTAGGGCCTTAGAAGTCAACGCCCGAAGCATAAAATGCAATAAAAATACAACAGTGTTTCCATAATATAACAGGAATAATTGCATCCAGTTTGAAAGTGGTGGCCAATTATACGTCCCGGGCAACCTAGGCTTCACTCTAGGGCGTTGCTCCACCAGATCGAATAGTTAGTGCCTCAGAAGTCAACGCCAGAAGCATAAAATACAGTATAAATACAACAGCTTTTCATCGTATAAAACGAATAATTGCAACCAGTATGAAACTTATGGTCATTTCTACTTTCCCAGCAACCTAGGCTTCACCCTAGGACGCTGCTCCAACAGATTGAATAGCTAGGGCCTTAGAAGTCAACGCCCAGAGCATAAAATGCAATAAAAATACAACAGTGTTTCCATCATATAAAACGAATAATTGAAACCAGTATGACACTTATGGTCATTTCTACTTTCCGAGCAAGCTAGGCATCACCCTAGTGCGTTGCTCCAGCAGATTCAATAGTTAGGACCTTAGAAGTGAACGCCCGAACCATAAAACGCAAAAAAAAATACAACAGTGTTTCCATCATATAACAGGGATAAGTGCAACCAGTTTGAAAGTGATGGCCAATTCTACGTTCCGGGCAACCTAGGCCCCACTCTCGGGCGTTGCTCCACCAAATCAAATAGCTAGGGCCTTAGAGGTCAACGCCAGAAGCATAAAATACAATAAAGATGCAAAAGTTTTTCCATCGTGTAACAGGAATAACTGCAAACAGTGCGAAAGTAATGGTCATTTCCATGTTCCGGGCAACCTAGTCTTGACTCTAGGGCGTTGTTCCACCAGATCGAATAATTAGGGTCTAAGAAGTCAACACCAGAAGAATAAAATACAATATAAGTACAAAAGCTTTTCCATCGTATAAAATGCGTAGTTGCAAACATTGTGAAAGTAATGATCATTTCTACGTTCCGGGCAACCTAGGCGTCACTCTAGGGCGTTGCTCCACCACATCTAATAGCTACGGCCTTAGAAGTCAACCCCAGATGAATAAAATACAATAAAGATGCCACAGCTTTTCCATCGTATAAAACGAATAATTGCAACCAGTGTGAAAGTTATGGTCATTTCTCCTTTCCGGGCAACCTAGGCTTCACTCTAGGGCGTTGCTCCACCAGATCGAATAGTTACGGCCTAAGAAGTCAACGCCAGAAGCATAAAATACGATATAAATACAACAGCTTTTCCATCGTATAAAAGGATTAATTGCAACCAGTTTGAACGTGATGGCCATTTCTACTTTCCGGGCAACGTAGGCTTCACTCTAGGGCGTTGCTCCACCAGATCGAATAGTTAGTGCCTTAGAAGTCAACGCCGGAAGCATAAAACACAATATAAATACAACAGTTTTTCCATCGTATGAAACAAATAATTGCGTCCTGTATGAAACTTACGGTCATTTCTACTTTCCGAGCAACCTAGGCTTCACCCTAGGGCGTTGCTCCAACGGATTGAATAGTTAGGGCCTTAGAAGTCAACGCCCGAACCATAAAATGCAAAAAAAATACAACAGTGTTTCCATCATATAACAGGAATAATTGCAACCAGTTTGAAAGTGATGGTCATTTCTCCCTTCCGGGCAACCTAGGCTTCACTCTAGGGCGTTGCTCCACCAGATCGAATAGCTAGGGCCTTAGAAGTCAACGCCCGAAGCATAAAATGCAATAAAAATACAACAGTGTTTCCATCATATAAAACGAATAATTGAAACCAGTATGACACTTATGGTCATTTCTACTTTCCGAGCAAGCTAGGCATCACCCTAGTGCGTTGCTCCAGCAGATTCAATAGTTAGGACCTTAGAAGTGAACGCCCGAACCATAAAACGCAAAAAAAATACAACAGTGTTTCCATCATATAACAGGGATAAGTGCAACCAGTTTGAAAGTGATGGCCAATTCTACGTTCCGGGCAACCTAGGCTTCTCTCTAGGGCGTTGCTCCACCAGATCGAATAGATAGTGCCTTAGAAGTCAACGCCAGAAGCATAAAATACAATATAAATACAACAGTTTTTCCATCGTATAAGACGAATAATTGCAACCAGTATGAAACTTATGGTCATTTCTACCTTCCGAGCAACCTAGGCTTCACCCTAAGGCGTTTGTCCAACAGATTGAATAGTTAGGGCCTTAGAAGTCAACGCCCGAACCATAAAATGCAAAAAAAATACAACAGTGTTACCCACATATAACAGAAATAATTGCAACCAGTTTGAAAGTGATGGCCAATTCTACGTTCCGGGCAACCTAGGCTTCTCTCTAGGGTGTTGCTCCACCAGATCGAATAGTTAGTGCCTTAGAAGTCAACGCCGGAAGCATAAAACACAATATAAATACAACAGTTTTTCCATCGTATGAAACAAATAATTGCGTCCTGTATGAAACTTACGGTCATTTCTACTTTCCGAGCAACCTAGGCTTCACCCTAGGGCGTTGCTCCAACGGATTGAATAGTTAGGGCCTTAGAAGTCAACGCCCGAACCATAAAAAGCAAAAAAAATACAACAGTGTTTCCATCATATAACAGGAATAATTGCAACCAGTTTGAAAGTGATGGTCATTTCTCCTTTCCGGGCAACCTAGGCTTCACTCTAGGGCGTTGCTCCACCAGATCGAATAGCTAGGGCCTTAGAAGTCAACGCCAGAAGCATAAAACACAATATAAATACAACAGTTTTTCCATCGTATAAAACGAATAATTGCAACCAGTATGAAACTGATGGTCATTTCTACTTTCCGAGCAACCTAGGCTTCACCCTAGGGCGTTGCTCCAACAGATTGAATAGTTAGGGCCTTAGAAGTCAACGCCCGAAGCATAAAATGCAATAAAAATACAACAGTGTTTCCATCATATAAAACGAATAATTGCAACCAGTATGAAACTTATGGTTATTTCTACTTTCCGAGCAAGCTAGGCTTCACCCTAGGGCGTTGCTCCAACAGATTCAATAGTTAGGACTTTAGAAGTGAACGCCCGAACCATAAAATGCAAAAAAAATACAACATTGTTTCCATCATATAACAGAAATAATTGCAACCAGTTTGAAAGTGATGGCCAGTTCTACGTTCCGGGCAACCTAGGCTTCTCTCTAGGGCGTTGCTCCACCAGATCGAATAGATAGTGCCTTAGAAGTCAACGCCAGAAGCATAAAATACAATATAAATACAACAGTTTTTCCATCGTATAAAACGAATAATTGCAACCAGTATGAAACTTATGGTCATTTCTACTTTCCGAGCAACCTAGGCTTCACCCTAAGGCGTTTGTCCAACAGATTGAATAGTTAGGGCCTTAGAAGTCAACGCCCGAACCATAAAATGCAAAAAAAATACAACAGAGTTTCCAACATATAACAGGAATAATTGCAACCAGTTTGAAAGTGATGGCCAATTCTACGTTCCGGGCAACCTAGGCTTCTCTCTAGGGCGTTGCTCCACCAGATCGAATAGATAGTGCCTTAGAAGTCAACGCTAGAAGCATAAAATACAATATAAATCAACAGTTTTTCCATCGTATAAAACGAATAATTGCAACCAGTATGAAACTTATAGTCATTTCTACTTTCCGAGCAACCTAGGCTTCACCCTAGGGCCTTGCTCCAACAGATTGGATAGTTAGTGCCACAGAAGTCAACGCCAGAAGCATAAAATACAATATAAATACAACAGCTTTTCATCGTATAAAACGAATAATTGCAACCAGTATGAAACTTATGGTCATTTCTACTTTCCCAGCAACCTAGGCTTCACCCTAGGACGCTGCTCCAACAGATTGAATAGCTAGGGCCTTAGAAGTCAACGCCCAGAGCATAAAATGCAATAAAAATACAACAGTGTTTCCATCATATAAAACGAATAATTGAAACCCGTATGACACTTATGGTCATTTCTACTTTCCGAGCAAGCTAGGCATCACCCTAGTGCGTTGCTCCAGCAGATTCAATAGTTAGGACCTTAGAAGTGAACGCCCGAACCATAAAACGCAAAAAAAATACAACAGTGTTTCCATCATATAACAGGGATAAGTGCAACCAGTTTGAAAGTGATGGCCAATTCTACGTTCCGGGCAACCTAGGCTTCTCTCTAGGGCGTTGCTCCACCAGATCGAATAGATAGTGCCTTAGAAGTCAACGCCAGAAGCATAAAACACAATATAAATACAACAGTTTTTCCATCGTATAAGACGAATAATTGCAACCAGTATGAAACTTATGGTCATTTCTACCTTCCGAGCAACCTAGGCTTCACCCTAAGGCGTTTGTCCAACAGATTGAATAGTTAGGGCCTTAGAAGTCAACGCCCGAACCATAAAATGCAAAAAAAATACAACAGTGTTACCCACATATAACAGAAATAATTGCAACCAGTTTGAAAGTGATGGCCAATTCTACGTTCCGGGCAACCTAGGCTTCTCTCTAGGGTGTTGCTCCACCAGATCGAATAGTTAGTGCCTTAGAAGTCAACGCCGGAAGCATAAAACACAATATAAATACAACAGTTTTTCCATCGTATGAAACAAATAATTGCGTCCTGTATGAAACTTACGGTCATTTCTACTTTCCGAGCAACCTAGGCTTCACCCTAGGGCGTTGCTCCAACGGATTGAATAGTTAGGGCCTTAGAAGTCAACGCCCGAACCATAAAATGCAAAAAAAATACAACAGTGTTTCCATCATATAACAGGAATAATTGCAACCAGTTTGAAAGTGATGGTCATTTCTCCTTTCCGGGCAACCTAGGCTTCACTCTAGGGCGTTGCTCCACCAGATCGAATAGCTAGGTCCTTAGAAGTCAGCGCCAGAAGCATAAAACACAATATAAATACAACAGTTTTTCCATCGTATAAAACGAATAATTGCAACCAGTATGAAACTGATGGTCATTTCTACTTTCCGAGCAACCTAGGCTTCACCCTAGGGCGTTGCTCCAACAGATTGAATAGTTAGGGCCTTAGAAGTCAACGCCCGAAGCATAAAATGCAATAAAAATACAACAGTGTTTCCATCATATAAAACGAATAATTGCAACCAGTATGAAACTTATGGTTATTTCTACTTTCCGAGCAAGCTAGGCTTCACCCTAGGGCGTTGCTCCAACAGATTCAATAGTTAGGACTTTAGAAGTGAACGCCCGAACCATAAAATGCAAAAAAAATACAACAGTGTTTCCATCATATAACAGAAATAATTGCAACCAGTTTGAAAGTGATGGCCAGTTCTACGTTCCGGGCAACCTAGGCTTCTCTCTAGGGCGTTGCTCCTCCAGATCGAATAGATAGTGCCTTAGAAGTCAACGCCAGAAGCATAAAATACAATATAAATACAACAGTTTTTCCATCGTCTAAAACGAATAATTGCAACCAGTATGAAACTTATGGTCATTTCTACTTTCCGAGCAACCTAGGCTTCACCCTAAGGCGTTTGCCCAACAGATTGAATAGTTAGGGCCTTAGAAGTCAACGCCCGAACCATAAAATGCAAAAAAAATACAACAGAGTTTCCCACATATAACAGGAATAATTGCAACCAGTTTGAAAGTGATGGCCAATTCTACGTTCCGGGCAACCTAGGCTTCTCTCTAGGGCGTTGCTCCACCAGATCGAATAGATAGTGCCTTAGAAGTCAACGCTAGAAGCATAAAATACAATATAAATCAACAGTTTTTCCATCGTATAAAACGAATAATTGCAACCAGTATGAAACTTATAGTCATTTCTACTTTCCGAGCAACCTAGGCTTCACCCTAGGGCCTTGCTCCAACAGATTGAATAGTTAGGGCCTTAGAAGTCAGCGCCCAAACCATAAAATGCAAAAAAAATACAACAGTGTTTCCATCATATATCAGGAATATTTGCAACCAGTTTGAAAGTGATGGCCAAATCTACGTTCCGGGCAACCTAGGTTTCACTCCAGGGCGTTGCTCGACCAGACCGAATAGTTACGGCCTAAGATGTCAACGCCAGAAGCATAAAACTCGATATAAATACAACAGCTCTTCCATCGTATAAAACGAATAATTGCAACCAGTGTGAAAGTTATGGTCATATCTGCTTTCCGAGCAACCTAGATTTCACCCTAGGGCGTTGCTCCAACAGATTGAATAGTTAGGGCCTTAGAAGTCAACGCCCGAAGCATAAAATGCAATAAAAATACAACAGAGTTTCCATGGTATAAAACGAATAATTGCTACCAGTGTGAAAGTTATGGCCATTTCTACGTTCCGGGCAACCGAGGCTTCACCCTAGGGCGTTGCTCCACCGGATCGTATAGTTAGTACCTTAGAAGTCAACGCCAGAAGCATAAAATACAATATAAATACAACAGCTTTTCCATCGTATATAATGTATATTTGCAAACAGTGTGAAAGTAATGGTCATTTCCATGTTCCGGGCAACCTAGGCTTCACACTAGGGCGTTGTTCCACCAGATCGAATAGTTAGGGCCTAAGAAGTCAACGCCAGAAGCATACAATACGATATAAATGCAAAAGCTTTTCCATCGTATAAAACGAATAATTGCAACCAGTGTGAATGTAATGGTCGTTTCTACGTTCCGGGCAAACTAGGCTTCACTCTAGGGCGTTGGTCCATCAGTCCGAATAGTTAGGGCCTTAGAAATCAACGCCAGAAGCATAAAATACAATAAAGATGCAACAGTTTTTCCATCGTAAAGCAGGAATAATTGCAACCATGGTGAAGGTAATGGTCATTTCTACGTTCCGGGCAACGTAGGTTTCACTCTAAGGCGTTGTTCCACCTGATCGAATAGTTAGGGCCTAAGAAGTCAACGCCAGAAGCATAAAATACAATATAAATGTAACAGTTTTTCCATCGTATTAAACGAATAATAGCAACCAGTGTGAAAGTTATGGTCATTTCTACGTTCCAGGCAACCTAGGTTTCACTCTAGGGCGTTGCTCTACCAGATCGAATAGCTAGGGACTTAGAATTCAACGCCAGAAGGATAAAATACAATATAAGTACAACAGTTATTCCATCGTATAAAATGAGTAGTTGCAAACATTGTGAAAGTAATGGTCATTTCTACGTTCCGGGCAACCTAGGCGTCACTCTAGGGCGTTGCTCCACCACATCTAATAGCTACGGCCTTAGAAGTCAACGCCAGATGCATACAATACAATATAAATACAACAGCTTTTCCATCGTACAAAATGAATAATAGCATTGAGTGTGAAAGTAATGGTCATTTCTACGTTCCGGTCAACCTAGGCTTCACTCTAGGTCGTTGCTCCACCAGATCAAATAGCTAGCGACTTAGAATTAAACGCCAGAAGCATATAATACAATAAAAATACAACAGTTTTTCCATCGTATAACGGGAATAATTGCAACCAGTGTGAATGGAATTGTCATTTCTACGTTTCGGGCAACCTAGGCTTCACTCTAGGGCGGTGCTCCACCGGATCAAATAGTTAGGGCCTAAGAAGTCAACGCCAGAAGCATAAAATACAGCATAAACACAACAGATTTTCCATCATATATAATGTATATTTGCAAACAGTGTGAAAGTAATGGTCATTTCTATGTACCGGGCAACCTAGGCCCCACTCTCGGGCGTTGCTCCACCAAATCAAATAGCTAGGGCCTTAGAGGTCAACGCCAGAAACATAAAATACAATAAAGATGCAAAAGTTTTTCCATCGTGTAACAGGAATAACTGCTAACAGTGCGAAAGTAATGGTCATTTCCATGTTCCGGGCAACCTAGTCTTCACTCTAGGGCGTTGTTCCACCAGATCGAATAATTAGGGTCTAAGAAGTCAACACCAGAAGAATAAAATACAATATAAGTACAAAAGCTTTTCCATCGTATAAAATGCGTAGTTGCAAACATTGTGAAAGTAATGGTCATTTCTACGTTCCGGGCAACCTAGGCGTCACTCTAGGGCGTTGCTCCACCACATCTAATAGCTACGGCCTTAGAAGTCAACCCCAGATGAATAAAATACAATAAAGATGCCACAGCTTTTCCATCGTATAAAACGAATAATTGCAACCAGTGTGAAAGTTATGGTCATTTCTACGTTCCGGGCAACCTAGGCTTCACTCTAGGGCGTTGCGCCACCAGATCGAATAGTTAGGGCCTTAGAAGTCAACGCCCGAAGCATGAAATACAAAATAAATAAAACAGTTTTTCCATCGTATAAAACGAATAATTGCAACCAGTATGAAAGTTAACGTCATTTCTACTTTCCGGGCAACATAGGCTTCACCCTTGGTCGTTGCACCAACAGATTGAATAGTTAGGGCCTTAGAAGTCAACGGCCGAAGCATAAAATACAAAATAAATAGAACTGTTTTTCCACCGTATAAAACGAATAATTGCAACCAGTATGAAACTTATGGTCATTTCTACTTTCCGAGCAACCTAGGCTTCACCCTAAGGCGTTTGTCCAACAGATTGAATAGTTAGGGCCTTAGAAGTCAACGACCGAACCATAAAATGCAAAAAAAATACCACAGTGTTTCCCACATATAACAGGAATAATTGCAACCAGTTTGAAAGTGATGGCCAATTCTACGTTCCGGGCAACCTAGGCTTCTCTCTAGGGCGTTGCTCCACCAGATCGAATAGATAGTACCTTAGAAGTCAACGCTAGAAGCATAAAATACAATATAAATACAACAGTTTTTCCATCGTATAAAACGAATAATTGCAACCAGTATGAAACTTATGGTCATTTCTACTTTCCGAGCAACCTAGGCTTCACCCTACGGCCTTGCTCCAACAGATTGAATAGATAGGGCCTTAGAAGTCAACGCCCAAACCATAAAATGCAAAAAAAATACAACTGTGTTTCCATCATATATCAGGAATATTTGCAACCAGTTTGAAAGTGATGGCCAAATCTACGTTCCGGGCAACCTAGGTTTCACTCCAGGGCGTTGCTCGACCAGACCGAATAGTTACGGCCTAAGATGTCAACGCCAGAAGCATAAAACACGATATAAATACAACAGCTCTTCCATCGTATAAAACGAATAATTGCAACCAGTGTGAAAGTTATGGTCATATCTACTTTCCGAGCAACCTAGACTTCACCCTAGGATGTTGCTCCAACAGATTGAATAGTTAGGGCCTTAGAAGTCAACGCCCGAAGCATAAAATGCAATAAAAATACAACAGAGTTTCCATGGTATAAAACGAATAATTGCTACCAGTGTGAAAGTTATGGCCATTTCTACGTTCCGGGCAACCTAGGCTTCACCCTAGGGCGTTGTTCCACCAGATCGAATAGTTAGGGCCTAAGAAGTCAACGCCAGAAGCATAAAATACAATATAAATGTAACAGTTTTTCCATCGTATAAAACGAATAATAGCAACCAGTTTGAAAGTTATGGTCATTTCTACTTTCCGGGCAACCTAGGCTTCTCCCTAGGGCGTTGCTCCAACAGACTGAATAGTGAGGGCCTTAGAAGGTAATGCCCGAAGCATAAAATGCAATAGAAGTACAACAGTTTTTCCGTCATATAACTGGAATAATTGCAACCAGTTTGAAAGTGATGGTCATTTCTACGTTCCGGGCAACCTAGGCTTCACTCTCGGGCGTTGCTCCACCGGATCGAATAGTTAGTACCTTAGAAGTCAACGCCAGAAGCATAAAATACAATATAAATACAACAGCTTTTCCATCGTATATAATGTATATTTGCAAACAGTGTGAAAGTAATGGTCATTTCCATGTTCCGGGCAACCTAGGCTTCACACTAGGGCGTTGTTCCACCAGATCGAATAGTTAGGGCCTAAGAAGTCAACGCCAGAAGCATACAATACGATATAAATGCAAAAGCTTTTCCATCGTATAAAACGAATAATTGCAACCAGTGTGAATGTAATGCTCGTTTCTACGTTCCGGGCAAACTAGGCTTCACTCTACGGCGTTGCTCCATCAGTCCGAATAGTTAGGGCCTTAGAAATCATCGCCAGAAGCATAAAATACAATAAAGATGCAACAGTCTTTCCATCGTAAAACAGGAATAATTGCAACCATGGTGAAGGTAATGGTCATTTCTACGTTCCGGGCAACGTAGGTTTCACTCTAAGGCGTTGTTCCACCTGATCGAATAGTTAGGGCCTAAGAAGTCAACGCCAGAAGCATAAAATACAATATAAATGTAACAGTTTTTCCATCGTATAAAACGAATAATAGCAACCAGTGTGAAAGTTATGGTCATTTCTACGTTCCAGGCAACCTAGGCATCTCTCTAGGGCGTTGCTCCACCAGATCGAATAGATAGTGCCTTAGAAGTCAACGCCAGAAGCATAAAATACAATATAAATACAACAGTTTTTCCATCGTATAAAACGAATAATTGCAACCAGTATGAAACTTATGGTCATTTCTACTTTCCGAGCAACCTAGGCTTCACCCTAAGGCGTTTGTCCAACAGATTGAATAGTTAGGGCCTTAGAAGTCAACGCCCGAACCATAAAATGCAAAAAAAATACAACAGTGTTTCCATCATATAACAGGGATAAGTGCAACCAGTTTGAAAGTGATGGCCAATTCTACGTTCCGGGCAACCTAGGCTTCTCTCTAGGGCGTTGCTCCACCAGATCGAATAGATAGTGCCTTAGAAGTCAACGCCAGAAGCATAAAATACAATATAAATACAACAGTTTTTCCATCGTATAAGACGAATAATTGCAACCAGTATGAAACTTATGGTCATTTCTACCTTCCGAGCAACCTAGGCTTCACCCTAAGGCGTTTGTCCAACAGATTGAATAGTTAGGGCCTTAGAAGTCAACGCCCGAACCATAAAATGCAAAAAAAATACAACAGTGTTACCCACATATAACAGAAATAATTGCAACCAGTTTGAAAGTGATGGCCAATTCTACGTTCCGGGCAACCTAGGCTTCTCTCTAGGGTGTAGCTCCACCAGATCGAATAGTTAGTGCCTTAGAAGTCAACGCCGGAAGCATAAAACACAATATAAATACAACAGTTTTTCCATCGTATGAAACAAATAATTGCGTCCTGTATGAAACTTACGGTCATTTCTACTTTCCGAGCAACCTAGGCTTCACCCTAGGGCGTTGCTCCAACGGATTGAATAGTTAGGGCCTTAGAAGTCAACGCCCGAACCATAAAATGCAAAAAAAATACAACAGTGTTTCCATCATATAACAGGAATAATTGCAACCAGTTTGAAAGTGATGGTCATTTCTCCTTTCCGGGCAACCTAGGCTTCACTCTAGGGCGTTGCTCCACCAGATCGAATAGCTAGGGCCTTAGAAGTCAACGCCAGAAGCATAAAACACAATATAAATACAACAGTTTTTCCATCGTATAAAACGAATAATTGCAACCAGTATGAAACTGATGGTCATTTCTACTTTCCGAGCAACCTAGGCTTCACCCTAGGGCGTTGCTCCAACAGATTGAATAGTTAGGGCCTTAGAAGTCAACGCCCGAAGCATAAAATGCAATAAAAATACAACAGTGTTTCCATCATATAAAACGAATAATTGAAACCAGTATGACACTTATGGTCATTTCTACTTTCCGAGCAAGCTAGGCATCACCCTAGTGCGTTGCTCCAGCAGATTCAATAGTTAGGACCTTAGAAGTGAACGCCCGAACCATAAAACGCAAAAAAAATACAACAGTGTTTCCATCATATAACAGGGATAAGTGCAACCAGTTTGAAAGTGATGGCCAATTCTACGTTCCGGGCAACCTAGGCTTCTCTCTAGGGCGTTGCTCCACCAGATCGAATAGATAGTGCCTTAGAAGTCAACGCCAGAAGCATAAAATACAATATAAATACAACAGTTTTTCCATCGTATAAGACGAATAATTGCAACCAGTATGAAACTTATGGTCATTTCTACCTTCCGAGCAACCTAGGCTTCACCCTAAGGCGTTTGTCCAACAGATTGAATAGTTAGGGCCTTAGAAGTCAACGCCCGAACCATAAAATGCAAAAAAAATACAACAGTGTTACCCACATATAACAGAAATAATTGCAACCAGTTTGAAAGTGATGGCCAATTCTACGTTCCGGGCAACCTAGGCTTCTCTCTAGGGTGTTGCTCCACCAGATCGAATAGTTAGTGCCTTAGAAGTCAACGCCGGAAGCATAAAACACAATATAAATACAACAGTTTTTCCATCGTATGAAACAAATAATTGCGTCCTGTATGAAACTTACGGTGATTTCTACTTTCCGAGCAACCTAGGCTTCACCCTAGGGCGTTGCTCCAACGGATTGAATAGTTAGGGCCTTAGAAGTCAACGCCCGAACCATAAAATGCAAAAAAAATACAACAGTGTTTCCATCATATAACAGGAATAATTGCAACCAGTTTGAAAGTGATGGTCATTTCTCCTTTCCGGGCAACCTAGGCTTCACTCTAGGGCGTTGCTCCACCAGATCGAATAGCTAGGGCCTTAGAAGTCAACGCCAGAAGCATAAAACACAATATAAATACAACAGTTTTTCCATCGTATAAAACGAATAATTGCAACCAGTATGAAACTGATGGTCATTTCTACTTTCCGAGCAACCTAGGCTTCACCCTAGGGCGTTGCTCCAACAGATTGAATAGTTAGGGCCTTAGAAGTCAACGCCCGAAGCATAAAATGCAATAAAAATACAACAGTGTTTCCATCATATAAAACGAATAATTGCAACCAGTATGAAACTTATGGTTATTTCTACTTTCCGAGCAAGCTAGGCTTCACCCTAGGGCGTTGCTCCAACAGATTCAATAGTTAGGACTTTAGAAGTGAACGCCCGAACCATAAAATGCAAAAAAAATACAACAGTGTTTCCATCATATAACAGAAATAATTGCAACCAGTTTGAAAGTGATGGCCAGTTCTACGTTCCGGGCAACCTAGGCTTCTCTCTAGGGCGTTGCTCCACCAGATCGAATAGATAGTGCCTTAGAAGTCAACGCCAGAAGCATAAAATACAATATAAATACAACAGTTTTTCCATCGTATAAAACGAATAATTGCAACCAGTATGAAACTTATGGTCATTTCTACTTTCCGAGCAACCTAGGCTTCACCCTAAGGCGTTTGTCCAACAGATTGAATAGTTAGGGCCTTAGAAGTCAACGCCCGAACCATAAAATGCAAAAAAAATACAACAGAGTTTCCAACATATAACAGGAATAATTGCAACCAGTTTGAAAGTGATGGCCAATTCTACGTTCCGGGCAACCTAGGCTTCTCTCTAGGGCGTTGCTCCACCAGATCGAATAGATAGTGCCTTAGAAGTCAACGCTAGAAGCATAAAATACAATATAAATCAACAGTTTTTCCATCGTATAAAACGAATAATTGCAACCAGTATGAAACTTATAGTCATTTCTACTTTCCGAGCAACCTAGGCTTCACCCTAGGGCCTTGCTCCAACAGATTGGATAGTTAGTGCCACAGAAGTCAACGCCAGAACCATAAAATACAATATAAATACAACAGCTTTTCATCGTATAAAACGAATAATTGCAACCAGTATGAAACTTATGGTCATTTCTACTTTCCCAGCAACCTAGGCTTCACCCTAGGACGCTGCTCCAACAGATTGAATAGCTAGGGCCTTAGAAGTCAACGCCCAGAGCATAAAATGCAATAAAAATACAACAGTGTTTCCATCATATAAAACGAATAATTGAAACCCGTATGACACTTATGGTCATTTCTACTTTCCGAGCAAGCTAGGCATCACCCTAGTGCGTTGCTCCAGCAGATTCAATAGTTAGGACCTTAGAAGTGAACGCCCGAACCATAAAACGCAAAAAAAATACAACAGTGTTTCCATCATATAACAGGGATAAGTGCAACCAGTTTGAAAGTGATGGCCAATTCTACGTTCCGGGCAACCTAGGCTTCTCTCTAGGGCGTTGCTCCACCAGATCGAATAGATAGTGCCTTAGAAGTCAACGCCAGAAGCATAAAATACAATATAAATACAACAGTTTTTCCATCGTATAAGACGAATAATTGCAACCAGTATGAAACTTATGGTCATTTCTACCTTCCGAGCAACCTAGGCTTCACCCTAAGGCGTTTGTCCAACAGATTGAATAGTTAGGGCCTTAGAAGTCAACGCCCGAACCATAAAATGCAAAAAAAATACAACAGTGTTACCCACATATAACAGAAATAATTGCAACCAGTTTGAAAGTGATGGCCAATTCTACGTTCCGGGCAACCTAGGCTTCTCTCTAGGGTGTTGCTCCACCAGATCGAATAGTTAGTGCCTTAGAAGTCAACGCCGGAAGCATAAAACACAATATAAATACAACAGTTTTTCCATCGTATGAAACAAATAATTGCGTCCTGTATGAAACTTACGGTCATTTCTACTTTCCGAGCAACCTAGGCTTCACCCTAGGGCGTTGCTCCAACGGATTGAATAGTTAGGGCCTTAGAAGTCAACGCCCGAACCATAAAATGCAAAAAAAATACAACAGTGTTTCCATCATATAACAGGAATAATTGCAACCAGTTTGAAAGTGATGGTCATTTCTCCTTTCCGGGCAACCTAGGCTTCACTCTAGGGCGTTGCTCCACCAGATCGAATAGCTAGGGCCTTAGAAGTCAACGCCAGAAGCATAAAACACAATATAAATACAACAGTTTTTCCATCGTATAAAACGAATAATTGCAACCAGTATGAAACTGATGGTCATTTCTACTTTCCGAGCAACCTAGGCTTCACCCTAGGGCGTTGCTCCAACAGATTGAATAGTTAGGGCCTTAGAAGTCAACGCCCGAAGCATAAAATGCAATAAAAATACAACAGTGTTTCCATCATATAAAACGAATAATTGCAACCAGTATGAAACTTATGGTTATTTCTACTTTCCGAGCAAGCTAGGCTTCACCCTAGGGCCTTGCTCCAACAGATTGAATAGTTAGGGCCTTAGAAGTCAGCGCCCAAACCATAAAATGCAAAAAAAATACAACAGTGTTTCCATCATGTATCAGGAATATTTGCAACCAGTTTGAAAGTGATGGCCAAATCTACGTTCCGGGCAACCTAGGTTTCACTCCAGGGCGTTGCTCGACCAGACCGAATAGTTACGGCCTAAGATGTCAACGCCAGAAGCATAAAACACGATATAAATACAACAGCTCTTCCATCGTATAAAACGAATAATTGCAACCAGTGTGAAAGTTATGGTCATATCTGCTTTCCGAGCAACCTAGATTTCACCCTAGGGCGTTGCTCCAACAGATTGAATAGTTAGGGCCTTAGAAGTCAACGCCCGAAGCATAAAATGCAATAAAAATACAACAGAGTTTCCATGGTATAAAACGAATAATTGCTACCAGTGTGAAAGTTATGGCCATTTCTACGTTCCGGGCAACCTAGGCTTCACCCTAGGGCGTTGCTCCACCGGATCGTATAGTTAGTACCTTAGAAGTCAACGCCAGAAGCATAAAATACAATATAAATACAACAGCTTTTCCATCGTATATAATGTATATTTGCAAACAGTGTGAAAGTAATGGTCATTTCCATGTTCCGGGCAACCTAGGCTTCACACTAGGGCGTTGTTCCACCAGATCGAATAGTTAGGGCCTAAGAAGTCAACGCCTGAAGCATACAATACGATATAAATGCAAAAGCTTTTCCATCGTATAAAACGAATAATTGCAACCAGTGTGAATGTAATGGTCGTTTCTACGTTCCGGGCAAACTAGGCTTCACTCTAGGGCGTTGGTCCATCAGTCCGAATAGTTAGGGCCTTAGAAATCAACGCCAGAAGCATAAAATACAATAAAGATGCAACAGTTTTTCCATCGTAAAACAGGAATAATTGCAACCATGGTGAAGGTAATGGTCATTTCTACGTTCCGGGCAACGTAGGTTTCACTCTAAGGCGTTGTTCCACCTGATCGAATAGTTAGGGCCTAAGAAGTCAACGCCAGAAGCATAAAATACAATATAAATGTAACAGTTTTTCCATCGTATAAAACGAATAATAGCAACCAGTGTGAAAGTTATGGTCATTTCTACGTTCCAGGCAACCTAGGTTTCACTCTAGGGCGTTGCTCTACCAGATCGAATAGCTAGGGACTTAGAATTCAACGCCAGAAGGATAAAATACAATATAAGTACAACAGTTATTCCATCGTATAAAATGAGTAGTTGCAAACATTGTGAAAGTAATGGTCATTTCTACGTTCCGGGCAACCTAGGCGTCACTCTAGGGCGTTGCTCCACCACATCTAATAGCTACGGCCTTAGAAGTCAACGCCAGATGCATACAATACAATATAAATACAACAGCTTTTCCATCGTACAAAATGAATAATAGCATTGAGTGTGAAAGTAATGGTCATTTCTACGTTCCGGTCAACCTAGGCTTCACTCTAGGTCGTTGCTCCACCAGATCAAATAGCTAGGGCCTTAGAGGTCAACGCCAGAAACATAAAATACAATAAAGATGCAAAAGTTTTTCCATCGTGTAACAGGAATAACTGCAAACAGTGCGAAAGTAATGGTCATTTCCATGTTCCGGGCAACCTAGTCTTCACTCTAGGGCGTTGTTCCACCAGATCGAATAATTAGGGTCTAAGAAGTCAACACCAGAAGAATAAAATACAATATAAGTACAAAAGCTTTTCCATCGTATAAAATGCGTAGTTGCAAACATTGTGAAAGTAATGGTCATTTCTACGTTCCGGGCAACCTAGGCGTCACTCTAGGGCGTTGCTCCACCACATCTAATAGCTACGGCCTTAGAAGTCAACCCCAGATGAATAAAATACAATAAAGATGCCACAGCTTTTCCATCGTATAAAACGAATAATTGCAACCAGTGTGAAAGTTATGGTCATTTCTACGTTCCGGGCAACCTAGGCTTCACTCTAGGGCGTTGCGCCACCAGATCGAATAGTTAGGGCCTTAGAAGTCAACGCCCGAAGCATGAAATACAAAATAAATAAAACAGTTTTTCCATCGTATAAAACGAATAATTGCAACCAGTATGAAAGTTAACGTCATTTCTACTTTCCGGGCAACATAGGCTTCACCCTTGGTCGTTGCACCAACAGATTGAATAGTTAGGGCCTTAGAAGTCAACGGCCGAAGCATAAAATACAAAATAAATAGAACTGTTTTTCCACCGTATAAAGCGAATAATTGCAACCAGTATGAAACTTATGGTCATTTCTACTTTCCGAGCAACCTAGGCTTCACCCTAAGGCGTTTGTCCAACAGATTGAATAGTTAGGGCCTTAGAAGTCAACGACCGAACCATAAAATGCAAAAAAAATACCACAGTGTTTCCCACATATAACAGGAATAATTGCAACCAGTTTGAAAGTGATGGCCAATTCTACGTTCCGGGCAACCTAGGCTTCTCTCTAGGGCGTTGCTCCACCAGATCGAATAGATAGTACCTTAGAAGTCAACGCTAGAAGCATAAAATACAATATAAATACAACAGTTTTTCCATCGTATAAAACGAATAATTGCAACCAGTATGAAACTTATGGTCATTTCTACTTTCCGAGCAACCTAGGCTTCACCCTACGGCCTTGCTCCAACAGATTGAATAGATAGGGCCTTAGAAGTCAACGCCCAAACCATAAAATGCAAAAAAAATACAACAGTGTTTCCATCATATATCAGGAATATTTGCAACCAGTTTGAAAGTGATGGCCAAATCTACGTTCCGGGCAACCTAGGTTTCACTCCAGGGCGTTGCTCGACCAGACCGAATAGTTACGGCCTAAGATGTCAACGCCAGAAGCATAAAACACGATATAAATACAACAGCTCTTCCATCGTATAAAACGAATAATTGCAACCAGTGTGAAAGTTATGGTCATATCTACTTTCCGAGCAACCTAGACTTCACCCTAGGGCGTTGCTCCAACAGATTGAATAGTTAGGGCCTTAGAAGTCAACGCCCGAAGCATAAAATGCAATAAAAATACAACAGAGTTTCCATGGTATAAAACGAATAATTGCTACCAGTGTGAAAGTTATGGCCATTTCTACGTTCCGGGCAACCTAGGCTTCACCCTAGGGCGTTGTTCCACCAGATCGAATAGTTAGGGCCTAAGAAGTCAACGCCAGAAGCATAAAATACAATATAAATGTAACAGTTTTTCCATCGTATAAAACGAATAATAGCAACCAGTGTGAAAGTTATGGTCATTTCTACTTTCCGGGCAACCTAGGCTTCTCCCTAGGGCGTCGCTCCAACAGACTGAATAGTGAGGGCCTTAGAAGGTAATGCCCGAAGCATAAAATGCAATAGAAGTACAACAGTTTTTCCGTCATATAACTGGAATAATTGCAACCAGTTTGAAAGTGATGGTCATTTCTACGTTCCGGGCAACCTAGGCTTCACTCTCGGGCGTTGCTCCACCGGATCGAATAGTTAGTACCTTAGAAGTCAACGCCAGAAGCATAAAATACAATATAAATACAACAGCTTTTCCATCGTATATAATGTATATTTGCAAACAGTGTGAAAGTAATGGTCATTTCCATGTTCCGGGCAACCTAGGCTTCACACTAGGGCGTTGTTCCACCAGATCGAATAGTTAGGGCCTAAGAAGTCAACGCCAGAAGCATACAATACGATATAAATGCAAAAGCTTTTCCATCGTATAAAACGAATAATTGCAACCAGTGTGAATGTAATGCTCGTTTCTATGTTCCGGGCAAACTAGGCTTCACTCTACGGCGTTGCTCCATCAGTCCGAATAGTTAGGGCCTTAGAAATCATCGCCAGAAGCATAAAATACAATAAAGATGCAACAGTCTTTCCATCGTAAAACAGGAATAATTGCAACCATGGTGAAGGTAATGGTCATTTCTACGTTCCGGGCAACGTAGGTTTCACTCTAAGGCGTTGTTCCACCTGATCGAATAGTTAGGGCCTAAGAAGTCAACGCCAGAAGCATAAAATACAATAGAAATGTAACAGTTTTTCCATCGTATAAAACGAATAATAGCAACCAGTGTGAAAGTTATGGTCATTTCTACGTTCCAGGCAACCTAGGTTTCACTCTAGGGCGTTGCTCTACCAGATCGAATAGCTAGGGACCTAGAATTCAACGCCAGAAGGATAAAATACAATATAAGTACAACAGTTATTCCATCGTATAAAATGAGTAGTTGCAAACATTGTGAAAGTAATGGTCATTTCTACGTTCCGGGCAACCTAGGCGTCACTCTAGGGCGTTGCTCCACCACATCTAATAGCTACGGCCTTAGAAGTCAACGCCAGATGCATACAATACAATATAAATACAACAGCTTGTCCATCGTACAAAATGAATAATAGCATTGAGTGTGAAAGTAATGGTCATTTCTACGTTCCGTTCAACCTAGGCTTCACTCTAGGTCGTTGCTCCACCAGATCAAATAGCTAGCGACTTAGAATTAAACGCCAGAAGCATATAATACAATAAAAATACAACAGTTTTTCCATCGTATAACAGGAATAATTGCAACCAGTGTGAATGGAATTGTCATTTCTACGTTTCGGGCAACCTAGGCTTCACTCTAGGGCGGTGCTCCACCAGATCAAATAGTTAGGGCCTAAGAAGTCAACGCCAGAAGCATAAAATACAACATAAATACAACAGATTTTCCATCGTATATAATGTATATTTGCAAACAGTGTGAAAGTAATGGTCATTTCTATGTACCGGGCAACCTAGGCCCCACTCTCGGGCGTTGCTCCACCAAATCAAATAGCTAGGGCCTTAGAGGTCAACGCCAGAAGCATAAAATACAATAAAGATGCAAAAGTTTTTCCATCGTGTAACAGGAATAACTGCAAACAGTGCGAAAGTAATGGTCATTTCCATGTTCCGGGCAACCTAGTCTTCACTCTAGGGCGTTGTTCCACCAGATCGAATAATTAGGGTTTAAGAAGTCAACACCAGAAGAATAAAATACAATATAAGTACAAAAGCTTTTCCATCGTATAAAATGCGTAATTGCAAACATTGTGAAAGTAATGGTCATTTCTACGTTCCGGGCAACCTAGGCGTCACTCTAGGGCGTTGCTCCACCACATCTAATAGCTACGGCCTTAGAAGTCAACCCCAGATGAATAAAATACAATAAAGATGCCACAGCTTTTCCATCGTATAAAACGAATAATTGCAACCAGTGTGAAAGTTATGGTCATTTCTACGTTCCGGGCAACCTAGGCTTCACTCTAGGGCGTTGCGCCACCAGGTCGAATAGTTAGGGCCTTAGAAGTCAACGCCCGAAGCATAAAACACGATATAAATACAACAGCTTTTCCATCGTATAAAACGAATAATTGCAACCAGTGTGAAAGTTATGGTCATCTCTACTTTCCGAGCAACCTAGACTTCACCCTAGGGCGTTGCTCCAACAGATTGAATAGTTAGGGCCTTAGAAGTCAACGCCCGAAGCATAAAATGCAATAAAAATACAACAGAATTTCCATGGTATAAAACGAATAATTGCTACCAGTGTGAAAGTAATGGCCATTTCTACGTTCCGGGCAACCTAGGCTTCACCCTAGGGCGTTGTTCCACCAGATCGAATAGTTAGGGCCTAAGAAGTCAACGACAGAAGCATAAAATACAATATAAATGTAACAGTTTTTCCATCGTATAAAACGAATAATAGCAACCAGTGTGAAAGTTATGGTCATTTCTACGTTCCGGGCAACCTAGGTTTCACTCTAGGGCGTTGCTCTACCAGATCGAATAGCTAGGGACTTAGAATTCAACGCCAGAAGGTTAAAATACAGTATAAGTACAACAGTTATTCCATCGTATAAAATGAGTAGTTGCAAACATTGTGAAAGTAATGGTCATTTCTACGTTCCGGGCAACCTAGGCGTCACTCTAGGGCGTTGCTCCACCGCATCTAATAGCTACGGCCTTAGAAGTCAACCCCAGATGAATAAAATACAATAAAGGTGCCACAGCTTTTCCATCGTATAAAACGAATAATAGCAACCAGTGTGAAAGTTATGGTCATTTCTACTTTCCGGGCAACCTAGGCTTCTCCCTAGGGCGTCGCTCCAACAGACTGAATAGTGAGGGCCTTAGAAGGTAATGCCCGAAGCATAAAATGCAATAGAAGTACAACAGTTTTTCCGTCATATAACTGGAATAATTGCAACCAGTTTGAAAGTGATGGTCATTTCTACGTTCCGGGCAACCTAGGCTTCACTCTCGGGCGTTGCTCCACCGGATCGAATAGTTAGTACCTTAGAAGTCAACGCCAGAAGCATAAAATACAATATAAATACAACAGCTTTTCCATCGTATATAATGTATATTTGCAAACAGTGTGAAAGTAATGGTCATTTCCATGTTCCGGGCAACCTAGGCTTCACACTAGGGCGTTGTTCCACCAGATCGAATAGTTAGGGCCTAAGAAGTCAACGCCAGAAGCATACAATACGATATAAATGCAAAAGCTTTTCCATCGTATAAAACGAATAATTGCAACCAGTGTGAATGTAATGCTCGTTTCTATGTTCCGGGCAAACTAGGCTTCACTCTACGGCGTTGCTCCATCAGTCCGAATAGTTAGGGCCTTAGAAATCATCGCCAGAAGCATAAAATACAATAAAGATGCAACAGTCTTTCCATCGTAAAACAGGAATAATTGCAACCATGGTGAAGGTAATGGTCATTTCTACGTTCCGGGCAACGTAGGTTTCACTCTAAGGCGTTGTTCCACCTGATCGAATAGTTAGGGCCTAAGAAGTCAACGCCAGAAGCATAAAATACAATAGAAATGTAACAGTTTTTCCATCGTATAAAACGAATAATAGCAACCAGTGTGAAAGTTATGGTCATTTCTACGTTCCAGGCAACCTAGGTTTCACTCTAGGGCGTTGCTCTACCAGATCGAATAGCTAGGGACCTAGAATTCAACGCCAGAAGGATAAAATACAATATAAGTACAACAGTTATTCCATCGTATAAAATGAGTAGTTGCAAACATTGTGAAAGTAATGGTCATTTCTACGTTCCGGGCAACCTAGGCGTCACTCTAGGGCGTTGCTCCACCACATCTAATAGCTACGGCCTTAGAAGTCAACGCCAGATGCATACAATACAATATAAATACAACAGCTTGTCCATCGTACAAAATGAATAATAGCATTGAGTGTGAAAGTAATGGTCATTTCTACGTTCCGTTCAACCTAGGCTTCACTCTAGGTCGTTGCTCCACCAGATCAAATAGCTAGCGACTTAGAATTAAACGCCAGAAGCATATAATACAATAAAAATACAACAGTTTTTCCATCGTATAACAGGAATAATTGCAACCAGTGTGAATGGAATTGTCATTTCTACGTTTCGGGCAACCTAGGCTTCACTCTAGGGCGGTGCTCCACCAGATCAAATAGTTAGGGCCTAAGAAGTCAACGCCAGAAGCATAAAATACAACATAAATACAACAGATTTTCCATCGTATATAATGTATATTTGCAAACAGTGTGAAAGTAATGGTCATTTCTATGTACCGGGCAACCTAGGCCCCACTCTCGGGCGTTGCTCCACCAAATCAAATAGCTAGGGCCTTAGAGGTCAACGCCAGAAGCATAAAATACAATAAAGATGCAAAAGTTTTTCCATCGTGTAACAGGAATAACTGCAAACAGTGCGAAAGTAATGGTCATTTCCATGTTCCGGGCAACCTAGTCTTCACTCTAGGGCGTTGTTCCACCAGATCGAATAATTAGGGTTTAAGAAGTCAACACCAGAAGAATAAAATACAATATAAGTACAAAAGCTTTTCCATCGTATAAAATGCGTAATTGCAAACATTGTGAAAGTAATGGTCATTTCTACGTTCCGGGCAACCTAGGCGTCACTCTAGGGCGTTGCTCCACCACATCTAATAGCTACGGCCTTAGAAGTCAACCCCAGATGAATAAAATACAATAAAGATGCCACAGCTTTTCCATCGTATAAAACGAATAATTGCAACCAGTGTGAAAGTTATGGTCATTTCTACGTTCCGGGCAACCTAGGCTTCACTCTAGGGCGTTGCGCCACCAGGTCGAATAGTTAGGGCCTTAGAAGTCAACGCCCGAAGCATAAAACACGATATAAATACAACAGCTTTTCCATCGTATAAAACGAATAATTGCAACCAGTGTGAAAGTTATGGTCATCTCTACTTTCCGAGCAACCTAGACTTCACCCTAGGGCGTTGCTCCAACAGATTGAATAGTTAGGGCCTTAGAAGTCAACGCCCGAAGCATAAAATGCAATAAAAATACAACAGAATTTCCATGGTATAAAACGAATAATTGCTACCAGTGTGAAAGTAATGGCCATTTCTACGTTCCGGGCAACCTAGGCTTCACCCTAGGGCGTTGTTCCACCAGATCGAATAGTTAGGGCCTAAGAAGTCAACGACAGAAGCATAAAATACAATATAAATGTAACAGTTTTTCCATCGTATAAAACGAATAATAGCAACCAGTGTGAAAGTTATGGTCATTTCTACGTTCCGGGCAACCTAGGTTTCACTCTAGGGCGTTGCTCTACCAGATCGAATAGCTAGGGACTTAGAATTCAACGCCAGAAGGTTAAAATACAGTATAAGTACAACAGTTATTCCATCGTATAAAATGAGTAGTTGCAAACATTGTGAAAGTAATGGTCATTTCTACGTTCCGGGCAACCTAGGCGTCACTCTAGGGCGTTGCTCCACCGCATCTAATAGCTACGGCCTTAGAAGTCAACCCCAGATGAATAAAATACAATAAAGGTGCCACAGCTTTTCCATCGTATAAAACGAATAATTGCAACCAGTGTGAAAGTTATGGTCATTTCTACGTTCCGGGCAACCTAGGCTTCACTCTAGGGCGTTGCGCCACCAGATCGAATAGTTAGGGCCTTAGAAGTCAACGCCCGAAGCATGAAATACAAAATAAATAAAACAGCTTTTCCATCGTATAAAACGAATAATTGCAACCAGTATGAAAGTTAACGTCATTTCTACTTTCCGGGCAACATAGGCTTCACCCTTGGTCGTTGCACCAACAGATTGAATAGTTAGGGCCTTAGAAGTCAACGCCCGAAGCATAAAATACAAAATAAATAGAACAGTGTTTCCATCGTATTAAACGAATAATTGCTACCAGTATGAAACTTATGGTCATTTCTACTTTCCGAGCAAGCTAGGCTTCACCCTAGGGCTTGCTCCAACAGATTCAATAGTTAGGACCTTAGAAGTGAACGCCCGAAGCATAAAATGCAACAAAAATACAACAGCGTTTCCATAATATAACAGGAATAATTGCAACCAGTGTGAAAGTTATGGTCATTTCTACGTTCCGGCAACCTAGGCTTCACTCTAGGGCGTTGCGCCACCAGATCGAATAGTTAGGGCCTTGGAAGTCAACGCCCGAAGCATGAAATACAAAATAAATAAAACAGTTTTTCCATCGTATAAAACGAATAATTGCATCCAGTATGAAAGTTAACGTCATTTCTACCTTCCGGGCAACATAGGCTTCACCCTTGGTCGTTGCACCAACAGATTGAATAGTTAGGGCCTAAGAAGTCAACGCCAGAAGCATAAAATACGATATAAATACAACAGCTTTTCCATCGTATAAAACAAACAATTGCTACCAGTGTGAAAGTTATGGTCATTTCTACGTTCCGGGCAACCTAGGTTTCACTCCAGGGCGTTGCTCCACCAGACCGAATAGTTACGGCCTAAGAAGTCAGCGCCAGAAGCATAAAATACGATATAAATACAACAGCTTTTCCATCGTATAAAAGGATTAATTGCAACCAGTTTGAACGTGATGGCCATTTCTCCTTTCCGGGCAACCTAGGCTTCACTCTAGGGCGTTGCTCCACTAGATCGAACAGCTAGGGCCTCAGAAGTCAACGCCAGAAGCATAAAACACAATATAAATACAACAGTTTTTCCATCGTATAAAACGAATAATTGCAACCACTATGAAACTTATGGTCACTTCTACTTTCCGAGCAACATAGGCTTCACCCTAGGGCGTTGCTCCAACAGATTGAATAGTTAGGGCCTTAGAAGTCAACGCCCGAAGCATAAAATGCAATAAAAATACAACTGTGTTTCCATAATATAACAGGAATAATTGCATCCAGTTTGAAAGTGGTGGCCAATTATACGTTCCGGGCAACCTAGGCTTCTCTCTAGGGCGTTGCTCCACCAGATCGAATAGATAGTGCCTTAGAAGTCAACGCCAGAATCATAAAATACAATGAAGATGCAACAGCTTTTCCATCGTATTAAACGAATAATTTCAACCAGTGTGAATGTTATGGTCATTTCTACATTCCGAGCAACCTAGGCTTCGCTCTAGGGCGTTGATCCAACAGATTGAATAGTTAGGGCCTTAGCAGTCAACGCCCGAAGCATAAAATACAATATAAATTCAACAGTTTTTCCATCGTATAAAACGAATAATTGCAACCAGTATCAAACTTATGGTCATTTCTACTTTCCGAGCAACCTAGGCTTCACCCTACGGCCTTGCTCCAACAGATTGAATAGATAGGGCCTTAGAAGTCAACGCCCAAACCATAAAATGCAAAAAAAATACAACAGTGTTTCCATCATATATCAGGAATATTTGCAACCAGTTTGAAAGTGATGGCCAAATCTACGTTCCGGGCAACCTAGGTTTCACTCCAGGGCGTTGCTCGACCAGACCGAATAGTTACGGCCTAAGAAGTCAACGCCAGAAGCATAAAATACGATATAAATACAACAGCTTTTCCATCGTATAAAACGAGTAATTGCACCCAGTGTGAAAGTTATAGTCATTTCTACTTTCCGCGCAACCTAGGCTTCACCCTAGGGCGTTGCTCCAACCGATTGAATAGTTAGGACCTTAGAAGTCAATGCCCGAAGCATAAAATGAAATAAAAATAGAACAGTTTTTCCATCATATAACAGGAATAATTGCAACCAGTTTGAAAGTGATGGTCATTTCTACGTTCCAGGCAACCTAGGCTTCACTCTAGGGCGTTGTTCATCCAGATCGAATTGTTAGGGCCTAAGAAGTCAACGCCAGAAGCATAAGATACAATATAAATATAACAGTTTTTCCATCGTATAGAACGAATAATAGCAACCAGTGTGAAAGTTATGGTCACTTCTACGTTCCGGGCAGCCTAGGCTTCACTCTAGGGCGTTGCTCCACCAGATCAAACAGTTAGGGCCTTAGAAGTCAGCGACCGAAGCATAAAATACAAAATAAATAGAACAGTTTTTCCATTGTATAAAACGAATAATAGCAACCAGTGTGAAAGTTATGGTCATTTCTACGTTCGGGCAACCTGGGCTTCACTCTAGGGCGTTGTTCCACCAGATCAAACAGCTAGGGCCTTAGAAGTCAACGCCCGAAGCATAAAATACAATATAAATATAACAGTTTTTCCATCGTATAGAACGAATAATCGCAACCAGTGTGAAAGTTAACGTCATTTCTACTTTCCGGGCAACCTAGGCTTCACCCTAGGGCGTTGCTCCAACAGATTGAATAGCTAGGGCCTTAGAAGTCAACGCCCGGTGCATAAAATACAAAATAAATAGAACAGTTTTTCCATCGTGTAAAACGAATAATTGCTACCGGTGTGAAAATTATGGTCATTTCTACGTTCCGGTCAACCTAGGCTTCACTCTAGGGCGTTGCTCCACCAGATCGAATAGTTAGGGCCTTAGAAGTCAACGCCAGAAGCATAAAATACAATATAAGAACAACAGTTTTTCCATCGTATAAAATGAATAATTGCAAACATTGCGAAAGTAATGGTCATTCCACGTTCCGGGCAACCTAGGCGTCACTCTATGGCGTTCTTCCACCACATCGAATAGCTACGGCCTCAGAAGTCAACGCCTGAAGCATAAAATACAATAAAAATACAACAGTTTTTCCATCGTATAAAAGGATTAATTGCAACCAGTTTGAAAGTGATGTCCAATTCTCCGTTCCGCGCAACCTAGGTTTTACTCCAGGGCGTTGCTCCACCAGATCGAAAAGTTACGGCCTAAGAAGTCAACGCCAGAAGCATAAAATACGATATAAATACAACAGCTTTTCCATCGCATAAAACGAATAATTGCACCCAGTGTGAAAGTTATTGTCATTTCTACTTTCCGCGCAACCTAGGTTTCACCCTAGGGCGTTGCTCCAACAGATTGAATAGTTAGGACCTTAGAAGTCAATGCCCGAAGCATGAAATGCAATAAAAATAGAACAGTTTTTCCATCATATAACAGGAATAATTGCAACCAGTTTGAAAGTGATGGTCATTTCTACGTTCCGGGCAACCTAGGCTTCACTCTATGGCGTTCTTCCACCACATCGAATAGCTACGCCCTCAGAAGTCAACGCCTGAAGCATAAAATACAATAAAAATACAACAGTCTTTCCATCCTATAACAGGAATAATTGCAACCCGTGTGGAAGTGATGGTCATTTGTACGTTCCAGGCAACCTAGGCTTCACTCTAGGGCGTTGTTCCACCAGATCGAATTGTTAGGGCCTAAGAAGTCAACGCCAGAAGCATAAGATACAATATAAATATAACAGTTTTTCCATCGTATAGAACGAATAATTGCATCCAGTGTGAAAGTTATGGTCTTTTCTACGTTCCGGGCATCCTAGGCTTCACTCTAGGGCGTTGTTCCACCAGATCGAATTGTTAGGGCCTAAGAAGTCAACGCCAGAAGCATAAGATACATTATAAATACAACAGTTTTTCCATCATATAACAGGAATAATTGCAACCAGTTTGAAAGTGATGGTCATTTCTACGTTCCAGGCAACCTAGGCTTCACTCGAGGGCGTTGTTCCACCAGATCGAATTGTTAGGGCCTAAGAAGTCAACGCCAGAAGCATAAGATACAATATAAATATAACAGTTTTTCCATCGTATAGAACGAATAATAGCAACCAGTGTGAAAGTTATGGTCACTTCTACGTTCCGGGCAGCCTAGGCTTCACTCTAGGGCGTTGCTCCACCAGATCAAACAGTTAGGGCCTTAGAAGTCAACGACCGAAGCATAAAATACAAAATAAATAGAACAGTTTTTCCATTGTATAAAACGAATAATAGCAACCAGTGTGAAAGCTATGGTCATTTCTACGTTCGGGCAACCTGGGCTTCACCCTAGGGCGTTGTTCCACCAGATCAAACAGCTAGGGCCTTAGAAGTCAACGCCCGAAGCATAAAATACAATATAAATATAACAGTTTTTCCATCGTATAGAACGAATAATCGCAACCAGTGTGAAAGTTAACGTCATTTCTACTTTCCGGGCAACCTAGGCTTCACCCTAGGGCGTTGCTCCAACAGATTGAATAGTTAGGGCCTAAGAAGTGAACGCCAGCAGCATAAAATACAATATAAATACAACAGTTCTTCCATCATATAAAACGAATAATTGCAACCAGTATGAAAGTTATGGTAATTTCTACGTTCCGGGCAAACCAGGCTTCACTCTATGGCGTTCTTCCACCACATCGAATAGCTACGGCCACAGAAGTCAACGCCAGAAGCATAAAATGCAATATAAACACAACAGTTTTTCCGTCGGATAAAACGAATAATTTCAACCAGTGTGAATGTTATGGTCATTTCTACATTCCGAGCAACCTAGGCTACACTCTAGGGCGTTGATCCACCAGATAGAATAGTTAGGGCCTTAGAAGTCAACGCCAGAAGCATAAAATTCAATAAAGATGCAACAGTTTTTCAATCGTATAGCAGGAATAATTGCAAACAGTGTGAAAGTACTGGTCATTTCTACTTTCCGAGCAACCTAGGCTTCACCCTATGGCGTTGCTCCAACACATTGAATAGTTAGGACCTTAGAAGTGAACGCCCGAACCATAAAATGCAAAAAAAATACAGCAGTGTTTCCATCATATAACAGGAATAATTGCAACCAGTTTGAAAGTGATGGCCAATTCTACGTTCCGTGCAACCTAGGCTTCTCTCTAGGGCGTTGCTCGACCAGATCGAATAGATAGTGCCTTAGAAGTCAACGCCAGAGGCATAAAATGCAATATAAATACAACAGCGTTTCCATCGTATAAAACGAATAATTGCAACCAGTGTGAAAGTTATGGTCATTTCCACATTCCGAGCAACCTAGGTTTCACTCTAGGACGTTGCTCCACCAGATCGAATAGTTAGGTCCTTAGAAGTAAACGTCAGAAGCATAAAATACGATATAAATACAACAGCTTTTCCATCGTATAAAAGGATTAATTGCAACCAGTTTGAACGTGATGGTCATTCTCCTTTCCGGGCAACCTAGGCTTCACTCTAGGGCGTTGCTCCACTAGATCGAACAGCTAGGGCCTTAGAAGTCAACGCCAGAAGCATAAAATACAATATAAATACAACAGTTTTCCCATCGTATAAAACGAATAATTGCACCCAGTATGAAACTTATGGTCATTTCTACTTTCCGAGCAACCTAGGCTTCACCCCAGGGCGTTGCTCCAACAGATTGAATAGTTAGGGCCTTAGAAGTCAACGCCCGAAGCATAAAATGCAATAAAAATACAACAGCGTTTCCATAATATAACAGGAATAATTGCAAACAGTTTGAAAGCGATGGCCAATTCTACGTTCCGGGCAACCCAGGCTTCACTCTAGGGCGTTGCTCCAACAGATTGAATAGTTTGGGCCTTAGAAGTGAATGCCCGAAGCATAAAATGCAATAAAAATACAACAGTTTTTCCATCATATAACCGGAATAATTGCAACCAGTTTGAAAGTGATGGTCATTTGTACGTTCCAGGCAACCTAGGATTCACTCCAGGGCGTTGTCCCACCAGATCGAATTGTTAGGGCCTAAGAAGTCAACGCCAGAAGCATAAGGTACAATATAAATATAACAGTTTTTCCATCGTATAGAACGAATAATAGCAACCAGTGTGAAAGTTATGGTCATTTCTACGTTCCGGGCAACCTAGTCTTCACTCTAGGGCGTTGCTCCACCATATCAAACAGTTAGTGCCTTAGAAATCAACGCCCGAAGCATAAAATACGAAATAAACAGAACAGTTTTTCCATTGTATAAAACGAATAATTGCTACCAGTGTGAAAGTTATGGTCATTTCTACGTTCCGGGCAACCTAGGCCTCACTCTAGGTTGTTCTTCCACCAGATTGAATAGTTAGGGCCTAAGAAATCAACGCCAGAAGCATAAAATTCAATATAAATATAACAGTTTTCCCATCGTATAAAACGAGTAATTACAGCCAGTGTGAATGTTATGGTCATTTTTACATTCCGTGAAACCTAGGCTTCACTCTAGGGCGTTGATCCACCAGATAGAATAGTTAGGGCCTTAGAAGTCAACGCCAGAAGCATAAAATTCAATAAAGATGCAACAGTTTTTCCATCGTATAACAGGAGTAACTGCAAATAGTGTGAAAGTACTGGTCATTTCTACGTTCCGGGTAACCTAGGCTTCACCACAGGGCGTTGTTCCACCAGATCGAATAGTTAGGGCCTAAGAAGTGAACGCCAGCAGCATAAAATGCAATATGTATACAACAGTTTTTCCATGATATAAAACGAATATTTGCAACCAGTATGAAAGTTATGGTCATTTCTACTTTCCGGGCAACCTAGGCTACACCCTAGGGCGTTGCTCCAACAGATTGAATTGTTAGGGCCTTAGAAGTCAATGCCCGAAGCATAAAATGCATAAAAAATACAACAGTTTTTCCATCACATAACAGGAATAATTGCAACCAGTTTGAAAGTGATGGTCATTTCTACGTTCCGGGAAACCTCGGCTTCACTCTAGGGCGTTGCTCCGCCAGATCGAGTAGTTAGTGCATTAAAAGTCAACGCCAGAAGCATAAAATACAATATAAATAGAACAGTTTTTCCACCGTATAAAACGAATAATAGCAACCAGTGTGAAAGTTATGGTCATTTCTACGTTCCGGGCAACCTAGGCTTCACCCCAGGTCGTTGTTCCACCAGATCGAATAGTTAGGGCCTAAGAAGTGAACGCCAGCAGCATAAAATACAATATAAATACAACAGTTCTTCCATCACATAAAACGAATAATTGCAACCAGTATGAAAGTTATGGTAATTTCTACGTTCCGGGCAAACCAGGCTTCACTCTATGGCGTTCTTCCACCACATCGAATAGCTACGGCCACAGAAGTCAACGCCAGAAGCATAAAATGCAATATAAACACAACAGTTTTTCCATCGTATAAAAGGATTAATTGCAACCAGTTTGAAAGTGATGGCCATTTCTACGTTCCGGGCAACCTAGTCTTTACCATAGGGCGTTCTTCCACCAGATGGAATAGTTAGGGCATAAGAAGTCAACGCCAGAAGCATAAAATACAGTATAAATACAACAGTGTTTCAATCGTATAAAACGAGTAATTGCAACCAGTACGAAAGTTAACGTCATTTCTACGTTCCGGACAACCTAGGCTTCACCCTAGGGCGTTGCTCCAACAGATTGAATAGTTAGGGCCTTAGAAGTCAACGCCGGAAGCATAAAATGCAAAAAAAATACAGCAGTGTTTCCATCATATAACAGGAATAATTGCAACCAGTTTGAAAGTGATGGCCAATTCTACGTTCCGTGCAACCTAGGCTTCTCTCTAGGGCGTTGCTCCACCAGATCGAATAGATAGTGCCTTAGAAGTCAACGCCAGAGGCATAAAATGCAATATAAATACAACAGCGTTTCCATCGTATAAAACGAATAATTGCAACCAGTGTGAAAGTTATGGTCATTTCCACATTCCGAGCAACCTAGGTTTCACTCTAGGACGTTGCTCCACCAGATCGAATAGTTAGGTCCTTAGAAGTAAACGTCAGAAGCATAAAATACGATATAAATACAACAGCTTTTCCATCGTATAAAAGGATTAATTGCAACCAGTTTGAACGTGATGGTCATTCTCCTTCCCGGGCAACCTAGGCTTCACTCTAGGGCGTTGCTCCACTAGATCGAACAGCTAGGGCCTTAGAAGTCAACGCCAGAAGCATAAAATACAATATAAATACAACAGTTTTCCCATCGTATAAAACGAATAATTGCACCCAGTATGAAACTTATGGTCATTTCTACTTTCCGAGCAACCTAGGCTTCACCCCAGGGCGTTGCTCCAACAGATTGAATAGTTAGGGCCTTAGAAGTCAACGCCCGAAGCATAAAATGCAATAAAAATACAACAGCGTTTCCATAATATAACAGGAATAATTGCAAACAGTTTGAAAGCGATGGCCAATTCTACGTTCCGGGCAACCTAGGCTTCACTCTAGGGCGTTGCTCCAACAGATTGAATAGTTTGGGCCTTAGAAGTGAATGCCCGAAGCATAAAATGCAATAAAAATACAACAGTTTTTCCATCATATAACCGGAATAATTGCAACCAGTTTGAAAGTGATGGTCATTTGTACGTTCCAGGCAACCTAGGATTCACTCCAGGGCGTTGTCCCACCAGATCGAATTGTTAGGGCCTAAGAAGTCAACGCCAGAAGCATAAGGTACAATATAAATATAACAGTTTTTCCATCGTATAGAACGAATAATAGCAACCAGTGTGAAAGTTATGGTCATTTCTACGTTCCGGGCAACCTAGTCTTCACTCTAGGGCGTTGCTCCAACATATCAAACAGTTAGTGCCTTAGAAATCAACGCCCGAAGCATAAAATACGAAATAAACAGAACAGTTTTTCCATTGTATAAAACGAATAATTGCTACCAGTGTGAAAGTTATGGTCATTTCTACGTTCCGGGCAACCTAGGCCTCACTCTAGGTTGTTCTTCCACCAGATTGAATAGTTAGGGCCTAAGAAATCAACGCCAGAAGCATAAAATTCAATATAAATATAACAGTTTTCCCATCGTATAAAACGAGTAATTACAGCCAGTGTGAATGTTATGGTCATTTTTACATTCCGTGAAACCTAGGCTTCACTCTAGGGCGTTGATCCACCAGATAGAATAGTTAGGGCCTTAGAAGTCAACGCCAGAAGCATAAAATTCAATAAAGATGCAACAGTTTTTCCATCGTATAACAGGAGTAACTGCAAATAGTGTGAAAGTACTGGTCATTTCTACGTTCCGGGAAACCTCGGCTTCACTCTAGGGCGTTGCTCCGCCAGATCGAGTAGTTAGTGCATTAAAAGTCAACGCCAGAAGCATAAAATACAATATAAATAGAACAGTTTTTCCATCGTATAAAACGAATAATAGCAACCAGTGTGAAAGTTATGGTCATTTCTACGTTCCGGGCAACCTAGGCTTCACCCCAGGTCGTTGTTCCACCAGATCGAATAGTTAGGGCCTAAGAAGTGAACGCCAGCAGCATAAAATACAATATAAATACAACAGTTCTTCCATCACATAAAACGAATAATTGCAACCAGTATGAAAGTTATGGTAATTTCTACGTTCCGGGCAAACCAGGCTTCACTCTATGGCGTTCTTCCACCACATCGAATAGCTACGGCCACAGAAGTCAACGCCAGAAGCATAAAATGCAATATAAACACAACAGTTTTTCCATCGTATAAAAGGATTAATTGCAACCAGTTTGAAAGTGATGGCCATTTCTACGTTCCGGGCAACCTAGTCTTTACCATAGGGCGTTCTTCCACCAGATGGAATAGTTAGGGCATAAGAAGTCAACGCCAGAAGCATAAAATACAGTATAAATACAACAGTGTTTCAATCGTATAAAACGAGTAATTGCAACCAGTACGAAAGTTAACGTCATTTCTACGTTCCGGACAACCTAGGCTTCACCCTAGGGCGTTGCTCCAACAGATTGAATAGTTAGGGCCTTAGAAGTCAACGCCGGAAGCATAAAATGCAAGAAAAATACATCAGTTTTTCCATCGTATAAAAGGATTAATTGCAACCAGTTTGAAAGTGATGGTCACTTCTACGTTCCGGGCAACCTAGGATTCACTCTAGGGTGTTGCTCCACCAAATCGAATAGTTAGGTCCTTAGAAGTAAACGCCAGAAGCATAAAATACGATATAAATACAACAGCGTTTCCATCGTATAAAACGAATAATTGCAACCAGTGTGAAAGTTATGGTCATTTCTACATTCCGAGCAACCTAGGATTCACTGTAGGGCATTGCTCCACCAGATCGAATACTGAGGTCCTTAGAAGTAAACGCCAGAAGCATAAAATACGATATAAATACAACAGCTTTTCCATCGAATAAAAGGAATAATTGCAAACAGTGTGAAAGTAATGGTCATTTCTACGTTCCCGGCAAGCTAGGCTTCACCCTAGGCCGTTGTTTCACCAGATCGAATAGTTAGGGCCTAAGAAGTGAACGCCAGAAGCATAAAATGCAATAAAAATACAACAGTTTTTCCACCGTATAAAAGGATTAATTGCAACCAGTTTGAATGTGATGGTCATTTCTACGTTCCGGGCAACCTAGGCTTCACCCCAGGTCGTTGTTCCACCAGATCGAATAGTTAGGGCCTAAGAAGTGAACGCCAGCAGCATAAAATACAATATAAATACAACAGTTCTTCCATCACATAAAACGAATAATTGCAACCAGTATGAAAGTTATGGTAATTTCTACGTTCCGGGCAAACCAGGCTTCACTCTATGGCGTTCTTCCACCACATCGAATAGCTACGGCCACAGAAGTCAACGCCCGAAGCATAAAATACAAAATAAATAGAACAGATTTTCCATCGTATAAAACGAATAATTGCTACCGGTGTGAAAGTTATGGTCACTTCTACGTTCCGGGCAACCTAGTCTTTACCATAGGGCGTTCTTCCACCAGATGGAATAGTTAGGGCATAAGAAGTCAACGCCAGAAGCATAAAATACAGTATAAATACAACAGTGTTTCAATCGTATAAAACGAGTAATTGCAACCAGTACGAAAGTTAACGTCATTTCTACGTTCCGGACAACCTAGGCTTCACCCTAGGGCGTTGCTCCAACAGATTGAATAGTTAGGGCCTTAGAAGTCAACGCCGGAAGCATAAAATGCAAGAAAAATACAACAGTTTTTCCATCGTATAAAAGGATTAATTGCAACCAGTTTGAAAGTGATGGTCACTTCTACGTTCCGGGCAACCTAGGCTTTACTCTAGGGCGTTGCTCCACCAGATCGAATAGTTAGGGCCTTAGAAGTCAACGCCAGAAGCATAAAATACAGTATAAATACAACAGTGTTTCAATCGTATAAAACGAGTAATTGCAACCAGTACGAAAGTTAACGTCATTTCTACGTTCCGGACAACCTACGCTTCACCCTAGGGCGTTGCTCCAACAGATTGAATAGTTAGGGCCTTAGAAGTCAACGCCGGAAGCATAAAATGCAAGAAAAATACATCAGATTTTCCATCGTATAAAACGAATAATTGCTACCGGTGTGAAAGTTATGGTCACTTCTACGTTCCGGGCAACCTAGGCTTTACTCTAGGGCGTTGCTCCATCAGATCGAATAGTTAGTGCCTTAGAAGTTAACGCCAGAAGCATAAAATACAGTATAAACACAACAGTTTTTCCATCGTACAAAACGAATAATTGCTACCAGTATGGAAGTGATGGTCATTTCTACGTTCCGGGCAACCTAGGCTTCACTCTATGGCATTCTTCCACCACATCGAATAGCTATGGCCTCAGAAGTCAACGCCTGAAGGATAAAATACAATAAAAATACAACAGTCTTTCCATCCTATAACAGGAATAATTGCAACCCGTGTGGAAGTGATGGTCATTTGTACGTTCCAGGCAACCTAGGCTTCACTCTAGGGCGTTGTTCCACCAGATCGAATTGTTAGGGCCTAAGAAGTCAACGCCAGAAGCATAAGATACAATATAAATATAACAGTTTTTCCATCGTATAGAACGAATAATCGCAACCAGTGTGAAAGTTAATGTCATTTCTACTTTCCGGGCAACCTAGGCTTCACCCTAGGGCGTTGCTCCAACAGATTGAATAGTTAGGGCCTTAGAAGTCAACGCCCGATGCATAAAATACAAAATAAATAGAACAGTTTTTCCATCGTATAGAACGAATAATAGCATGCAGTGTGAAAATTATGGTCATTTCTACGTTCCGGTCAACCCAGGCTTCACCATAAGGCGTTGCACCACCAGATCGAATAGTTAGGTCCTTAGAAGTCAACGCCAGAATCATAAAATACAATGAGGATGCAACAGCTTTTCCATCGTATTAAACGAATAAATTCAACCAGTGTGAATGTTATGGTCATTTCTACATTCCGAGCAACCTAGGCTTCGCTCTAGGGCGTTGATCCAACAGATTGAATAGTTAGGGCCTTAGCAGTCAACGCCCGAAGCATAAAATACAATAAAAATACAACAGTTTTTCCATCATATAACAGGAATAATTGCAACCAGTTTGAAAGTGATGGTCATTTCTACGTTCCGGGCAACCTAGGATTCACTCTAGGGCGGTGCTCCACCAGATCGAATAGTTAGGGCCTTACAAGTCAACGCCCGAAGCATAAAATGCAATAAAAATACAACAGTGTTTCCATCATATAACAGGAATAATTGCAACCAGTTTGAAAGTGATGTCCAATTCTCCGTTCCGCGCAACCTAGGTTTTACTCCAGGGCGTTGCTCCACCAGATCGAAAAGTTACGGCCTAAGAAGTCAACGCCAGAAGCATAAAATACGATATAAATACAACAGCTTTTCCATCGTATAAAACGAATAATTGCACCCAGTGTGAAAGTTATTGTCATTTCTACTTTCCGCGCAACTTAGGTTTCACCCTAGGGCGTTGCTCCAACAGATTGAATAGTTAGGACCTTAGAAGTCAATGCCCGAAGCATAAAATGCAATAAAAATAGAACAGTTTTTCCATCATATAACAGGAATAATTGCAACCAGTTTGAAAGTGATGGTCATTTCTACGTTCCGGGCAACCTAGGCTACACCCTAGGGCGTTGCTCTTACAGATTGAATAGTTAGGGCCTTAGAAGTTAATGACCGAAGCATAAAATGCAATGAAAATACAACAGTTTTTCCATCGTATAAAAGGATTAATTGCAACCAGTTTGAAAGTGATGGCCATTTCTACGTGCCGGGCAACCTAGGCTTCACCCCAGGTCGTTGTTCCACCAGATCGAATAGTTGGGGCCTAAGAAGTCAACGCCAGCAGCATAAAATACAATATAAGAACAACAGTTCTTCCATCACATAAAACGAATAATTGCAACCAGTATGAAAGTTATGGTAATTTCTACGTTCCGGGCAAACCAGGCTTCACTCTATGGCGTTCTTCCACCACATCGAATAGCTACGGCCACAGAAGTCAACGCCCGAAGCATAAAATACAAAATAAATAGAACAGATTTTCCATCGTATAAAACGAATAATTGCTACCGGTGTGAAAGTTATGGTCACTTCTACGTTCCGGGCAACCTAGTCTTTACCATGGGGCGTTCTTCCACCAGATGGAATAGTTAGGGCATAAGAAGTCAACGCCAGAATCATAAAATACAGTATAAATACAACAGTGTTTCAATCGTATAAAACGAGTAATTGCAACCAGTACGAAAGTTAACGTCATTTCTACGTTCCGGACAACCTAGGCTTCACCCTAGGGCGTTGCTCCAACAGATTGAATAGTTAGGGCCTTAGAAGTCAACGCCGGAAGCATAAAATGCAAGAAAAATACATCAGTTTTTCCATCGTATAAAAGGATTAATTGCAACCAGTTTGAAAGTGATGGTCACTTCTACGTTCCGGGCAACCTAGGCTTTACTCTAGGGCGTTGCTCCACCAGATCGAGTAGTTAGGGCCTTAGAAGTCAACGCCAGAAGCATAAAATACAATATAAGAACAACAGTTTTTCCATCGTATAAAATGAATAATTGCAAACATTGCGAAAGTAATGGTCATTCCACGTTCCGGGCAACCTAGGCGTCACTCTATGGCGTTCTTCCACCACATCGAATAGCTACGGCCTCAGAAGTCAACGCCTGAAGCATAAAATACAATAAAAATACAACAGTTTTTCCATCGTATAAAAGGATTAATTGCAACCAGTTTGAATGTGATGGTCATTTCTACGTTCCGGGCAACCTAGGCTTCACCCCAGGTCGTTGTTCCACCAGATCGAATAGTTAGGGCCTAAGAAGTGAACGCCAGCAGCATAAAATACAATATAAATACAACAGTTCTTCCATCACATAAAACGAATAATTGCAACCAGTATGAAAGTTATGGTAATTTCTACGTTCCGGGCAAACCAGGCTTCACTCTATGGCGTTCTTCCACCACATCGAATAGCTACGGCCACAGAAGTCAACGCCCGAAGCATAAAATACAAAATAAATAGAACAGATTTTCCATCGTATAAAACGAATAATTGCTACCGGTGTGAAAGTTATGGTCTCTTCTACGTTCCGGGCAACCTAGTCTTTACCATAGGGCGTTCTTCCACCAGATGGAATAGTTAGGGCATAAGAAGTCAACGCCAGAAGCATAAAATACAGTATAAATACAACAGTGTTTCAATCGTATAAAACGAGTAATTGCAACCAGTACGAAAGTTAACGTCATTTCTACGTTCCGGACAACCTAGGCTTCACCCTAGGGCGTTGCTCCAACAGATTGAATAGTTAGGGCCTTAGAAGTCAACGCCGGAAGCATAAAATGCAAGAAAAATACATCAGTTTTTCCATCGTATAAAAGGATTAATTGCAACCAGTTTGAAAGTGATGGTCACTTCTACGTTCCGGGCAACCTAGGCTTTACTCTAGGGCGTTGCTCCACCAGATCGAATAGTTAGTGCCTTAGAAGTTAACGCCAGAAGCATAAAATACAGTATAAACACAACAGTTTTTCCATCGTATAAAACGAATAATTGCTACCAGTATGGAAGTGATGGTCATTTCTACGTTCCGGGCAACCTAGGCTTCACTCTATGGCATTCTTCCACCACATCGAATAGCTATGGCCTCAGAAGTCAACGCCTGAAGCATAAAATACAATAAAAATACAACAGTCTTTCCATCCTATAACAGGAATAATTGCAACCCGTGTGGAAGTGATGGTCATTTGTACGTTCCAGGCAACCTAGGCTTCACTCTAGGGCGTTGTTCCACCAGATCGAATTGTTAGGGCCTTAGAAGTCAACGCCCGGTACATAAAATACAAAATAAATAGAACAGTTTTTCCATCGTGTAAAACGAATAATTGTTACCGGTGTGAAAATTATGGTCATTTCTACGTTCCGGTCAACCCAGGCTTCACCATAGGGCGCTACTCCACCAGATCGAATAGTTAGGGCCTAAGAAGTGAACGCCAGAAGCATAAAATACAATATAAATACAACAGTTTTTCCATCATACAAAACGAATAATTGCAACCAGTATGAAAGCTAGGGTCATTTCTACTTTACGGGCAACCTAGGCTACACCCTAGGGCGTTGCTCTTACAGATTGAATAGTTAGGGCCTTAGAAGTTAATGACCGAAGCATAAAATGCAATAAAAATACAACAGTTTTTCCATCGTATAAAAGGATTAATTGCAACCAGTTTGAAAGTGATGGTCATTTCTACGTGCCGGGCAACCTAGGCTTCACTCTAGGGCGTTGCTCCACCAGATCGAATAGTTAGGGCCTTAGAAGTCAACGCCAGAAGCATAAAATACAATATATGTACAACAGTTTTTCCATCGTATAAAATGAATAATTGCAAACATTGCGAAAGTAATGGTCATTCCACGTTCCGGGCAACCTAGGCGTCACTCTATGGCGTTCATCCACCACATCGACTAGCTACGGCCTCAGAAGTCAATGCCCGAAGCATAAAATGCATAAAAAATACAACAGTTTTTCCATCACATAACAGGAATAATTGCAACCAGTTTGAAAGTGATGGTCATTTCTACGTTCCGGGAAACCTCGGCTTCACTCTAGGGCGTTGCTCCGCCAGATCGAGTAGTTAGTGCATTAAAAGTCAACGCCAGAAGCATAAAATACAATATAAATAGAACAGTTTTTCCATCGTATAAAACGAATAATAGCAACCAGTGTGAAAGTTATGGTCATTTCTACGTTCCGGGCAACCTAGGCTTCACCCCAGGTCGTTGTTCCACCAGATCGAATAGTTAGGGCCTAAGAAGTGAACGCCAGCAGCATAAAATACAATATAAATACAACAGTTCTTCCATCACATAAAACGAATAATTGCAACCAGTATGAAAGTTATGGTAATTTCTACGTTCCGGGCAAACCAGGCTTCACTCTATGGCGTTCTTCCACCACATCGAATAGCTACGGCCACAGAAGTCAACGCCAGAAGCATAAAATGCAATATAAACACAACAGTTTTTCCATCGTATAAAAGGATTAATTGCAACCAGTTTGAAAGTGATGGCCATTTCTACGTTCCGGGCAACCTAGTCTTTACCATAGGGCGTTCTTCCACCAGATGGAATAGTTAGGGCATAAGAAGTCAACGCCAGAAGCATAAAATACAGTATAAATACAACAGTGTTTCAATCGTATAAAACGAGTAATTGCAACCAGTACGAAAGTTAACGTCATTTCTACGTTCCGGACAACCTAGGCTTCACCCTAGGGCGTTGCTCCAACAGATTGAATAGTTAGGGCCTTAGAAGTCAACGCCGGAAGCATAAAATGCAAGAAAAATACATCAGTTTTTCCATCGTATAAAAGGATTAATTGCAACCAGTTTGAAAGTGATGGTCACTTCTACGTTCCGGGCAACCTAGGATTCACTCTAGGGTGTTGCTCCACCAGATCGAATAGTTAGGTCCTTAGAAGTAAACGCCAGAAGCATAAAATACGATATAAATACAACAGCGTTTCCATCGTATAAAACGAATAATTGCAACCAGTGTGAAAGTTATGGTCATTTCTACATTCCGAGCAACCTAGGATTCACTGTAGGGCATTGCTCCACCAGATCGAATACTGAGGTCCTTAGAAGTAAACGCCAGAAGCATAAAATACGATATAAATACAACAGCTTTTCCATCGAATAAAAGGAATAATTGCAAACAGTGTGAAAGTAATGGTCATTTCTACGTTCCCGGCAAGCTAGGCTTCACCCTAGGCCGTTGTTTCACCAGATCGAATAGTTAGGGCCTAAGAAGTGAACGCCAGAAGCATAAAATGCAATAAAAATACAACAGTTTTTCCACCGTATAAAAGGATTAATTGCAACCAGTTTGAATGTGATGGTCATTTCTACGTTCCGGGCAACCTAGGCTTCACCCCAGGTCGTTGTTCCACCAGATCGAATAGTTAGGGCCTAAGAAGTGAACGCCAGCAGCATAAAATACAATATAAATACAACAGTTCTTCCATCACATAAAACGAATAATTGCAACCAGTATGAAAGTTATGGTAATTTCTACGTTCCGGGCAAACCAGGCTTCACTCTATGGCGTTCTTCCACCACATCGAATAGCTACGGCCACAGAAGTCAACGCCCGAAGCATAAAATACAAAATAAATAGAACAGATTTTCCATCGTATAAAACGAATAATTGCTACCGGTGTGAAAGTTATGGTCACTTCTACGTTCCGGGCAACCTAGTCTTTACCATAGGGCGTTCTTCCACCAGATGGAATAGTTAGGGCATAAGAAGTCAACGCCAGAAGCATAAAATACAGTATAAATACAACAGTGTTTCAATCGTATAAAACGAGTAATTGCAACCAGTACGAAAGTTAACGTCATTTCTACGTTCCGGACAACCTAGGCTTCACCCTAGGGCGTTGCTCCAACAGATTGAATAGTTAGGGCCTTAGAAGTCAACGCCGGAAGCATAAAATGCAAGAAAAATACATCAGTTTTTCCATCGTATAAAAGGATTAATTGCAACCAGTTTGAAAGTGATGGTCACTTCTACGTTCCGGGCAACCTAGGCTTTACTCTAGGGCGTTGCTCCACCAGATCGAGTAGTTAGGGCCTTAGAAGTCAACGCCAGAAGCATAAAATACAATATAAGAACAACAGTTTTTCCATCGTATAAAATGAATAATTGCAAACATTGCGAAAGTAATGGTCATTCCACGTTCCGGGCAACCTAGGCGTCACTCTATGGCGTTCTTCCACCACATCGAATAGCTACGGCCTCAGAAGTCAACGCCTGAAGCATAAAATACAATAAAAATACAACAGTTTTTCCATCGTATAAAAGGATTAATTGCAACCAGTTTGAATGTGATGGTCATTTCTACGTTCCGGGCAACCTAGGCTTCACCCCAGGTCGTTGTTCCACCAGATCGAATAGTTAGGGCCTAAGAAGTGAACGCCAGCAGCATAAAATACAATATAAATACAACAGTTCTTCCATCACATAAAACGAATAATTGCAACCAGTATGAAAGTTATGGTAATTTCTACGTTCCGGGCAAACCAGGCTTCACTCTATGGCGTTCTTCCACCACATCGAATAGCTACGGCCACAGAAGTCAACGCCCGAAGCATAAAATACAAAATAAATAGAACAGATTTTCCATCGTATAAAACGAATAATTGCTACCGGTGTGAAAGTTATGGTCTCTTCTACGTTCCGGGCAACCTAGTCTTTACCATAGGGCGTTCTTCCACCAGATGGAATAGTTAGGGCATAAGAAGTCAACGCCAGAAGCATAAAATACAGTATAAATACAACAGTGTTTCAATCGTATAAAACGAGTAATTGCAACCAGTACGAAAGTTAACGTCATTTCTACGTTCCGGACAACCTAGGCTTCACCCTAGGGCGTTGCTCCAACAGATTGAATAGTTAGGGCCTTAGAAGTCAACGCCGGAAGCATAAAATGCAAGAAAAATACATCAGTTTTTCCATCGTATAAAAGGATTAATTGCAACCAGTTTGAAAGTGATGGTCACTTCTACGTTCCGGGCAACCTAGGCTTTACTCTAGGGCGTTGCTCCACCAGATCGAATAGTTAGTGCCTTAGAAGTTAACGCCAGAAGCATAAAATACAGTATAAACACAACAGTTCTTCCATCACATAAAACGAATAATTGCAACCAGTATGAAAGTTATGGTAATTTCTACGTTCCCGGCAAGCTAGGCTTCACCCTAGGCCGTTGTTTCACCAGATCGAATAGTTAGGGCCTAAGAAGTGAACGCCAGAAGCATAAAATGCAATAAAAATACAACAGTTTTTCCACCGTATAAAAGGATTAATTGCAACCAGTTTGAATGTGATGGTCATTTCTACGTTCCGGGCAACCTAGGCTTCACCCCAGGTCGTTGTTCCACCAGATCGAATAGTTAGGGCCTAAGAAGTGAACGCCAGCAGCATAAAATACAATATAAATACAACAGTTCTTCCATCACATAAAACGAATAATTGCAACCAGTATGAAAGTTATGGTAATTTCTACGTTCCGGGCAAACCAGGCTTCACTCTATGGCGTTCTTCCACCACATCGAATAGCTACGGCCACAGAAGTCAACGCCCGAAGCATAAAATACAAAATAAATAGAACAGATTTTCCATCGTATAAAACGAATAATTGCTACCGGTGTGAAAGTTATGGTCACTTCTACGTTCCGGGCAACCTAGTCTTTACCATAGGGCGTTCTTCCACCAGATGGAATAGTTAGGGCATAAGAAGTCAACGCCAGAAGCATAAAATACAGTATAAATACAACAGTGTTTCAATCGTATAAAACGAGTAATTGCAACCAGTACGAAAGTTAACGTCATTTCTACGTTCCGGACAACCTAGGCTTCACCCTAGGGCGTTGCTCCAACAGATTGAATAGTTAGGGCCTTAGAAGTCAACGCCGGAAGCATAAAATGCAAGAAAAATACATCAGTTTTTCCATCGTATAAAAGGATTAATTGCAACCAGTTTGAAAGTGATGGTCACTTCTACGTTCCGGGCAACCTAGGCTTTACTCTAGGGCGTTGCTCCACCAGATCGAGTAGTTAGGGCCTTAGAAGTCAACGCCAGAAGCATAAAATACAATATAAGAACAACAGTTTTTCCATCGTATAAAATGAATAATTGCAAACATTGCGAAAGTAATGGTCATTCCACGTTCCGGGCAACCTAGGCGTCACTCTATGGCGTTCTTCCACCACATCGAATAGCTACGGCCTCAGAAGTCAACGCCTGAAGCATAAAATACAATAAAAATACAACAGTTTTTCCATCGTATAAAAGGATTAATTGCAACCAGTTTGAATGTGATGGTCATTTCTACGTTCCGGGCAACCTAGGCTTCACCCCAGGTCGTTGTTCCACCAGATCGAATAGTTAGGGCCTAAGAAGTGAACGCCAGCAGCATAAAATACAATATAAATACAACAGTTCTTCCATCACATAAAACGAATAATTGCAACCAGTATGAAAGTTATGGTAATTTCTACGTTCCGGGCAAACCAGGCTTCACTCTATGGCGTTCTTCCACCACATCGAATAGCTACGGCCACAGAAGTCAACGCCCGAAGCATAAAATACAAAATAAATAGAACAGATTTTCCATCGTATAAAACGAATAATTGCTACCGGTGTGAAAGTTATGGTCTCTTCTACGTTCCGGGCAACCTAGTCTTTACCATAGGGCGTTCTTCCACCAGATGGAATAGTTAGGGCATAAGAAGTCAACGCCAGAAGCATAAAATACAGTATAAATACAACAGTGTTTCAATCGTATAAAACGAGTAATTGCAACCAGTACGAAAGTTAACGTCATTTCTACGTTCCGGACAACCTAGGCTTCACCCTAGGGCGTTGCTCCAACAGATTGAATAGTTAGGGCCTTAGAAGTCAACGCCGGAAGCATAAAATGCAAGAAAAATACATCAGTTTTTCCATCGTATAAAAGGATTAATTGCAACCAGTTTGAAAGTGATGGTCACTTCTACGTTCCGGGCAACCTAGGCTTTACTCTAGGGCGTTGCTCCACCAGATCGAATAGTTAGTGCCTTAGAAGTTAACGCCAGAAGCATAAAATACAGTATAAACACAACAGTTTTTCCATCGTATAAAACGAATAATTGCTACCAGTATGGAAGTGATGGTCATTTCTACGTTCCGGGCAACCTAGGCTTCACTCTATGGCATTCTTCCACCACATCGAATAGCTATGGCCTCAGAAGTCAACGCCTGAAGCATAAAATACAATAAAAATACAACAGTCTTTCCATCCTATAACAGGAATAATTGCAACCCGTGTGGAAGTGATGGTCATTTGTACGTTCCAGGCAACCTAGGCTTCACTCTAGGGCGTTGTTCCACCAGATCGAATTGTTAGGGCCTTAGAAGTCAACGCCCGGTACATAAAATACAAAATAAATAGAACAGTTTTTCCATCGTGTAAAACGAATAATTGTTACCGGTGTGAAAATTATGGTCATTTCTACGTTCCGGTCAACCCAGGCTTCACCATAGGGCGCTACTCCACCAGATCGAATAGTTAGGGCCTAAGAAGTGAACGCCAGAAGCATAAAATACAATATAAATACAACAGTTTTTCCATCATACAAAACGATTAATTGCAACCAGTATGAAAGCTAGGGTCATTTCTACTTTACGGGCAACCTAGGCTACACCCTAGGGCGTTGCTCTTACAGATTGAATAGTTAGGGCCTTAGAAGTTAATGACCGAAGCATAAAATGCAATAAAAATACAACAGTTTTTCCATCGTATAAAAGGATTAATTGCAACCAGTTTGAAAGTGATGGTCATTTCTACGTGCCGGGCAACCTAGGCTTCACTCTAGGGCGTTGCTCCACCAGATCGAATAGTTAGGGCCTTAGAAGTCAACGCCAGAAGCATAAAATACAATATATGTACAACAGTTTTTCCATCGTATAAAATGAATAATTGCAAACATTGCGAAAGTAATGGTCATTCCACGTTCCGGGCAACCTAGGCGTCACTCTATGGCGTTCATCCACCACATCGACTAGCTACGGCCTCAGAAGTCAATGCCCGAAGCATAAAATGCATAAAAAATACAACAGTTTTTCCATCACATAACAGGAATAATTGCAACCAGTTTGAAAGTGATGGTCATTTCTACGTTCCGGGAAACCTCGGCTTCACTCTAGGGCGTTGCTCCGCCAGATCGAGTAGTTAGTGCATTAAAAGTCAACGCCAGAAGCATAAAATACAATATAAATAGAACAGTTTTTCCATCGTATAAAACGAATAATAGCAACCAGTGTGAAAGTTATGGTCATTTCTACGTTCCGGGCAACCTAGGCTTCACCCCAGGTCGTTGTTCCACCAGATCGAATAGTTAGGGCCTAAGAAGTGAACGCCAGCAGCATAAAATACAATATAAATACAACAGTTCTTCCATCACATAAAACGAATAATTGCAACCAGTATGAAAGTTATGGTAATTTCTACGTTCCGGGCAAACCAGGCTTCACTCTATGGCGTTCTTCCACCACATCGAATAGCTACGGCCACAGAAGTCAACGCCAGAAGCATAAAATGCAATATAAACACAACAGTTTTTCCATCGTATAAAAGGATTAATTGCAACCAGTTTGAAAGTGATGGCCATTTCTACGTTCCGGGCAACCTAGTCTTTACCATAGGGCGTTCTTCCACCAGATGGAATAGTTAGGGCATAAGAAGTCAACGCCAGAAGCATAAAATACAGTATAAATACAACAGTGTTTCAATCGTATAAAACGAGTAATTGCAACCAGTACGAAAGTTAACGTCATTTCTACGTTCCGGACAACCTAGGCTTCACCCTAGGGCGTTGCTCCAACAGATTGAATAGTTAGGGCCTTAGAAGTCAACGCCGGAAGCATAAAATGCAAGAAAAATACATCAGTTTTTCCATCGTATAAAAGGATTAATTGCAACCAGTTTGAAAGTGATGGTCACTTCTACGTTCCGGGCAACCTAGGATTCACTCTAGGGTGTTGCTCCACCAGATCGAATAGTTAGGTCCTTAGAAGTAAACGCCAGAAGCATAAAATACGATATAAATACAACAGCGTTTCCATCGTATAAAACGAATAATTGCAACCAGTGTGAAAGTTATGGTCATTTCTACATTCCGAGCAACCTAGGATTCACTGTAGGGCATTGCTCCACCAGATCGAATACTGAGGTCCTTAGAAGTAAACGCCAGAAGCATAAAATACGATATAAATACAACAGCTTTTCCATCGAATAAAAGGAATAATTGCAAACAGTGTGAAAGTAATGGTCATTTCTACGTTCCCGGCAAGCTAGGCTTCACCCTAGGCCGTTGTTTCACCAGATCGAATAGTTAGGGCCTAAGAAGTGAACGCCAGAAGCATAAAATGCAATAAAAATACAACAGTTTTTCCACCGTATAAAAGGATTAATTGCAACCAGTTTGAATGTGATGGTCATTTCTACGTTCCGGGCAACCTAGGCTTCACCCCAGGTCGTTGTTCCACCAGATCGAATAGTTAGGGCCTAAGAAGTGAACGCCAGCAGCATAAAATACAATATAAATACAACAGTTCTTCCATCACATAAAACGAATAATTGCAACCAGTATGAAAGTTATGGTAATTTCTACGTTCCGGGCAAACCAGGCTTCACTCTATGGCGTTCTTCCACCACATCGAATAGCTACGGCCACAGAAGTCAACGCCCGAAGCATAAAATACAAAATAAATAGAACAGATTTTCCATCGTATAAAACGAATAATTGCTACCGGTGTGAAAGTTATGGTCACTTCTACGTTCCGGGCAACCTAGTCTTTACCATAGGGCGTTCTTCCACCAGATGGAATAGTTAGGGCATAAGAAGTCAACGCCAGAAGCATAAAATACAGTATAAATACAACAGTGTTTCAATCGTATAAAACGAGTAATTGCAACCAGTACGAAAGTTAACGTCATTTCTACGTTCCGGACAACCTAGGCTTCACCCTAGGGCGTTGCTCCAACAGATTGAATAGTTAGGGCCTTAGAAGTCAACGCCGGAAGCATAAAATGCAAGAAAAATACAACAGTTTTTCCATCGTATAAAAGGATTAATTGCAACCAGTTTGAAAGTGATGGTCACTTCTACGTTCCGGGCAACCTAGGCTTTACTCTAGGGCGTTGCTCCACCAGATCGAATAGTTAGGGCCTTAGAAGTCAACGCCAGAAGCATAAAATACAGTATAAATACAACAGTGTTTCAATCGTATAAAACGAGTAATTGCAACCAGTACGAAAGTTAACGTCATTTCTACGTTCCGGACAACCTACGCTTCACCCTAGGGCGTTGCTCCAACAGATTGAATAGTTAGGGCCTTAGAAGTCAACGCCGGAAGCATAAAATGCAAGAAAAATACATCAGATTTTCCATCGTATAAAACGAATAATTGCTACCGGTGTGAAAGTTATGGTCACTTCTACGTTCCGGGCAACCTAGGCTTTACTCTAGGGCGTTGCTCCATCAGATCGAATAGTTAGTGCCTTAGAAGTTAACGCCAGAAGCATAAAATACAGTATAAACACAACAGTTTTTCCATCGTACAAAACGAATAATTGCTACCAGTATGGAAGTGATGGTCATTTCTACGTTCCGGGCAACCTAGGCTTCACTCTATGGCATTCTTCCACCACATCGAATAGCTATGGCCTCAGAAGTCAACGCCTGAAGGATAAAATACAATAAAAATACAACAGTCTTTCCATCCTATAACAGGAATAATTGCAACCCGTGTGGAAGTGATGGTCATTTGTACGTTCCAGGCAACCTAGGCTTCACTCTAGGGCGTTGTTCCACCAGATCGAATTGTTAGGGCCTAAGAAGTCAACGCCAGAAGCATAAGATACAATATAAATATAACAGTTTTTCCATCGTATAGAACGAATAATCGCAACCAGTGTGAAAGTTAATGTCATTTCTACTTTCCGGGCAACCTAGGCTTCACCCTAGGGCGTTGCTCCAACAGATTGAATAGTTAGGGCCTTAGAAGTCAACGCCCGATGCATAAAATACAAAATAAATAGAACAGTTTTTCCATCGTATAGAACGAATAATAGCATGCAGTGTGAAAATTATGGTCATTTCTACGTTCCGGTCAACCCAGGCTTCACCATAAGGCGTTGCACCACCAGATCGAATAGTTAGGTCCTTAGAAGTCAACGCCAGAATCATAAAATACAATGAGGATGCAACAGCTTTTCCATCGTATTAAACGAATAAATTCAACCAGTGTGAATGTTATGGTCATTTCTACATTCCGAGCAACCTAGGCTTCGCTCTAGGGCGTTGATCCAACAGATTGAATAGTTAGGGCCTTAGCAGTCAACGCCCGAAGCATAAAATACAATAAAAATACAACAGTTTTTCCATCATATAACAGGAATAATTGCAACCAGTTTGAAAGTGATGGTCATTTCTACGTTCCGGGCAACCTAGGATTCACTCTAGGGCGGTGCTCCACCAGATCGAATAGTTAGGGCCTTACAAGTCAACGCCCGAAGCATAAAATGCAATAAAAATACAACAGTGTTTCCATCATATAACAGGAATAATTGCAACCAGTTTGAAAGTGATGTCCAATTCTCCGTTCCGCGCAACCTAGGTTTTACTCCAGGGCGTTGCTCCACCAGATCGAAAAGTTACGGCCTAAGAAGTCAACGCCAGAAGCATAAAATACGATATAAATACAACAGCTTTTCCATCGTATAAAACGAATAATTGCACCCAGTGTGAAAGTTATTGTCATTTCTACTTTCCGCGCAACTTAGGTTTCACCCTAGGGCGTTGCTCCAACAGATTGAATAGTTAGGACCTTAGAAGTCAATGCCCGAAGCATAAAATGCAATAAAAATAGAACAGTTTTTCCATCATATAACAGGAATAATTGCAACCAGTTTGAAAGTGATGGTCATTTCTACGTTCCGGGCAACCTAGGCTACACCCTAGGGCGTTGCTCTTACAGATTGAATAGTTAGGGCCTTAGAAGTTAATGACCGAAGCATAAAATGCAATGAAAATACAACAGTTTTTCCATCGTATAAAAGGATTAATTGCAACCAGTTTGAAAGTGATGGCCATTTCTACGTGCCGGGCAACCTAGGCTTCACCCCAGGTCGTTGTTCCACCAGATCGAATAGTTGGGGCCTAAGAAGTCAACGCCAGCAGCATAAAATACAATATAAGAACAACAGTTCTTCCATCACATAAAACGAATAATTGCAACCAGTATGAAAGTTATGGTAATTTCTACGTTCCGGGCAAACCAGGCTTCACTCTATGGCGTTCTTCCACCACATCGAATAGCTACGGCCACAGAAGTCAACGCCCGAAGCATAAAATACAAAATAAATAGAACAGATTTTCCATCGTATAAAACGAATAATTGCTACCGGTGTGAAAGTTATGGTCACTTCTACGTTCCGGGCAACCTAGTCTTTACCATGGGGCGTTCTTCCACCAGATGGAATAGTTAGGGCATAAGAAGTCAACGCCAGAATCATAAAATACAGTATAAATACAACAGTGTTTCAATCGTATAAAACGAGTAATTGCAACCAGTACGAAAGTTAACGTCATTTCTACGTTCCGGACAACCTAGGCTTCACCCTAGGGCGTTGCTCCAACAGATTGAATAGTTAGGGCCTTAGAAGTCAACGCCGGAAGCATAAAATGCAAGAAAAATACATCAGTTTTTCCATCGTATAAAAGGATTAATTGCAACCAGTTTGAAAGTGATGGTCACTTCTACGTTCCGGGCAACCTAGGCTTTACTCTAGGGCGTTGCTCCACCAGATCGAGTAGTTAGGGCCTTAGAAGTCAACGCCAGAAGCATAAAATACAATATAAGAACAACAGTTTTTCCATCGTATAAAATGAATAATTGCAAACATTGCGAAAGTAATGGTCATTCCACGTTCCGGGCAACCTAGGCGTCACTCTATGGCGTTCTTCCACCACATCGAATAGCTACGGCCTCAGAAGTCAACGCCTGAAGCATAAAATACAATAAAAATACAACAGTTTTTCCATCGTATAAAAGGATTAATTGCAACCAGTTTGAATGTGATGGTCATTTCTACGTTCCGGGCAACCTAGGCTTCACCCCAGGTCGTTGTTCCACCAGATCGAATAGTTAGGGCCTAAGAAGTGAACGCCAGCAGCATAAAATACAATATAAATACAACAGTTCTTCCATCACATAAAACGAATAATTGCAACCAGTATGAAAGTTATGGTAATTTCTACGTTCCGGGCAAACCAGGCTTCACTCTATGGCGTTCTTCCACCACATCGAATAGCTACGGCCACAGAAGTCAACGCCCGAAGCATAAAATACAAAATAAATAGAACAGATTTTCCATCGTATAAAACGAATAATTGCTACCGGTGTGAAAGTTATGGTCTCTTCTACGTTCCGGGCAACCTAGTCTTTACCATAGGGCGTTCTTCCACCAGATGGAATAGTTAGGGCATAAGAAGTCAACGCCAGAAGCATAAAATACAGTATAAATACAACAGTGTTTCAATCGTATAAAACGAGTAATTGCAACCAGTACGAAAGTTAACGTCATTTCTACGTTCCGGACAACCTAGGCTTCACCCTAGGGCGTTGCTCCAACAGATTGAATAGTTAGGGCCTTAGAAGTCAACGCCGGAAGCATAAAATGCAAGAAAAATACATCAGTTTTTCCATCGTATAAAAGGATTAATTGCAACCAGTTTGAAAGTGATGGTCACTTCTACGTTCCGGGCAACCTAGGCTTTACTCTAGGGCGTTGCTCCACCAGATCGAATAGTTAGTGCCTTAGAAGTTAACGCCAGAAGCATAAAATACAGTATAAACACAACAGTTTTTCCATCGTATAAAACGAATAATTGCTACCAGTATGGAAGTGATGGTCATTTCTACGTTCCGGGCAACCTAGGCTTCACTCTATGGCATTCTTCCACCACATCGAATAGCTATGGCCTCAGAAGTCAACGCCTGAAGCATAAAATACAATAAAAATACAACAGTCTTTCCATCCTATAACAGGAATAATTGCAACCCGTGTGGAAGTGATGGTCATTTGTACGTTCCAGGCAACCTAGGCTTCACTCTAGGGCGTTGTTCCACCAGATCGAATTGTTAGGGCCTTAGAAGTCAACGCCCGGTACATAAAATACAAAATAAATAGAACAGTTTTTCCATCGTGTAAAACGAATAATTGTTACCGGTGTGAAAATTATGGTCATTTCTACGTTCCGGTCAACCCAGGCTTCACCATAGGGCGCTACTCCACCAGATCGAATAGTTAGGGCCTAAGAAGTGAACGCCAGAAGCATAAAATACAATATAAATACAACAGTTTTTCCATCATACAAAACGAATAATTGCAACCAGTATGAAAGCTAGGGTCATTTCTACTTTACGGGCAACCTAGGCTACAGCCTAGGGCGTTGCTCTTACAGATTGAATAGTTAGGGCCTTAGAAGTTAATGACCGAAGCATAAAATGCAATAAAAATACAACAGTTTTTCCATCGTATAAAAGGATTAATTGCAACCAGTTTGAAAGTGATGGTCATTTCTACGTGCCGGGCAACCTAGGCTTCACTCTAGGGCGTTGCTCCACCAGATCGAATAGTTAGGGCCTTAGAAGTCAACGCCAGAAGCATAAAATACAATATATGTACAACAGTTTTTCCATCGTATAAAATGAATAATTGCAAACATTGCGAAAGTAATGGTCATTCCACGTTCCGGGCAACCTAGGCGTCACTCTATGGCGTTCATCCACCACATCGACTAGCTACGGCCTCAGAAGTCAACGCCTGAAGCATAAAATACAATAAAAATACAACAGTTTTTCCATCGTATAAAAGGATTAATTGCAACCAGTTTGAAAGTGATGGTCATTTCTACGTTCCGGGCAACCTAGGCTTCACCCCAGGTCGTTGTTCCACCAGATCGAATAGTTAGGGCCTAAGAAGTGAACACCAGCAGCATAAAATACAATATAAATACAACAGTTCTTCCATCATATAAAACGAATAATAACATCCAGTGTGAAAGTTATGGTCTTTTCTACGTTCCGGGCATCCTAGGCTTCACTCTACGGCGTTGCTCCACCAGATCGAATAGTTAGGTCCTTAGAAGTCAACGCCAGAATCATAAAATACAATGAAGATGCAACAGCTTTTCCATCGTATTAAACGAATAATTTCAACCAGTGTGAATGTTATGGTCATTTCTACATTCCGAGCAACCTAGGCTTCGCTCTAGGGCGTTGATCCAACAGATTGAATAGTTAGGGCCTTAGCAGTCAACGCCCGAAGCATAAAATACAATAAAAATACAACAGTTTTTCCATCATATAACAGGAATAATTGCAACCAGTTTGAAAGTGATGGTCATTTCTACGTTCCGGGCAACCTAGGATTCACTCTAGGGCGGTGCTCCACCAGATCGAATAGTTAGGGCCTTACAAGTCAACGCCCGAAGCATAAAATGCAATAAAAATACAACAGTGTTTCCATCATATAACAGGAATAATTGCAACCAGTTTGAAAGTGATGTCCAATTCTCCGTTCCGCGCAACCTAGGTTTTACTCTATGGCATTCTTCCACCACATCGAATAGCTATGGCCTCAGAGGTCAACGCCTGAAGCATAAAATACAATAAAAATACAACAGTCTTTCCATCCTATAACAGGAATAATTGCAACCCGTGTGGAAGTGATGGTCATTTCTACGTTCCGGGCAACCTAGGCTACACCCTAGGGCGTTGCTCTTACAGATTGAATAGTTAGGGCCTTAGAAGTTAATGACCGAAGCATAAAATGCAATGAAAATACAACAGTTTTTTCATCGTATAAAAGGATTAATTGCAACCAGTTTGAAAGTGATGGCCATTTCTACGTGCCGGGCAACCTAGGCTTCACTCTAGGGCGTTGCTCCACCAGATCGAATAGTTAGGGCCTTAGAAGTCAACGCCAGAAGCATAAAATACAATATAAGAACAACAGTTTTTCCATCGTATAAAACGAATAATTGCTACCAGTATGGAAGTGATGGTAATTTCTACGTTCCGGGCAACCTAGGCTTCACTCTATGGCATTCTTCCACCACATCGAATAGCTATGGCCTCAGAAGTCAACGCCTGAAGCATAAAATACAATAAAAATACAACAGTCTTTCCATCCTATAACAGGAATAATTGCAACCCGTGTGGAAGTGATGGTCATTTGTACGTTCCAGGCAACCTAGGCTTCACTCTAGGGCGTTGTTCCACCAGATCGAATTGTTAGGGCCTTAGAAGTCAACGCCCGAAGCATAAAATACAATATAAATATAACAGTTTTTCCATCGTATAGAACGAATAATCGCAACCAGTGTGAAAGTTAACGTCATTTCTACTTTCCGGGCAACCTAGGCTTCACCCTAGGGCGTTGCTCCAACAGATTGAATTGTTAGGGCCTTAGAAGTCAACGCCCGGTGCATAACATACAAAATAAATAGAACAGTTTTTCCATCGTGTAAAACGAATAATTGTTACCGGTGTGAAAATTATGGTCATTTCTACGTTCCGGTCAACCCAGGCTTCACCATAGGGCGCTACTCCACCAGATCGAATAGTTAGGGCCTAAGAAGTGAACGCCAGAAGCATAAAATACAATATAAATACAACAGTTTTTCCATCATACAAAACGAATAATTGCAACCAGTATGAAAGCTAGGGTCATTTCTACTTTACGGGCAACCTAGGCTACACCCTAGGGCGTTGCTCTTACAGATTGAATAGTTAGGGCCTTAGAAGTTAATGACCGAAGCATAAAATGCAATAAAAATACAACAGTTTTTCCATCGTATAAAAGGATTAATTGCAACCAGTTTGAAAGTGATGGTCATTTCTACGTGCCGGGCAACCTAGGCTTCACTCTAGGGCGTTGCTCCACCAGATCGAATAGTTAGGGCCTTAGAAGTCAACGCCAGAAGCATAAAATACAATATAAGTACAACAGTTTTTCCATCGTATAAAATGAATAATTGCAAACATTGCGAAAGTAATGGTCATTCCACGTTCCGGGCAACCTAGGCGTCACTCTATGGCGTTCTTCCACCACATCGATTAGCTACGGCCTCAGAAGTCAACGCCTGAAGCATAAAATACAATAAAAATACAACAGTTTTTCCATCGTATAAAAGGATTAATTGCAACCAGTTTGAAAGTGATGGTCATTTCTACGTTCCGGGCAACCTAGGCTTCACCCCAGGTCGTTGTTCCACCAGATCGAATAGTTAGGGCCTAAGAAGTGAACACCAGCAGCATAAAATACAATATAAATACAACAGCTCTTCCATCATATAAAACGAATAATAACATCCAGTGTCAAAGTTATGGTCTTTTCTACGTTCCGGGCATCCTAGGCTTCACTCTACGGCGTTGCTCCACCAGATCGAATAGTTAGGTCCTTAGAAGTCAACGCCAGAATCATAAAATACAATGAAGATGCAACAGCTTTTCCATCGTATTAAACGAATAATTTCAACCAGTGTGAATGTTATGGTCATTTCTACATTCAGAGCAACCTAGGCTTCGCTCTAGGGCGTTGATCCAACAGATTGAATAGTTAGGGCCTTAGCAGTCAACGCCCGAAGCATAAAATACAATAAAAATACAACAGTTTTTCCATCATATAACAGGAATAATTGCAACCAGTTTGAAAGTGATGGTCATTTCTACGTTCCGGGCAACCTAGGATTCACTCTAGGGCGGTGCTCCACCAGATCGAATAGTTAGGGCCTTAGAAGTCAATGCCCGAAGCATAAAATGCAATAAAAATAGAACAGTTTTTCCATCATATAACAGGAATAATTGCAACCAGTTTGAAAGTGATGGTCATTTCTACGTTCCGGGCAACCTAGGCTACACCCTAGGGCGTTGCTCTTACAGATTGATTAGTTAGGGCCTTAGAAGTTAATGACCGAAGCATAAAATGCAATGAAAATACAACTGTTTTTTCATCGTATAAAAGGATTAATTGCAACCAGTTTGAAAGTGATGGCCATTTCTACGTGCCGGGCAACCTAGGCTTCACTCTAGGGCGTTGCTCCACCAGATCGAATAGTTAGGGCCTTAGAAGTCAACGCCAGAAGCATAAAATACAATATAAGAACAACAGTTTTTGCATCGTATAAAACGAATAATTGCTACCAGTATGGAAGTGATGGTCATTTCTACGTTCCGGGCAACCTAGGCTTCACTCTATGGCATTCTTCCACCACATCGAATAGCTATGGCCTCAGAAGTCAACGCCTGAAGCATAAAATACAATAAAAATACAACAGTCTTTCCATCCTATAACAGGAATAATTGCAACCCGTGTGGAAGTGATGGTCATTTGTACGTTCCAGGCAACCTAGGCTTCACTCTAGGGCGTTGTTCCACCAGATCGAATTGTTAGGGCCTTAGAAGTCAACGCCCGAAGCATAAAATACAATATAAATATAACAGTTTTTCCATCGTATAGAACGAATAATCGCAACCAGTGTGAAAGTTAACGTCATTTCTACTTTCCGGGCAACCTAGGCTTCACCCTAGGGCGTTGCTACAACAGATTGAATAGTTAGGGCCTTAGAAGTCAACGCCCGGTGCATAAAATACAAAATAAATAGAACAGTTTTTCCATCGTGTAAAACGAATAATTGTTATCGGTGTGAAAATTATGGTCATTTCTACGTTCCGGTCAACCCAGGCTTCACCATAGGGCGCTACTCCACCAGATCGAATAGTTAGGGCCTAAGAAGTGAACGCCAGAAGCATAAAATACAATATAAATACAACAGTTTTTCCATCATACAAAACGAATAATTGCAACCAGTATGAAAGCTAGGGTCATTTCTACTTTACGGGCAACCTAGGCTACACCCTAGGGCGTTGCTCTTACAGATTGAATAGTTAGGGCCTTAGAAGTTAATGACCGAAGCATAAAATGCAATAAAAATACAACAGTTTTTCCATCGTATAAAAGGATTAATTGCAACCAGTTTGAAAGTGATGGTCATTTCTACGTGCCGGGCAACCTAGGCTTCACTCTAGGGCGTTGCTCCACCAGATCGAATAGTTAGGGCCTTAGAAGTCAACGCCAGAAGCATAAAATACAATATAAGTACAACAGTTTTTCCATCGTATAAAATGAATAATTGCAAACATTGCGAAAGTAATGGTCATTCCACGTTCCGGGCAACCTAGGCGTCACTCTATGGCGTTCTTCCACCACATCGAATAGCTACGGCCTCAGAAGTCAACGCCTGAAGCATAAAATACAATAAAAATACAACAGTTTTTCCATCGTATAAAAGGATTAATTGCAACCAGTTTGAAAGTGATGGTCATTTCTACGTTCCGGGCAACCTAGGCTTCACCCCAGGTCGTTGTTCCACCAGATCGAATAGTTAGGGCCTAAGAAGTGAACACCAGCAGCATAAAATACAATATAAATACAACAGTTCTTCCATCATATAAAACGAATAATAACATCCAGTGTGAAAGTTATGGTCTTTTCTACGTTCCGGGCATCCTAGGCTTCACTCTACGGCGTTGCTCCACCAGATCGAATAGTTAGGTCCTTAGAAGTCAACGCCAGAATCATAAAATACAATGAAGATGCAACAGCTTTTCCATCGTATTAAACGAATAATTTCAACCAGTGTGAATGTTATGGTCATTTCTACATTCCGAGCAACCTAGGCTTCGCTCTAGGGCGTTGATCCAACAGATTGAATAGTTAGGGCCTTAGCAGTCAACGCCCGAAGCATAAAATACAATAAAAATACAACAGTTTTTCCATCATATAACAGGAATAATTGCAACCAGTTTGAAAGTGATGGTCATTTCTACGTTCCGGGCAACCTAGGATTCACTCTAGGGCGGTGCTTCACCAGATCGAATAGTTAGGGCCTTACAAGTCAACGCCCGAAGCATAAAATGCAATAAAAATACAACAGTGTTTCCATCAAATAACAGGAATAATTGCAACCAGTTTGAAAGTGATGTCCAATTCTCCGTTCCGCGCAACCTAGGTTTTACTCTATGGCATTCTTCCACAACATCGAATAGCTATGGCCTCAGAAGTCAACGCCTGAAGCATAAAATACAATAAAAATACAACAGTCTTTCCATCCTATAACAGGAATAATTGCAACCCGTGTGGAAGTGATGGTCATTTCTACGTTCCGGGCAACCTAGGCTACACCCTAGGGCGTTGCTCTTACAGATTGAATAGTTAGGGCCTTAGAAGTTAATGACCGAAGCATAAAATGCAATGAAAATACAACAGTTTTTTCATCGTATAAAAGGATTAATTGCAACCAGTTTGAAAGTGATGGCCATTTCTACGTTCCGGGCATCCTAGGCTTCACTCTACGGCGTTGCTCCACCAGATCGAATAGTTAGGTCCTTAGAAGTCAACGCCAGAATCATAAAATACAATGAAGATGCAACAGCTTTTCCATCGTATTAAACGAATAATTTCAACCAGTGTGAATGTTATGGTCATTTCTACATTCCGAGCAACCTAGGCTTCGCTCTAGGGCGTTGATCCAACAGATTGAATAGTTAGGGCCTTAGCAGTCAACGCCGGAAGCATAAAATACATTATAAATACAACAGTTTTTCCATCATATAACAGGAATACTTGCAACCAGTTTGAAAGTGATGGTCATTTGTACGTTCCGGGCAACCTAGGATTCACTCTAGGGCAGTGCTCCACCAGATCGAATAGTTAGGGCCTTACAAGTCAACGCCCGAAGCATAAAATGCAATAAAAATAAAACAGTGTTTCCATCATATAACAGGAATAATTGCAACCAGTTTGAAAGTGATGTCCAATTCTACGTTCCGCGCAACCTAGGTTTTACTCCAGGGCGTGGCTTCACCAGATCGAAAAGTTACGGCCTAAGAAGTCAACGCCAGAAGCATAAAATACGATATAAATACAACAGCTTTTCCATCGTATAAAACGAGTAATTGCACCCAGTGTGAAAGTTATTGTCATTTCTACTTTCCGCGCAACCTAGGCTTCACCCTGGAGCGTTGCTCCAACCGATTGAATAGTTAGTACCTTAGAAGTCAATGCCCGAAGCATAAAATGAAATAAAAATTGAACAGTTTTTCCATCATATAACGGGAATAATTGCAACCAGTTTGAAAGTGATGGTCATTTCTACGTTCCAAGCAACCTAGGCTTCACTCTAGGGCGTTGTTCCACCAGATCGAATTGTTAGGGCCTAAGAAGTCAACGCCAGAAGCATAAGATACAATATAAATATAACAGTTTTTCCATCGTATAGAACGAATAATAGCAACCAGTGTGAAAGTTATGGTCACTTCTACGTTCCGGGCAGCCTAGGCTTCACTCTAGGGCGTTGCTCCACCAGATCAAACAGTTAGGGCCTTAGAAGTCAACGACCGATGCATAAAATACAAAATAAATAGAACAGTTTTTCCATCGTATAGAACGAATAATAGCATCCAGTGTGAAAATTATGGTCATTTCTACGTTCCGGTCAACCCAGGCTTCACCATAGGGCGTTGCTCCACCAGATCGAATAGTTAGGTCCTTAGAAGTCAACGCCAGAATCATAAAATACAATGAGGATGCAACAGCTTTTCCATCGTATTAAACGAATAATTTCAACCAGTGTGAATGTTATGGTCATTTCTACATTCCGAGCAACCTAGGCTTCGCTCTAGGGCGTTGATCCAACAGATTGAATAGTTAGGGCCTTAGCAGTCAACGCCCGAAGCATAAAATACAATAAAAATACAACAGTTTTTCCATCATATAACAGGAATAATTGCAACCAGTTTGAAAGTGATGGTCATTTCTACGTTCCGGGCAACCTAGGATTCACTCTAGGGCGGTGCTCCACCAGATCGAATAGTTAGGGCCTTACAAGTCAACGCCCGAAGCATAAAATGCAATAAAAATACAACAGTGTTTCCATCATATAACAGGAATAATTGCAACCAGTTTGAAAGTGATGTCCAATTCTCCGTTCCGCGCAACCTAGGTTTTACTCCAGGGCGTTGCTCCACCAGATCGAAAAGTTACGGCCTAAGAAGTCAACGCCAGAAGCATAAGATACAATATAAATATAACAGTTTTTCCATCGTATAGAACGAATAATAGCAACCAGTGTGAAAGTTATGGTCACTTCTACGTTCCGGGCAACCTAGGCTTCACTCTAGGGCGTCGCTCCACCAGATCGAATAGTTAGGGCCTTAGAAGTCAACGCCAGAATCATAAAATACAATGAAGATGCAACAGCTTTTCTATCGTATTAAACGAATAATTTCAACCAGTGTGAATGTTATGGTCATTTCTACGTTCGGGCAACCTGGGCTTCACTCTAGGGCGTTGCTCCACCAGATCCAACAGCTAGGGCCTTAGAAGTCAACGCCCGAAGCATAAAATACAATATACATATAACAGTTTTTCCATCGTATAGAACGAATAATAGCAACCAGTGTGAAAGTTAACGTCACTTCTACTTTCCGGGCAACCTAGGCTTCACCCTAGGGCGTTGCTCCAACAGATTGAATTGTTAGGGCCTTAGAAGTCAACGCCCGATGCATAAAATACAAAATAAATGGAACAGTTTTTCCATCGTGTGAAACGAATAATTGCTACTGGTGTGAAAATTATGGTCATTTCTACGTTCCGGTCAACCTAGGCTTCACCATAGGGCGTTACTCCACCAGATCGAATAGTTAGGGCCTACGAAGTGAACGCCAGAAGCATAAAATACAATATAAATACAACAGTTTTTCCATCATACAAAACGAATAATTGCAACCAGTATGAAAGCTAGGGTCATTTCTACTTTACGGGCAACCTAGGCTACACCCTAGGGCGTTGCTCTTACAGATTGAATAGTTAGGGCCTTAGAAGTCAACGCCGGAAGCATAAAATGCAATAAAAATACATCAGTTTTTCCATCGTATAAAAGGATTAATTGCAACCAGTTTGAAAGTGATGGTCACTTCTACGTTCCGGGCAACCTAGGCTTTACTATAGGGCGTTGCTCCACCAGATCGAATAGTTAGTGCCTTAGAAGTCAACGCCAGAAGCATAAAATACAATATAAACACAACAGTTTTTCCATCGTATAAAACGAATAATTGCTACCGGTGTGAAAGTTATGGACATTTCTACGTTCCGGGCAACCTAGGCTTTACCATAGGGCGTTGTTCCACCAGAGGGAATAGTTAGGGCATAAGAAGTCAACGCCAGAAGCATAAAATACAATATAAATACAACAGTTTTTCAATCGTATAAAACGAGTAATTGCAACCAGTATGAAGGTTATGGTCATTTCTACGATCCGGGCAACCTAGGCTTCACCCTAGGGCGTTGCTCCAACAGATTGAATTGTTAGGGCCTTAGAAGTCAACGCCCGATGCATAAAAGACAAAATAAATGGAACAGTTTTTCCATCGTGTAAAACGAATAATTGCTACTGGTGTGAAAATTATGGTCATTTCTACGTTCCGGTCAACCTATGCTTCACCATAGGGCGTTACTCCACCAGATCGAATAGTTAGGGCCTAAGAAGTGAACGCCAGAAGCATAAAATACAATATAAATACAACAGTTTTTCCATCATACAAAACGAATAATTGCAACCAGTATGAAAGCTAGGGTCATTTCTACTTTACGGGCAACCTAGGCTACACCCTAGGGCGTTGCTCTTACAGATTGAATAGTTAGGGCCTTAGAAGTTAATGCCCGAAGCATAAAATGCAATAAAAATACAACAGTTTTTCCATCGTATAAAAGGATAAATTGCAACCAGTTTGAAAGTGATGGTCATTTCTACGTTCCGGGCAACCTAGGCTTCACTCTAGGGCGTTGCTCCACCAGATCCAATAGTTAGGGCCTTAGAAGTCAACGCCAGAAGCATAAAATACAATATAAGTACAACGGTTTTTCCATCGTATAAAATGAATAATTGCAAACATTGCGAAAGTAATGGTCATTCCACGTTCCGGGCAACCTAGGCGTCACTCTAGTGCGTTGCTCCACCACATCTAATAGCTACGGCCTTAGACGTCAACGACAGAAGCATAAAATACAATAAAGATGCAACAGCTTTTCCATCGTATAAAACGAGTAATTGCACCGAGTGTGAAAGTTATTGTCATTTCTACTTTCCGCGCAACCTAGGCTTCACCCTAGGGCGTTGCTCCAACAGATTGAATAGTTAGGACCTTAGAAGTCAATGCCCGAAGCATAAAATGCAATAAAAATACAACAGTTTTTCCATCATATAACAGGAATAATTGCAACCAGTTTGAAAGTGATGGTCATTTCTACGTTCCGGGCAACCTAGGCTTCACTCTAGGGCGGTGCTCCACCAGATCGAATAGTTAGGGCCTTAGAAGTCAATGCCCGAAGCATAAAATGCAATAAAAATACAACAGTGTTGCCATCATATAACAGGAATAATTGCAACCAGTTTGAAAGCGATGTCCAATTCTACGTTCCGCGCAACCTAGGCTTTACTCCAGGGCGTTGCTCCACCAGATCGAAAAGTTACGGCCTAAGAAGTCAACGCCCGAAGGATGAAATACAAAATAAATAGAACAGTTTTTCCTTCGTATAAAACGAATAATTCCTACCAGTGTGAAAGTTATGGTAATTTCTACGTTCCGGGCAACCTAGGTTTCACTCTAGGGCGTTGCTCCACCAGATCGCATAGCTAGGGACTTAGAATTCAACGCCATAAGAATAAAATACAATATAAATACAACAGTTCTTCCATCATATAAAAAGAATAATTGCAACCAGTTTGAAAGTTATGGTTATTTCTACGTTCCGGGCAACCTAGGCTTCACTCTATGGCGTTCTTCCACCACATCGAATAGCTACGGCCTCAGAAGTCAACGCGTGAAGCATAAAATACAATAAAAATACAACAGTCTTTCCATCCTATAACAGGAATAATTGCAACCCGTGTGAAAGTGATGGTCATTTGTACGTTCCAGGCAACCTGAGCTTCACTCTGGGGCGTTGTTCCACCAGATCGAATTATTAGGGCCTAAGAAGTCAACGCCCGAAGCATAAAATACAAAATAAATAGAACAGTTTTTCCATTGTATAAAACGAATAATTGCTACCAGTGTAAAAGTTATGGTCATTTCTACGTTCCGGGCAACCTAGGCTTCACCCTAGAGCGTTGTTCCACCAGATCGAAAGTTAGGGTCTAAGAAGTGAACGCCAGAAGCATACAATACAATATAAATACAACAGTTTTTCCATCATATAAAACGAGTAATTGCAACCAGTATGAAAGTTGTGGTCATTTCTACTTTCCGGGCAACCTAGGCTACACGCCAGGGCGTTGTTCCACCAGATCGAATAGTTAGGGCCTAAGAAGTGAACGCCAGCAGCATAAAATACAATATAAATGCAACAGTTCTTCCATCATATAAAACGAATAATTGCAACCAGTTTGAAAGTTATGGTCATTTCTACGTTCCGGGCAACCTAGGCTTCACTCTAGGGCGTTGTTCCAACAGATCGAATAGTTAGGGCCTAAGAAGTGAACGCCAGAAGCATAAAATACAATATAAATACAACAGCTTTGCCATCGCATAAAATGAAAAATTGCAAAAGTGTGAAAGTTATGTTCATTTCTACGTTCCGGTCAACCTAGGCTTCACTGTAGGGTCTTGCTCCACCAGATCGAATAGGTAGGGCCATAGAAGTCAACGCCAGAAGCTTAAAATACAATAAATATACAACAGCTTTTCCATCGTATAACAGGAATAATTGCAACCAGTGTGAAAGTAATGGTCATTTCTACGTTCCGGGCAACCTAGGCTTCACTCTAGGGCGTTGCTCCAACAGATTCAATGGTTAGGGCCTTAGAAGTCAACGCCCGAAGCATAAAATGCAATAAAAATACAACAGTGTTTCCATCATATAACAGGAATAATTGCAACCAGTTTGAAAGTGATGGCCAATTCTACGTTCCGGGCAACCTAGGCTTCACCCTAGGCCGTTGTTCCACCAGATCGAGTAGTTAGTGCCTTAGAAGTCAACGCCAGAAGCATAAAATACAATATAAATACAACAGTTTTTCCATCGTATAAAACGAATAATTGAAACCAGTATGAAACTTATGGTCATTTCTACGTACCGGGCAACCTAGGCTTCACTCTAGGGCGTTGCTCCACCTGATCGAATAGTTAGGGCCTTAGAAGTCAACGCCCGAAGCATAAAATACAAAATAAACACAACAGCCTTTACACCGTATAAAACGAATAATAGGCAACCTGTGTGAAGGTTATGGTCATATCTACGTTCCGGGCAACATAGGCTTCACTGTAGGGCGTTGCTCCATCAGGTCGAAATGTTAGGGCCTAAGAAGTCAACGCCCGAAGCATAAAATACGATATAAATACAACAGCTTTTCCATCATATTAAATGCATAATTGCAAACAGTGTGAAAGAAGTGGTCATTTCTACGTTCCGAGCAACCTAGGCTTCACTCTAGGGCGGTGCTCCACCATATCGAATAGCTACGTCCTTAGAAGCCTACGCCTGGAGCACAAAATACAATAAAAATACAACAGTCTTTTCATGGTATAACAGGAATAATTGCAACAAGCGTGAAAGTAATGATCATTTCGTGGTTTCGGGCATCCTAGACTTAACTCTGAGACACTGCTCCACCAGATCGAATAGTTAGGGCCTAAGAAGTCAACGCCAGAAGCATAAAATACAATACAAATATAACAGTTTTTCCATCGTATAAAACGAATAATAGCAACCAGTATGAACGTTATGGTCATTTCTACTTTCCGGGCAACCTGGGCTTCACCCTAGGGCGTTAAACCAACAGATTGAATAGTTAGGGCCTTAGAAGTCAATGCCCAAAGCATAAAATGAAATTAAAATACAACAGTTTTTCCATCATATAACAGGAATAAATGCAACCAGTTTGAAAGTGATGGTCATTTCTACGTTCCAGGCAGCCTAGGCTTCACTCTAGGGCGTTGTTCCACCAGATCGAATAGCTAGGGCCTAAGAAGTCAACGCCAGAAGCATAAAATACAATATAAATATAACAGTTTTTCCATCGTATAAAACGATCAATAGCAACCAGTGTGAAAGTTATGGTCATTTCTACGTTCCGGGCAACCTAGGCTTCACTCTAGGGCGTTGCTCCACCAGATCGAATAGTTAGGTCCTAAGAAGTCAACGCCAGAAGCATAAAATACAATATAAATATAACTGATTTTCCATCGTTTATATCTAATAATAGGAACAAGTGCGAAAGTTATGGTCATTTCTACGTTCCGGGCAACCTAAGCTTCACTCTAGGGCGTTGCTCCACCACATCAAACAGTTAGGGCCTTAGAAGTCAACATCCGAAGCATAAAATACAAAATAAATATAACAGTTTTTCCATCGTATAAAACGAATAATAGCAACCAGTGTGAAAGTTATGGTCACTTCTACGTTCCGGGCAACCTAGGCTTCACTCTAGGGCGTTGCGCCACCAGATCAAACAGTTAGGGTCTTAGAAGCCAACGCCCGAAGCATTAAATAAAAATAAATAGAACAGTTTTTCCATCGTATAAAACGAATAATTGCAACCAGTATGAAAGTTAACGTCATTTCTACTTCCCGGGCAACCTAGGCTTCACCCTATTGCGTTGCTCCAACAGATTGAATAGTTAGGGCCTTAGAAGTCAACGCCCGAAGCATAAAAGGCAATAAAAATACAACAGTTTTTCATCGTATAACAGGATTAATTGCAACCAGTTTGAAAGTGATGGCCAATTCTACGTTCCGGGCAACCTAGGCTTCACTCTAGGGCGTTGCTCCACCAGATCGAATGGTTAGTGCCTTAGAAGTCAACGCCAGAAGCATAAAATACAATATAAATACAACAGCTTTGCCATCGCATAAAATGAAAAATTGCAAAAGTGTGAAAGTTATGTTCATTTCTACGTTCCGGTCAACCTAGGCTTCACTGTAGGGTCTTGCTCCACCAGATTCAATGGTTAGGGCCTTAGAAGTCAACGCCCGAAGCATAAAATGCAATAAACATACAACAGTGTTTCCATCATATAACAGGAATAATTGCAACCAGTTTGAAAGTGATGGCCAATTCTACGTTCCGGGCAACCTAGGCTTCACCCTAGGCCGTTGTTCCACCAGATCGAATAGTTAGTGCCTTTGAAGTCAACGCCAGAAGCATAAAATACAATATAAATACAACAGTTTTTCCATCGTATAAAACGAATAATTGAAACCAGTATGAAACTTATGGTCATTTCTACTTTCCGAGCAACCTAGGCTTCACTCTAGGGCGTTGCTCCACCAGATCGAATAGTTAGGGCCTTAGATGTCAACGCCCGTAGCATAAAATATAAAATAAATAGAACAGTTTTTCCATCGCCTAAAACGAATAATTGCTACCAGTGTGAAAGTTATGGTCATTTCTACGTTCCGGGCAACCTAGGTTTCACTCTAGGGCGTTGCTCCACCAGATCGCATAGCTAGGGACTTAGAATTCAACGCCATAAGAATAAAATACAATATAAGTACAACAGTTTTTCCATCGTATAAAATGGATAATTGGAAACATTGTGAAAGTAATGGTCATTTCTACGTTCCAGGCAACGTAGGCTTCACTCTAGGGCGTTGCTCCACCACATCGAAAAGCTACGGCCTTAGAAGTCAACGCCAGAAGCATAAAATACAGTATAAATACAACAATTTTTCCATTGTATAGCATGACTAATTGCAGCCGGTGCGAAAGTAACGATCATTTCGACGTTTCGGGCATCCTAGACTTAACTCTGTGACGTTGCTCCACCAGGTCGAAGAGTTAGGGTCTAAGAAGTCAACACCGGAAGCATAAAATACAATTTAAATACAACAGCTTTTCCAACGTAGAAAACGAATAATAGCAACCAGTGCGAAAGTTATGGTCATTTCTAAGTACCGGGCAACCTAGGCTTCACCCTAGGGCGTTGCTCCAACAGATTGAATAGTTAGGGCCTTACAAGTCAGCGCCCGAAGCATAAAATGCAATATAAATACAACAGTTTTTCCATCGTATAAAACGAATAATTGCTATCGGTGTGAAAGTTATGGTCATTTCTACGCTCCGGGCAACCTAGGCATCACCCTTGGGTGTTGTTCCACCAGATGGAATAGTTAGGGCATAGGAAGTCAACGCCAGAAGCATAAAGTACGGTATAAATGCAACAGCTTTTCCATCGTATAAAACGAATAATTGCAACCAGTGTGAAAGTTATGGTCATTTCTACTTTCCGGGCAACCTAGGCTTCACTCTAGGGCGTTGCTCCACCAGATCGAATAGTTAGGGCCTTAGAAGTCTACGACGGAAGCATAAAATACAATAAAGATGCAACAGTTTTTCCATCGTATATCAGGAATTATTGCAACCAGTGTGAAAGTAATGGCATATCATTGTTCCGGGCAACCTAGGTTTCACTCTAGGGCGTTGCTCCACCAGATCGCATAGCTAGGGACTTAGAATTCAACGCCATAAGAATAAAATACAATATAAGTACAACAGTTTTTCCATCGTATAAAATGAATAATTGGAAACATTGTGAAAGTAATGGTCATTTCTACGTTCCAGGCAACGTAGGCGTCACTCTAGGGCGTTACTCCACCACATCTAATAGCTACGGCCTCAGCAGTCAACGCTAGAAGCATAAAATACAATATAAATACAACACCTTTTCCATCGTATAAAATGAATAATAGCAAACAGTGTGAAAGTAATGGTCATTTCTACGTTTCTGACAACCTAGGCTTCACTGTAGGGTGTTGCTCCACCAAATCGAATAGGTAGGGCCATAGAAGTCAACGCCAGAAGCATAAAATACAATATGAATATAACAGTTTTTCCATCGTATAGAACGAATAATAGCAACCAGTGTGAAAGTTCTGGTCATTTCTACGTTCTGGGCAACCTAGGCTTCACTCTAGGAATTCGTTCCGCCAGATCGAATAGTTAGGGCCTAAGAAGTCAACGCCCGAAGCATAAAATACAATATAAATATAACAGTTTTTCCATCGTATAAAACGAATAATTGCAAGAAGTATGAAAGTTGTGGTTATGTCTACTTTCCGGGCAACCTAGGCTTCACCCTAGGGCGTTGCTCCAACAGATTGAATAGTTAGGGCCTTAGAAGTCAACGCCCGAAGCATAACATACAAAATAAATAGAACAGTTTTTCCATCGTATAAAACGAATAATTGCTACCGGTGTGAAAGTTATGGTCATTTCTACGTTCCGGGAAACACAGGCTTCACCCCAGGGCGTTGTTCCACCAGATGGAATAGTTAGGGCATAAGAAGTCAACGCCAGAAGCATAAAATACGGTATAAATGCAACAGCTTTTCCGTCGTATAAAACAAATAATTGCAACCAGTATGAAAGGTATGGTCATTTCTACTTTCCGAGCAACCTAGGCTTCACCCTAGGGCGTTGATCCAACAGATTGAATAGTTAGGGCCTTAGAAGTCAACGCCCGAAGCATAAAATACAGAATAAATAGAACAGTTTTTCCATCGTATAAAACGAATAATAGCAACCAGTGTGAAAGTTCTGGTCATTTCTACGTTCCGGGCAACCTAGGCTTCACTCCAGTGCGTTGCTCCACCAGATCGAATAGTTAGGGCCTTAGAAGTCAACGCCCGAAGCATAAAATACAAAATAAATAGAACAGTTTTTCCATTGTATAAAACGAATAATTGCTACCAGTGTGAAAGTTATGTTCATTTCTACGTTTCTGACAGCCTAGGCTTCACTGTAGGGTGTTGCTCCACCAAATCGAATAGGTAGGGCCATAGAAGTCAACGCCAGAAGCATAAAATACAATATAAATATAACAGTTTCTCCATCGTATAAAGCGAATAATAGCAACCAGTGTGAAAGTTCTGGTCATTTCTTCGTTGCGGGCAACCTAGGCTTCACTCTAGGGCGTTGCTCCACCAGATCGAATAGTTAGGGCCTTAGAAGTCAACGCCCGAAGCATAAAACACAAAATAAATAGAACAGTTTTTCCAATGTATAAAACGAATAATTGCTACCAGTGTGAAGGTTATGTTCATTTCTACGTTTCTGACAACCTAGGCTTCACTGTAGGGTGTTGCTCCACCAAATCGAATAGGTAGGGCCATGGAAGTCAACGCCCGAAGCATAAAATACAATATAAATATAACAGTTTTTCCATCGTATAAAACGAATAATTGCAACAAGTATAAAAGTTGTGGTTCTGTCTACTTTCCGGGCGACCTAGGCTTCACCCTAGGGCGTTGCTCCAACAGATTGAATAGTTAGGGCCTTAGAAGTCAACGCCCGAAGCATAACATACAAAATAAATAGAACAGTTTTTCCATCGTATAAAACGAATAATTGCTACCGGTGTGAAAGTTATGGTCATTTCTACGTTCCGGGAAACACAGGCTTCACCCTAGGGCGTTGTTCCACCAGATGGAATAGTTAGGGCATAAGAAGTCAACGCCAGAAGCATAAAATACGGTATAAATGCAACAGCTTTTCCGTCGTATAAAACATATAATTGCAACCAGTATGAAAGGTATGGTCATTTCTACTTTCCGGGCAACCTAGGCTTCACCATAGGGCGTTGTTACAACAGATTGAATAGTTAGGGCCTTAGAAGTCAACGCCCGAAGCATGAAATACAAAATAAGTAGAACAGTTGTTCCATCGTATAAAACGAATAATTCCTACCAGTGTGAAAGTTATGGTAATTTCTACGTTCCGGGCAACCTAGGTTTCACTCTAGGGCGTTGCTCCACCAGATCGCATAGCTAGGGACTTAGAATTCAACGCCATAAGAATAAAATACAATATAAGTACAACAGTTTTTCCATCGTATAAAATGGATAATTGGAAACATTGTGAAAGTAATGGTCATTTCTACGTTCCAGGCAACGTAGGCTTCACTCTAGGGCGTTGCTCCACCACATCGAAAAGCTACGGCCTTAGAAGTCAACGCCAGAAGCATAAAATACAGTATAAATACAACAATTTTTCCATTGTATAGCATGACTAATTGCAGCCGGTGCGAAAGTAACGATCATTTCGACGTTTCGGGCATCCTAGACTTAACTCTGTGACGTTGCTCCACCAGGTCGAAGAGTTAGGGTCTAAGAAGTCAACACCGGAAGCATAAAATACAATTTAAATACAACAGCTTTTCCATCGTAGAAAACGAATAATAGCAACCAGTGCGAAAGTTATGGTCATTTCTAAGTACCGGGCAACCTAGGCTTCACCCTAGGGCGTTGCTCCAACAGATTGAATAGTTAGGGCCTTACAAGTCAGCGCCCGAAGCATAAAATGCAATATAAATACAACAGTTTTTCCATCGTATAAAACGAATAATTGCTATCGGTGTGAAAGTTATGGTCATTTCTACGCTCCGGGCAACCTAGGCATCACCCTTGGGTGTTGTTCCACCAGATGGAATAGTTAGGGCATAGGAAGTCAACGCCAGAAGCATAAAATACGGTATAAATGCAACAGCTTTTCCATCGTATAAAACGAATAATTGCAACCAGTGTGAAATTTATGGTCATTTCTACTTTCCGGGCAACCTAGGCTTCACTCTAGGGCGTTGCTCCACCATATCGAATAGTTAGGTCCTTAGAAGTCTACGCCGGAAGCATAAAATACAATAAAGATGCAACAGTTTTTCCATCGTATATCAGGAATTATTGCAACCAGTGTGAAAGTAATGGCATATCATTGTTCCGGGCAACCTAGGTTTCACTCTAGGGCGTTGCTCCACCAGATCGCATAGCTAGGGACTTAGAATTCAACGCCATAAGAATAAAATACAATATAAGTACAACAGTTTTTCCATCGTATAAAATGTATAATTGGAAACATTGTGAAAGTAATGGTCATTTCTACGTTCCAGGCAACGTAGGCGTCACTCTAGGGCGTTACTCCACCACATCTAATAGCTACGGCCTCAGCAGTCAACGCTAGAAGCATAAAATACAATATAAATACAACACCTTTTCCATCGTATAAAATGAATAATAGCAAACAGTGTGAAAGTAATGGTCATTTCTACGTTTCTGACAACCTAGGCTTCACTGTAGGGTGTTGCTCCACCAAATCGAATAGGTAGGGCCATAGAAGTCAACGCCAGAAGCATAAAATACAATATGAATATAACAGTTTTTCCATCGTATAGAACGAATAATAGCAACCAGTGTGAAAGTTCTGGTCATTTCTACGTTCTGGGCAACCTAGGCTTCACTCTAGGAATTCGTTCCGCCAGATCGAATAGTTAGGGCCTAAGAAGTCAACGCCCGAAGCATAAAATACAATATAAATATAACAGTTTTTCCATCGTATAAAACGAATAATTGCAAGAAGTATGAAAGTTGTGGTTATGTCTACTTTCCGGGCAACCTAGGCTTCACCCTAGGGCGTTGCTCCAACAGATTGAATAGTTAGGGCCTTAGAAGTCAACGCCCGAAGCATAACATACAAAATAAATAGAACAGTTTTTCCATCGTATAAAACGAATAATTGCTACCGGTGCGAAAGTTATGGTCATTTCTACGTTCCGGGAGACACAGGCTTCACCCTAGGGCGTTGTTCCACCAGATGGAATAGTTAGGGCATAAGAAGTCAACGCCAGAAGCATAAAATACGGTATAAATGCAACAGCTTTTCCGTCGTATAAAACAAATAATTGCAACCAGTATGAAAGGTATTGTCATTTCTACTTTCCGGGCAACCTAGGCTTCACCCTAGGGCGTTGATCCAACAGATTGAATAGTTAGGGCCTTAGAAGTCAACGCCCGAAGCATAAAATACAAAATAAATAGAACAGTTTTTCCATCGTATAAAACTAATAATTGCCACCAGTGTGAAAGTAATGGGTATTTCTACGTTCCGGGCAACCTAGGCTTCTCTCTAGGGCGTTGCTCCACCACATCGGAAAGCTACGGCCTTCGAAGTCAACGCCAGAAGCATAAAATACAGTATAAATACAACAATTTTTCCATTGTATAGCATGACTAATTGCAACCAGTGCGAAAGTAACGATCATTTCGACGTTTCGGGCATCCTAGACTTAACTCTGAGGCGTTGCTCCACCAGATCGAAGAGTTAGGGTCTAAGAAGTCAACACCGGAAGCATAAAATACAATTTAAATACAACAGCTTTTCCAACGTAGAAAACGAATAATTGCAACCTGTGTGAAGGTTATGGTCATATCTACGTTCCGGGCAACCTAGGCTTCAATGTAGGGTGTTGCTCCATCAGATCGAATAGGTAGGGCCATAGAAGTCTACGCCCGCAGCATAAAATGCAATATAAATACAACAGTTTTTCCATCGTATAAAAGGATTAATTGCAACCAGATTGAAAGTGATGATAATTTCTACGTTCCGGGCAACCTAGGCCTCACTCTAGGGCGTTGCTCCACCAGATCGAACACTTAGGGCCTAAGAAGTCAACGCCAGAAGCATAAAGTACAATATAAATATAACAGTTTTTCAATCGTATAAAACGAATAATAGCAACCAGTGTGAAAGTTCTGGTCATTTCTACGTTCCGGGCAACCTAGGCTCCACTCTAGGGCGTTGCTCGACCACATCTAATAGCTACGGCCTTAGCAGTCAATGCCAGAAGCATAAAATACAAAATAAAAAGAACAGTTTTTCCATTGTATAAAACGAATAATTGCTACCAGTGTGAAAGTTATGGTAATTTCTACGTTCCGGGCAACCTAGGTTTCACTCTAGGGCGTTGCTCCAACAGATCGCATTGCTAGGGACTTAGAATTCAACGCCATAAGAATAAAATACAATATAAGTACAACAGTTTTTCCATCGTATAAAATGAATAATTGGAAACATTGTGAAAGTAATGGTCATTTCTACGTTCCAGGCAACGTAGGCGTCACTCTAGGGCGTTACTCCACCACATCTAATAGCTACGGCCTTGGCAGTCAACGCTAGAAGCATAAAATACAATATAAATACAACACCTCTTCCATCGTATAAAATCAATAATAGCAAACAGTGTGAAAGTAATGGTCATTTCTACGTTTCTGACAACCTAGGCTTCACTGTAGGGTGTTGCTCCACCAGATCGAATAGTTAGGGCCTTAGAAGTCAACGCCCGAAGCATAAAATACAAAATAAATAGGTCAGTTTTTCCATTGTATAAAACGAATAATTGCTACCAGTGTGAAAGTTATGTTCATTTCTACGTTTCTGACAGCCTAGGCTTCACTGTAGGGTGTTGCTCCACCAAATCGAATAGGTAGGGCCATAGAAGTCAACGCCAGAAGAATAAAATACAATATAAATATAACAGTTTCTCCATCGTATAAAACGAATAATAGCAACCAGTGTGAAAGTTCTGGTCATTTCTACGTTGCGGGCAACCTAGGCTTCACTCTAGGGCGTTGCTCCACCAGATCGAATAGTTAGGGCCTTAGAAGTCAACGCCCGAAGCAAAAAATACAAAATATATAGAACAGTTTTTCCATTGTATAAAACGAATAATTGCTACCAGTGTGAAAGTTATGTTCATTTCTACGTTTCTGACAACCTAGGCTTCACTGTAGGGTGTTGCTCCACCAAATCGAATAGGTAGGGCCATGGAAGTTAACGCCCGAAGCATAAAATACAATAAATATACAAGAGTTTTTCCATCGTATAACAGGAATAATTGCAACCAGTTTGAAAGTGATGGCCATTTCTACGTTCCGGGCAACCTAGGCTTCACTCTAGGGCGTTGATCCACCAGATCGAATAGTTAGTGCCTTAGAAGTCAACGGCAGAAGCATAAAATACAATATAAATACAACAGTTTTTCCATCGTATAAAACGAATAATTGCTACCAGTATGGAAGTGATGCTCATTTCTACGTTCCGGGCAACCTAGGCCTCACTCTAGGTCGTTGTTCCACCAGATCGAATTGTTAGGGCCTAAGAAGTCAACGCCAGAAGCATAAAATACAATATAAATATAACAGCTTTTCCATCGTATAAAACGAATAATTGCAACAAGTATGAAAGTTGTGGTTATTTCTACTTTCCGGGCAACCTAGGCTTCACTCTAGGGCGTTGCTCCACCAGATCGAATAGTTAGGGCCTTAGAAGTCAACGCCCGAAGCATAAAATACAAAATAAATAGAACAGTTTTTCCATTGTATAAAACGAATAATTGCTACCAGTGTGAAAGTTATTTTCATTTCTACGTTTCTGACAGCCTAGGCTTCACTGTTGGGTGTTGCTCCACCAAATCGAATAGGTAGGGCCACAGAAGTCAACGCCAGAAGCATAAAATACAATATAAATATAACAGTTTCTCCATCGTATAAAACGAATAATAGCAACCAGTGTGAAAGTTCTGGTCATTTCTACGTTGCGGGCAACCTAGGCTTCACTCTAGGGCGTTGCTCCACCAGATCGAATAGTTAGGGCCTTAGAAGTCAACGCCCGAATCATAAAATACAAAATAAATAGAACAGTTTTTCCATTGTATAAAACGAGTAATTGCTACCAGTGTGAAATTTATGTTCATTTCTACGTTTCTGACAGCCTAGGCTTCACTGTAGGGTGTTGCTCCACCAAATCGGATAGGTAGGGCCATAGAAGTCACGCCCGAAGCATAAAATACATTAAATATACAAGAGCTTTTCCATCGTAGAACAGGAATAATTGCAACCAGTGTGAAAGTGATGGTCATTTCTACGTTCCGCGCAACCTAGGCTTCACTGTAGGGTGTTGCTCCACCAGATCGAATGGGTAGGGCCATAGAAGTCTACGCCCGAAGCATAAAATGCAATATAAATACAACAGTTTTTCCATCGTATAAAAGGATTAATTGCAACCAGTCTGAAAGTGATGATCATTTCTACGTTCCGGGCAAACTAGGCTTCACTCTAGGGCGTTGCTCCACCAGATCGAATAGTTAGGGCCTTAGAAGTCGACGCCCGAAGCATAAAATACAAAATAAATAGAACAGTTTTTCCATTGTATAAAACGAATAATTGCTACCAGTGTGAAAGTTATGTTCATTTCTACGTTTCTGACAACCTAGGCTTCACTGAAGGGTGTTGCGCCACCAAATCGAATAGGTAGGGCCATGGAAGTCAACGCCCGATGCATAAAATACAATAAATATACAAGAGTTTTTCCATCGTATAACAGGAATAATTGCAACCAGTGTGAAAGTGATGGTCATTTCTACGTTCTGGGCAACCTAGGCTTCACTCTAGGGCGTTGTACCACCAGATGGAATAGTTAGGGCCTAAGAAGTCAACGCCAGAAGCATAAAATACAATATAAATATAACAGTTTTTCCATCGTATAAAACGAATAATTGCAACAAGTATGAAAGTTGTGGTTATTTCTACTTTCCGGGCAACCTAGGCTTCACCCTAGGGCGTTGCTCCAACAGATTGAATAGTTAGGGCCTTAGAAGTCAACGCCCGAAGCATAAAATACAAAATAAATAGAACAGTTTTTCCATCGTATAAAACGAATAATTCCTACCAGTGTGATAGTTATGGTCATTTCTACTTTCCGGGCAACCTAGGCTTCACCCTAGGGCGTTGCTCCAACAGATTGAATAGTTAGGGCCTTAGAAGTCAACACCGGAAGCATAAAATACAATATAAATACATCAGCTTTTCCATCGTATAAAATGAATAATTGGAAACATTGTGAAAGTAATGGTCATTTCTACGTTCCAGGCAACTTAGGCGTCACTCTAGGGCGTTACTCCACCACATCTAATAGCTACGACCTTAGGAGTCAACGCTAGAAGCATAAAATACAATCTAAATACAACACCTTTTCCATCGTATAAAATGAATAATAGCAAACAGTGTGAAAGTAATGGTCATTCCTACGTTCCGGACAACCTAGGCTTCACTCTAGGGCGTTGCTCCACCACATCGAATAGCTACGGCCTTTGAAGTCAACGCTAGAAGCATAAATTACAATAAAAATGCAACAGTTTTTCCAACGTATAGCATGAATAATTGCAACCTGTGTGAATGTTATGGTCATTTCTACGTTCCGGGCAACCTAGGCTTGACCGTAGGGTGTTGCACCACCAGATCAAATAGGTAGGGCCGTAGAAGTCAACGCCCGAAGCATAAAATACATTAAATATACAAGAGCTTTTCCATCGTATAACAGGAATAATTGCAACCAGTGTGAAAGTGATGGTCATTTCTACGTTCCGGGTAACCTAGGCTTCACTCTAGGGCGTTGTTCCACCAGATCGAAAAGTTAGGGCCTAAGAAGTCAACGCCAGAAGCATAAAATACAATATAAATATAACAGTTTTTCCATCGTATAAAACGAATAATAGCAACCAGTGTGAAGGTTCTGGTCATTTCTACGTTCCGGGCAACCTAGGCTTCACTCTAGGGCGTTGCTCCACCAGATCGAATAGTTAGGGCCTTAGAAGTCAACGCCCGAAGCATAAAATACAATAAAGATACAACAGTCATTCCATCCTATAACAGGAACAATTGCAATCCGTGTGAATGTGATGGTCATTTGTACGTTCCAGGCAACCTAGGCTTCACTCTAGAGCGTTGTTCCACCAGATCGAATTGTTAGGGCCTAAGAAGTCAACGCCAGAAGCATAGGATACAATATAAATATAACAGTTTTTCCATCGTATAGATCGAATAATAGCAATCAGTGTGAAAGTTATGGTCATTTCTACGTTCCGGGCAACCTAAGCTTCACTCTAGGGCGTTGCTCCACCAGATCCAACAGTTAGGGCCTTAGAAGACAACGCCAGAAGCATAAAATACAGTATAAATACAACAATTTTTCCATTGTATAGCATGACTAATTGCAACCAGTGCGAAAGTAACGATCATTTCGACGTTTCGGGCATCCTAGACTTAACTCTGAGGCGTTGCTCCACCAGAGCGAAGAGTTAGGGTCTAAGAAGTCAACACCGGAATCATAAAATACAATTTAAATACAACAGCTTTTCCATCGTAGAAAACGAATAATTGCAACCTGTGTGAATGTTATGGTCATATCTACGTTCCGGGCAACCTATGCTTCACTGTAGGGTGTTGCTCCACCAGATCGAATAGGTAGGGCCATAGAAGTCGACGCCAGAAGCATAAAATACAATATAAATATAACAGCTTTTTCATCGTATAAAACGAATAATTGCAACAAGTATGAAAGTTGTGGTTATTTCTACTTTCCGGGCAACCTAGGCATCACCCTAGGGTGTTGCTCCACCAGATGGAATAGTTAGGGCATAAGAAGTCAACGCCAGAAGCATAAAATACGGTATAAATACAACAGCTTTTCCATCGTATAAAACGAATAATTGCAACCAGTGCGAAAGTTATAGTCATTTCTACTTTCCGGGCAACCTAGGCTTCACTCTAGGGCGTTGCTCCTCCAGACCGAATAGTTAGTGCCCAAGAAGTCAACGCCAGAAGCATAAAATACAATATAAATATAACAGTTTTTCCATCGTATAAAACGAATAATTACAACAAGTATGAAAGTTGTGGTTATTTCTACTTTCCGGGCAACCTAGGCTTCACCCTAGGGCGTTGCTCCAGCAGATTGAATAGTTAGGGCCTTAGAAGTCAACGCCCGAAGCATAAAATACAAAATAAATAGAACAGCTTTTCCATCGTATAAAACGAATAATTGCTACCGGTGTGAAAGTTATGGTCAAATTCTACGTTCCGGGTAACCCAGGCTTCACCCTAGGGCGTTGTTCCACTAGATGGAATAGTTAGGGCATAAGAAGTCAACGCCAGAAGCATAAAATACGGTATAAATACAACAGCTTTTCCATCGTATAAAACAAATAATTGCAACCAGTATGAAAGGTATGGTCATTTCTACTTTCCGGGCAACCTAGGCTTCACCCTAGGGCGTTGCTCCAACAGATTGAATAGTTAGGTCCTTAGAAGTCAACGCCCGAAGCATAAAATACAAAATAAATAGAACAGTTTTTCCATCGTATAAAACGAATAATAGCAACCAGTGTGAAAGTTCTGGTCATTTCTACGTTCCGGGCAACCTAGGCTTCACTCTAGGTCGTTGCTCCACCAGATCGAATAGTTAGGGCCTTAGAAGTCAACGCCCGAAGCATAAAATACAATATAAATATAACAGTTTTTCCATCGTATAGATTGAATAATAGCAACCAGTGTGAAAGTTATGGTCATTTCTACGTTCCGGGCAACCTAGGTTTCACTCTAGGGCGTTGCTTCACCAGATCGAATAGCTAGGGACTTGGAATTCAACGCCAGAAAAATAAAACACAATATAAGTACAACCGTTTTTCCATTGTATAAAATGAATAATTGCAAACATTGTGAAATTAATGGTCATTTCTACGTTCCGGGCAACCTACGCGTCACTGTAGGGCGTTGCTCCACCACAGCTAATAGCTACGGCCTTAGAAGTCAACGCCAGAAGCATAAAATACAATATCAATACAACAGCTTTTCCGTCGTATAAAATGAATAATTGCAAACAGTGTGAAAGTAGTGGTCATTTCTACGTTCCGGGTAACCTAGACTTCACTCTAGGGCGTTGTTGCACCAGATCGAACAGTTAGGGCCTAAGAAGTCAACGCCCGAAGCATAAAATACAAAATATATAGAACAGTTTTTCCATCGTGTAAAACGAATAATTGCTACCGGTGTGAATCCTAACGTCATTTCTACTTTCCGGGCAACCTAGGCTTCACCCTAGGGCGTTGCTCCAACAGATCGAATAGGTATGGCCATAGAAGTCAACGCCCGAAGCATAAAATACATTAAATATACAAGAGCTTTTCCATCGTATAACAAGAATAATTGCAACCAGTGTGAAAGTGATGGTCATTTCTACGTTCCGGGCAACCTAGGCTTCACTCTATGGCGTTCTTCCACCACATCGAATAGCTACGGCCTCAGAAGTCAACGCCTGAAGCATAAAATACAATAAAAATACAACAGTCTTTCCATCCTATAACAGGAATAGTTGCAACCCGTGTGAAAGTGATGGTCATTTGTACGTTCCAGGCAACCTAGGCTTCACTCTAGGGCGTTGTTCCAACAGACCGAATTGTTAGGGCCTAAGAAGTCGACGCCAGAAGCATAAGATACAATATAAATATAACAGTTTTTCCATCGTATAGAATGAATAATAGCAACCAGTGTGAAAGTTATGGTCATCTCTACGTTCCGGGCAACCTAGGTTTCACTCTAGGGCGTTGCTTCACCAGATCGAATAGCTAGGGACTTGGAATTCAACGCCAGAAGAATAAAACACAATATAAGTACAACCGTTTTTCCATTGTATAAAATGAATAATTGCAAACATTGTGAAATTAATGGTCATTTCTACGTTCCGGGCAACCTACGCGTCACTGTAGGGCGTTGCTCCACCACAGCTAATAGCAACGGCCTTAGAAGTCAACGCCAGAAGCGTGAAATACAATATCAATACAACAGCTTTTCCGTCGTATAAAATGAATAATTGCAAACAGTGTGAAAGTACTGGTCATTTCTACGTTCCGGGTAACCTAGGCTTCACTCTAGGGCGTTGTTCCACCAGATCGAATTGTTAGGGCCTGGGAAGTCAACGCCAGAAGCATAAGATACAATATAAATATAACAGTTTTTCCATCGTATAGAACGAATAATAGCAACCAGTGTGAAAGTGATGGTCATTTGTACGTTCCAGACAACCTAGGCTTCACTCTAGGTCGTTGTTCCACAAGATCGAATTGTTAGGGCCTAAGAAGTCAACGCCAGAAGCATAAAATACAATATAAATACAACAGTTTTTCCATCATATAAAACGAGTAATTGCAACCAGTATGAAAGTGATGGTCATTTCTACTTTCTGGGCAACCTAGGCTACACCCTAGGGCGTTGCTCCAACAGATTGAATAGTTAGGGCCTAAGAAGTGACCGCCAGAAGCATAAAATACAAAATAAATACAACAGTTTTTCCATCGTATAAAACGAATAATTGCAACCAGTATGAAGGTTAACGTCATTTCTACTTTCCGGGCAACCTAGGCTTCACCCTAGGGCGTTCTTCCACCACATCGAATAGCTACGGCCTCAGAAGTCAACGCCTGAAGCATAAAATACAATAAAAATACAACAGTCTTTCCATCCTATAACAGGAATAGTTGCAACCCGTGTGAAAGTGATAGTCATTTGTACGTTCCAGGCAACCTAGGCTTCACTCTAGGGCGTTGTTCCAACAGACCGAATTGTTAGGGCCTAAGAAGTCGACGCCAGAAGCATAAGATACAATATAAATATAACAGTTTTTCCATCGTATAGATTGAATAATAGCAACCAGTGTGAAAGTTATGGTCATTTCTACGTTCCGGGCAACCTAGGTTTCACTCTAGGGCGTTGCTTCACCAGATCGAATAGCTAGGGACTTGGAATTCAACGCCAGAAAAATAAAACACAATATAAGTACAACCGTTTTTCCATTGTATAAAATGAATAATTGCAAACATTGTGAAATTAATGGTCATTTCTACGTTCCGGGCAACCTACGCGTCACTGTAGGGCGTTGCTCCACCACAGCTAATAGCTACGGCCTTAGAAGTCAACGCCAGAAGCATAAAATACAATATCAATACAACAGCTTTTCCGTCGTATAAAATGAATAATTGCAAACAGTGTGAAAGTAGTGGTCATTTCTACGTTCCGGGTAACCTAGGCTTCACTCTAGGGCGTTGTTGCACCAGATCGAACAGTTAGGGCCTAAGAAGGCAACGCCAGAAGCATAAAACACAATATAAATATAACGGTTTTTCCATCGTATAAAACAAATAATAGCAACCAGTGTGAAAGTTATGGTCATTTCTACGTTCCGGGCAACCTAGGCTTCACCCCAGGGCGTTGTTCCACCAGATCGACTAGTTAGGGCCTAAGAAGTGAACGCCCGAAGTATAAAATACAATATAAATACAACAGTTCTTCCATCATATAAAACGAGTAATTGCAACCAGTATGAAAGTGATGGTCATTTCTACTTTCCGGGCAACCTAGGCTACACCCTAGGGCGTTGCTCGAACAGATTGAATAGTTAGGGCCTCAGAAGTCAACGCCTGAAGCATAAAATACAATAAAAATACAACAGTCTTTCCATCCTATAACAGGAATAATTGCAACCCGTGTGAAAGTGATGGTCATTTGTACGTTCCAGGCAACCTAGGCTTTACTCTAGGGCGTTGTTCCACCAGATCGAATTGTTAGGGCCTAGGAAGTCAACGCCAGAAGCATAAGATACAATATAAATATAACAGTTTTTCCATCGTATAGAACGAATAATAGCAACCAGTGTGAAAGTGATGGTCATATGTACGTTCCAGGCAACCTAGGCTTTACTCTAGGGCGTTGTTCCACCAGATCGAATTGTTAGGGCCTAGGAAGTCAACGCCAGAAGCATAAGATACAATATAAATATAACAGTTTTTCCATCGTATAGAACGAATAATAGCAACCAGTGTGAAAGTGATGGTCATTTGTACGTTTCAGGCAACCTAGGCTTCACCCTAGGTCGTTGTTCCTCCAGATCGAATTGTTAGGGCCTAAGAAGTCAACGCCAGAAGCATAAAATACAATATAAATACAACAGTTTTTCCATCATATAAAACGAGTAATTGCAACCAGTATGAAAGTGATGGTCATTTCTACTTTCCGGGCAACCTAGGCTACACCCCAGGGCGTTGTTCCACCAGATCGACTAGTTAGGGCCTAAGAAGTGAACGCCAGCAGCATAAAATACAATATAAATACAACAGTTCTTCCATCATATAAAACGAATAATTGCAACCAGTATGAAAGTTATGGTCATTTCTACGTTCCGGGCAACCTAGGCTTCCCTCTATGGCGTTCTTCCACCACATCGAATAGCTACGGCCCCAGAAGTCAACGCCTGAAGCATAAAATACAATAAAAATACAACAGTCTTTCCATCCTATAACTGGAATAATTGCAACCCGTGTTAAAGTGATGGTCATTTGTACGTTCCAGGCAACCTAGACTTCACTCTAGGGCGTTGTTCCACCAGATCGAATTCTTAGGGCCTAAGAAGTCAACGCCAGAAGCATAAGATACAATATAAATATAACAGTTTTTCCAACGTATAGAACGAATAATAGCATCCAGTGTGAAAGTTATGGTCATTTCTACGTTCCGGGCGACCTAGGCTTCACTCCAGGGCGTTGCTCCACCAGATCAAACAGTTAGGGCCTTAGAAGTCAACGCCCGAAGCATAAAATACAAAATAAATAGAATAGTTTTTTCATCGTATAAAACGAATAATTGCTACCAGTGTAAAAGTTATGGTCATTTCTATGTTCCGGGCAACCTATGCTTCACCCGAGGGCGTTGTTCGACCAGATCGAATAGTTAGGGCCTAAGAAGTGAACGCCAGAAGCATAAAATACAATATAAATACAACAGTTTTTCCATCATATAAAACGAGTAATTGCAACCAGAATGAAAGTTGTGGTCATTTGTTCTTTCCGGGCAACCTAGGCTACACCCTAGGGCGTTGCTCCAACAGATTGAATAGTTAGGGCCTTAGAAGTCAATGCCCGAAGCATAAACTGCAATAAAAATACAACAGTTTTTCCATCATATAACCGGAATAATTGCAAGCAGTTTGAAAGTGATGGTCATTTCTACGTTCCGGGCAACCTAGGCTTCACTCTATGGCGTTCTTCCACCACATCGAATAGCTACGGCCTCAGAAGTCAGCGCCTGAAGCATAAAATACAATAAAAATACAACAGTCTTTCCATCCTATAACAGGAATAGTTGCAACCCGTGTGAAAGTGATGGTCATTTGTACGTTCCAGGCAACCTAGGCTTCACTCTAGGGCGTTGTTCCAACAGACCGAATTGTTAGGGCCTAAGAAGTCAACGCCAGAAGCATAAGATACAATATAAATATAACAGTTTTTCCATCGTATAGAACGAATAATAGCAACCAGTGTGAAAGTTATGGTTATTTCTACGTTCCGGGCAACCTAGGTTTCACTCTAGGGCGTTGCTTCACCTGATCGAATAGCTAGGGACTTGGAATTCAACGCCAGAAGAATAAAACACAATATAAGTACGACCGTTTTTCCATTGTATAAAATGAATAATTGCAAACATTGTGAAATTAATGGTCATTTCTACGTTCCGGGCAACCTACGCGTCACTGTAGGGCGTTGCTCCACCACAGCTAATAGCTACGGCCTTAGAATTCAATGCCAGAAGCATAAAATACAATATCAATACAACAGCTTTTCCGTCGTATAAAATGAATAATTGCAACCAGTGTGAAAGTACTGGTCATTTCTACGTTCCGGGTAACCTAGGCTTCACTCTAGGGCGTTGTTGCACCAGATCGAACAGTTAGGGCCTAAGAAGGCAACGCCAGAAGCATAAAACACAATATAAATATAACAGTTTTTCCATCGTATAAAACGAATAATAGCAACCAGTGTGAATGTTATGGTCATTTCTACATTCCGAGCAACCTAGGCTTCACTCTAGGGCGTTGACCCAACAGATTGAATAGTTTGTGCCTTAGAAGTCAACGCCAGAAGCATAAAATACAATATAAATACAACAGTTTTTCCATCGTATAAAACGAATGATTGCTACCAGTATGGAAGTGATGGTCATTTCTACGTTCCGGGCAACCTAGGCCTCACTCTAGGGTGTTGTTCCACCAGATTGATTAGTTAGGGCCTAAGAAATCAACGCCAGAAGCATAAAATACAATTTAAATATAACAGTTTTTCCATCGTATAAAACGAATAATTTCAACCAGTGTGAATGTTATGGTCATTTTTACATTCCGAGCAACCTAGGCTTCACTCTAGGGCGTTGATACACCAGATAGAATAGTTAGGGCCTTAGAAGTCAACGCCAGAAGCATACAATTCAATAAAGATGCAACAGTTTTTCCATCGTATAACAGGAGTCACTGCGAACAGTGTGAAAGTACTGGTCATTTCTACGTTCCGGGTAACCTAGGCTTCACCCTAGGGCGTTTCTAGAACAGATCGAATAGTTATGGCCTTAGAAGTCAACGGCCGAAGCATAAAATACAAAATAAATAGAACTGTTTTTCCATCGTATAAAACGAATAATAGCTACCAGTGACAAAGTTATGGTCATTTCTACGTTCCGGGCAACCTAGGCTTCACCCCAGGGCGTTGTTCCACCAGATCGAAAAGTTAGGGCCTAAGAAGTGAACGCCAGCAGCATAAAATACAATACAAATACAACAGTTCTTCCATCATATAAAACGAATAATTGCAACCAGTATGAAAGTTATTGTCATTTCTATGTTCCGGGCAACCTAGGCTTCACTCTATGGCGTTCTTCCACCACATCGAATAGCTGCGGACTCAGAAGTCAACGCCTGAAGCATAAAATACAATAAAAATACAACAGTCTTTCCATCCTATAAAAGGAATAATTGCAACCCGTGTGAAAGTTATGGTCATTTCTACGTTCCGGGCAACCTAGGCCTCACTCTAGGGTGTTGTTCCACCAGATTGAATAGTTAGGGCCTAAGAAATCAACGCCAGAAGCATAAAATACAATTTAAATACTACAGTTTTTCAATCGTATAAAACGAATAATTTTAACCAGTGTGAATGTTATGGTCATTTTTACATTCCGAGCAACCTAGGCTTCACTCTAGGGCGTTGATACACCAGATAGAATAGTTAGGGCCTTAGAAGTCAACGCCAGAAGCATAAAATTCAATAAAGATGCAACAGTTTTTCCATCGTATAACAGGAGTCACTGCAAACAATGTGAAAGTACTGGTCGTTCCTACGTTCCGGGTAACCTAGGCTTCACTCTAGGGCGTTGTTCCACCAGATCGAACAGTTAGGGCCTTAGAAGTCAACGACCGAAGCATAGAATACAAAATTAATAGAACAGTTTTTCCATCGTATAAAACGAATAATAGCAACCAGTGACAAAGTTATGGTCATTTCTACGTTCCGGGCTACCTAGGCTTCACCCCAGGGCGTTGTTCCTCCAGATCGAATAGTTAGGGCCTAAGAAGTGAACGCCAGCAGCATAAAATACAATATAAATACAACAGTTCTTCCATCATATAAAACGAATAATTGCAACCAGTATGAAAGTTATTGTCATTTCTACGTTCCGGGCAACCTAGGCTTCACTCTATGGCGTTCTTCCACCACATTGAATAGCTGCGGACTCAGAAGTCAACGCCTGAAGCATAAAATACAATAAAAATACAACAGTCTTTCCACACTGTAACAGGAATAATTGCAACCCGTGTGAAAGTGATGGTCATTTGTACGTTCCAGGCAACCTAGGCTTCACTCTAGGGCGTTGTTCCACCAGATCGAATTGTTAGGGCCTAGGAAGTCAACGCCAGAAGCATAAGATACAATATAAATATAACAGTTTTTCCATTGTATAAAACGAATAATTGCTACCAGTTGTAAAGTTATGGTCATTTCTACGTTCCGGGCAACCTAGGCTTCACCCTAGGGCGCTGTTCCACCAGATCGAATAGTTAGGGCATAAGAAGTGAACGCCAGAAGCATAAAATACAATATAAATACAACAGTTTTTCCATCATATAAAACGAGTAATTGCAACCAGTATGAAAGTTGTGGTCATTTCTACTTTCCGGGCAACCTAGGCTACACCCTAGGGCGTTGCTCCAACAGATTGAATAGTTAGGGCCATAGAAGTCAATGCCCGAAGCATAAAATGCAATAAAAATACAACAGTCTTTCCATCATATAACAGGAATAATTGCAACCAATTTGAAAGTGATGGTCATTTCTACGTTCTGGTCAACCTCGGCTTCACTCTGGGGCGTTGCTCCACCAGATCGCATAGCTAGGGACTTAGAATTCAACGCCATAAGAATAAAATGCAATATAAGTACAACAGTTTTTCCATTGTATAAAACGAATAATTGCAACCAGTATGAAAGTTATGGTCATTTCTACTTTCCGGGCAACCTAGGATCCACCCTAGGGCGTTGTTCCACCAGATCGAATAGTTAGGGCCTAAGAAGTGAACGCCAGAAGTTTAAAATACAATATAAATACAACAGTTTTTCCATCATATAGAACGAATAATTGCCACCAGTATGAATGTTATGGTCATTTGTACGTTCCAGGCAACCTAGGCTTCACTCTAGTGCGTTGTTCCACCAGATCGAATTGTTAGGGCCTAAGAAGTCAACGCCAGAAGCATAAGACACAATATAAATATAACAATTTTTCCATCGTATAGAACGAATAATAGCAACCAGTGTGAAAGTTATGGTCATTTCTACGTTCCGGGCAACCTTGGCTTCACTGTAGGGCGTTGCTCCACCAGATCAAACATATAGGGCCTTAGAAGTCAACGCCCGAAGCATAAAATACAAAATAGATACAACAGTTTTTCCATTGTGTAAAACGAATAATTGCTACCAGTGTAAAAGTTATGGTCATTTCTACGTTCCGGGCAACCTAGGCTTCACCCTAGGGCGTTGTTCCACCAGATCGAATAGTTAGGGCCTAAGAAGTGAACGCCAGAAGCATAAAACACAATATAAATACAACAGTTTTTCCATCATATAAAAGGAATGATAGCAACCAGTGTGAAAGTTATGGTCATATCTACGTGCCGGGCAACCTAGGCTTCACTCTAGGGCGTTGCTCCACCAGATCGAATAGTTAGGGCCTAAGAAGTCAACGCCCGAAGCATAAAATACGAAATAAATAAAACAGTTTTTCCATCGTATAAAACGAATAATTGCTGCCAGTGTGAAAGTTATGATCATTTCTACTTTCCGGGCAACCTACGCTTCACCCTAGGGCGTTGTTCCACCAGATGGAATAGTTAGGGCCTAAGAAGTCAACGCCAGAAGCATAAAATACGATATAAATACAACAGCTTTTCCATCGAATAAAACGAATAATTGCAACCAGTGTGAAAGTTATGGTTATTTCTACGTTCCGGGCAACCTAGGCTTCAATCTAGGGCGTTGCTCCACCAGATCAAACAGTTAGGGCCTTAGAAGTCAACGCCCGAAGCATAAAATGTAAAATAAATAGAACAGTTTTTCCATTGTATAAAACGAATAATTGCTACCAGTGTAAAAGTTATGGTCATTTCTACTTTCCGGGCAACCTACGCTTCACCCTAGGGCGTTGTTCCACCAGATGGAATAGTTAGGGCCTAAGAATTCAACGCCAGAAGCATAAAATACGATATAAATACAACAGCTTTTCCATCGTATAAACCGAATAATTGCAACCAGTGTGAAAGTTATGGTCATTTCTACGTTCCGGGCAACCTAGGCTTCAATCTAGGGCGTTGCTCCTCCAGATCAAACAGTTAGGGCCTTAGAAGTCAGCGCCCGAAGCATAAAATGTAAAATAAATAGAACAGTTTTTCCATTGTATAAAACGAATAATTGCTACCAGAGTAAAGGTTATGGTCATTTCTACGTTCCGGGCAACCTAGGCTTCACCCTAGGGCGTTGTTCCACCAGACGGAATAGTTGGGGCCTAAGAAGCCGACGCCAGAAGCATAAAATACGATATAAATACAACAGCTTTTCCATCGTATAAAACGAATAATGGCAACCAGTGTGAAAGTTATGGTCATTTCTACGTTCCGGGCAACCTAGGCTTCACTCTAGGGCGTTGCTCCACCAGATCGAATAGTTAGGGCCTAAGAAATCAACGCCAGAAGCATAAAATACAATTTAAATACTACAGTTTTTCAATCGTATAAAACGAATAATTTTAACCAGTGTGAATGTTATGGTCATTTTTACATTCCGAGCAACCTAGGCTTCACTCTAGGGCGTTGATACACCAGATAGAATAGTTAGGGCCTTAGAAGTCAACGCCAGAAGCATAAAATTCAATAAAGATGCAACAGTTTTTCCATCGTATAACAGGAGTCACTGCAAACAATGTGAAAGTACTGGTCGTTCCTACGTTCCGGGTAACCTAGGCTTCACTCTAGGGCGTTGTTCCACCAGATCGAACAGTTAGGGCCTTAGAAGTCAACGACCGAAGCATAGAATACAAAATTAATAGAACAGTTTTTCCATCGTATAAAACGAATAATAGCAACCAGTGACAAAGTTATGGTCATTTCTACGTTCCGGGCTACCTAGGCTTCACCCCAGGGCGTTGTTCCTCCAGATCGAATAGTTAGGGCCTAAGAAGTGAACGCCAGCAGCATAAAATACAATATAAATACAACAGTTCTTCCATCATATAAAACGAATAATTGCAACCAGTATGAAAGTTATTGTCATTTCTACGTTCCGGGCAACCTAGGCTTCACTCTATGGCGTTCTTCCACCACATTGAATAGCTGCGGACTCAGAAGTCAACGCCTGAAGCATAAAATACAATAAAAATACAACAGTCTTTCCACACTGTAACAGGAATAATTGCAACCCGTGTGAAAGTGATGGTCATTTGTACGTTCCAGGCAACCTAGGCTTCACTCTAGGGCGTTGTTCCACCAGATCGAATTGTTAGGGCCTAGGAAGTCAACGCCAGAAGCATAAGATACAATATAAATATAACAGTTTTTCCATTGTATAAAACGAATAATTGCTACCAGTTGTAAAGTTATGGTCATTTCTACGTTCCGGGCAACCTAGGCTTCACCCTAGGGCGCTGTTCCACCAGATCGAATAGTTAGGGCATAAGAAGTGAACGCCAGAAGCATAAAATACAATATAAATACAACAGTTTTTCCATCATATAAAACGAGTAATTGCAACCAGTATGAAAGTTGTGGTCATTTCTACTTTCCGGGCAACCTAGGCTACACCCTAGGGCGTTGCTCCAACAGATTGAATAGTTAGGGCCATAGAAGTCAATGCCCGAAGCATAAAATGCAATAAAAATACAACAGTCTTTCCATCATATAACAGGAATAATTGCAACCAATTTGAAAGTGATGGTCATTTCTACGTTCTGGTCAACCTCGGCTTCACTCTGGGGCGTTGCTCCACCAGATCGCATAGCTAGGGACTTAGAATTCAACGCCATAAGAATAAAATGCAATATAAGTACAACAGTTTTTCCATTGTATAAAACGAATAATTGCAACCAGTATGAAAGTTATGGTCATTTCTACTTTCCGGGCAACCTAGGATCCACCCTAGGGCGTTGTTCCACCAGATCGAATAGTTAGGGCCTAAGAAGTGAACGCCAGAAGTTTAAAATACAATATAAATACAACAGTTTTTCCATCATATAGAACGAATAATTGCCACCAGTATGAATGTTATGGTCATTTGTACGTTCCAGGCAACCTAGGCTTCACTCTAGTGCGTTGTTCCACCAGATCGAATTGTTAGGGCCTAAGAAGTCAACGCCAGAAGCATAAGACACAATATAAATATAACAATTTTTCCATCGTATAGAACGAATAATAGCAACCAGTGTGAAAGTTATGGTCATTTCTACGTTCCGGGCAACCTTGGCTTCACTGTAGGGCGTTGCTCCACCAGATCAAACATATAGGGCCTTAGAAGTCAACGCCCGAAGCATAAAATACAAAATAGATACAACAGTTTTTCCATTGTGTAAAACGAATAATTGCTACCAGTGTAAAAGCTATGGTCATTTCTACGTTCCGGGCAACCTAGGCTTCACCCTAGGGCGTTGTTCCACCAGATCGAATAGTTAGGGCCTAAGAAGTGAACGCCAGAAGCATAAAACACAATATAAATACAACAGTTTTTCCATCATATAAAAGGAATGATAGCAACCAGTGTGAAAGTTATGGTCATATCTACGTGCCGGGCAACCTAGGCTTCACTCTAGGGCGTTGCTCCACCAGATCGAATAGTTAGGGCCTAAGAAGTCAACGCCCGAAGCATAAAATACGAAATAAATAAAACAGTTTTTCCATCGTATAAAACGAATAATTGCTGCCAGTGTGAAAGTTATGATCATTTCTACTTTCCGGGCAACCTACGCTTCACCCTAGGGCGTTGTTCCACCAGATGGAATAGTTAGGGCCTAAGAAGTCAACGCCAGAAGCATAAAATACGATATAAATACAACAGCTTTTCCATCGAATAAAACGAATAATTGCAACCAGTGTGAAAGTTATGGTTATTTCTACGTTCCGGGCAACCTAGGCTTCAATCTAGGGCGTTGCTCCACCAGATCAAACAGTTAGGGCCTTAGAAGTCAACGCCCGAAGCATAAAATGTAAAATAAATAGAACAGTTTTTCCATTGTATAAAACGAATAATTGCTACCAGTGTAAAAGTTATGGTCATTTCTACTTTCCGGGCAACCTACGCTTCACCCTAGGGCGTTGTTCCACCAGATGGAATAGTTAGGGCCTAAGAATTCAACGCCAGAAGCATAAAATACGATATAAATACAACAGCTTTTCCATCGTATAAACCGAATAATTGCAACCAGTGTGAAAGTTATGGTCATTTCTACGTTCCGGGCAACCTAGGCTTCAATCTAGGGCGTTGCTCCTCCAGATCAAACAGTTAGGGCCTTAGAAGTCAGCGCCCGAAGCATAAAATGTAAAATAAATAGAACAGTTTTTCCATTGTATAAAACGAATAATTGCTACCAGAGTAAAGGTTATGGTCATTTCTACGTTCCGGGCAACCTAGGCTTCACCCTAGGGCGTTGTTCCACCAGACGGAATAGTTGGGGCCTAAGAAGCCGACGCCAGAAGCATAAAATACGATATAAATACAACAGCTTTTCCATCGTATAAAACGAATAATGGCAACCAGTGTGAAAGTTATGGTCATTTCTACGTTCCGGGCAACCTAGGCTTCACTCTAGGGCGTTGCTCCACCAGATCGAATAGTTAGGGCCTTAGAAGTCAACGCCCGAAGCTTAAAATGCAAAATAAATAGAACAGTTTTTCCATTGTATAAAACGAATAACTGCAACCAGTGTGAAAGTACTGGTCATTTCTACGTTCCGGGTAACCTAGGCTTCACTCTAGGGCGTTGCTCCACCAGATCAAATAGATAGGGCCTATGAAGTCAACGTCAGAAGCATAAAATACAATAATGGTGCAACAGTTTTTCCATCGTATAACAGGAATAATTGCAACCAGTGTGAAGGTAATCGTATGTTCTACGTTCCGGGCAACCTAGGCTTCACTCTAGGGCGTTGCTCCACCAGATCGAATAGTTGGGGCCTTAGAAGTCAACGCCCGAAGCATAAAATGCAAAATAAATAGAACAGTTTTTCCATTGTATAAAACGAGTAATTGCTACCAGAGTGAAAGTTATGGACATTTCTACGTTCCGGGCAACCTAGGCTTCACCCTAGTGCGTTGTTCCACCAGATGGAACAGTTAGGGCCTAAGAAGTCAACGCCAGAAGCATAAAATACGATGTAAATACAACAGCTTTTCCATCGTATAAAACGAATAATGGTAACCAGTGTGAAAGTTATGGTCATTTCTACGTTCCGGGCAACATAGGCTTCACTCTCGGGCCTTGCTCCACCAGCTTCGAATGGTTAGGCCCTAAGAAATCAGCGCCAGAAGCATAAAATACAATAAAGACGCAACAGTTTTTCCATCGTATAACAGGAATAATTGCAACCACTGTGAAGGTAATGGAACGTTCGACGTTCCGGGCCACCTAGACGTCACTCTAGTGCGCTGCTCCACCAGACCAAATAGTTAGGGCCTAAGAAGTGAACGCCAGAAGCATAAAATACAATATAAATGCAACAGCGTTTCCATCGTATATAATGTATATTTGCAAACAGTGTGAAAGTAATGGTCATTTCTACGTTCCGGGCAACCTAGACTTCATTCTAGGGCGCTGTTCCACCAGATCGAACAGACAGGGCATAAGAAGTCAACGGCAGAAGAATAAAATAATATATAAGTACAACAGTTTTTCCATTGTATAAAGTGAATAATTGCAAACATTGTGAAAGTAATGGTCATTTCTAAGTACCCGGCAACCTAGACTTCACCCTAGGGCGTTGTTCCACCAGATGGAATAGTTAGGGTCTAAGAAGTCAGCGCCAGAAGCATAAAATACGATATAAATACAACAGCTTTTGAATCGTATAAAACGAATAATGGTAACCAGTGTGAATGTTATAGTCATTTGTACGTTCCGGGCAACCTCGGCTTCACTCTAGGACGTTGCTCCACCAGATCGAATAGTTGGGGCCTAAGAAGTCAACGCCAGAAGCATAAAATACAATAAAGATGCAACAGTTTTTCCATCGTATAAAATGACTATTTGCCAAAATTGTGAAAGTAATGGTCATTTCTACGTTCCGGGCAACCTATGCGACGCAGCAAGGCGTTGCTCCTCAACATCCAATAGCTACGGCCTTAAAAGTCAACGCCAGAAGCATAAAATACGATATAAATACAACAGCTTTTCCATCGTATAAAACGAATAATGGTAACCAGTGTGAAAGTTATGGTCATTTCTACGTTCCGGTCAACCTAGGCTTCACTCTAGGACGTTGCACCACCAGATCGAATAGTTGGGGCCTATGGAGTCAACGCCAGAAGCATAAAATACAATAAAGGTGCAACAGCTTTTCCATCGTATAACAGGAAGAATTGCAACCAGTGTGAAGGTAATGGTATGTTCTACGTTCCGGGCAACCTAGGCTTCACTCTAGGGAGGTGCTCCACCAGATCAAATAGTTAGGGCCTAAGAAGTCAACGCCAGAAGCATAAATAACAATATAAGTACAACAGTTTTTCCATCGTATAAAATGAATAATTGCAGACATTGTGAAAGTAATGGTCATTTCTACGTTCCCGGCACCCTAGGCGTCACTCTTGGGCGTTGCTCCAACGCATCTAATAGCTACGGCCTTAGAAGTCAACGCCAGAGGCATAAAATACAATATAAATACAACAGCTTTTCCATCGTACAAAATGAATAATACCAAACAGTGTGAAAGTAATTGTCATTTCTACGTTCCGGGCAACCTAGGCTTCACTCTAGGTCGTTGCTCCACCAGATGAAATAGCTAGTGACTTAGAATTAAACGCCAGAAGCATAGAATACAATAAAAATACAACAGTTTTTCCATCGTATAACAAGAATAATTGCAACCAGTGTGAATGTAATGGTCATTTCGACGTTCCGGGCAACCTACCCTTCAACCTAGGGAGTTGCTCCACCAGACTGAATAGTTAGCTCCTTAGAAGTCGACGCCAGAAGCATAAAATACGATATAAATACAGCAGCATTTCCATCGTATAAAAGGAATAATTGCAAACAGTGTGAAAGTAATGGTCATTTCTACGTTCCGGGCAACCTAGGCTTCACTCTACGGCGTTGTTCCACCAGATCGAATAGTTAGAGCCTAAGAGGTCAACACCAGAAGCATAAAATACGATATAAATACAACAGCTTTTCCATCGTATAAAAGGAATAATTGCAAACAGTGTGACAGTAATGGTCATTTCTACGTTCCGGGCAACCTAGGCTTCGCCCTAGGGCGTTGCTCGACCAGATCGAATAGCTAGGGCCTTAGAAGTCAACGCCCGAAGCATAAAATACAAAATAAATACATCAGTTTTTCCATCGTATAAAACGAATAATTGCTACCAGTGTAAAATTAATGGTCATTGCTACGTTCCGCGCAACCTACCCTTCACCCGAGGGAGTTGCTCCACCAGATCGAATAGTTACGGCCTTAGAAGTCAGCGCCAGAAGCATAAAATACAATAAAGATGCAACAGTTTTTCCATCGTTTAACAGGAACAACTGCAACCCGTATGAATGTACTGGTCATTTCTACGTTCCGGATAACCTAGGTTTCACTCTAGGGCGTTGCTCCACCAGATCAAATAGCTAGCGACTTAGAATTAAACGCCAGAAGCATAGAATACAATAAAAATTCAACAGTTTTTCCATCGTATAACAGGAATAATTGCAACCAGTGTGAATGTAATGGTCCTTTCTACGTTCCGGGCAACCTAGGTTTCACTCTAGGGCGTTGCTTCACCAGGTCGAGTAGTTAGGGCCTAAGAAGTCAACGCCAGAAGCATAAAATACGATATAAATACAACAGCTTTTCCATCGTATAAAAGGAATAATTGCAAACAGTGTGAAAGTAATGGCCATTTCTACGTTCCGGGCAACCTAGGCTTCACTCTACGGCGTTGTTCCACCAGATCGAATAGCTAGGGCCTAAGAAGTCAACACCAGAAGAATAAAATACAAAATAAATACAACAGCCTTTACACCGTATAAAACGAATAATTGCAACCTGTGTGAAGGTTATGGTCATATCTACGTTCTGGGCAACCTATGCTTCACTGTCGGGCGTTGCTCCACCAGATCGAAATGTTAGGGCCTAAGAAGTCTACGCCCGAAGCATAAAATACGATATAAATACAACAGCATTTCCATCGTATTTAATGAATAATTGCAAACAGTGTGAAAGTAGTAGTCATTTCTACGTTTCGTGCAACCTAGGCTTCACTGTATGGCGTTCTTCCACCACATCGAATAGCTACGGCCTCAGAAGTCCACGCCTGAAGCATAAAATACAATAAAGATACAACAGTCTTTTCATCGTATAACAGGAATAATTGCAACAAGCGTGAAAGTATTGATCATTTCGGCGTTTCGGGCATCCTAGACTTAACTCTGAGGCATTGCTCCACCAGATCGAATATTTAGGGCCTAAGAAGTCAACGCCAGAAGCATAAAATACTATATAAATACAACAGCTTTTCCATCGTGTAAAAGAAATAATTTGCAACCAGTGTGATAGTAGTGGTCATTTCTACGTTCGGGCAACCTAGGCTTCACTGTAGGGTGTTGTTCCACCAGATCGAATAGGTAAGGCCATAGAAGTCAACTCCCGAAGCATAAAATGCAATAAATATACAAGAGTTTTTCCATCGTATAACAGTAATAATTGCAACCAGTGTGAAAGTGATGGATATTTCTACGTTCCGGGCAACCTAGGTTTCACTCTAGGGCGTTGCTCCAACAGCTCGAATATTTAGGGCCTAAGAAGTCAACACCAGAAGCATAAAATGCAATAAAAGTACAACAGTTTTTCCATCGTATAACAGGAATAATTCCAACCAGTTTGAAAGTGATGGTCATTTCTACGTTCCGGGCAACCTAGGTTTCACTCTAGGGCGTCGCTCCAATAGATCGAATAGCTAGGGACTTAGAATTCAACGCCAGAAGGATAAAATACAATATATGTACAACAGTTTTTTCATCGTATAAAATGAATAATTGCAAACATTGTGAAAGTTATGGTCATTTCTATTTTCCGGGCAACCTAGGCTTTACGCTAGGGCGTTGCTCCACCACATTGAATAGTCAGGGCCTTAGAAGTCAACGCCCGAAGCATAGAATGCAATAAAAATACAACAGTTTTTCGATCGTATAACAGGAATAATTCCAACCAGTTTGAAAGTGATGGTCATTTCTACGTTCCGGGCAACCTAGGCTTCACTCTAGGGTGTTGTTACACCAGATCGAATTGTTAGGGCCTGAGAAGTCAACGCCAGAAGAGTAAAACACAGTATATGTACAACAGTTTTTCCATCGTATAAAATGAATAATTGCTAACATTGTGAAGGTACTGGTCATTTCTATGTTCCGGCAACCTAGGCGTCACTCTAGGGCGCTGCTCCACCAGATCGAATAGCTAGCGACTTAGAATTAAACGCCAGAAACATAGAATGCAATAAGAATACAACAGTTTTTCCATCGTATAACCGGAATAATTGCAACCAGTGTGAATGTAATGGTCATTTCTACGTTCCGGGCAACCTAGGCTTCACTCTGGGTCGTTAATCCACCAGATCGAACAGCTAGGGACTTAGAATTACACGCCAGAAGCATAAAATACAATAAAGATGCAACAGTTTTTCCATCGTGTAACAGGAATAACTGCAACCAGTATGAATGTAATAGTCATTTCTACGTTCCGGGCAACCTAGATTTCACTCTAGGCCGTTGCTCCACCAGCTCGAATTGTTAGGGCCTAAGAAGTCAAAGCCAGAAGCATAAAATACGATATAAATACAACAGCCTTTCCAACGTATAAAACGAATAATTGCTACCAGTGTGAAAGTTATGGTCATTTCTACGTTCCGGGATACCTAGGCTTCACTCTAGGACGTCGCTCCATCAGATCGAATAGTTAGAGCCTTAGAAGTCGACGCCAGAAGCATAAAATACAGTAAAGACGCAACTGTTTTTCCATCGTATGACAGGAATAATTGCAACAAGCGTGAAGGTAATGGTCATTTCTACGTTCCGGGCAACCTAGGCTTCGCCCTACGGCGTTGTTCCACCAGATCGAATAGTCAGGGCCTAAGAAGTGAACGCCAGAAGCATAAAATACGATATAAATACAACAGTTTTTTCATCGTATAAAACGAATAATTGCAACCAGTATGAAAGTTATGGTCATTTCTACTTTCCGGGCAACCTAGGCTTCACCCTAGAGAGTTGCACCACCAGGTTGAATTGTTAGGGCCTTAAAAGTCAATGCCCGAAGCATAAAATGCAATAAAAATACAACAGTTTTTCCATCGTATAACAGGAATAATTGCAACCAGTGTGAAAGGAATGGTCATTTCTACGTTCCGGGCAACGTAGGTTTCACTCCAGGGCGTTGCTCCACCAGTTCGCATAGTTAGGTCATAAGAAGTCAACGCCAGAAGCATAAAATACGATATAAATACAACAGCTTTTCCATCGTATAAAATGAATAATTGCTAACATTGTGAAGGTACTGGTCATTTCTACGTTCCGGCAACCTAGGCTTCACTCTAGGGCGTTGCTCCACCAGATCGACTAGTTGGGGCCTTAGAAATCAACGCCAGAAGCATAAAATACAATAAAGATGCAACGGCTTTTCCATCGTATAACAGGAATAATTGCAACCAGGGTGAAGGTAATGGTATGTTCTACTTTCCGGGCAACCTAGGCTTCACTCTAGGGCGGTGGTCCACCAGATCAAACAGTTAGGGCCTAAGAAGTCAACGCCAGAAGCATAAAATAAAATATGAATACAACAGCTTTTCCATCGTATATAATGTATATTGGCAAACAGTGTGAAAGTAATGATCATTTCTGCGTCCCGGGCAACCTAGGATTCACTCTAGGGCGTTCTTCCACCTGATCGAATAGTTAGGGCCTATGAAGTCAACGCCAGAAGAATAAAATACAATATAAGAACATCAGCTTTTCCATTGTATAAAATGGATAATTGCAAACATTGTGAAAGTAATGGTCATTTCTACGTTCAGGGCCACCTAGGCGTCACTCTAGGGCGTTGCTCCAACACATCTAACAGTTACGGCCTTAGAAGTCGACGCCAGAGGCATAAAATACAATATAAATACAACAGCTTTACCATCGTACAAAATGAATAATTGCAAACAGTGTGAAAGTAATGGCCATGTCTACGTTCCGGGCAACCTAGGCTTTACTCTGGGTCGTTGCTGCACCAGATCGAATAGCTAGAGACTTAGAATTAAACGCTAGAAGCATAAAATACAATAAAGATGCAACAGTTTTTCCATCGTGTAATAGGAATAACTGCAACCAGTATGAATGTAATGGTCATTTCTACGTTCCGGGCAACCTAGATTTCACTCTAGGGCGTTTCTCCACCAGCTCGAATTGTTAGGGCCTAAGAAGTCAAAGCCAGAAGCATAAAATACGATATAAATACAACAGCTTTTCCATCGTATAAAACGAATAATTGCAACCAGTGTGAAAGTTATGGTCATTTCTACGTTCCGGGATACCTAGGCTTCACTCTAGGGCGTCGCTCCATCAGATCGAATAGTTAGAGCCTTAGAAGTCGACGCCAGAAGCATAAAATACAATAAAGATGCAACTGTTTTTCCATCGTATTACAGGAATAATTGCAACAAGCGTGAAGGTAATGGTCATTTCTACATTCCGAGCAACCTAGGCTTCACTCTAGGGCGTTTCTCCACCAGACCGAATAGTTAGGTCCTTAGAAGTCAACGCCAGAAGCATAAAATACGATATAAATACAACAGCTTTTCCATCGTATAAAAGGAATAATTGCAACCAGTGTGAAAGTTATGGTCATTTCTACATTTCGAGCAACCTAGGCCTCACTCTAGGGCGTTGCTCCACCTGATCGAATAGTTAGGGCCTTAGAAGTCAACGCCAGAAGCATAAAATACAATATAAATACAACTGTGTTTCCACCATATAAAACGAATAATTGCAACCAGTATGAAAGTTATGGTCATTTCTACGTTCCGGGCAACCTAGGCTTCACCATAGGCCGTTGCTCCTCCAGATCGAATAGTTAGGACCTAAGATGTCAAAGCCCGAAGCATAAAATACGATGTAAACACAACAGCTTTTCCATCGTATAAAACGAATAATTGCAAACAGTGTGAAAGTAATGGTCATTTCTTCGTTCCGGGCAACCTAGGCTTCACTCTAGGGCGTTGTTCCACCAGATCGAATAGTTAGGGCCTATGAAGTGAACGCCAGAAGCATAAAATACAATATAAATATAACAGTCTTTCCATCGTATAAAACGAAAGATAGCAACCAGTGTGAATTTATGGTCATTTCTACGTTCCGGGCAACCTCAGCTTCACTCTAGGGCGTTGCTCCACTAGATCGAACAGCTAGGGCCATAGAAGACAACGCCAGAAGAATAAAATACAATATAAATACAACAGTTTTTCCATCGTATAAAACGAATGATTGCAACCAGGATGAAACTTATGCTCATTTCTACTTTCCGAGCAACCTAGGCTTCACTCTAGGGCGTGGCTCCAACAGATTGAATAGTTAGGGCCTTAGAAGTCAGCGCCAGAAGCATAAAATACAATATAAATACAACAGCATTTCCATCGTATAAAACGAATAATTGCAACCAGTATGAAACTTATGGTCATTTCTACTTTCCGAGAAACCTAGGCTTCACTCTAGGGCGTTGCTCCACTAGATCGAATAGTTAGGGCCTAAGAAGTCAACGCCAGAAGCATAAAATACAATATAAATACAACAGCTTTGCCATCGTATAAAATGAATAATTGCAAACAGTGTGAAAGATATGGACATTTCTACGTTCTGGGCACCCTAGGGTTCACTGTATGGCGTTCTTCCACGACATCGAATAGCTACGGCCTCAGAAGTCAACGCCAGAAGTATAAAATACGATATAAATACAACAGCTTTTCCATCGTATAAAACGAATAATTGCAACCAGTGTGAAAGTTATGGTCATTTCTACATTTCGAGCAATCGTGGCTTTACCCTAGGGCGTTGTTCCACCAGATAGAATAGTTAGGGCCTAAGAAGTCAACGCCATGAGCATAAAATACGATATAAATACAACAGCTTTTCCATCGTATAAAACGAATAATTGCAACCAGTGTGAAAGTTATGGCCATTTCGACATTTCGAGCAACATAGGCTTCATTCTAGGGCATTGCTCCACCTGATCGAGTAGTTAGGGCCTTAGAAGTCAACGCCAAAAGCATAAAACACAATATAAATACAACAGTTTTTCCACCATATAAAACGAATAATTGCAACCAGTAAGAAAGTTATGGTCATTTCTGCTTTCCGGGCAACCTAGGCTTCACCCTAGGCCGTTGCTCCACCAGATCGAATAGTTAGGGCCTAAGAAGTCAACGCCAGAAGCATAAAATACGACATAAATACAACAGCTTTTCCATCGTATAAAACAAATAATTGCAACCAGTGTGAATGTTATGGTCATTTCTACGTTCCGGGCAACCTAGGCTTCACTGTATGGCGTTCTTCCACCACATCGGATAGCTACGGCCTCAGAAGTCAACGCCTGAAGTATAAAATACAATAAAAATACAACAGTCTTTCCATCCTATAACAGGAGTATTTGCAACCCGTGTGAAAGTGATGGTCATTTCTACGTTCCGGGCAACCTAGGCTTCACCCTAGGCCGTTGTTCCACCAGATCGAGTAGTTAGGGCCTAAGAAGTGAACGCCAGAAGCATAAAATACAATATAAATACAACAGTTTTTTGTTCATATAAAACGAATGATAGCAACCAGTGTGAAAGTTATGGCCATTTCTACGTTCCGGGCAACCTAGGCTGCACTCTAGGGCACTGCTCCACTAGCTCGAATAGTTAGGGCCTTAGAAGTCAACGCCCGAAGCATAAAATACAAAATAAATAAAACAGTTTTTCCACCGTATAGAACGATAAATTGCAAACAGTGTGAAAGATATGGACATTTCTACGATCCGGGCTACCTAGGCTTCACTCTATGGCGTTCTTCCACCACATCGAATAGCAACGGCCTCAGAAGTCAACGCCAGAAGCTTAAATACAATATAAATATAACAGTATTTCCATCGTATAAAACGAATAATTGCTACCAGTGGAAAAGTTATGGTCATTTCTACGTTCCGGGCAACCTAGGCTTCACCCTAGGCCGTTGTTTCACCAGATCGAATAGTTAGGGCCTAAGAAGTGAACGCCAGAAGCATAAAATACAATATAAATACAACAGTCTTTCCATCATATAAAACGAATGATAGCAACCAGTGTGAAAGTTATGGCCATTTCTACGTTCCGGGCAACCTAGGCTTCACTCTAGGGCGTTTCTCCACCAGACCGAATAGTTAGGTCCTTAGAAGTCAACGCCAGAAGCATAAAATACGATATAAATACAACAGCTTTTCCATCGTATAAAAGGAATAATTGCAAACAGTGTGAAAGTAATGATCATTTCGGCGTTTCGGGCATCCTAGACTTAACTCTGAGGCATCGCTCCACCTGATCGAATAGTTAGGGCCTAAGAAGTCAACGCCAGAAGCATAAAATACAATATAAATACAACAGGTTTGCCATCGTATAAAATGAATAATTGCAAACAGTGTGAAAGTGATGGCCAATTCTACGTTCCGGGCAACCTAGGCTTCGCTCTATGGCGTTGCTCCACCAGATCGAATAGATAGTGCCTTAGAAGACAACGCCAGAAGCATAAAATACAATATAAATACAACAGTTTTTCCACCATGTAAAACGAATAATTGCAACCAGTATTAAAGTTATGGTCATTTCTACTTTCCGGGCAACCTAGGCTTCACCCTAGGACGTTGCTCCAACAGATTGAATAGTTAGGGCCTTAGAAGTCATCGCCCGAACCATAAATTGCAAAAAAAATACAACAGTGTTTCCATCATATATCAGGAATAATTGCAACCAGTTTGAAAGTGATGGCCAATTCTACGTTCCAGGCAACCTAGGCTTCACTGTAGGGCGTTGTTCCACCAGATCGAACAGTTAGGGCCTAAGAAGTCAACGCCAGAAGCATAAAATGCAATATAAATATAACAGTTTTTCCATCGTATAAAACGAATAATAGCAACCAGTGTGAAAGTTATGGTCTTTTCTACGTTCCGGGCAACCTAGGTTTCACTCTAGGGCGTTGCTCCACCAAATCAAACAGTTAGGGCCTTAGAAGCCAACGCCCGAGGCGTTAAATACAAAATAAATAGAACAGTTTTTCCATAGTATAAAACGAATAATTGCTACCAGTGTAAAAGTTATGGTTATTTCTACGTTCCGGGCAACCTAGGCTTCACCCTAGGCCGTTGTTCCACCAGATCGAATAGTTAGGGCCCAAGAAGGGAACGCCAGAAGCATAAAATACAATATAAATACAACAGTTGTTCCATCATATAAAACGAATAATTGCAACCAGTATGATAACTATGGTCATTTCTACTTTCCGGGCAACCTAGGCTTCACCCTAGGGCGTTGCTCCAACGGATAGAATAGTTAGGGCCTTAGAAGTCAACGCCCGAACCATAAAATGCAAAAAAAATACAGCAGTGTTTCCATCATATAACAGGTATAATTGCAACCAGTTTGAAATTGATGGCCAATTCTACGTTCCGGGCAACCTAGGCATCACTCTATTGCGTTGCTCCACCAGATCGAATAGTTAGTGCCTTAGAAGTCAACGCCAGATGTATAAAATACAATATAAATACAGCAGTTTTTCCATCTTATAAAACGAATAATTGCAACCAGTATGAAACTTATGGTCATTTCTACTTTCCGAGCAACCTAGGCTTCACCCTAGGGCGTTGCTCCAACGGATTGAATAGTTAGGGTCTTAGAAGTCAACGCCCGAACCGTAAAATGCAAAAAAAATACAGCAGTGTTTCCATCATATAACAGGATTAATTGCAACCAGTTTGAAAGTGATGGTCATTTCTACGTTCCGGGCAACCTAGGCATCACTCTATTGCATTGCTCCACCAGATCGAATAGTTAGTGCCTTAGAAGTCAACGCCAGAAGCATAAAATACAATATAAATACAACAGTTTTTCCATCGTATAAAACGAATAATAGCAACCAGTGTGAAAGTTATCGTCATTTCTACGTTCCGGGCAGCCTAGGTTTCACTCTAGGGCGTTGCTCCACCAGATCAAACAGTTAGGGCCTCAGAAGCCACCGCCCGAAGCATTAAATACAAAATAAATAGAACAGTTTTTCCATAGTATAAGACGAATAATTGCTACCAGTGTAAAAGTTATGGTTATTTCTACGTTCCGGGCAACCTAGGCTTCACCCTAGGGCGTTGCTCCAACAGATTGAATAGTTAGGGCCTTAGAAGTCAATGCCCGAAGCATAAAATGCAATAAAAATACAACAGTTTTTCCATCATATAGCAGGGATAATTGCAACCAGTTTGAAAGTGATGGTCATTTCTACGTTCCGGGCAACCTAGGCTTCGCTCTAGGGCGTTGCTCCACTAGATCGAATAGTTAGTACCTTAGAAGTCAACGCCAGATGTATAAAATACAATATAAATACAACAGTTTTTCCATCGTATAAAACGAATAATTGCAACCAGTATGAAACTTATGGTCATTTCTACTTTCCGAGCAACCTAGGCTTCACCCTAGGGCGTTGCTCCCACGGATTGAATAGTTAGGGCCTTAGAAGTCAACGCCCGAACCATAAAATGCAAAAAAAATACAACAGTGTTTCCATCATATAACAGGATTAATTGCAACCAGTTTGAAAGTGATGGTCATTTCTACGTTCCGGGCAACCTAGGCTTCGCTCTAGGGCGTTGCTCCACTAGATCGAATAGTTAGTACCTTAGAAGTCAACGCCAGAAGCATAAAACACAATATAAATATAACAGTTTTTCCATCGTATAAAACGAATAAGAGTAACCAGTGTGAAAGTTATGGTCATTTCTACGTTCCGGGCAACCTAGGTTTCACTCTATGGCGTTGCTCCACCAGATCAAACAGTTAGGGCCTTAGAAGCCAACGCCCGAAGCATTAAATACAAAATAAATAGAACAGTTTTTCCATAGTATAAGACGAATAATTGCTACCAGTGTAAAAGTTATGGTTATTTCTACGTTCCGGGCAACCTAGGCTTCACCCTAGGCCGTTGTTCCACCAGATCGAATAGTTAGGGCCCAAGAAGGGAACGCCAGAAGCATAAAATACAATATAAATACAACAGTTGTTCCATCATATAAAACGAATAATTGCAACCAGTATGAAAACTATGGTCATTTCTACTTTCCGGGCAACCTAGGCTTCACCCTAGGGCGTTGCTCCAACGGATAGAATAGTTTGGGCCTTAGAAGTCAACGCCCGAACCATAAAATGCAAAAAAAATACAGCAGTGTTTCCATCATATAACAGGTATAATTGCAACCAGTTTGAAATTGATGGCCAATTCTACGTTCCGGGCAACCTAGGCATCACTCTATTGCGTTGCTCCACCAGATCGAATAGTTAGTGCCTTAGAAGTCAACGCCAGATGTATAAAATACAATATAAATACAACAGTTTTTCCATTTTATAAAACGAATAATTGCAACCAGTATGAAACTTATGGTCATTTCTACTTTCCGAGCAACCTAGGCTTCACCCTAGGGCGTTGCTCCAACGGATTGAATAGTTAGGGTCTTAGAAGTCAACGCCCGAACCGTAAAATGCAGAAAAAATACAGCAGTGTTTCCATCATATAACAGGTATAATTGCAACCAGTTTGAAATTGATGGCCAATTCTACGTTCCGGGCAACCTAGGCATCACTCTATTGCATTGCTCCACCAGATCGAATAGTTAGTGCCTTAGAAGTCAACGCCAGAAGCATAAAACACAATATAAATACAACAGTTTTTCCATCGTATAAAACGAATAACAGCAACCAGTGTGAAAGTTATGGTCATTTCTACGTTCCGGGCAGCCTAGGTTTCACTCTAGGGCGTTGCTCCACCAGATCAAACAGTTAGGGCCTCAGAAGCCACCGCCCGAAGCATTAAATACAAAATAAATAGAACAGTTCTTCCATAGTATAAAACGAATAATTGCTACCAGTGTAAAAGTTATGGTTATTTCTAAGTTCCGGGCAACCTAGGCTTCACCCTAGGCCGTTGTTCCACCAGATCGAATAGTTAGGGCCTAAGAAGGGAACGCCAGAAGCATAAAATACAATATAAATACAACAGCTTTTCCATCATATATCAGGAATAATTGCAACCAGTTTGAAAGTGATGGCGAATTCTACGTTCCGGGCAACCTAGGTTTCACTCCAGCGCGTTGCTCCACCAGACCGAATAGTTACGGCCTAGGAAGTCAACGCCAGAAGCATAAAATACGATAAAATACAACAGCTTTTCCATCGTGTAAAACGAATAATTGCAACCAGTATGAAACTTATGGCCATTTCCACTTTCCGAGCAACCTAGGCTTCACCCTAGGGCGTTGCTCCAACAGATTGAATAGTTAGGGCCTTAGAAGTCAACGCCCGAACCATAAAATGCAAAATAAATAGAACAGTTTTTCCATAGTATAATACGAATAATTGCTACCAGTGTAAAAGTTATGGTTATTTCTACGTTCCGGGCAACCTAGGCTTCACCCTAGGCCGTTGTTCCACCAGATCGAATAGTTAAGGCCTAAGAAGGGAACGCCAGAAGCATAAAATACAATGCAAATACAACAGTTTTTCCATCATATACAGCGAATAATTGCAACCAGTATGAAGCTTATGGACATTTCTACTTTCCGAGCAACCTAGGCTTCACCCTAGGGCGTTGCTCCAACAGATTGAACAGTTAGGGCCTTAGAAGTCAACGCCCGAACCATAAAATGCAAAAAAAATACAGCAGTGTTTCCATCATATAAGAGCTATAATTGCAACCAGTTTGTAATTGATGGCCAATTCTACGTTCCGGGCAACCTAGGCTTCACCCTAGGGCGTTGCTCCACCAGATCGAATAGTTAGGGCCTAAGAAGTCAACGCCAGAAGCATAAAATACAATATAAATAAAACAGTTTTTCCATCATATAAAACGAATAATAGCAACCAGTATGAAACTTATGGTCATTTCTACTTTCCGAGAAAGCTAGGCTTCACCATAGGGCGTTGCTCCAGCAGATTGAATAGTTAGGGCCTTAGAAGTCAACGCCCGAACCATAAAATGCAAAATAAATAGAACAGTTTTTCCATAGTATAATACGAGTAATTGCTACCAGTGTGAAAGTTATGGTCATTTCTACGTTCCGGGCAGCCTAGGTTTCACTCTACGGCGTTACTCCACCAGATCAAACAGTTAGGGCCTCAGAAGCCACCGCCCGAAGCATTAAATACAAAATAAATAGAACAGTTCTTCCATAGTATGAAACGAATAATTGCTACCAGTGTAAAAGTTATGGTTATTTCTAAGTTCCGGGCAACCTAGGCTTCACCCTAGGCCGTTGTTCCACCAGATCGAATAGTTAGGGCCTAAGAAGGGAACGCCAGAAGCATAAAATACAATATAAATACAACAGTTTTTCCATCATATATCAGGAATAATTGCAACCAGTTTGAAAGTGATGGCCAATTCTACGTTCCGGGCAACCTAGGTTTCACTCCAGCGCGTTGCTCCACCAGACCGAATAGTTACGGCCTAGGAAGTCAACGCCAGAAGCATAAAATACGATAAAATACAACAGCTTTTCCATCGTGTAAAACGAATAATTGCAACCAGTATGAAACTTATGGCCATTTCCACTTTCCGAGCAACCTAGGCTTCACCCTAGGGCGTTGCTCCAACAGATTGAATAGTTAGGGCCTTAGAAGTCAACGCCCGAACCATAAAATGCAAAATAAATAGAACAGTTTTTCCATAGTATAATACGAATAATTGCTACCAGTGTAAAAGTTATGGTTATTTCTACGTTCCGGGCAACCTAGGCTTCACCCTAGGCCGTTGTTCCACCAGATCGAATAGTTAGGGCTTAAGAAGGGAACGCCAGAAGCATAAAATACAATGTAAATACAACAGTTTTTCCATCATATACAGCGAATAATTGCAACCAGTATGAAGCTTATGGACATTTCTACTTTCCGAGCAACCTAGGCTTCACCCTAGGGCGTTGCTCCAACAGATTGAATAATTAGGGCCTTAGAAGTCAACGCCCGAACCATAAAATGCAAAAAAAATACAGCAGTGTTTCCATCATATAAGAGCTATAATTGCAACCAGTTTGTAATTGATGGCCAATTCTACGTTCCGGGCAACCAAGGCTTCACTCTAGGGCGTTGTTCCACCAGATCGAATAGTTAGGGCCTAAGAAGTCAACGCCAGAAGCATAAAATACAATATAAATAAAACAGTTTTTCCATCGTATAAAACGAATAATAGCAACCAGTATGAAACTTATGGTCATTTCTACTTTCCGAGCAAGCTAGGCTTCACCATAGGGCGTTGCTCCAGCAGATTGAATAGTTAGGGCCTTAGAAGTCAATGCCCGAAGCATAAAATGCAATAAAAATACAACAGTGTATCCATCATATAACAGGAATAATTGCAACCAGTTTGAAAGTGATGGCCAATTCTACTTTCAGGGCAACCTAGGCTTCACCATAGGGAGTTGCTCCAACAGATTGAATAGTTAGGGCCATAGGAGTCAACGCCCGAACCATAAACTGCAAAAAAAATACAACAGTGTTTCCATCATATATCAGGAATAATTGCAACCAGTTTGAAAGTGATGGCCAATTCTACGTTCCAGGCAACCTAGGCTTCACTCTAGGGCGTTGTTCCACCAGATCGAATAGTTAGGGCCTAAGAAGTCAACGCCAGAAGCATAAAATACAAAATAAATAGAACAGTTTTTCCATAGTATAAATCGCATAATTGCTACCAGTGTAAAAGTTATGGTTATTTCTACGTTCCGGGCAACCTAGGCTTCACCCTAGGCCGTTGTTCCACCAGATCGAATAGTTAGGGCCTCAGAAGGGAACGCCAGAAGCATAAAATACAATATAAATACAACAGTTTTTCCATCATATAAAACGAATAATTGCAACCAGTATGAAACTTATGGCCATTTCCACTTTCCGAGCAACCTAGGCTTCACCCTAGGGCGTTGCTCCAACAGATTGAATGGTTAGGGCCTTAGAAGTCAACGCCCGAACCATAAAATGCAAAATAAATAGAACAGTTTTTCCATAGTATAATACGAATAATTGCTACCAGTGTAAAAGTTATGGTTATTTCTACGTTCCGGGCAACCTAGGCTTCACCCTAGGCCGTTGTTCCACCAGATCGAATAGTTAGGGCTTAAGAAGGGAACGCCAGAAGCATAAAATACAATGTAAATACAACAGTTTTTCCATCATATACAGCGAATAATTGCAACCAGTATGAAGCTTATGGACATTTCTACTTTCCGAGCAACCTAGGCTTCACCCTAGGGCGTTGCTCCAACAGATTGAATAATTAGGGCCTTAGAAGTCAACGCCCGAACCATAAAATGCAAAAAAAATACAGCAGTGTTTCCATCATATAAGAGCTATAATTGCAACCAGTTTGTAATTGATGGCCAATTCTACGTTCCGGGCAACCTAGGCTTCACTCTAGGGCGTTGTTCCACCAGATCGAATAGTTAATGCCTTAGAAGTCAACGCCAGATGTATAAAATACAATATAAATACAACAGTTTTTCCATCGTATAAAACGAATAATTGCACCCAGTATGAAACTTATGGTCATTTCTACTTTCCGAGCAACCTAGGCTTCACCCTAGGGTGTTGCTCCGACGGATTGAATAGTTAGGGCCTTAGAAGTCAACGCCCGAGCCATAAAATGCAAAAAAAATACAGCAGTGTTTCCATCATATATCATTAATAATTGCAACCAGTTTGAAAGTGATGGCCAATTCTACGTTCCGGGCAACCTAGGTTTCACTCCAGGACGTTGCTCCACCAGACCGAATAGTTACGGCCTAAGAAGTCAACGCCAGAAGCATAAAATACGATATAAATACAACAGCTTTTCCATCGTATAAAACGAATAATGGCAACCAGTATGAAACTTACGGTCATTTCTACTTTCCGAGCAAGCTAGGCTTCACCATAGGGCGTTGCTCCAGCAGATTGAATAGTTAGGGCCTTAGAAGTCAATGCCCGAAGCATAAAATGCAATGAAAATACAACAGTGTATCCATCATATAACAGGAATAATTGCAACCAGTTTGAAAGTGATGGCCAATTCTACTTTCCGGGCAACCTAGGCTTCACCCTAGGGAGTTGCTCCAACAGATTGAATAGTTAGGGCCATAGAAGTCAGCGCCCGAACCATAAAATGCAAAAAAAATACAACAGTGTTTCCATCATATATCAGGAATAATTGCAACCAGTTTGAAAGTGATGGCCAATTCTAAGTTCCAGGCAACCTAGGCTTCACTCTAGGGCGTTGTTCCACCAGATCGAATAGTTAGGGCCTCAGAAGCCACCGCCCGAAGCATTAAATACAAAATAAATAGAACAGATTTCCATAGTATAAAACGAATAATTGCTACCAGTGTAAAAGTTATGGTTATTTCTAAGTTCCGGGCAACCTAGGCTTCACCCTAGGCCGTTGTTCCACCAGATCGAATAGTTAGGGCCTAAGAAGGGAACGCCAGAAGCATAAAATACAATATAAATACAACAGTTTTTCCATCATATATCGGGAATAATTGCAACCAGTTTGAAAGTGATGGCCAATTCTACGTTCCGGGCAACCTTAGGTTTCACTCCAGCGCGTTGCTCCACCAGACCGAATAGTTACGGCCTAGGAAGTCAACGCCAGAAGTATAAAATACGATAAAATAGAACAGTTTTTCCATCGTATAAAACGAATAATTGCAACCAGTATGAAACTTATGGTCATTTCTACTTTCCGGGCAACCTAGGCTTCACCCTAGGGCGTTGCTCCAACAGATTGAATAGTTAGGGCCTTAGAAGTCAACGCCCGAACCATAAAATGCAAAAAAAATACAACAGTGTATCCATCATATAACAGGAATAATTGCAACCAGTTTGAAAGTGATGGCCATTTCTACGTTCCGGGCAACCTAGGCTTCACTCTAGGGCGTTGCTCCACCTGATCGAATCGCTAGTGCCTTAGAAGTCAACGCCAGAAGCATAAAATACAGTATAAATACAACAGTTTTTCCATCGTATAAAACGAATAATTGCAACCAGTGAGAAACTTATGGTCATTTCTACTTTCCGAGCAACCTAGGCTTCACCCTAGGGCGTTGCTCCAGCAGATTGAATAGTTAGGGCCTTAGAAGTCAACGCCCGAACCATAAAATGCAAAAAAAATACAACAGTGTTTCCATCATATATCAGGAATAATTGCAACCAGTTTGAAAGTGATGGCCAATTCTACTTTCCGGGCAACCTAGGCTTCACCCTAGGGAGTTGCTCCAACAGATTGAATAGTTAGGGCCATAGAAGTCAACGCCCGAACCATAAAATGCAAAAAAAACACAACAGTGTTTCCATCATATATCAGGAATAATTGCAACCAGTTTGAAAGTGATGGCCAATTCTACGTTCCAGGCAACCTAGGCTTCACTCTAGGGCGTTGTTCCACCAGATCGAATAGTTAGGGCCTCAGAAGCCACCGCCCGAAGCATTAAATACAAAATAAATAGAACAGATTTCCATAGTATAAAACGAATAATTGCTACCAGTGTAAAAGTTATGGTTATTACTAAGTTCCGGGCAACCTAGGCTTCACCCTAGGCCGTTGTTCCACCAGATCGAATAGTTAGGGCCTAAGAAGGGAACGCCAGAAGCATAAAATACAATATAAATACAACAGTTTTTCGATCATATATCAGGAATAATTGCAACCAGTTTGAAAGTGATGGCCAATTCTACGTTCCGGGCAACCTAGGTTTCACTCCAGCGCGTTGCTCCACCAGACCGAATAGTTACGGCCTAGGAAGTCAACGCCAGAAGCATAAAATACGATAAAATACAACAGCTTTTCCATCGTATAAAACGAATAATTGCAACCAGTATGTAACTTATGGTCATTTCTACTTTCCGAGCAAGCTAGGCTTCACCATAGGGCCTTGCTCCAGCAGATTGAATAGTTAGGGCCTTAGAAGTCAATGCCGAATCATAAAATGCAATAAAAATACAACAGTGTATCCATCATATAACAGGAATAATTGCAACCAGTTTGAAAGTGATGGCCAATTCTACTTTCCGGGCAACCTAGGCTTCACCCTAGGGAGTTGCTCCAACAGATTGAATAGTTAGGGCCATAGAAGCCAACGCCCGAACCATAAAATGCAAAAAAAATACAACAGTGTTTCCATCATATATCAGGAATAATTGCATCCAGTTTGAAAGTGATGGCCAATTCTACGTTCCAGCAACCTAGGCTTCACTCTAGGGCGTTGTTCCACCAGATCGAATAGTTAGGGTTTAGAAGACAAGGCCCGAAGCATTAAATACAAAATAAATAGAACAGTTTTTCCATAGTATAAAACGCATAATTGCTACCAGTGTAAAAGTTATGGTTATTTCTACGTTCCGGGCAACCTATGCTTCACCCTAGGCCGTTGTTCCACCAGATCGAATAGTTAGGGCCTTAGAAGTCAACGCCCGAACCGTAAAATGCAAAAAAATACAACAGTGTTTCCACCATATATCAGGAATAATTGCAACCAGTTTGAAAGTGATGGCCAATTCTACGTTCCGGGCAACCTAGGCTTCACTCTAGGGCGTTGCTCCACCTGATCGAATAGTTAGTGCCTTAGAAGTCAACGCCAGAAGCATAAAATACAATATAAATAGAACAGTTTTTCCATCGTATAAAACGAATAATTGCAACCAGTATGAAACTTATGGTCATTTCTACTTTCCGAGCAACCTAGGCTTCACCCTAGGGCGTTGCTCCAACAGATTGAATAGTTAGGGCCTTAGAAGTCAACGCCCGAACCATAAAATGCAAAAAAAATACAACAGTGTATCCATCATATAACAGGAATAATTGCAACCAGTTTGAAAGTGATGGCCATTTCTACGTTCCGGGCAACCTAGGCTTCACTCTAGGGCGTTGCTCCACCTGATCGAATCGCTAGTGCCTTAGAAGTCAACGCCAGAAGCATAAAATACAGTATAAATACAACAGTTTTTCCATCGTATAAAACGAATAATTGCAACCAGTGTGAAACTTATGGTCATTTCTACTTTCCGAGCAACCTAGGCTTCACCCTAGGGCGTTGCTCCAGCAGATTGAATAGTTAGGGCCTTAGAAGTCAACGCCCGAACCATAAAATGCAAAAAAAATACAACAGTGTTTCCATCATATATCAGGAATAATTGCAACCAGTTTGAAAGTGATGGCCAATTCTACGTTCCAGGCAACCTAGGCTTCACACTAGGGCGTTGCTCCACCAGACCGAATAGTTACGGCTTGAGAAGTCAACGCCAGAAGCATAAAATACAATATAAATACAACAGTTTTTCCATCGTATAAAACGAATAATTGCAACCAGTATGAAACTTATGGTCATTTCTACTTTCCGAGCACCGTAGGCTTCACCCTAGGGCGTTGCTCCAACAGATTGAGGAGTTAGGGCCTTAGATGTCAACGCCCGAAGCATAAAATGCAATAAAAATACAACTGTGTTTCCATCATATAACAGGAATAATTGCAACCAGTTTGAAAGTGATGGCCAATTCTACGTTCCGGGCAACCTAGACTTCACTCTAGGGCGTTGCTCCACCAGATCGAATAGTTAGTGCCTTAGAAGTCAACACCAGAAGCATAAAATACAATATAAATACAACAGCTTTCCCATCGTATAAAACGAATAATTGCAACCAGTATGAAACTTATGGTCATTTCTACTTTCCGAGCAACCTGGGCTTCACCCTAGGGCGTTGCTCCAACAGATTGAATAGTTAGGGCCTTAGAAGTCAACGCCCGAAGCATAAAATGTAATATAAATACAACAGTTTTTCCATTGTATAAAACGAATAATTGCAACCAGTTTGAAAGTGATGGCCAATTCTACCTTCCGGGAAACCTAGGTTTCACTCTAGGGCGTTGCTCCACCAGATCGAATAGTTAGTGCCTTAGAAGTCAACGCCAGAAGCATAAAATACAATATAAATACAACTGTTTTTCCTTCGTATGAAACAAATAATTGCAACCAGTATGAAACATATGGTCATTTCTACTTTCCGAGCACCCTAGGCGTCACTCTAGGGCGTTGCTCCACCACATCTAATAGCTACGGCCTTAGAAGTCAACGCCAGAGGCATAAAGTACAATATAAATACAACAGCGTTTCCATCGTATAAAACGAATAATTGCAACCAGTGTGAAAGTTATGGTCAGTTCTAGATTGGAAGCAACCTAGGATTCACTCTAGGGCGTTGCTGCACCTGCTCGAATAGTTAGGTCCTTAGAAGTAAACGCGAGAAGCATAAAATACGATATAAATACAACAGCGTTTGCATCGTATAAAACGGATAATTGCAACCAGTGTGAAAGTTATGGTCATTTCTACATTCCGAGCAACCTGGGATTCACTCTAGGGCGTTGCTCCACGAGATCGAATAGTTAGGTCCTTAGAAGTAAACGCCAGAAGCATAAAATACGATATAAATACAACAGCGTTTCCATCGTATAAAACGAATAATTGCAACCAGTTTGAAAGTGATGGCCAATTCTACGTTCCGGGCAACCTAGCCTTCACTCTAGGGCGTTGCTCCACAAGATCGAATAGTTAGTGCCTTAGAAGTCAACGCCAGAAGCATAAAATACAATATAAATAGAACAGTTTTTCCATAGTATAAAACGCATAATTGCTACCAGTGTAAAAGTTATGGTTATTTCTACGTTCCGGGCAACCTAGGCTTCACCCTAGGCCGTTGTTCCACCAGATCGAATAGTTAGGGCCATAGAAGTCAACGCCCGAACCGTAAAATGCAAAAAAATACAACAGTGTTTCCACCATATATCAGGAATAATTGCAACCAGTTTGAAAGTGATGGCCAATTCTACGTTCCGGGCAACCTAGGCTTCACTCTAGGGCGTTGCTCCACCAGATCGAATAGTTAGTGCCTTAGAAGTCAACGCCAGAAGCATAAAATACAATATAAATAGAACAGTTTTTCCATCGTATAAAACGAATAATTGCAACCAGTATGAAACTTATGGTCATTTCTACTTTCCGAGCAACCTAGGTTTCACCCTAGGGCGTTGCTCAAACAGATTGAACAGTTAGGGCCTTAGAAGTCAACGCCCGAACCATAAAATGCAAAAAAAATACAACAGTGTATCCATCATATAACAGGAATAATTGCAACCAGTTTGAAAGTGATGGCCAATTCTACGTTCCGGGGAACCTAGGCTTCACTCTAGGGCGTTGCTCCACCTGATCGAATCGCTAGTGCCTTAGAAGTCAACGCCAGAAGCATAAAATACAGTATAAATACAACAGTTTTTCCATCGTATAAAACGAATAATTGCAACCAGTGTGAAACTTATGGTCATTTCTACTTTCCGAGCAACCTAGGCTTCACCCTAGGGCGTTGCTCCAGCAGATTGAATAGTTAGGGCCTTAGAAGTCAACGCCCGAACCATAAAATGCAAAAAAAATACAACAGTGTTTCCATCATATATCAGGAATAATTGCAACCAGTTTGAAAGTGATGGCCAATTCTACGTTCCAGGCAACCTAGGCTTCACACTAGGGCGTTGCTCCACCAGACCGAATAGTTACGGCTTAAGAAGTCAACGCCAGAAGCATAAAATACAATATAAATACAACAGTTTTTCCATCGTATAAAACGAATAATTGCAACCAGTATGAAACTTATGGTCATTTCTACTTTCCGAGCACCGTAGGCTTCACCCTAGGGCGTTGCTCCAACAGATTGAGGAGTTAGGGCCTTAGATGTCAACGCCCGAAGCATAAAATGCAATAAAAATACAACTGTGTTTCCATCATATAACAGGAATAATTGCAACCAGTTTGAAAGTGATGGCCAATTCTACGTTCCGGGCAACCTAGACTTCACTCTAGGGCGTTGCTCCACCAGATCGAATAGTTAGTGCCTTAGAAGTCAACACCAGAAGCATAGAATACAATATAAATACAACAGCTTTCCCATCGTATAAAACGAATAATTGCAACCAGTATGAAACTTATGGTCATTTCTACTTTCCGAGCAACCTGGGCTTCACCCTAGGGCGTTGCTCCAACAGATTGAATAGTTAGGGCCTTAGAAGTCAGCGCCCGATCCATAAAATGCAAAAAAAATGCAACAGTGTTTCCATCATATAACAGGAATAAATGCAACCAGTTTGAAAGTGATGGCCAATTCTACGTTCCGGGCAACCTAGCCTTCACTCTAGGGCGTTGCTCCACCAGATCGAATAGTTAGTGCCTTAGAAGTCAAAGCCAGAAGCATAAAATACAATATAAATACAACAGCTTTTCCATCGTATAAAACGAATAATTGCAACCAGTATGAAACTTATGGTCATTTCTCCTTTTCGAGCAAGCTAGGCTTCACCCTATGGCGTTGTTCCAACAGATTGAATAGTTAGGGCCTTAGAAGTCAACGCCCGAAGCATAAAATGCAATAAAAATACAACAGTGTTTCCACCATATAACAGGAATAATTGCAACCAGTTTGAAAGTAATGGCCAATTCTACGTTCCGGACAACCTAGGCTTCACTCTAGGGCGTTGCTCCACCAGATCGAACAGTTAGTGCCTTAGAAGTCAACGCCAGAAGCATAAAATGCAATATAAATACAACAGTTTTTCCATCGTATAAAACGAATAATTGCAACCAGTTTGAAAGTGATGGCCAATTCTACCTTCCGGGCAACCTAGGTTTCACTCTAGGGCGTTGCTCCACCAGATCGAATAGTTAGGGCCTTAGAAGTCAACGCCAGAAGCATAAAACACAATATAAATACAACAGTTTTTCCATCGTCTAAAACGAATAATTGCAACCAGTATGAAACTTATGGTTATTTCTGCTTTCCGAGAAACCTAGGCTTCACCCAGGGGCGTTGCTCCAACAGATTGAATAGTTAGGGCCTTAGAAGTCAACGCCTGAACCATAAAATGCAAAAAAAATACAACAGTGTTTCCATCATATAACAGGAATAATTGCAACCAGTTTGAAAGTGATGGCCAATTCTACGTTCCGGGCAACCTAGGTTTCACACCAGGTCGTTGCTCCACCAGTCGGAATAGTTACGGCCTAAGAATTCAATGCCAGAAGCATAAAATACGATATAAATACAACAGCTTTTCCATCGTATAAAACGAATAATTGCAACCAGTATGAAACTTATGGTCATTTCTACTTTTCGAGCAAGCTAGGCTTCACCCTAGGGCGTTGCTCCAACAGATTGATTAGTTAGGGCCTTAGAAGTCAACGCCCGAAGCATAAAATGTAATAAAAATACAACAGTGTTTCCATCATATAACAGGAATAATTGCAACCAGTTTGAAAGTGATGGCCAATTCTACGTTCCGGGCAACCTAGGCATCACTCTAGGGCGTTACTCCACCAGATCGAATAGTTAGTGCCTTAGAAGTCAACGCCAGAAGCATAAAATACAATATAAATAGAACAGTTTTTCCATCGTATAAAACGAATAATTGCAACCAGTATGAAACTTATGGTCATTTCTACTTTCCGAGCAACCTAGGCTTCACCCTAGGGCGTTGCTCAAACAGATTGAATAGTTAGGGCCTTAGAAGTCAACGCCCGAACCATAAAATACAAAAAAAATACAACAGTGTATCCATCATATAACAGGAATAATTGCAACCAGTTTGAAAGTGATGGCCAATTCTACGTTCCGGGCAACCTAGGCTTCACTCTAGGGCGTTGCTCCACCTGATCGAATCGCTAGTGCCTTAGAAGTCAACGCCAGAAGCATAAAATACAGTATAAATACAACAGTTTTTCCATCGTATAAAACGAATAATTGCAACCAGTGTGAAACTTATGGTCATTTCTACTTTCCGAGCAACCTAGGCTTCACCCTAGGGCGTTGCTCCAGCAGATTGAATAGTTAGGGCCTTAGAAGTCAACGCCCGAACCATAAAATGCAAAAAAAATACAACAGTGTTTCCATCATATATCAGGAATGATTGCAACCAGTTTGAAAGTGATGGCCAATTCTACGTTCCAGGCAACCTAGGCTTCACACTAGGGCGTTGCTCCACCAGACCGAATAGTTACGGCTTAAGAAGTCAACGCCAGAAGCATAAAATACAATATAAATACAACAGTTTTTCCATCGTATAAAACGAATAATTGCAACCAGTATGAAACTTATGGTCATTTCTACTTTCCGAGCACCGTAGGCTTCACCCTAGGGCGTTGCTCCAACAGATTGAGGAGTTAGGGCCTTAGATGTCAACGCCCGAAGCATAAAATGCAATAAAAATACAACTGTGTTTCCATCATATAACAGGAATAATTGCAACCAGTTTGAAAGTGATGGCCAATTCTACGTTCCGTGCAACCTAGACTTCACTCTAGGGCGTTGCTCCACCAGATCGAATAGTTAGTGCCTTAGAAGTCAACACCAGAAGCATAGAATACAATATAAATACAACAGCTTTCCCATCGTATAAAACGAATAATTGCAACCAGTATGAAACTTATGGTCATTTCTACTTTCCGAGCAACCTGGGCTTCACCCTAGGGCGTTGCTCCAACAGATTGAATAGTTAGGGCCTTAGAAGTCAACGCCCGAACCATAAAATGCAAAAAAAATACAACAGTGTTTCCATCATATAACAGGAATAATTGCAACCAGTTTGAAAGTGATGGCCAATTCTACGTTCCGGTCAACCTAGGCTTCACTCTATTGCGTTGCTCCACCAGATCGAATAGTTAGTGCCTTAGAAGTCAACGCCAGAGGCATAAAATACAATATAAATACAACAGTTTTTCCATCGTATAAAGCGAATAATTGCAACCAGTATGATGCTTATGGACATTTCTACTTTCCGAGCAACCTAGGCTTCACCCTAGGGCGTTGCTCCAACAGATTGAATAGTTAGGGCCTTAGAAGTCAGCGCCCGATCCATAAAATGCAAAAAAAATGCAACAGTGTTTCCATCATATAACAGGAATAATTGCAACCAGTTTGAAAGTGATGCCCAATTCTACGTTCCAGGCAACCTAGCCTTCACTCTAGGGCGTTGCTCCACCAGATCGAATAGTTAGTGCCTTAGAAGTCAACGCCAGAAGCATAAAATACAATATAAATACAACAGCTTTTCCATTGTATAAAACGAATAATTGCAACCAGTATGAAACTTATGGTCATTTCTACTTTTCGAGCAAGCTAGGCTTCACCCTATGGCGTTGTTCCAACAGATTGAATAGTTAGGGCCTTAGAAGTCTACGCCCGAACCATAAAATGCAAAAAAAATACAACAGTGTTTCCATCATATAACAGGAATAATTTCGACCAGTTTGAAAGTGATGGCCAATTCTACGTTCCGGGCAACCTAGGCTTCACTCTAGGGCGTTGCTCCACCAGATCGAATAGTTAGTGCCTTAGAAGTCAACGCCAGAAGCATAAAATACAATATAAATACAACTGTTTTTCCTTCGTATGAAACAAATAATTGCAACCAGTATGAAACATATGGTCATTTCTACTTTCCGAGCACCCTAGGCGTCACTCTAGGGCGTTGCTCCACCACATCTAATAGCTACGGCCTTAGAAGTCAACGCCAGAGGCATAAAGTACAATATAAATACAACAGCGTTTCCATCGTATAAAACGAATAATTGCAACCAGTGTGAAAGTTATGGTCAGTTCTACATTGGAAGCAACCTAGGATTCACTCTAGGGCGTTGCTGCACCAGCTCGAATAGTTAGGTCCTTAGAAGTAAACGCGAGAAGCATAAAATACGATATAAATACAACAGCGCTTGCATCGTATAAAACGGATAATTGCAACCAGTGTGAAAGTTATGGTCATTTCTACATTCCGAGCAACCTGGGATTCACTCTAGGGCGTTGCTCCACGAGATCGAATAGTTAGGTCCTTAGAAGTAAACGCCAGAAGCATAAAATCCGATATAAATACAACAGCGTTTCCATCGTATAAAACGAATAATTGCAACCAGTTTGAAAGTGATGGCCAATTCTACGTTCCGGGCAACCTAGCCTTCACTCTAGGGCGTTGCTCCACAAGATCGAATAGTTAGTGCCTTAGAAGTCAACGCCAGAAGCATAAAATACAATATAAATAGAACAGTTTTTCCATAGTATAAAACGCATAATTGCTACCAGTGTAAAAGTTATGGTTATTTCTACGTTCCGGGCAACCTAGGCTTCACCCTAGGCCGTTGTTCCACCAGATCGAATAGTTAGGGCCATAGAAGTCAACGCCCGAACCGTAAAATGCAAAAAAATACAACAGTGTTTCCACCATATATCAGGAATAATTGCAACCAGTTTGAAAGTGATGGCCAATTCTACGTTCCGGGCAACCTAGGCTTCACTCTAGGGCGTTACTCCACCAGATCGAATAGTTAGTGCCTTAGAAGTCAACGCCAGAAGCATAAAATACAATATAAATAGAACAGTTTTTCCATCGTATAAAACGAATAATTGCAACCAGTATGAAACTTATGGTCATTTCTACTTTCCGAGCAACCTAGGCTTCACCCTAGGGCGTTGCTCAAACAGATTGAATAGTTAGGGCCTTAGAAGGCAACGCCCGAACCATAAAATGCAAAAAAAATACAACAGTGTATCCATCATATAACAGGAATAATTGCAACCAGTTTGAAAGTGATGGCCAATTCTACGTTCCGGGCAACCTAGGCTTCACTCTAGGGCGTTGCTCCGCCTGATCGAATCGCTAGTGCCTTAGAAGTCAACGCCAGAAGCATAAAATACAGTATAAATACAACAGTTTTTCCATCGTATAAAACGAATAATTGCAACCAGTGTGAAACTTATGGTCATTTCTACTTTCCGAGCAACCTAGGCTTCACCCTAGGGCGTTGCTCCAGCAGATTGAATAGTTAGGGCCTTAGAAGTCAGCGCCCGAACCATAAAATGCAAAAAAAATACAACAGTGTTTCCATCATATATCAGGAATAATTGCAACCAGTTTGAAAGTGATGGCCAATTCTACGTTCCAGGCAACCTAGGCTTCACACTAGGGCGTTGCTCCACCAGACCGAATAGTTACGGCTTAAGAAGTCAACGCCAGAAGCATAAAATACAATATAAATACAACAGTTTTTCCATCGTATAAAACGAATAATTGCAACCAGTATGAAACTTATGGTCATTTCTACTTTCCGAGCACCGTAGGCTTCACCCTAGGGCGTTGCTCCAACAGATTGAGGAGTCAGGGCCTTAGATGTCAACGCCCGAAGCATAAAATGCAATAAAAATACAACTGTGTTTCCATCATATGACAGGAATAATTGCAACCAGTTTGAAAGTGATGGCCAATTCTACGTTCCGGGCAACCTAGACTTCACTCTAGGGCGTTGCTCCACCAGATCGAATAGTTAGTGCCTTAGAAGTCAACACCAGAAGCATAGAATACAATATAAATACAACAGCTTTCCCATCGTATAAAACGAATAATTGCAACCAGTATGAAACTTATGGTCATTTCTACTTTCCGAGCAACCTGGGCTTCACCCTAGGGCGTTGCTCCAACAGATTGAATAGTTAGGGCCTTAGAAGTCAACGCCCGAACCATAAAATGCAAAAAAAATACAACAGTGTTTCCATCATATAACAGGAATAATTGCAACCAGTTTGAAAGTGATGGCCAATTCTACGTTCCGGTCAACCTAGGCTTCACTCTATTGCGTTGCTCCACCAGATCGAATAGTTAGTGCCTTAGAAGTCAACGCCAGAGGCATAAAATACAATATAAATACAACAGTTTTTCCATCGTATAAAGCGAATAATTGCAACCAGTATGATGCTTATGGACATTTCTACTTTCCGAGCAACCTAGGCTTCACCCTAGGGCGTTGCTCCAACAGATTGAATAGTTAGGGCCTTAGAAGTCAGCGCCCGATCCATAAAATGCAAAAAAAATGCAACAGTGTTTCCATCATATAACAGGAATAATTGCAACCAGTTTGAAAGTGATGGCCAATTCTACGTTCCGGGCAACCTAGCCTTCACTCTAGGGCGTTGCTCCACCAGATCGAATAGTTAGTGCCTTAGAAGTCAACGCCAGAAGCATAAAATACAATATAAATACAACAGCTTTTCCATCGTATAAAACGAATAATTGCAACCAGTATGAAACTTATGGTCATTTCTACTTTTCGAGCAAGCTAGGCTTCACCCTATGGCGTTGTTCCAACAGATTGAATAGTTAGGGCCTTAGAAGTCAACGCCCGAAGCATAAAATGCAATAAAAATACAACAGTGTTTCCACCATATAACAGGAATAATTGCAACCAGTTTGAATGTAATGGCCAATTCTACGTTCCGGACAACCTAGGCTTCACTCTAGGGCGTTGCTCCACCAGATCGAACAGTTAGTGCCTTAGAAGTCAACGCCAGAAGCATAAAATGCAATATAAATACAACAGTTTTTCCATCGTATAAAACGAATAATTGCAACCAGTTTGAAAGTGATGGCCAATTCTACCTTCCGGGCAACCTAGGTTTCACTCTAGGGCGTTGCTCCACCAGATCGAATAGTTAGGGCCTTAGAAGTCAACGCCAGAAGCATAAAACACAATATAAATACAACAGTTTTTCCATCGTCTAAAACGAATAATTGCAACCAGTATGAAACTTATGGTTATTTCTGCTTTCCGAGCAACCTAGGCTTCACCCAGGGGCGTTGCTCCAACAGATTGAATAGTTAGGGCCTTAGAAGTCAACGCCTGAACCATAAAATGCAAAAAAAATACAACAGTGTTTCCATCATATAACAGGAATAATTGCAACCAGTTTGAAAGTGATGGCCAATTCTACGTTCCGGGCAACCTAGGTTTCACACCAGGTCGTTGCTCCACCAGTCGGAATAGTTACGGCCTAAGAATTCAATGCCAGAAGCATAAAATACGATATAAATACAACAGCTTTTCCATCGTATAAAACGTATAATTGCAACCAGTATGAAACTTATGGTCATTTCTACTTTCCGAGCAACCTAGGCTTCATTCTAGGGCGTTGCTCCATCAGATTGAATAGTTAGGGCCTTAGAAGTCTACGCCCGAACCATAAAATGCTAAAAAAATACAATAGTGTTTCCATCATATAACAGGAATAACTTCGACCAGTTTGAAAGTGATGGCCAATTCTACGTTCCGGGCAACCTAGGCTTCACTCTAGGGCGTTGGTCCACCAGTTCGAATAGATAGTGCCTTAGAAGTCAACGCCAGAAGCATAAAATACAATATAAATACAACAGTTTTTCCTTCGTATGAAACAAATAATTGCAACCAGTATGAAACATATGGTCATTTCTACTTTCCGAGCAACCTAGGCTTCACCCTAGGGCGTTGCTCCAACGGATTGAATAGTTAGGGCCTTAGAAGTCAACGCCCGAACCATAAAATGCAAAAAAAATACAACAGTGTTTCCATCATATAACAGGAATAATTGCAACCAGTTTGAAAGTGATGGCCAATTCTACGTTCCGCGCAACCTAGGTTTCACTCCAGGGCGTTGCTCCAACAGATTGAATAGTTAGGGCCTTAGAAGTCAGCGCCCGAACCATAAAATGCAAAAAAAATGCAACAGTGTTTCCATCATATAACAGGAATAATTGCAACCAGTTTGAAAGTGATGGCCAATTCTACGTTCCGGGCAACCTAGCCTTCACTCTAGGGCGTTGCTCCACCAGATCGAATAGTTAGTGCCTTAGAAGTCAACGCCAGAAGCATAAAATACAATATAAATACAACAGCTTTTCCATCGTATAAAACGAATAATTGCAACCAGTATGAAACTTATGGTCATTTCTACTTTTCGAGCAAGCTAGGCTTCACCCTAGGGCGTTGCTCCAACAGATTGAATAGTTAGGGCCTTAGAAGTCAACGCCCGAAGCATAAAATGTAATAAAAATACAACAGTGTTTCCATCATATAACAGGAATAATTGCAACCAGTTTGAAAGTGATGGCCAATTCTACGTTCCGGGCAACCTAGGCATCACTCTAGGGCGTTGCTCCACCAGATGGAATAGTTAGTGCCTTAGAAGTCAACGCCAGAAGCATAAAATACAATATAAATACAACAGTTTTTCCATTGTATAAAACGAATAATTGCAACCAGTTTGAAAGTGATGGCCAATTCTACCTTCCGGGCAACCTAGGTTTCACTCTAGGGCGTTGCTCCACCAGATCGAATAGTTAGTGCCTTAGAAGTCAACGCCAGATGCATAAAACACAATATAAGTACAACAGTTTTTCCATCGTCTAAAACGAATAATTGCAACCAGTATGAAACCTATTGTCATTTCTACTTTTCGAGCAAGCTAGGCTTCACCCTAGGGCTTTGCTCCAACAGATTGAATAGTTAGGGCCTTAGAAGTCAACGCCCGAACCATAAAATGCAAAAAAAATACAACAGTGTTTCCATCATATAACAGGAATAATTGCAACCATTTTGAAAGTGATGGCCAATTCTACGTTCCGGGCAACCTAGGTTTCACACCAGGTCGTTGCTCCACCAGACGGAATAGTTACGGCCTAAGAATTCAACGCCAGAAGCATAAAATACGATTTAAATACAACAGCTTTTCCATCGTATAAAACGTATAATTGCAACCAGTATGAAACTTATGGTCATTTCTACTTTCCGAGCAACCTAGGCTTCATCCTAGGGCGTTGCTCCAACAGATTGAATAGTTAGGCCCTTAGAAGTCTACGCCCGAACCATAAAATGCAAAAAAAATACAACAGTGTTTCCATCATATAACAGGAATAATTTCGACCAGTTTGAAAGTGATGGCCAACTCTACGTTCCGGGCAACCTAGGCTTCACTCTAGGGCGTTGCTCCACCAGATCGAATAGTTAGTGCCTTAGAAGTCAACGCCAGAAGCATAAAATACAATATAAATACAACAGCGTTTCCATCGTATAAAACGAATAATTGCAACCAGTGTGAAAGTTATGGTCAGTTCTACATTGGAAGCAACCTAGGATTCACTCTAGGGCGTTGCTGCACCAGCTCGAATAGTTAGGTCCTTAGAAGTAAACGCGAGAAGCATAAAATACGATATAAATACAACAGCGTTTGCATCGTATAAAACGGATAATTGCAACCAGTGTGATAGTTATGGTCATTTCTACATTCCGAGCAACCTGGGATTCACTCTAGGGCGTTGCTCCACGAGATCGAATAGTTAGGTCCTTAGAAGTAAACGCCAGAAGCATAAAATACGATATAAATACAACAGCGTTTCCATCGTATAAAACGAATAATTGCAACCAGTTTGAAAGTGATGGCCAATTCTACGTTCCGGGCAACCTAGCCTTCACTCTAGGGCGTTGCTCCACAAGATCGAATAGTTAGTGCCTTAGAAGTCAACGCCAGAAGCATAAAATACAATATAAATAGAACAGTTTTTCCATCGTATAAAACGAATAATTGCAACCAGTATGAAACTTATGGTCATTTCTACTTTCCGAGCAACCTAGGCTTCACCCTAGGGCGTTGCTCCAACAGATTGAATAGTTAGGGCCTTAGAAGTCAACGCCCGAACCATAAAATGCAAAAAAAATACAACAGTGTATCCATCATATAACAGGAATAATTGCAACCAGTTTGAAAGTGATGGCCAATTCTACGTTCCGGGCAACCTAGGCTTCACTCTAGGGCGTTGCTCCACCAGATCGAATCGCTAGTGCCTTAGAAGTCAACGCCAGAAGCATAAAATACAATATAAATACAACAGTTTTTCCATCGTATAAAACGAATAATTGCAACCAGTGTGAAACTTATGGTCATTTCTACTTTCCGAGCAACCTAGGCTTCACCCTAGGGCGTTGCTCCAGCAGATTGAATATTTAGGGCCTTAGAAGTCAACGCCCGAACCATAAAATGCAAAAAAAATAAAACAGTGTTTCCATCATATATCAGGAATAATTGCAACCAGTTTGAAAGTGATGGCCAATTCTACGTTCCAGGCATCCTAGGCTTCACACTAGGGCGTTGCTCCACCAGACCGAATAGTTACGGCTTAAGAAGTCAACGCCAGAAGCATAAAATACGATATAAATACAACAGCTTTTCCAACGTATAAAACGAATAATTGCAACCAGTATGAAACTTATGGTCATTTCTACTTTCCGAGCAAGCTAGGCTTCACCATAGGGCGTTGCTCCACCAGATCGAATAGTTAGGGCCTTAGATGTCAACGCCCGAAGCATAAAATGCAATAAAAATACAACAGTGTTTCCATCATATAACAGGAATAATTGCAACCAGATTGAAAGTGATGGCTAATTCTACCTTCCGGGCAACCTAGGTTTCACTCTACGGCGTTGCTCCACCAGATCGAATAGTTAGTGCCTTAGAAGTCAACGCCAGAATCATAAAATACAATATAAATACAACAGCTTTTCCATCGTATAAAACGAATAATTGCAACCAGTTTGAAAGTGATGGCCAATTCTACCTTCCGGGCAACCTAGGTTTCACTCTACGGCGTTGCTCCACTAGATCGAACAGCTAGGGCCTTAGAAGTCAACGCCGGATGCATAAAATACAATATAAATACAACAGCTTTTCCATCGTATAAAACGAATAATTGCAACCAGTTTGAAAGTGATGGCCAATTCTACCTTCCGGGCAACCTAGGTTTCACTCTAGGGCGTTGCTCCACCAGATCGAATAGTTAGTGCCTTAGAAGTCAACGCCAGAATCATAAAATACAATATAAATACAACAGCTTTTCCATCGTATAAAACGAATAATTGCAACCAGTATGAAACTTATGGTCATTTCTACTTTTCGAGCAAGCTAGGCTTCACCCTATGGCGTTGCTCCAACAGATTGAATAGTTAGGGCCTTAGAAGTCAACGCCCGAAGCATAAAATGCAATAAAAATACAACAGTGTTTCCACCATATAACAGGAATAATTGCAACCAGTTTGAAAGTAATGGCCAATTCTACGTTCCGGGCAACCTAGGATTCACTCTAGGGCGTTGCTCCACCAGATCGAATAGTTAGTGCCTTAGAAGTCAACGCCAGAAGCATAAAATGCAATATAAATACAACAGTTTTTCCATCGTATAAAACGAATAATTGCAACCAGTTTGAAAGTGATGGCCAATTCTACCTTCCGGGCAACCTAGGTTTCACTCTAGGGCGTTGCTCCACCAGATCGAATAGTTAGGGCCTTAGAAGTCAACGCCAGAAGCATAAAATACAATATAAATACAACAGTTTTTCCATCGTATAAAACGAATAATTGCAACCAGTGTGAAACTTATGGTCATTTCTACTTTCCGAGCAACCTAGGCTTCACCCTAGGGCGTTGCTCCAGCAGATTGAATAGTTAGGGCCTTAGAAGTCAACGCCCGAACCATAAAATGCAAAAAAAATAAAACAGTGTTTCCATCATATATCAGGAATAATTGCAACCAGTTTGAAAGTGATGGCCAATTCTACGTTCCAGGCAACCAAGGCTTCACACTAGGGCGTTGCTCCACCAGACCGAATAGTTACGGCTTAAGAAGTCAACGCCAGAAGCATAAAATACGATATAAATACAACAGCTTTTCCAACGTATAAAACGAATAATTGCAACCAGTATGAAACTTATGGTCATTTCTACTTTCCGAGCAAGCTAGGCTTCACCATAGGGCGTTGCTCCAACAGATTGAATAGTTAGGGCCTTAGATGTCAACGCCCGAAGCATAAAATGCAATAAAAATACAACAGTGTTTCCATCATATAACAGGAATAATTGCAACCAGATTGAAAGTGATGGCTAATTCTACCTTCCGGGCAACCTAGGTTTCACTCTACGGCGTTGCTCCACCAGATCGAATAGTTAGTGCCTTAGAAGTCAACGCCAGAATCATAAAATACAATATAAATACAACAGCTTTTCCATCGTATAAAACGAATAATTGCAACCAGTTTGAAAGTGATGGCCAATTCTACCTTCCGGGCAACCTAGGTTTCACTCTACGGCGTTGCTCCACTAGATCGAACAGCTAGGGCCTTAGAAGTCAACGCCGGATGCATAAAATACAATATAAATACAACAGTTTTTCCATCGTATAAAACGAATAATTGCAACCAGTTTGAAAGTGATGGCCAATTCTACCTTCCGGGCAACCTAGGTTTCACTCTAGGGCGTTGCTCCACCAGATCGAATACTTAGTGCCTTAGAAGTCAACGCCAGAATCATAAAATACAATATAAATACAACAGCTTTTCCATCGTATAAAACGAATAATTGCAACCAGTATGAAACTTATGGTCATTTCTACTTTTCGAGCAAGCTAGGCTTCACCCTATGGCGTTGCTCCAACAGATTGAATAGTTAGGGCCTTAGAAGTCAACGCCCGAAGCATAAAATGCAATAAAAATACAACAGTGTTTCCACCATATAACAGAATAATTGCAACCAGTTTGAAAGTAATGGCCAATTCTACGTTCCGGGCAACCTAGGATTCACTCTAGGGCGTTGCTCCACCAGATCGAATAGTTAGTGCCTTAGAAGTCAACGCCAGAAGCATAAAATGCAATATAAATACAACAGTTTTTCCATCGTATAAAACGAATAATTGCAACCAGTTTGAAAGTGATGGCCAATTCTACCTTCCGGGCAACCTAGGTTTCACTCTAGGGCGTTGCTCCACCAGATCGAATAGTTAGGGCCTTAGAAGTCAACGCCAGAAGCATAAAACACAATATAATTACAACAGTTTTTCCATCGTCTAAAACGAATAATTGCAACCAGTATGAAACTTATGGTCATTTCTGCTTTCCGAGCAACCTAGGCTTCACTCTAGGGCGTTGCTCCACCAGATCGAATAGTTAGTGCCTTAGAAGTCAACGCCAGGAGCATAAAATACAATATAAATACAACAGTTCTTCCATCGTATAAAACGAATAATTGCAACCAGTTTGAAACTGATGGCCAATTCTACCTTCCGGGCAACCTAGGTTTCACTCTACGGCGTTGCTCCACTAGATCGAACAGCTAGGGCCTTAGAAGTCAACGCCGGATGCATAAAATACAATATAAATACAACAGTTTTTCCATCGTATAAAACGAATAATTGCAACCAGTATGAAACTTATGGTCATTTCTACTTTCCGAGCACCGTAGACTTCACCCTAGGGCGTTGCTCCAACAGATTGAGGAGTTAGGGCCTTAGATGTCAACGCCCGAATCATAAAATGCAAAAAAAGTGCAACAGTGTTTCCATCATATAACAGGAATAATTGCAACCAGTTTGAAAGTGATGGCCAATTCTACGTTCCGGGCAACATAGCCTTCACTCTAGGGCGTTGCTCCACCAGATCGAATAGTTAGTGCCTTAGAAGTCAACGCCAGAATCATAAACTACAATATAAATACAACAGCTTTTCCATCGTATAAAACGAATAATTGCAACCAGTATGAAACTTATGGTCATTTCTACTTTTCGAGCAAGCTAGGCTTCACCCTATGGCGTTGCTCCAACAGATTGAATAGTTAGGGCCTTAGAAGTCAACGCCCGAAGCATAAAATGCAATAAAAATACAACAGTGTTTCCACCATATAACAGGAATAATTGCAACCAGTTTGAAAGTAATGGCCAATTCTACGTTCCGGGCAACCTAGGATTCACTCTAGGGCGTTGCTCCACCAGATCGAATAGTTAGTGCCTTAGAAGTCAACGCCAGAAGCATAAAATGCAATATAAATACAACAGTTTTTCCATCGTATAAAACGAATAATTGCAACCAGTTTGAAAGTGATGGTCATTTCTGCTTTCCGAGCAACCTAGGCTTCACCCTAGGGCGTTGCTCCAACAGAATGAATAGTTAGGGCCTTAGAAGTCAACGCCTGAACCATAAAATACAAAAAAAATACAACAGTGTTTCCATCATATAACAGGAATAATTGCAACCAGTTTGAAAGTGGTGGGCTATTCTACGTCCCGGGCAACCTAGGTTTCACACCAGGTCGTTGCTCCACCAGTCGGAATAGTTACGGCCTAAGAATTCAATGCCAGAAGCATAAAATACAATATAAATACAACAGTCTTTCCTTCGTATGAAACAAATAATTGCAGCCAGTATGAAACAAATGGTCATTTCTACTTTCCGAGCAACCTAGGCTTCACCCTAGGGCGTTGCTCCAACGGATTGAATAGTTAGGGCCTTAGAAGTCAACGCCCGAACCATAAAATGCAAAAAAAATACAACAGTGTTTCCATCATATAACAGGAATAATTGCAACCAGTTTGAAAGTGATGGCCAATTCTACGTTCCGGGTAACCTAGGTTTCACTCCAGGGCGTTGCTCCAACAGATTGAATAGTTAGGGCCTTAGAAGTCAGCGCCCGAACCATAAAATGCAAAAAAAATGCAACAGTGTTTCCATCTTATAACAGGAATAATTGTAACCAGTTTGAAAGTGATGGCCAATTCTACGTTCCGGGCAACCTAGCCTTCACTCTAGGGCGTTGCTCCACCAGATCGAATAGTTAGTGCCTTAGAAGTCAACGCCAGAAGCATAAAATACAATATAAATACAACAGCTTTTCCATCGTATAAAACGAATAATTGCAACCAGTATGAAACTTATGGTCATTTCTACCTTTCGAGCAAGCTAGGCTTCACCCTAGGGCGTTGCTCCAACAGATTGAATAGTTAGGGCCTTAGAAGTCAACGCCCGAAGCATAAAATGTAATAAAAATACAAGTGTTTCCATCATATAACAGGAATAATTGCAACCAGTTTGAAAGTGATGGCCAATTCTACGTTCCGGGCAACCTAGGCTTCACTCTAGGGCGTTGCTCCACCAGATGGAATAGTTAGTGCCTTGGAAGTCAACGCCAGAAGCATAAAATACAATATAAATACAACAGTCTTTCCATTGTATAAAACGAATAATTGCAACCAGTTTGAAAGTGATGGCCAATTCTACCTTCCGGGCAACCTAGGTTTCACTCTAGGGCGTTGCTCCACCAGATCGAATAGTTAGTGCCTTAGAAGTCAACGCCAGAAGCATAAAACACAATATAAGTACAACAGTTTTTCCATCGTCTAAAACGAATAATTGCAACCAGTATGAAACTTATGGTCATTTCTACTTTCCGAGCAACCTAGGCTTCATCCTAGGGCGTTGCTCCAACAGATTGAATAGTTAGGGCCTTAGAAGTCTACGCCCGAACCATAAAATGCAAAAAAAATACAACAGTGTTTCCATCATATAACAGGAATAATTGCAACCAGTTTGAAAGTGATGGCCAATTCTACGTTCCGGGCAACCTAGGTTTCACACCAGGTCGTTGCTCCACCAGACGGAGTAGTTACGGCCTAAGAATTCAACGCCAGAAGCATAAAATACGATATAAATACAACAGCTTTTCCATCGTATAAAACGTATAATTGCAACCAGTATGAAACTTATGGTCATTTCTACTTTCCGAGCAACCTAGGCTTCATCCTAGGGCGTTGCTCCAACAGATTGAATAGTTAGGCCCTTAGAAGTCTACGCCCGAACCATAAAATGCAAAAAAAATACAACAGTGTTTCCATCATATAACAGGAATAATTTCGACCAGTTTGAAAGTGATGGCCAATTCTACGTTCCGGGCAACCTAGGCTTCACTCTAGGGCGTTGCTCCACCAGATCGAATAGTTAGTGCCTTAGAAGTCAACGCCAGAAGCATAAAATACAATATAAATACAACAGTATTTCCTTCGTATGAAACAAATAATTGCAACCAGTATGAAACATATGGTCATTTCTACTTTCCGAGCACCCTAGGCGTCACTCTAGGGCGTTGCTCCACCACATCTAATAGCTACGGCCTTAGAAGTCAACGCCAGAGGCATAAAGTACAATGTAAATACAACAGCGTTTCCATCGTATAAAACGAATAATTGCAACCAGTGTGAAAGTTATGGTCAGTTCTACATTGCAAGCAACCTAGGATCCACTCTAGGGCGTTGCTGCACCAGATCGAATAGTTAGGTCCTTAGAAGTAAACGCGAGAGGCATAAAATACGATATAAATACAACAGCGTTTGCATCGTATAAAACGGATAATTGCAACCAGTGTGAAAGTTATGGTCATTTCTACATTCCGAGCAACCTAGGATTCACTCTAGGGCGTTGCTCCACGAGATCGAATACTTAGGTCCTTAGAAGTCAACGCCCGAAGCATAAAATGCAATAAAAATACAACTGTGTTTCCATCATATAACAGGAATAATTGCAACCAGTTTGAAAGTGATGGCCAATTCTACGTTCCGGGCAACCTAGGCTTCACTCTAGGGCGTTGCTCCTCCAGATCGAATAGTTAGTGCCTTAGAAGTCAACGCCAGAATCATAAAATACAATATAAATACAACAGCTTTTCCATCGTATAAAACGAACAATTGCAACCTGTTTGAAAGTGATGGCCAATTCTACCTTCTGGGCAACCTAGGTTTCACTCTAGGGCGTTGCTCCACCAGATCGAATAGTTAGTGCCTTAGAAGTCAACGCCAGAAGCATAAAACACAATATAAGTACAACAGTTTTTCCATCGTCTAAAACGAATAATTGCAACCAGTATGAAACTTATGGTTATTTCTACTTTCCGAGCAACCTAGGCTTCACCCTAGGGCGTTGCTCCAACAGATTGAATGGTTAGGGCCTTAGAAGTCAACGCCCGAACCATAAAATGCAAAAAAAATACAAGAGTGTTTCCATCATATAACAGGAATAACTGCAACCAGTTTGAAAGTGATGGCCAATTCTACGTTCCGGGCAACCTAGGCTTCACACCAGGTCGTTGCTCCACAGACGGAATAGTTACGGCCTAAGAATTCACCGCCAGAAGAATAAAATACGATATAAATACAACAGCTTTTCCATCGTATAAAACGTATAATTGCAACCAGTATGAAACTTATGGTCATTTCTACTTTCCGAGCAACCTAGGCTTCATCCTAGGGCGTTGCTCCAAGAGATTGAATAGTTAGGGCCTTAGAAGTCTACGCCCGAACCATAAAATGCAAAAAAAATACAACAGTGTTTCCATCATATAACAGAAATAATTGCAACCAGTTTGAAAGCGATGGCCAATTCTACGTTCCGGGCAACCTAGGTTTCACTCCAGGGCGTTGCTCCAACAGATTGAATTGTTAGGGCCTTAGAAGTCAGCGCCCGAACCATAAAATGCAAAAAAAAATGCAACAGTGTTTCCATCATATAACAGGAATAATTGCAACCAGTTTGAAAGTGATGGCAAATTCTACGTTCAGGGCAACCTAGCCTTGACTCTAGCGCGTTGCTCCACCAGATCGAATAGTTAGTGCCTTAGAAGTCAACGCCAGAAGCATAAAATACAATATAAATACAACAGCTTTTCCATCGTACAAAACGAATAATTGCAACCAGTATGAAACTTATGGTCATTTCTACTTTTCGAGCATGCTAGGCTTCACCCTAGGGCGTTGCTCCAACAGATTGAATAGTTAGGGCCTTAGAAGTCTACGCCCGAACCATAAAATGCAAAAAAAATACAACAGTGTTTCCATCATATAACAGGAATAATTTCGACCAGTTTCAAAGTGATGGCCAATTCTACGTCCCGGGCAACCTAGGTTTCACTCCAGTGTGTTGCTCCACCAGACCGAATAGTTACGGCCTAAGAAGTCAACGCCAGAAGTATAAAATACGATATAAATACAACAGCTTTTCCATCGTATAAAACGAATAATTACAACCAGTGTGAAAGTAATGGTCATTTCTACGTTCCGAGCACCCTAGGCGTCACTCTAGGGCGTTGCTCCACCACATCTAATAGCTACGTCCTTAGAAGTCAACGCCAGAGGCATAAAGTACAATATAAATACAACAGCGTTTCCATCGTATAAAACGAATAATTGCAACCAGTGTGAAAGTTATGGTCAGTTCTACATTGCAAGCAACCTAGGATTCACTCTAGGGCGTTGTTGCACCAGATCGAATAGTTAGGTCCTCAGAAGTAAACGCCAGAAGCATAAAATACGATATAAATACAACAGCGTTTGCATCGTATAAAACGAATAATTGCAACCAGTGTGAAAGTTATGGTCATTTCTACATTCCGAGCAACCTAGGATTCACTCTAGGGCGTTGCTCCACGAGATCGAATAGTTAGGTCCTTAGAAGTAAACGCCAGAAGCATAAAATACGATATAAATACAACAGCCTTTCCATCGTATAAAAGGAATAATTGCAACCAGTGTGAAAGTTATGGCCATTTCTACATTCCGAGCAACCTAGGATTCACTCGAGGGCGTTGCTCCACCAGATCGAATAGTTAGGTCCGCAGAAGTAAACGCCAGAAGCATAAAATACGATATAAATACAACAGCGTTTCCATCGTATAAAACGAATAATTGCAACCAGTGTGAACGTTATGGTCATTTCTACATTCCGAGCAACCTAGGATACACTCTAGGGCGTTGCTCCACCAGATCGAATAGTTAGGTCCTTAGAAGTAAACGCCAGAAGCATAAAATACGATATAAATACAACAGCGTTTGCATCGTATAAAACGAATAATTGCAACCAGTGTGAAAGTTATGGTCATTTCTACATTCCGAGCAACCTAGGATTCACTCTAGGGCGTTGCACCAACAGATTGAATAGTTAGGGCCTTAGAAGTCAACGCCCGAGGCATAAAATGCAATAAAAATACAACAGTGTTTCCATCGTGTATAACGAATAATTGCAACCAGTTTGAAAGTGATGGCCAATTCTACGTTCCGGGCAACCAAGGTTTCAATCCAGGGTATTGCTCCACCAGATCGAATAGATGGTGCCTTAGAAGTCAAGGCTAGAAGCATAAAATACAATATAAATACAACAGTTTTTCCATCGTATAAAACGAATAATTGCAACCAGTATGAAACTTATGGTCATTTCTACTTTCCGAGCAACCTAGGCTTCACCCCAGGGGCCTTGCTCCAACAGATTGAATAGTTAGGGCCTTAGAAGTCAACGCCCGAACCATAAAATGCAAAAAAAAATACAACAGTGTTTCCATCATATATCAGGAATAATTGCAACCAGTTTGAAAGTGATGGCCAATTCTACGTTCCGGGCAACCTGGGTTTCAATCCAGGGTGTTGCTCCACCAGACCGAATAGCTACGGCCTAAGAAGTCAACGCCAGAAGCATAAAACACGATATAAATACAACAGCGTTTCCATCGTATAAAACGAATAATTGCAACCAGTATGAAGCTTATGGTCATTTCTACTTTCCGAGCAACCTAGGCTTGACCCTAGGGCGTTGCTCCAACAGATTGAATAGTTAGGGCCTTAGAAGTCAACGCCCTCACCATAAAATGCAAAAAAAATACAACAGTGTTTCCATCATATAACAGGAATAATTGCAACCAGTTTGAAAGTGATGGCCAATTCTACGTTCCGGGCAACCTAGGTTTCACACCAGGGCGTTGCTCCACCAGACGGAATAGTTACGGCCGTAGAAGTCAACGCCAGAGGCATAAAATACAATATAAATACAACAGCGTTTCCATCGTATAAAACGAATAATTGCAGCCAGTGTGAAAGTTAAGGTCATTTCCACATTCCGAGCATCCTAGGCTTCACTCCAGGGCGTTGCTCCACCAGATCGAATAGTTAGGTCCTTAGAAGTAAACGCCAGAAGCATAAAATGCAATAGAAATACAACTGTGTTTCCATCATATAACAGGAATAATTGCAACCAGTTTGAAAGTGATGGCCAATTCTACGTTCCGGGCAACCTAGGCATCACTCTAGGGCGTTGCTCCACCTGATCGAAAAGTTAGTGCCTTAGAAGTCAACGCCAGAATCATAAAATACAATATAAATACAACAGTTTTTCCATCGTACAAAACGAACAATTGCAACCAGTTTGAAAGTGATGGCCAATTCTACCTTCTGGGCAACCTAGGTTTCACTCTAGGGCGTTGCTCCTCCAGATCGAATAGTTAGTGCCTTAGAAGTCAACGCCAGAAACATAAAACACAATATAAGTACAACAGTTTTTCCATCGTCTAAAACGAATAATTGCAACCAGTATGAAACTTATGGTTATTTCTACTTTCCGAGCAACCTAGGCTTCATCCTAGGGCGTTGCTCCAACAGATTGAATAGTTAGGGCCTTAGAAGTCTACGCCCGAACCATAAAATGCAAAAAAAATACAACAGTGTTTCCATCATATAACAGGAATAATTGCAACCAGTTTGAAAGTGATGGCCAATTCTACGTTCCGGGCAACCTAGGTTTCACTCCAGGGCGTTGCTCCAACAGATTGAATAGTTAGGGCCTTAGAAGTCAGCGCCCGAACCATAAAATGCAAAAAAAATGCAACAGTGTTTCCATCATATAACAGGAATAATTGCAACCAGTTTGAAAGTGATGGCCAATTCTACGTTCCGGGCAACCTAGCCTTCACTCTAGGACGTTGCTCCACCAGATCGAATAGTTGGTGCCTTAGAAGTCAACGCCAGAAGCATAAAATACAATATAAATACAACAGCTTTTCCATCGTATAAAACGAATAATTGCAACCAGTATGAAACTTATGGTCATTTCTACTTTTCGAGCAAGCTAGGCTTCACCCTAGGGCGTTGTTACAACAGATTGAATAGTTAGCTCCTTAGAAGTCTACGCCCGAACCATAAAATGCAAAAAAAATACAACAGTGTTTCCATCATATAACAGGAATAATTTCGACCAGTTTCAAAGTGATGGCCAATTCTACGTCCCGGGCAACCTAGGCTTCACTCTAGGGCGTTGCTCCACCAGATCGAATATTTAGTGCCTTAGAAGTCAACGCCAGAAGCATAAAATACAATATAAATACAACAGTTTTTCCTTCGTATGAAACAAATAATTGCAACCAGTATGAAACATATGGTCATTTCTACTTTCCGAGCAACCTAGGCTTCACCCTAGGGCGTTGCTCCAACGGATTGAATAGTTAGGGCCGTAGAAGTCAACGCCAGAAGTATAAAATACGATATAAATACAACAGCTTTTCCATCGTATAAAACGAATAATTACAACCAGTGTGAAAGTAATGGTCATTTCTACGTTCCGAGCACCCTAGGCGTCACTCTAGGGCGTTGCTCCACCACATCTAATAGCTACGTCCTTAGAAGTCAACGCCAGAGGCATAAAGTACAATATAAATACAACAGCGTTTGCATCGTATAAAACGAATAATTGCATCAGTGTGAAAGTTATGGTCATTTCTACATTCCGAGCATCCTAGGATTCACTCTAGGGCGTTGCTCCACGAGATCGAATAGTTAGGTCCTTAGAAGTAAACGCCAGAAGCATAAAATACGATATAAATACAACAGCCTTTCCATCGTATAAAAGGAATAATTGCAAACAGTGTGAAAGTAATGGTCATTTCTACGTTCCGGGCAAGCTAGGCTTCACCCTAGGCCCTTGTTCCACCAGATCGAATAGTTAGGGCCTAACAAGTGAACGCCAGAAGCATAAAATGCAATAAAAATACAATAGTTTTTCCATCGTATAACAGGATTAATTGCAACCAGTTTGAAAGTGATGGTCATTTCTTCTTTCCGGGCAACCTAGGCTTCACTCTAGGGTGTTGCTCCAACAGATCGAATAGCTAGGTCCTTAGAAGTTAACGCCAGAAGCATAAAATACAATATAAATACAACAGTTTTTCCACCGTATAAAACGAATAATTGCAACCAGTCTGAAACTGATGGCCAATTCTACGTTCCGGGCAACCTAGCCTTCACTCTAGCGCATTGCTCCACCAGATCGAATAGTTAGTGCCTTAGATGTCAACGCCAGAAGCATAAAATACAATATAAATACAACAGCTTTTCCACCGTATAAAAGGAATAATTGCAAACAGTGTGAAAGTAATGTGTCATTTCTACGTTCCGGGCAAGCTAGACTTCACCCTAGGCCGTTGTTCCACCAGATCGAATAGTTAGGGCCTATGAAGTGAACGCCAGAAGCATAAAATACCAATAAAAATACAACAGTTTTTCCATCGTATAACAGGATTAATTGCAACCAGTTTGAAAGTGATGGTCATTTCTCTTTTCCGGGCAACCTAGGCTTCACTCTAGGGCATTGCTCCACTAGATCGAATAGCTAGGGCCTTAGAAGTCAACGCCAGAAGCATAAAATACACTATAAATACAACAGCTTTTCTATCGTATAAAAGGAATAATTGCAAACAGTGTGAAAGTAATGGTCATTTCTACGATCCGGGCAAGCTAGGCTTCACCCTAGGCCCTTGTTCCACCAGATCGAATAGTTAGGGCCTAAGAAGTGAACGCCAGAAGCATAAAATGCAATAAAAATACAACATTTTTTCCATCGTATAACAGGATTAATTGCAACCAGTTTGAAAGTGATGGTCATTCCTCCGTTCCGGGCAACCTAGGCTTCACTCTAGGGCGTTGCTCCACTAGATCGAACAGCTAGGTCCTTAGAAGTCAACGCCAGAAGCATAAAATACAATATAAATACAACAGTTCTTCCATCGTATAAAACGAATAATTGCAACCAGTATGAAACTTATGGTCATTTCTACTTTCCGAGCAACCTAGGCTTTACCCTAGGGCGTTGCACCAACAAATTGAATAGTTAGGGCCTTAGAAGTCAACGCCCGAACCATAAAATGCAAAAAAAATACAACAGTGTTTCCATCATATATCAGGAATAATTGCAACCAGTTTGAAAGTGATGGCCAATTCTACGTTCCGGGCAACCTAGGATTCACTCCAGGACGTTGCTCCACCAGACCGAATAGCTACGGCCTAAGAAGTCAACGCCAGAAGCATAAAACACGATATAAATACAACAGCTTTTCCATCGTATAAAACGAATAATTGCAACCAGTATGAAACTTATGGTCATTTCTACTTTCCGAGCAACCTTGGCTTCACCCTAGGGCGTTGCTCCAACAAATTGAATAGTGAGGGCCTTAGAAGTCAACGCCCGAACCATAAAATGCAAAAAAAATACTACAGTGTTTCCATCATATAACAGGAATAATTGCAACCAGTTTGAAAGTGATGGCCAATTCTACGTTCCGGGCAACCTAGGTTTCACACCAGGGCGTTGCTCCACCAGACGGAATAGTTACGGCCTAAGAAGTCAACGCCAGAAGCATAAAATACGATATAAATACAACAGCTTTTCCATCGTATAAAACGTATAATTGCAACCAGTGTGAAAGTAATCATCATTTCTACGTTCCGGGCACCCTAGGCGTCACTCTAGGGCGTTGCTCCACCACATCTAATAGCTACGGCCTTAGAAGTCAACGCCAGAAGCATAAAATACAATATAAATACAACAGTTTTTCCTTCGTATGAAACAAATAATTGCAACCAGTATGAAACATATGGTCATTTCTACTTTCCGAGCAACCTAGGCTTCACCCTAGGGCGTTGCTCCAACGGATTGAATAGTTAGGGCCGTAGAAGTCAACGCCAGAAGTATAAAATACGATATAAATACAACAGCTTTTCCATCGTATAAAACGAATAATTACAACCAGTGTGAAAGTAATGGTCATTTCTACGTTCCGAGCACCCTAGGCGTCACTCTAGGGCGTTGCTCCACCACATCTAATAGCTACGTCCTTAGAAGTCAACGCCAGAGGCATAAAGTACAATATAAATACAACAGCGTTTGCATCGTATAAAACGAATAATTGCATCAGTGTGAAAGTTATGGTCATTTCTACATTCCGAGCAACCTAGGATTCACTCTAGGGCGTTGCTCCACGAGATCGAATAGTTAGGTCCTTAGAAGTAAACGCCAGAAGCATAAAATACGATATAAATACAACAGCCTTTCCATCGTATAAAAGGAATAATTGCAAACAGTGTGAAAGTAATGGTCATTTCTACGTTCCGGGCAAGCTAGGCTTCACCCTAGGCCCTTGTTCCACCAGATCGAATAGTTAGGGCCTAACAAGTGAACGCCAGAAGCATAAAATGCAATAAAAATACAATAGTTTTTCCATCGTATAACAGGATTAATTGCAACCAGTTTGAAAGTGATGGTCATTTCTTCTTTCCGGGCAACCTAGGCTTCACTCTAGGGTGTTGCTCCAACAGATCGAATAGCTAGGTCCTTAGAAGTTAACGCCAGAAGCATAAAATACAATATAAATACAACAGTTTTTCCACCGTATAAAACGAATAATTGCAACCAGTCTGAAACTGATGGCCAATTCTACGTTCCGGGCAACCTAGCCTTCACTCTAGCGCATTGCTCCACCAGATCGAATAGTTAGTGCCTTAGATGTCAACGCCAGAAGCATAAAATACAATATAAATACAACAGCTTTTCCACCGTATAAAAGGAATAATTGCAAACAGTGTGAAAGTAATGTGTCATTTCTACGTTCCGGGCAAGCTAGACTTCACCCTAGGCCGTTGTTCCACCAGATCGAATAGTTAGGGCCTATGAAGTGAACGCCAGAAGCATAAAATACCAATAAAAATACAACAGTTTTTCCATCGTATAACAGGATTAATTGCAACCAGTTTGAAAGTGATGGTCATTTCTCTTTTCCGGGCAACCTAGGCTTCACTCTAGGGCATTGCTCCACTAGATCGAATAGCTAGGGCCTTAGAAGTCAACGCCAGAAGCATAAAATACACTATAAATACAACAGCTTTTCTATCGTATAAAAGGAATAATTGCAAACAGTGTGAAAGTAATGGTCATTTCTACGATCCGGGCAAGCTAGGCTTCACCCTAGGCCCTTGTTCCACCAGATCGAATAGTTAGGGCCTAAGAAGTGAACGCCAGAAGCATAAAATGCAATAAAAATACAACATTTTTTCCATCGTATAACAGGATTAATTGCAACCAGTTTGAAAGTGATGGTCATTCCTCCGTTCCGGGCAACCTAGGCTTCACTCTAGGGCGTTGCTCCACTAGATCGAACAGCTAGGTCCTTAGAAGTCAACGCCAGAAGCATAAAATACAATATAAATACAACAGTTCTTCCATCGTATAAAACGAATAATTGCAACCAGTATGAAACTTATGGTCATTTCTACTTTCCGAGCAACCTAGGCTTTACCCTAGGGCGTTGCACCAACAAATTGAATAGTTAGGGCCTTAGAAGTCAACGCCCGAACCATAAAATGCAAAAAAAATACAACAGTGTTTCCATCATATATCAGGAATAATTGCAACCAGTTTGAAAGTGATGGCCAATTCTACGTTCCGGGCAACCTAGGATTCACTCCAGGACGTTGCTCCACCAGACCGAATAGCTACGGCCTAAGAAGTCAACGCCAGAAGCATAAAACACGATATAAATACAACAGCTTTTCCATCGTATAAAACGAATAATTGCAACCAGTATGAAACTTATGGTCATTTCTACTTTCCGAGCAACCTTGGCTTCACCCTAGGGCGTTGCTCCAACAAATTGAATAGTGAGGGCCTTAGAAGTCAACGCCCGAACCATAAAATGCAAAAAAAATACTACAGTGTTTCCATCATATAACAGGAATAATTGCAACCAGTTTGAAAGTGATGGCCAATTCTACGTTCCGGGCAACCTAGGTTTCACACCAGGGCGTTGCTCCACCAGACGGAATAGTTACGGCCTAAGAAGTCAACGCCAGAAGCATAAAATACGATATAAATACAACAGCTTTTCCATCGTATAAAACGTATAATTGCAACCAGTGTGAAAGTAATCATCATTTCTACGTTCCGGGCACCCTAGGCGTCACTCTAGGGCGTTGCTCCACCACATCTAATAGCTACGGCCTTAGAAGTCAACGCCAGAAGCATAAAATACAATATAAATACAACAGTTTTTCCTTCGTATGAAACAAATAATTGCAACCAGTATGAAACATATGGTCATTTCTACTTTCCGAGCAACCTAGGCTTCACCCTAGGGCGTTGCTCCAACGGATTGAATAGTTAGGGCCGTAGAAGTCAACGCCAGAAGTATAAAATACGATATAAATACAACAGCTTTTCCATCGTATAAAACGAATAATTACAACCAGTGTGAAAGTAATGGTCATTTCTACGTTCCGAGCACCCTAGGCGTCACTCTAGGGCGTTGCTCCACCACATCTAATAGCTACGTCCTTAGAAGTCAACGCCAGAGGCATAAAGTACAATATAAATACAACAGCGTTTGCATCGTATAAAACGAATAATTGCATCAGTGTGAAAGTTATGGTCATTTCTACATTCCGAGCAACCTAGGATTCACTCTAGGGCGTTGCTCCACGAGATCGAATAGTTAGGTCCTTAGAAGTAAACGCCAGAAGCATAAAATACGATATAAATACAACAGCCTTTCCATCGTATAAAAGGAATAATTGCAAACAGTGTGAAAGTAATGGTCATTTCTACGTTCCGGGCAAGCTAGGCTTCACCCTAGGCCCTTGTTCCACCAGATCGAATAGTTAGGGCCTAACAAGTGAACGCCAGAAGCATAAAATGCAATAAAAATACAATAGTTTTTCCATCGTATAACAGGATTAATTGCAACCAGTTTGAAAGTGATGGTCATTTCTTCTTTCCGGGCAACCTAGGCTTCACTCTAGGGTGTTGCTCCAACAGATCGAATAGCTAGGTCCTTAGAAGTTAACGCCAGAAGCATAAAATACAATATAAATACAACAGTTTTTCCACCGTATAAAACGAATAATTGCAACCAGTCTGAAACTGATGGCCAATTCTACGTTCCGGGCAACCTAGCCTTCACTCTAGCGCATTGCTCCACCAGATCGAATAGTTAGTGCCTTAGATGTCAACGCCAGAAGCATAAAATACAATATAAATACAACAGCTTTTCCACCGTATAAAAGGAATAATTGCAAACAGTGTGAAAGTAATGTGTCATTTCTACGTTCCGGGCAAGCTAGACTTCACCCTAGGCCGTTGTTCCACCAGATCGAATAGTTAGGGCCTATGAAGTGAACGCCAGAAGCATAAAATACCAATAAAAATACAACAGTTTTTCCATCGTATAACAGGATTAATTGCAACCAGTTTGAAAGTGATGGTCATTTCTCTTTTCCGGGCAACCTAGGCTTCACTCTAGGGCATTGCTCCACTAGATCGAATAGCTAGGGCCTTAGAAGTCAACGCCAGAAGCATAAAATACACTATAAATACAACAGCTTTTCTATCGTATAAAAGGAATAATTGCAAACAGTGTGAAAGTAATGGTCATTTCTACGATCCGGGCAAGCTAGGCTTCACCCTAGGCCCTTGTTCCACCAGATCGAATAGTTAGGGCCTAAGAAGTGAACGCCAGAAGCATAAAATGCAATAAAAATACAACATTTTTTCCATCGTATAACAGGATTAATTGCAACCAGTTTGAAAGTGATGGTCATTCCTCCGTTCCGGGCAACCTAGGCTTCACTCTAGGGCGTTGCTCCACTAGATCGAACAGCTAGGTCCTTAGAAGTCAACGCCAGAAGCATAAAATACAATATAAATACAACAGTTCTTCCATCGTATAAAACGAATAATTGCAACCAGTATGAAACTTATGGTCATTTCTACTTTCCGAGCAACCTAGGCTTTACCCTAGGGCGTTGCACCAACAAATTGAATAGTTAGGGCCTTAGAAGTCAACGCCCGAACCATAAAATGCAAAAAAAATACAACAGTGTTTCCATCATATATCAGGAATAATTGCAACCAGTTTGAAAGTGATGGCCAATTCTACGTTCCGGGCAACCTAGGATTCACTCCAGGACGTTGCTCCACCAGACCGAATAGCTACGGCCTAAGAAGTCAACGCCAGAAGCATAAAACACGATATAAATACAACAGCTTTTCCATCGTATAAAACGAATAATTGCAACCAGTATGAAACTTATGGTCATTTCTACTTTCCGAGCAACCTTGGCTTCACCCTAGGGCGTTGCTCCAACAAATTGAATAGTGAGGGCCTTAGAAGTCAACGCCCGAACCATAAAATGCAAAAAAAATACTACAGTGTTTCCATCATATAACAGGAATAATTGCAACCAGTTTGAAAGTGATGGCCAATTCTACGTTCCGGGCAACCTAGGTTTCACACCAGGGCGTTGCTCCACCAGACGGAATAGTTACGGCCTAAGAAGTCAACGCCAGAAGCATAAAATACGATATAAATACAACAGCTTTTCCATCGTATAAAACGTATAATTGCAACCAGTGTGAAAGTAATCATCATTTCTACGTTCCGGGCACCCTAGGCGTCACTCTAGGGCGTTGCTCCACCACATCTAATAGCTACGGCCTTAGAAGTCAACGCCAGAGGCATAAAATACAATATAAATACAACAGCGTTTCCATCGTATAAAACGAATAATTGCAACAAGTGTGAAAGTTATGGTCATTTCCATATTCCGAGCAACCTAGGCTCCACTCTAGGGCGTTGCTCCACCAGATCGAATAGTTAGGTCCTTAGAAGTAAACGCCAGAAGCATAAAATACTATATAAACACAACAGCTTTTCCATGGTATAAAAGGATTAATTGCAACCAGTTTGAACGTGATGGTCATTTCTCCTTTCCGGGCAACCTAGGCTTCACTCTAGGGCGTTGCTCCACTATATCGAACAGCTAGGGCCTTAGAAGTCGACGCCAGAAACATAAAACACAATATAAGTACAACAGTTTTTCCATCGTCTAAAACGAATAATTGCAACCAGTATGAAACTTATGGTTATTTCTACTTTCCGAGCAACCTAGGCTTCATCCTAGGGCGTTGCTCCAACAGATTGAATAGTTAGTGCCTTAGAAGTCTACGCCCGAACCATAAAATGCAAAAAAAATACGACAGTGTTTCCATCATATAACAGGAATAATTGCGACCAGTTTGAAAGTGATGGCCAATTCTACGTTCCGGGCAACCTAGGCTTCACTCTAGGGTGTTGCTCCACCAGATCGAATAGCTAGTGCCTTAGAAGTCAACGCCAGAAGCATAAAATACAATATAAATAGAACAGTTTTTCCATCGTATAAAACGAATAATAGCAACCAGTGTGAAAGTTATGATCATTTCTACTTTCCGAGCAACCTAGGCTTCACCCTAGGGCGGTGCTCCAACAGATTGAATAGTTAGGGCCTTAGAAGTCTATGCCCGAACCATAAAATGCAAAAAAAATACAACAGTGTTACCATCATATAACAGGAATAATTTCGACCAGTTTGAAAGGGATGGCCAATTCTACGTTCCGGGCAACCTAGGCTTCACTCTAGGGCATTGCTCCACCACATCTAATAGCTACGGCCTTAGAAGTCAACGCCAGAGGCATAAAATACAATATAAATACAACAGCGTTTCCATCGTATAAAACGAATAATTGCAACAAGTGTGAAAGTTATGGTCATTTCCATATTCCGAGCAACCTAGGCTCCACTCTAGGGCGTTGCTCCACCAGATCGAATAGTTAGGTCCTTAGAAGTAAACGCCAGAAGCATAAAATACTATATAAACACAACAGCTTTTCCATGGTATAAAAGGATTAATTGCAACCAGTTTGAACGTGATGGTCATTTCTCCTTTCCGGGCAACCTAGGCTTCACTCTAGGGCGTTACTCCACTATATCGAACAGCTAGGGCCTTAGAAGTCAACGCCAGAAGCATAAAATACAATATAAATACAACAGTTTTTCCATCGTATAAAACGAATAATTGCAACCAGTATGAAACTTATGGTCATTTCTGCCTTCCGAGCAACCTAGGCTTCACCCTAGGGCGTTGCTCTGACAGATTGAATAGTTAGGGCCTTAGAAGTCAACGCCCGAAGCATAAAATGCAATAAAAATACAACAGTGTTTCCATAATATAACAGGAATAATTGCAACCAGTTTGATAGTGATGGCCAATTCTACGTTCCGGGCAACCTAGGCTTCACTCTAGGGCGTTGCTCCACCAGATCGAATAGTTAGTGCCTTAGAAGTCAACTCCAGAAGCATAAAATACAATATAAATACTACAGCTTTTCCATCGTATAAAACGAATAATTGCAACCAGTATGAAACTTATGGTCATTTCAACTTCCCGAGCAACCTAGGCTTCACCCTAGGGCGTTGGTCCAACAGATTGAATAGTTAGTGCCTTAGAAGTCTACGCCCGAACCATAAAATGCAAAAAAAATACGACAGTGTTTCCATCATATAACAGGAATAATTGCGACCAGTTTGAAAGTGATGGCCAATTCTACGTTCCGGGCAACCTAGGCTTCACTCTAGGGTGTTGCTCCACCAGATCGAATAGCTAGTGCCTTAGAAGTCAACGCCAGAAGCATAAAATACAATATAAATAGAACAGTTTTTCCATCGTATAAAACGAATAATAGCAACCAGTGTGAAAGTTATGATCATTTCTACTTTCCGAGCAACCTAGGCTTCACCCTAGGGCGGTGCTCCAACAGATTGAATAGTTAGGGCCTTAGAAGTCTATGCCCGAACCATAAAATGCAAAAAAAATACAACAGTGTTACCATCATATAACAGGAATAATTTCGACCAGTTTGAAAGGGATGGCCAATTCTACGTTCCGGGCAACCTAGGCTTCACTCTAGGGCGTTGCTCCACCAGATCGAATAATTAGTGCCTTAGAAGTCAACGCCAGAAGCATAAAATACAATATAAATACAACAGTTTTTCCATCGTATGAAACAAATAATTGCAACCAGTATGAAGCATATGGTCATTTCTACTTTCCGAGCAACCTAGGCTTCACCCTAGGGCGTTGCTCCAACAGATTGAATAGTTAGGGCCTTAGAAGTCAACGCCCGAACCATAAAATGCAAAAAAAATACAACAGTGTTTCCATCATATAACAGGAATAATTGCAACCAGTTTGAAAGTGATGGCCAATTCTACGTTCCGGGCTACCTAGGTTTCACTCCAGGGCGTTGCTCCACCAGACCGAATAGTTACGGCCTAAGAAGTCAACGCCAGAAGCATAAAATACGATATAAATACAACAGCTTTTCCATCGTATATAACGAATAAATGCAACCAGTGTGAAAGTAATGGTCATTTCTACGTTCCGGGCAACCTAGGCATCTCTCTAGGGCGTTGCTCCATCAGATCGAATAGATAGTGCCTTAGAAGTCAACGCCAGAAGCATAAAATACAATATAAATACAACAGTTTTTCCATCGTATAAAACGAATAATTGCAACCAGTGTGAAAGTTATGGTCATTTCTACGTTCCGGGCAACCTAGGCTTCACTCTAGGGCGTTGCTCCACCAGATCGAATAGTTAGGTCCTTAGAAGTAAACGCCAGAAGCATAAAATACGATATAAATCCAACAGCTTTTCCATCGTATAAAAGGATTAATTGCAACCAGTTTGAACGTGATGGTCATTTCTCCTTCCCGGCAACCTAGGATTCACTCTAGGGCGTTGCTCCACCAGATCGAATAGTTAGGTCCTCAGAAGTAAACGCCAGAAGCATAAAATACGATATAAATGCAACAGCGTTTCCATCGTATAAAACGAATAATGGCAACCAGTATGAAACTTATGGTCATTTCTGCTTTCCGAGCAACCTAGGCTTCACCCTAGGGCGTTGCTCCAACAGAATGAATAGTTAGGGCCTTAGAAGTCAACGCCTGAACCATAAAATACAAAAAAAATACAACAGTGTTTCCATCATATAACAGGAATAATTGCAACCAGTTTGAAAGTGATGGCCAATTCTACGTTCCGGGCAACCTAGGTTTCACACCAGGTCGTTGCTCCACCAGTCGGAATAGTTACGGCCTAAGAATTCAATGCCAGAAGCATAAAATACGATATAAATACAACAGCTTTTCCATCGTATAAAACGTATAATTGCAACCAGTGTGAAAGTAATCATCATTTCTACGTTCCGAGCACCCTAGGCGTCACTGTAGGGCGTTGCTCCACCACATCTAATAGCTACGGCCTTAGAAGTCAACGCCAGAGGCATAAAATACAATATAAATACAACAGCGTTTCCATCGTATAAAACGAATAATTGCAACAAGTGTGAAAGTTATGGTCATTTCCATATTCCGAGCAACCTAGGCTCCACTCTAGGGCGTTGCTCCACCAGATCGAATAGTTAGGTCCTTAGAAGTAAACGCCCGAAGCATAAAATACTATATAAACACAACAGCTTTTCCATGGTATAAAAGGATTAATTGCAACCAGTTTGAACGAGATGGTCATTTCTCCTTTCCGGGCAACCTAGGCTTCACTCTAGGGCGTTGCTCCACTATATCGAACAGCTAGGGCCTTAGAAGTCAACGCCAGAAGCATAAAATACAATATAAATACAACAGTTTTTCCATCGTATAAAACGAATAATTGCAACCAGTATGAAACTTATGATCATTTCTACTTTCCGAGCAACCTAGGCTTCACCCTAGGGCGGTGCTCCAACAGATTGAATAGTTAGGGCCTTAGAAGTCTACGCCCGAACCATAAAATGCAAAAAAAATACAACAGTGTTACCATCATATAACAGGAATAATTTCGACCAGTTTGAAAGGGATGGCCAATTCTACGTTCCGGGCAACCTAGGCTTCACTCTAGGGCGTTGCTCCACCAGATCGAATAGTTAGTGCCTTAGAAGTCAACGCCAGAAGCATAAAATACAATATAAATACAACAGTTTTTCCATCGTATGAAACAAATAATTGCAACCAGTATGAAGCATATGGTCATTTCTACTTTCCGAGCAACCTAGGCTTCACCCTAGGGCGTTGCTCCAACGGATTGAATCGTTAGGGCCTTAGAAGTCAACGCCCGAACCATAAAATGCAAAAAAAATACAACAGTGTTTCCATCATATAACAGGAATAATTCCAACCAGTTTGAAAGTGATGGCCAATTCTACGTTCCGGGCTACCTAGGTTTCACTCCAGGGCGTTGCTCCACCAGATCGAATAGTTACGGCCTAAGAAGTCAACGCCAGAAGCATAAAATACGATATAAATACAACAGCTTTTCCATCGTATATAACGAATAAATGCAACCAGTGTGAAAGTAATGGTCATTTCTACGTTCCGGGCAACCTAGGCTTCTCTCTAGGGCGTTGCTCCACCAGATCGAATAGATAGTGCCTTAGAAGTCAACGCCAGAAGCATAAAATACAATATAAATACAACAGTTTTTCCATCGTATAAAACGAATAATTGCAACCAGTGTGAAAGTTATGGTCATTTCCACATTCCGAGCAACCTGGGCTTCACTCTAGGGCGTTGCTCCACCAGATCGAATAGTTAGGTCCTCAGAAGTAGACGCCAGAAGCATAAAATACGATATAAATACAACAGCGTTTCCATCGTATAAAACGAATAATGGCAACCAGTGTGAAAGTTATGGTCATTTCTACGTTCCGGGCAACATAGGCTTCACTCTAGGGCGTTGCTCCACCAGATCGAATAGTTAGGTCCTTAGAAGTAAACGCCAGAAGCATAAAATACGATATAAATCCAACAGCTTTTCCATCGTATAAAAGGATTAATTGCAACCAGTTTGAACGTGATGGTCATTTCTCCTTCCCGGCAACCTAGGATTCACTCTAGGGCGTTGCTCCACCAGATCGAATAGTTAGGTCCTCAGAAGTAAACGCCAGAAGCATAAAATACGATATAAATACAACAGCGTTTCCATCGTATAAAACGAATAATGGCAACCAGTATGAAACTTATGGTCATTTCTGCTTTCCGAGCAACCTAGGCTTCACCCTAGGGCGTTGCTCCAACAGAATGAATAGTTAGGGCCTTAGAAGTCAACGCCTGAACCTTAAAATACAAAAAAAATACAACAGTGTTTCCATCATATAACAGGAATAATTGCAACCAGTTTGAAAGTGATGGCCAATTCTACGTTCCGGGCAACCTAGGTTTCACACCAGGTCGTTGCTCCACCAGTCGGAATAGTTACGGCCTAAGAATTCAATGCCAGAAGCATAAAATACGATATAAATACAACAGCTTTTCCATCGTATAAAACGTATAATTGCAACCAGTATGAAACTTATGGTCATTTCTACTTTCCGAGCAACCTAGGCTTCATTCTGGGGCGTTGCTCCAACAGATTGAATAGTTAGGGCCTTAGAAGTCTACGCCCGAACCATAAAATGCAAAAAAAATACAACAGTGTTTCCATCATATAACAGGAATAACTTCGACCAGTTTGAAAGTGATGGCCAATTCTACGTTCCGGGCAACCTAGGCTTCACTCTAGGGCGTTGCTCCACCAGATCGAATAGTTAGTGCCTTAGAAGTCAACGCCAGAAGCATAAAATACAATATAAATACAACAGTTTTTCCTTCGTATGAAAAAAATAATTGCAACCAGTTTGAAAGTGATGGCCAATTCTACGTTCCGGGCAACCTAGGTTTCACTCCAGGGCGTTGCTCCAACAGATTGAATAGTTAGGGCCTTAGAAGTCAGCGCCCGAACCATAAAATGCAAAAAAAATGCAACAGTGTTTCCATCATATAACAGGAATAATTGCAACCAGTTTGAAAGTGATGGCCAATTCTACGTTCCGGGCAACCTAGCCTTCACTCTAGGGCGTTGCTCCACCAGATCGAATAGTTAGTGCCTTAGAAGTCAACGCCAGAAGCATAAAATACAATATAAATACAACAGCTGTTCCATCGTTTAAAACGAATAATTGCAACCAGTATGAAACTTATGGTCATTTCTACTTTTCGAGCAAGCTAGGCTTCACCCTAGGGCGTTGCTCCAACAGATTGAATAGTTAGGGCCTTATAAGTCAACGCCCGACGCATAAAATGTAATAAAAATACAACAGTGTTTCCATCATATAACAGGAATAATTGCAACCAGTTTGAAAGTGATGGCCAATTCTACGTTCCGGGCAACCTAGGCTTCACTCTAGGGCGTTGCTCCACCAGATGGAATAGTTAGTGCCTTGGAAGTCAACGCCAGAAACATAAAATACAATATAAATACAACAGTCTTTCCATTGTATAAAACGAATAATTGCAACCAGTTTGAAAGTGATGGCCAATTCTACGTTCCGGGCAACCTAGCCTTCACTCTAGGGCGTTGCTCCACCAGATCGAATAGTTAGTGCCTTAGAAGTCAACGCGAGAAGCATAAAATACGATATAAATACAACAGCGTTTGCATCGTATAAAACGGATAATTGCAACCAGTGTGAAAGTTATGGTCATTTCTACATTCCGAGCATCCTAGGATTCACTCTAGGGCGTTGCTCCACGAGATCGAATAGTTAGGTCCTTAGAAGTAAACGCCAGAAGCATAAAATACGATATAAATACAACAGCGTTTCCATCGTATAAAACGAATAATTGCAACCAGTTTGAAAGTGATGGCCAATTCTACGTTCCGGGCAACCTAGCCTTCACTCTAGGGCGTTGCTCCACCAGATCGAATAGTTAGTGCCTTAGAAGTCAACGCCAGAAGCATAAAATACAATATAAATACAACAGCTTTTCCTTCGTATAAAACGAATAATTGCAACCAGTATGAAACTTATGGTCATTTCTACTTTTCGAGCAAGCTACGCTTCACCCTAGGGCGTTGCTCCAACAGATTGAATAGTTAGGGCCTTAGAAGTCAACGCCCGAACAATAAAATGCAAAAAAAATACAACAGTGTTTCCATCATATAACAGGAATAATTGCAACCAGTTTGAAAGTGATGGCCAATTCTACGTTCCGGGCTACCTAGGTTTCACTCCAGGGCGTTGCTCCACCAGACCGAATAGTTACGGCCTAAGAAGTCAACGCCAGAAGCATAAAATACGATATAAATACTACAGCTTTTCCATCGTATATAACGAATAAATGCAACCAGTGTGAAAGTAATGGTCATTTCTACGTTCCGGGCAACCTAGGCTTCTCTCTAGGGCGTTACTCCACCAGATCGAATAGATAGTGCCTTAGAAGTCAACGCCAGAAGCATAAAATACAATATAAATACAACAGTTTCTCCATCGTATAAAACGAATAATTGCAACCAGTGTGAAAGTTATGGTCATTTCCACATTCCGAGCAACCTGGGCTTCACTCTAGGGCGTTGCTCCACCAGATCGAATAGTTAGGTCCTCAGAAGTAAACGCCAGAAGCATAAAATACGATATAAATACAACAGCGTTTCCAACGTATAAAACGAATAATGGCAACCAGTGTGAAAGTTATGGTCATTTCTACGTTCCGGGCAACCTAGGCTTCACTCTAGGGCGTTGCTCCACCAGATCGAATAGTTAGGTCCTTAGAAGTAAACGCCAGAAGCATAAAATACGATATAAATCCAACAGCTTTTCCATCGTATAAAAGGATTTATTGCAACCAGTTTGAACGTGATGTTCATTTCTCCTTCCCGGCAACCTAGGATTCACTCTAGGGCGTTGCTCCACCAGATCGAATAGTTAGTGCCTTAGAAGTCAACGCCAGAAGCATAAAATACAATATAAATACAACAGTTTTTCCTTCGTATGGAACAAATAATTGCAGCCAGTATGAAACATATGGTCATTTCTACTTTCCGAGCAACCTAGGCTTCACCCTAGGGCGTTGCTCCAACGGATTGAATAGTTAGGGCCTTAGAAGTCAACGCCCGAACCATAAAATGCAAAAAAAATACAACAGTGTTTCCATCATATAACAGGAATAATTGCAACCAGTTTGAAAGTGATGGCCAATTCTACGTTCCGGGCAACCTAGGTTTCACTCCAGGGCGTTGCTCCAACAGATTGAATAGTTAGGTCCTCAGAAGTAAACGCCAGAAGCATAAAATACGAAATAAATACAACAGCGTTTCCATCGTATAAAACGAATAATGGCAACCAGTATGAAACTTATGGTCATTTCTGCTTTCCGAGCAACCTAGGCTTCACCCTAGGGCGTTGCTCCAACAGAATGAATAGTTAGGGCCTTAGAAGTCAACGCCTGAACCATAAAATACAAAAAAAATACAACAGTGTTTCCATCATATAACAGGAATAATTGCAACCAGTTTGAAAGTGATGGTCAATTCTACGTTCCGGGCAACCTAGGTTTCACACCAGGTCGTTGCTCCACCAGTCGGAATAGTTACGGCCTAAGAATTCAATGCCAGAAGCATAAAATACGATATAAATACAACAGCTTTTCCATCGTATAAAACGTATAATTGCAACCAGTATGAAACTTATGGTCATTTCTACTTTCCGAGCAACCTAGGCTTCATTCTAGGGCGTTGCTCCAACAGATTGAATAGTTAGGGCCTTAGAAGTCTACGCCCGAACCATAAAATGCAAAAAAAATACAACAGTGTTTCCATCATATAACAGGAATAACTTCGACCAGTTTGAAAGTGATGGCCAATTCTACGTTCCGGGCAACCTAGGCTTCACACTAGGGCGTTGCTCCACCAGATCGAATAGTTAGTGCCTTAGAAGTCAACGCCAGAAGCATAAAATACAATATAAATACAACAGTTTTTCCTTCGTATGGAACAAATAATTGCAGCCAGTATGAAACATATGGTCATTTCTACTTTCCGAGCAACCTAGGCTTCACCCTAGGGCGTTGCTCCAACGGATTGAATAGTTAGGGCCTTAGAAGTCAACGCCCGAACCATAAAATGCAAAAAAAATACAACAGTGTTTCCATCATATAACAGGAATAATTGCAACCAGTTTGAAAGTGATGGCCAATTCTACGTTCCGGGCAACCTAGGTTTCACTCCAGGGCGTTGCTCCAACAGATTGAATAGTTAGGGCCTTAGAAGTCAGCGCCCGAACCATAAAATGCAAAAAAAATGCAACAGTGTTTCCATCATATAACAGGAATAATTGCAACCAGTTTGAAAGTGATGGCCAATTCTACGTTCCGGGCAACCTAGCCTTCACTCTAGGGCGCTGCTCCACCAGATCGAATAGTTAGTGCCTTAGAAGTCAACGCCAGAAGCATAAAATACAATATAAATACAACAGCCTTTCCATCGTATAAAACGAATAATTGCAACCAGTATGAAACTTATGGTCATTTCTACTTTTCGAGCAAGCTAGGCTTCACCCTAGGGCGTTGCTCCAACAGATTGAATAGTTAGGGCCTTAGAAGTCAACGCCCGAAGCATAAAATGTAATAAAAATACAACAGTGTTTCCATCATATAACAGGAATAATTGCAACCAGTTTGAAAGTGATGGCCAATTCTACGTTCCGGGCAACCTAGGCTTCACTCTAGGGCGTTGCTCCACCAGATGGAATAGTTAGTGCCTTGGAAGTCAACGCCAGAAGCATAAAATACAATATAAATACAACAGTCTTTCCATTGTATAAAACGAATAATTGCAACCAGTTTGAAAGTGATGGCCAATTCTACGTTCCGGGCAACCTAGCCTTCACTCTAGGGCGTTGCTCCACCAGGTCGAATAGTTAGTGCCTTAGAAGTCAACGCCAGAAGCATAAAACACGATATAAATACAACAGCTTTTCCATCGTATAAAACGAATAATTGCAACCAGTATGAAACTTATGGTCATTTCTACTTTCCGAGCAACCTTGGCTTTACCCTAGGGCGTTGCTCCAACAAATTGAATAGTGAGGGCCTTAGAAGTCAACGCCCGAACCATAAAATGCAAAAAAAATACTACAGTGTTTCCATCATATAACAGGAATAATTGCAACCAGTTTGAAAGTGATGGCCAATTCTACGTTCCGGGCAACCTAGGTTTCACACCAGGGCGTTGCTCCACCAGACGGAATAGTTACGGCCTAAGAAGTCAACGCCAGAAGCATAAAATACGATATAAATACAACAGCTTTTCCATCGTATAAAACGTATAATTGCAACCAGTGTGAAAGTAATCATCATTTCTACGTTCCGAGCACCCTAGGCGTCACTCTAGGGCGTTGCTCCACCACATCTAATAGCTACGGCCTTAGAAGTCAACGCCAGAGGCATAAAATACAATATAAATACAACAGCGTTTCCATCGTATAAAACGAATAATTGCAACAAGTGTGAAAGTTATGGTCATTTCCATATTCCGAGCAACCTAGGCTCCACTCTAGGGCGTTGCTCCACCAGATCGAATAGTTAGGTCCTTAGAAGTAAACGCCAGAAGCATAAAATACTATATAAACACAACAGCTTTTCCATGGTATAAAAGGATTAATTGCAACCAGTTTGAACGTGATGGTCATTTCTCCTTTCCGGGCAACCTAGGCTTCACTCTAGGGCGTTGCTCCACTATATCGAACAGCTAGGGCCTTAGAAGTCAACGCCAGAAGCATAAAATACAATATAAATACAACAGTTTTTCCATCGTATAAAACGAATAATTGCAACCAGTATGAAACTTATGGTCATTTCTACCTTCCGAGCAACATAGGCTTCACCCTAGGGCGTTGCTCTAACAGATTGAATAGTTAGGGCCATAGAAGTCAACTCCCGAAGCACAAAATGCAATAAAAATACATCAGTGTTTCCATAATATAACAGGAATAATTGCAACCAGTTTGGTAGTGATGGCCAATTCTACGTTCCGGGCAACCTAGGCTTCACCCTAGGGCGTTGCTCCATCAGATCGAATAGTTAGTGCCTTAGAAGTCAACGCCAGAAGCATAAAATACAATATAAATACAACAGCTTTTCCATCGTATAAAACGAATAATTGCAACCAGTATGAAACTTATGGTCATTTCAACTTCCCGAGCAACCTAGGCTTCACCCTAGGGCGTTGGTCCAACAGATAGAATTGTTAGTGCCTTAGAAGTCTACGCCCGAACCATAAAATGCAAAAAAAATACGACAGTGTTTCCATCATATAACAGGAATAATTGCGACCAGTTTGAAAGTGATGGCCAATTCTACGTTCCGGGCAACCTAGGCTTCACTCTAGGGTGCTGCTCCACCAGATCGAATAGTTAGTGCCTTAGAAGTCAACGCCAGAAGCATAAAATACAATATAAATAGAACAGTTTTTCCATCGTATAAAACGAATAATAGCAACCAGTGTGAAAGTTATGATCATTTCTACTTTCCGAGCAACCTAGGCTTCACCCTAGGGCGGTGCTCCAACAGATTGAATAGTTAGGGCCTTAGAAGTCTACGCCCGAACCATAAAATGCAAAAAAAATACAACAGTGTTACCATCATATAACAGGAATAATTTCGACCAGTTTGAAAGTGATGGCCAATTCTACGTTCTGGGCAACCTAGGCTTCACTCTAGGGCGTTGCTCCACCAGATCGAATAGTTAGTGCCTTAGAAGTCAACGCCAGAAGCATAAAATACAATATAAATACAACAGTTTTTCCATCGTATGAAACAAATAATTGCAACCAGTATGAAGCATATGGTCATTTCTACTTTCCGAGCAACCTAGGCTTCACCCTAGGGCGTTGCTCCAACGGATTGAATAGTTAGGGCCTTAGAAGTCAACGCCCGAACCATAAAATGCAAAAAAAATACAACAGTGTTTCCATCATATAACAGGAATAATTGCAACCAGTTTGAAAGTGATGGCCAATTCTACGTTCCGGGCTACCTAGGTTTCACTCCATGGCGTTGCTCCACCAGACCGAATAGTTACGGCCTAAGAAGTCAACGCCAGAAGCATAAAATACGATATAAATACAACAGCTTTTCCATCGTATATAACGAATAAATGCAACCAGTGTGAAAGTAATGGTCATTTCTACGTTCCGGGCAACCTAGGCTTCTCTCTAGGGCGTTGCTCCACCAGATCGAATAGATAGTGCCTTAGAAGTCAACGCCAGAAGCATAAAATACAATATAAATACAACAGTTTTTCCATCGTATAAAACGAATAATTGCAACCAGTGTGAAAGTTATGGTCATTTCCACATTCCGAGCAACCTGGGCTTCACTCTAGGGCGTTGCTCCACCAGCTTCGAATGGTTAGGTCCTAAGAAATCAGCGCCAGAAGCATAAAATACAATAAAGACGCAACAGTTTTTCCATCGTATAACAGGAATAATTGCAACCACTGTGAAGGTAATCGTATGTTCTACGTTCCGGGCAACCTAGGCTTCACTCTAGGGCGTTCCTCCACCATACCGAATAGTTGGGGCCTTAGAAGTCAACGCCCGAAGCATAAAATGCAAAATAAATAGAACAGTTTTTCCATTGTATAAAACGAATAATTGCTACCAGAGTGAAAGTTATGGACATTTCTACGTTCCGGGCAACCTAGGCTTCACCCTAGTGCGTTGTTCCACCAGATGGAACAGTTAGGGCCTAAGAAGTCAACGCCAGAAGCATAAAATACGATGTAAATACAACAGCTTTTCCATTGTATAAAACGAATAATGGTAACCAGTGTGAAAGTTATGGTCATTTCTACGTTCCGGGCAACCTAGGCTTCACTCTAGGGCCTTGCTCCACCAGATTCGAATGGTTAGGTCCTAAGAAGTCAACGCCAGAAGCATAAAATACATTAAAGACGCAACAGTTTTTCCATCGTATAACAGGAATAATTGCAACCAGTGTGAAGGTAATGGTACGTTCGACGTTCCGGGCAACCTAGGCGACACTGTAGGGCGTTGCTCCGCCAGACCAAATAGTTAGGGCCTAAGAAGTGAACGCCAGAAGCATAAAATACAATATAAATGCAACAGCGTTTCCATCGTATATAATGTATATTTGCAAACAGTGTGAAAGTAATGGTCATTTCCACGTTCCGGGCAACCTAGACTTCATTCTAGGGCGCTGTTCCACCAGATCGAACAGACAGGGCATAAGAAGTCAACGGCAGAAGAATAAAATACTATATAAGTACAACAGTTTTTCCATTGTATAAAGTGAATAATTGCAAACATTGTGAAAGTAATGGTAATTTCTAAGTTCCGGGCAACCTAGACGTCACTCTAGGGCGTTGCTCCACAACATCGAATAGCTACGGCCTTAGGAGTCAACGCCAGAAGGAAAAAATGCAAGAAAAATACAACAGTTTTTTCATCGTATAACAGGAATAATTGCAACAAGCGTGATGGTAATGAACATTTCTACGTTCCGGGCATCCTAGGCTTAACTCTGAGGCGTTGCTCCACCAGATCGAAGAGTTAGGGCCTTAGAAGTTAACGCCATAAGCATAAACTACAAAATAAATGCAACAGTCTTTCCATCGTATAAAACGTATAATTGCAACCTGTGTGAAGGTTATGGTCATATCTACGTTCCGGGCAACCTAGGCTTCACTGTAGGGTGTTGTTCCACCAGATCGAATAGGTAAGGCCATAGAAGCCAACGCCCGAAGCATAAAATACAATAAATATGCAAGAGTTTTTCCATCGTATAACAGGAATAATTGCAACCAGTGTGAAAGTGATGGACATTTCTACGTTCCGGGCAACCTAGGCTTCACTCTAGGGCGTTGCTCCACCACCTCGAATATTTAGGTCCTAAGAAGTCAATGCCAGAAGCATAAAATGCAATAAAAGTACAACAGTTTTTCGATCGTATAACAGGAATAATTCCAACCAGTTTGAAAGTGATGGTCATTTCTACGTTCCGGGCAACCTAGGCTTCACTCTAGGGCGTTGTTACACCAGATCGAATAGTCAGGGCCTTAGAAGTCAATGCCTGAAGCATAAAATGCAATAAAAATACAACAGTTTTTCCATCATATAACAGGAATAATTGCAACCAGTTTGAAAGTGATGGTCATTTCTACGTTCCGGGCAACCTAGGCATCACTCTAGGGCGTTGCTCCACCAGATCGAATTGTTAGGGCCTAAGAAGTCAAAGCCAGAAGCATAAAATACGATATAAATACAACAGCTTTTCCATCGTATAAAACGAATAATTGCAACCAGTGTGAAAGTTATGGTCATTTCTACGTTCCAGGCAACGTAGGATTCACCCTAGGGCGTTGTCCCACCAGATGGAATAGTTAGGGCCTAAGAAGTCAACGCCAGAAGCATAAAATACAATATAAATATAACAGTTTTTCCATCGTATAAAACGAATAATACAAACCAGTGCGAAGGTTATGGTCATTTCTACCTTCCGGGCAACCTAGTCTTCACCCTAGGGCGGTGCACCAACAGATTGAATAGTTAGGGCCTCAGAAGTCAACGCCCGAAGCATAAAATACAAAATAAATAGAACAGCTTTTCCATCGTATAAAACGAACAGTTGCTACCGGTGTGAGAGTTATGGTCATTTCTACGTTCCAGGCAACCTAGGTTTCACACCACGGCGTTGCTCCACGAGTTCGAATAGTTAGGTCATAAGAAGTCAAAGCCAGAAGCATAAAATACGATATAAATACAACAGCTTTTCCATCGCATAAAACGAATAATTGCAACCAGTATGAAAGTTATGGTCATTTCTACTTTCCAGGCAACCTAGGCTTCACCCTAGGGCGTAGCTCCCACAGATTGAATAGTTAGGGCCTTAGAAGTCAATGCCCGAAGCATAAAATGCAATAAAAATACAACAGTTTTTCCATCATATAACAGGAATAATTGCAACCAGTTTGAAAGTGATGGTCATTTCTACGTTCCGGGCAACCTAGGCTTCACTCTAGGGCGTTGCTCCACCAGATCGAATAGCTAGGGACTTAGAATTCATCGCTAAAAGCATAAAATAGAATCAAAATACAACAGTTTTTCCATCGTATAACAGGAATAATTGCAACCAGTGTGAAAGGAATGGTCATTTCTACGTTCCGGGCAACGTAGGTTTCTCTCTATGGCGTTGTTCCACCAGAGGGAATAGTTAGGGCCTAAGAAGTCAATGCCAGAAGCATAAAATACAATATAAATACAACATATTTTCAATCGTATAAAACGAATAATTGCAACCAGTGTGAAAGTTATGGACATTTCTACATTCCGGCCGACCTAGGCTTCACCCTAGGGCGTTGCTCCACCAGATCGAAGAGTTTGGGCCTTAGAAGACAACGCCCGAAGCATAAAATGCAAAATAAATAAAACAGTTTTTCCACTGTATAAAACGAGTAACTGCAACCAGTGAGAAAGTACTGGTCATTTCTACGTTCCGGGCTACCTAGGCTTCACTCTAGGGCGTCGGTCCATCAGATCGAATAGTTAGAGCCTTAGAAGTCGACGCCAGAAGCATAAAATACAATAAAGATGCAACTGTTTTTCCATCGTATAACAGGAATAATTGCAACAAGCGTGAAGGTAATGGTCATTTCTACGTTCCGGGCAACCTAGGCTTCACCCTATGGCGTTGATCCACCAGGTCGAATAGTTAGGGCCTAAGAAGTGAACGCCAGAAGCATAAAATACAATATAAATACAACAGCTTTGCCATCGTATAAAATGAATAATTGCAAACAGTGTGAAGGTAATGGTCATTTCTCCGTTCCGAGCAACCTAGGCTTCACTCTAGGGCGTTGATCCACCAGATCGAATAGTTAGGGCCTTAGAAGACAACGCCCGAAGCATAAAATGCAAAATAAATAAAACAGTTTTTCCACTGTATAAAACGAGTAACTGCAACCAGTGAGAAAGTACTGGTCATTTCTACTATCCAGGCAACCTAGGATTCGCTCTAGGGCGTTATTCCACCAGATGGAATAGTTAGGGCCTAAGAAGTCAACGCCAGAAGCATAAAACACGATATAAATACAACAGTTTTTCCATCGTATAAAACGAATAATCGCAACGAGTATGAAAGTTATGGTCATTTCTAGGTTCCGGGCAACCTAGGTTTCACTCTAGGGCGTTGCTCCACCAGGTCGAGCAGTTAGGGCCTTAGAAGTCAACGCCAGAAGCATAAAATACGATATAAATACAACAGCTTTTCCATCGTATAAAAGGAATAATTGCAAACAGTGTGAAAGTAATGGTCATTTCTACGTTCGGGCAACCTAGGCTTCACTGTAGGGTGTTGTTACACCAGATCGAATAGGTAAGGCCATAGAAGTCAACTCCCGAAGCATAAAATGCAATAAATATACAAGAGTTTTTCCATCGTATAACAGTAATAATTGCAACCAGTGTGAAAGTGATGGATATTTCTACGTTCCGGGCAACCTAGGTTTCACTCTAGGGCGTGGCTCCAACAGCTCGAATATTTAGGGCCGAAGAAGTCAACACCAGAAGCATAAAGTGCAATAAAAGTACAACAGTTTTTCCATCGTATAACAGGAATAATTCCAACCAGTTTGAAAGTGATGGTCATTTCTACGTTCCGGGCAACCTAGGTTTCACTCTAGGGCGTCGCTCCAATAGATCGAATAGCTAGGGACTTAGAATTCAACGCCAGAAGGATAAAATACAATATATGTACAACAGTTTTTTCATCGTATAAAATGAATAATTGCAAACATTGTGAAAGTTATGGTCATTTCTACTTTCCGGGCAACCTAGGCTTTACGCTAGGGCGTTGCTCCACCACATTGAATAGTTAGGGCCTTAGAAGTCAACGCCCGAAGCATAGAATGCAATAAAAATACAACAGTTTTTCGATTGTATAACAGGAATAATTCCAACCAGTTTGAAAGTGATGGTCATTTCTACGTTCCGGGCAACCTAGGCTTCACTCTAGGGCGTTGTTACACCAGATCGAATTGTTAGGGCCTGAGAAGTCAACGCCAGAAGAGTAAAACACAATATATGTACAACAGTTTTTCCATCGTATAAAATGAATAATTGCTAACATTGTGAAGGTACTGGTCATTTCTATGTTCCGGCAACCTAGGCGTCACTCTAGGGCGTTGCTCCACCAGATCGAATAGCTAGCGACTTAGAATTAAACGCCAGAAGCATAGAATGCAATAAGAATACAACAGTTTTTCCATCGTATAACCGGAATAATTGCAACCAGTGTGAATGTAATGGTCATTTCTACGTTCCGGGCAACCTAGGCTTCACTCTGGGTCGTTAATCCACCAGATCGAACAGCTAGGGACTTAGAATTAAACGCCAGAAGCATAAAATACAATAAAGATGCAACAGTTTTTCCATCGTGTAACAGGAATAACTGCGACCAGTATGAATGTAATAGTCATTTCTACGTTCCGGGCAACCTAGATTTCACTCTAGGCCGTTGCTCCACCAGCTCGTATTGTTAGGGTCTTAGAAGTCAACGCCAGAGGCATCAAATACAATATAAATACAACAGCTTTACCATCGTACAAAATGAATAATTGCAAACAGTGTGAAAGTAATGGCCATTTCTACGTTCCGGGCAACCTAGGCTTCACTCTGGGTCGTTGCTCCACCAGATCGAATAGCTAGCGACTTAGAATTAAACGCCAGAAGCATAGAATGCAATAAGAATACAACAGTTTTTCCATCGAATAACAGGAATAATTGCAACCAGTGTGAATGTAATGGTCATTTCAACGTTGCGGGCAACCTAGGCTTCACTCTGGGTCGTTGCTCCACCAGATCGAACAGCTAGGGACTTAGAATTAAACGCCAGAAGCATAAAATACAATAAAGATGCAACAGTTTTTCCATCGTGTAACAGGAATAACTGCAACCAGTATGAATGTAATAGTCATTTCTACGTTCCGGGCAACCTAGATTTCACTCTAGGCCGTTGCTCCACCAGATCGAATAGATAGTGCCAAAGAAGTGAACGCCTGAAGCATAAAATACAATATAAATACAACAGTGTTTCCATCATATAACAGGAATAATTGCAACCAGTTTGAAAGTTATGGCCAATTCTACATTCCGGGCAACCTAGGGTTCACTCTAGGGCGTTGCTCCACCAGCTCGAATTGTTAGGGCCTAAGAAGTCAAAGCCAGAAGCATAAAATACGATATAAATACAACAGCTTTTCCATCGTATAAAACGAATAATTGCAACCAGTGTGAAAGTTATGGTCATTTCTACGTTCCGGGATACCTAGGCTTCACTCTAGGGCGTCGCTCCATCAGATCGAATAGTTAGAGCCTTAGAAGTCGACGCCAGAAGCATAAAATACAATAAAGATGCAACTGTTTTTCCATCGTATTACAGGAATAATTGCAACAAGCGTGAAGGTAATGGTCATTTCTACATTCCGAGCAACCTAGGCTTCACTCTAGGGCGTTTCTCCACCAGCTCGAATTGTTAGGGCCTAAGAAGTCAAAGCCAGAAGCATAAAATACGATATAAATACAACAGCTTTTCCATCGTATAAAAGGAATAATTGCAACCAGTGTGAAAGTTATGGTCATTTCTACATTTCGAGCAACCTAGGCTTCACTCTAGGGCGTTGCTCCACCTGATCGAACAGTTAGGGCCTTAGAAGTCAACGCCAGAAGCATAAAATACAATATAAATACAACTGTGTTTCCACCATATAAAACGAATAATTGCAACCAGTATGAAAGTTATGGTCATTTCTACGTTCCGGGCAACCTAGGCTTCACCATAGGCCGTTGCTCCTCCAGATCGAATAGTTAGGGCCTAAGATGTCAACGCCCGAAGCATAAAATACGATGTAAACACAACAGCTTTTCCATCGTATAAAACGAATAATTGCAAACAGTGTGAAGGTAGTGGTCATTTCTACGTTCCGAGCTACCTAGGCTTCACTCTAGGGCGTTGCTCCACTAGATCGAATAGCTAGGGCCTTAGAAGTCAACGCCAGAAGCATAAAATACCATATAAATACAACAGCTTTTCCATCGTATAAAAGGAATAGTTGCAAACAGTGTGAAAGTAATGGTCATTTCTTCGTTCCGGGCAACCTAGGCTTCACTCTAGGGCGTTGTTCCACCAGATCGAATAGTTAGGGCCTATGAAGTGAACGCCAGAAGCATAAAATACCATATAAATATAACAGTCTTTCCATCGTATAAAACGAAAGATAGCAACCAGTGTGAATTTATGGTCATTTCTACGTTCCGGGCAACCGCAGCTTCACTCTAGGGCGTTGCTCCACTAGATCGAACAGCTAGGGCCATAGAAGACAACGCCAGAAGAATAAAATACAATATAAATACAACAGTTTTTCCATCGTATAAAACGAATGATTGCAACCAGGATGAAACTTATGCTCATTTCTACTTTCCGAGCAACCTAGGCTTCACTCTAGGGCGTGGCTCCAACAGATTGAATAGTTAGGGCCTTAGAAGTCAGCGCCAGAAGCATAAAATACAATATAAATACAACAGCATTTCCATCGTATAAAACGAATAATTGCAACCAGTATGAAACTTATGGTCATTACTACTTTCCGAGAAACCTAGGCTTCACTCTAGGGCGTTGCTCCACTAGATCGAATAGTTAGGGCCTAAGAAGTCAACGCCAGAAGCATAAAATACAATATAAATACAACAGCTTTGCCATCGTATAAAATGAATAATTGCAAACAGTGTGAAAGATATGGACATTTCTACGTTCTGGGCAACCTGGGGTTCACTGTATGGCGTTCTTCCACGACATCGAATAGCTACGGCCTCAGAAGTCAACGCCTGAAATATAAAATACGATATAAATACAACAGCTTTTCCATCGTATAAAACGAATAATTGCAACCAGTGTGAAAGTTATGGTCATTTCTACATTTCGAGCAACATAGGCTTCACTCTAGGGCGTTGCTCCACCTGATCGAATAGTTAGGGCCTTAGATGTCAATGCCCGACGCATAAAATGCAATAGAAATACAACAGTTTTTCCATCATATAACAGGAATAATTGCAACCAGTTTGAAAGTGATGGTCATTTCTACGTTCCGGGCAACCTAGGCTTCACTCTAGGGCGTTGCTCCACCAGATCGAATAGTTAGGGCCTTAAAAGTCAAGGCCCGAAGCATAAAATACAAAATAAATAGAACAGTTTTTCCATCGTATAAAACGAATAATTGCAACCAGTATGAAAGTTATGGCCATTCCTACGTTTCGGTCAACCTAGGCTTCACCCTAGGCCGTTGCTCCACCAGATCGAATAGTTAGGGCCTAAGAAGTCAACGCCAGAAGCATAAAATACGATATAAATACAACAGCTTTTCCATCGTATAAAACAAATAATTGCAACCAGTGTGAAAGTTATGGTCATTTCTACGTTCCGGGCAACCTAGGCTTCACTGTCGGGCGTTGCTCCACCAGATCCAAATGTTAGGGCCTAAGAAGTCAACGCCCGAAGCATAAAATACGATATAAATACAACAGCTTTTCCATCGTATAAAAGGAATAATTGCAAACCGTGAGAAAGTAATGATCATTTCGGCGTTTCGGGCATCCTAGACTTAACTCTGAGGCATCGCTCCACCTGATCGAATAGTTAGGGCCTAAGAAGTCAACGCCAGAAGCATAAAATACAATATAAATACAACAGCTTTGCCATCGTATAAAATGAATAATTGCAAACAGTGTGAAAGATATTGACATTTCTACGTTCCGGGCAACCTAGGGTTCACTGTATGGCGTTCTTCCACGACATCGAATAGCTACGGCCTCAGAAGTCAACGCCTGGGGTTTAAAATACGATATAAATACAACAGCTTTTCCATCGTATAAAACGAATAATTGCAACCAGTGTGAAAGTTATGGTCATTTCTACATTTCGAGCAATCGTGGCTTTACCCTAGGGCGTTGTTCCACCAGACAGAATAGTTAGGGCCTAAGAAGTCAACGCCAGAAGCATCAAATACGATATAAATACAACAGCTTTTCCATCGTATAAAACGAATAATTGCAACCAGTGTGAAAGTTATGGTCATTTCTGCATTTCGAGCAACATAGGCTTCACTCTAGGGCGTTGCTCCACCTGATCGAATAGTTAGGGCCTTAGATGTCAATGCCCGACGCATAAAATGCAATAGAAATACAACAGTTTTTCCATCAAATAACAGGAATAATTGCAACCAGTTTGAAAGTGATGGTCATTTCTACGTTCCGGGCAACCTAGGCTTCACTCTAGGGCGTTGCTCCACCAGATCGAATAGTTAGGGCCTTAAAAGTCAAGGCCCGAAGCATAAAATACAAAATAAATAGAACAGTTTTTCCATCGTATAAAACGAATAATTGCAACCAGTATGAAAGTTATGGTCATTTCTACGTTCCGGCCAACGTAGGCTTCACCCTAGGCCGTTGCTCCACCAGATCGAATAGTTAGGGCCTAAGAAGTCAACGCCAGAAGCATAAAATACGATATAAATACAACAGCTTTTCCATCGTATAAAACAGATAATTGCAACCAGTGTGAAAGTTATGGTCATTTCTACGTTCCGGGCAACCTAGGCTTCACTGTCGGGCGTTGCTCCACCAGATCCAAATGTTAGGGCCTAAGAAGTCAACGCCCGAAGCATAAAATACGACATAAATACAACAGCATTTCCATCGTATTAAATGAATAATTGCAAACAGTGTGAAAGTAGTGGTCATTTCTACGTTCCGGGCAACCTAGGCTTCACTGTATGGCGTTCTTCCACCACATCGAATAGCTACGGCCTCAGAAGTCCACGCCTGAAGCATAAAATACAATAAAAATACAACAGTCTTTTCATCGTATAACAGGAATAATTGCAACAAGCGTGAAAGTAATGATCATTTCGGCGTTTCGGGCATCCTAGACTTAACTCTGAGGCATTGCTCCACCAGATTGAATAGTTAGGGCTTTAGATGTCAACGCCCGAAGCATAAAATGCAAAATAAATAGAACAGTTTTTCCATCGTATAAAACGAATAACTGTAACCAGTGTGAAAGTACTGGTCATTTCTACGTTCCGGGTAACGTAGGTTTCACCCTGGGTCGTTGCTCGACCAGATGGAATAGCTAGGGACTTAGAATTCAACGCCAGAAGGATAAAATACAATATAAGTACAACAGTTTTTCCATCGTATAAAATGAATAATTGCAGACATGTGAAAGTAATGGCCATTTCTACGTTCCGGGCAACCTAGGCTTCACCCTAGGGCGTAGCTCCCACAGATTGAATAGTTAGGGCCTTAGAAGTCAATGCCCGAAGCATAAAATGCAATAAAAATACAACAGTTTTTCCATCATATAACAGGAATAATTGCAACCAGTTTGAAAGTGATGGTCATTTCTACGTTCCGGGCAACCTAGGCTTCACTCTAGGGCGTTGCTCCACCAGATCGAATAGCTAGGGACTTAGAATTCATCGCTAAAAGCATAAAATAGAATCAAAATACAACAGTTTTTCCATCGTATAACAGGAATAATTGCAACCAGTGTGAAAGGAATGGTCATTTCTACGTTCCGTTCAACGTAGGTTTCTCTCTATGGCGTTGTTCCACCAGAGGGAATAGTTAGGGCCTAAGAAGTCAATGCCAGAAGCATAAAATACAATATAAATACAACATATTTTCAATCGTATAAAACGAACAATTGCAACCAGTGTGAAAGTTATGGACATTTCTACATTCCGGCCGACCTAGGCTTCACCCTAGGGCGTTGCTCCACCAGATCGAAGAGTTTGGGCCTTAGAAGTCAACGCCAGAAGCATAAAATACAATAAAGATGCAACAGTTTTTCCATCGTATTACAGGAATAATTGCAACAAGCGTGAAGGTAATGGTCATTTCTACATTCCGAGCAACCTAGGCTTCACTCTAGGGCGTTTCTCCACCAGACCGAATAGTTAGGTCCTTAGAAGTCAACGCCAGAAGCATAAAATACGATATAAATACAACAGCTTTTCCATCGTATAGAAGGAATAATTGCAACCAGTGTGAAAGTTATGGTCATTTCTACATTTCGAGCAACATAGGCTTCACTCTAGGGCGTTGCTCCACCTGATCGAATAGTTAGGGCCTTAGAAGTCAACGCCAGAAGCATAAAATACAATATAAATACAACTGTGTTTCCACCATATAAAACGAATAATTGCAACCAGTATGAAAGTTATGGTCATTTCTACGTTCTGGGCAACCTAGGCTTCACCATAGGCCGTTGCTCCTCCAGATCGAATAGTTAGGGCCTAAGATGTCAACGCCCGAAGCATAAAATACGATGTAAACACAACAGCTTTTCCATCGTATAAAACGAATAATTGCAAACAGTGTGAAGGTAGTGGTCATTTCTACGTTCCGAGCAACCTAGGCTTCACTCTAGGGCGTTGCTCCACTAGATCGAATAGCTAGGGCCTTAGAAGTCAACGCCAGAAGCATAAAATACGATATAAATACAACAGCTTTTCCATCGTATAAAAGGAATAGTTGCAAACAGTGTGAAAGTAATGGTCATTTCTTCGTTCCGGACAACCTAGGCTTCACTCTAGGGCGTTGTTCCACCAGATCGAATAGTTAGGGCCTATGAAGTGAACGCCAGAAGCATAAAATACCATATAAATATAACAGTCTTTCCATCGTATAAAACGAAAGATAGCAACCAGTGTGAATTTATGGTCATTTCTACGTTCCGGGCAACCGCAGCTTCACTCTAGGGCGTTGCTCCACTAGATCGATCAGATAGGGCCATAGAAGACAACGCCAGAAGAATAAAATACAATATAAATACAACAGTTTTTCCATCGTATAAAACGAATGATTGCAACCAGGATGAAACTTATGCTCATTTCTACTTTCCGAGCAACCTAGGCTTCACTCTAGGGCGTGGCTCCAACAGATTGAATAGTTAGGGCCTTAGAAGTCAGCGCCAGAAGCATAAAATACAATATAAATACAACAGCATTTCCATCGTATAAAACGAATAATTGCAACCAGTATGAAACTTATGGTCATTTCTACTTTCCGAGAAACCTAGGCTTCACTCTAGGGCGTTGCTCCACTAGATCGAATAGTTAGGGCCTAAGAAGTCAACGCCAGAAGCATAAAATACAATATAAATACAACAGCTTTGCCATCGTATAAAATGAATAATTGCAAACAGTGTGAAAGATATGGACATTTCTACGTTCTGGGCAACCTGGGGTTCACTGTATGGCGTTCTTCCACGACATCGAATAGCTACGGCCTCAGAAGTCAACGCCTGAAGTATAAAATACGATATAAATACAACAGCTTTTCCATCGTATAAAACGAATAATTGCAACCAGTGTGAAAGTTATGGTCATTTCTACATTTCGAGCAATCGTGGCTTTACCCTAGGGCGTTGTTCCACCAGATAGAATAGTTAGGGCCTAAGAAGTCAACGCCATGAGCATAAAATACGATATAAATACAACAGCTTTTCCATCGTATAAAACGAATAATTGCAACCAGTGTGAAAGCTATGGCCATTTCGACATTTCGAGCAACATAGGCTTCACTCTAGGGCATTGCTCCACCTGATCGAGTAGTTAGGGCCTTAGAAGTCAACGCCAAAAGCATAAAATACAATATAAATACAACAGTTTTTCCACCATATAAAACGAATAATTGCAACCAGTAAGAAAGTTATGGTCATTTCTGCTTTCCGGGCAACCTAGGCTTCACCCTAGGCCGTTGCTCCACCAGATCGAATAGTTAGGGCCTAAGAAGTCAACGCCAGAAGCATAAAATACGACATAAATACAACAGCTTTTCCATCGTATAAAACAAATAATTGCAACCAGTGTGAAAGTTATGGTCATTTCTACGTTCCGGGCAACCTAGGCTTCACTGTATGGCGTTCTTCCACCACATCGGATAGATACGGCCTCAGAAGTCAACGCCTGAAGTATAAAATACAATAAAAATACAACAGTCTTTCCATCCTATAACAGGAATAATTGCAACCCGTGTGAAAGTGATGGTCATTTCTACGTTCCAGGCAACCTAGGCTTCACTCTAGGTCGTTGCTCCACCAGATCGAACAGTTAGGGCCTTAGAAGTCAACGCCCGAAGCATTAAATACAAAATAAATAGAACAGTTTTTCCATTATATAAAACGAATAATTGCTACCAGTGTAAAAGTTATGGTCATATCTACGTTCCGGGCAACCTAGGCTTCACCCTAGGCCGTTGTTCCACCAGATCGAATAGTTAGGGCCTAAGAAGTGAACGCCAGAAGCATAAAATACAATATAAATACAACAGTTTTTTGTCCATATGAAACGAATGATAGCAACCAGTGTGAAAGTTATGGCCATTTCTACGTTCCGGGCAACCTAGGCTGCACTCTAGGGCATTGCACCACTAGCTCGAATAGTTAGGGCCTTAGAAGTCAACGCCCGAAGCATAAAATACAAAATAAATAAAACAGTTTTTCCATCGTATAAAACGATAAATTGCAAACAGTGTGAAAGATATGGACATTTCTACGATCCGGGCTACCTAGGCTTCACTCTATGGCGTTCTTCCACCACATCGAATAGCAACGGCCTCAGAAGTCAACGCCAGAAGCTTAAATACAATATAAATATAACAGTATTTCCATCGTATAAAACGAATAATTGCTACCAGTGTAAAAGTTATGGTCATTTCTACGTTCCGGGCAACCTAGGCTTCACCCTAGGCCGTTGTTCCACCAGATCGAATAGTTAGGGCCTAAGAAGTGAACGCCAGAAGCATAAAATACAATATAAATACAACAGTCTTTCCATCATATAAAACGAATGATAGCAACCTGTGTGAAAGTTATGGCCATTTCTACGTTCCGGGCAACCTAGGCTTCACTCTAGGGCGTTTCTCCACCAGACCGAATAGTTAGGTCCTTAGAAGTCAACGCCAGAAGCATAAAATACGATATAAATACAACAGCTTTTCCATCGTATAAAAGGAATAATTGCAAACAGTGTGAAAGTAATGATCATTTCGGCGTTTCGGGCTTCCTAGACTTAACTCTGAGGCATCGCTCCACCTGATCGAATAGTTAGGGCCTAAGAAGTCAACGCCAGAAGCATAAAATACAATATAAATACAACAGGTTTGCCATCGTATAAAATGAATAATTGCAAACAGTGTGAAAGATATGGACATTTCTACGTTCCGGGCAACCTAGGGTTCACTGTATGGCGTTCTTCCACGACATCGAATAGCTACGGCCTCAGAAGTCAACGCCTGAAGTATAAAATACGATATAAATACAACAGCTTTTCCATCGTATAAAACGAATAATTGCAACCAGTGTGAAAGTTATGGTCATTTCTACATTTCGAGCAATCGTGGCTTTACCCTAGGGCGTTGTTCCACCAGATAGAATAGTTCGGGCCTAAGAAGTCAACGCCAGAAGCATAAAATACGATATAAATACAACAGCTTTTCCATCGTATAAAACGAATAATTGCAACCAGTGTGAAAGTTATGGTCATTTCTACATTTCGAGCAACATAGGCTTCGCTCTAGGGCGTTGCTCCACCTGATCGAATAGTTAGGGCCTTAGATGTCAATGCCCGACGCATAAAATGCAATAGAAATACAACAGTTTTTCCATCATATAACAGGAATAATTGCAACCAGTTTGAAAGTGATGGTCATTTCTACGTTCCGGGCAACCTAGGCTTCACTCTAGGGCGTTGCTCCACCAGATCGAATAGTTAGGCCCTTAAAAGTCAAGGCCCGAAGCATAAAATACAAAATAAATAGAACAGTTTTTCCATCGTATAAAACGAATAATTGCAACCAGTATGAAAGTTATGGCCATTTCTACGTTTCGGCCAACCTAGGCTTCACCCTAGGCCGTTGCTCCACCAGATCGAATAGTTAGGGCCTAAGAAGTCAACGCCAGAAGCATAAAATACGATATAAATACAACAGCTTTTCCATCGTATAAAACAAATAATTGCAACCAGTGTGAAAGTTATGGTCATTTCTACGTTCCGGGCAACCTAGGCTTCACTGTCGGGCGTTGCTCCACCAGATCCAAATGTTAGGGCCTAAGAAGTCAACGCCCGAAGCATAAAATACGACATAAATACAACAGCATTTCCATCGTATTAAATGAATAATTGCAAACAGTGTGAAAGTAGTGGTCATTTCTACGTTCCGGGCAACCTAGGCTTCACTGTATGGCGTTCTTCCACCACATCGAATAGCTACGGCCTCAGAAGTCCACGCCTGAAGCATAAAATACAATAAAAATACAACAGTCTTTTCATCGTATAACAGGAATAATTGCAACAAGCGTGAAAGTAATGATCATTTCGGCGTTTCGGGCATCCTAGACTTAACTCTGAGGCATTGCTCCACCAGATCGAATATTTAGGGCCTTAGAAGTCAACGCCTGAAGTTTAAAATACGATATAAATACAACAGCTTTTCCATCGTATAAAACGAATAATTGCAACCAGTGTGAAAGTTATGGTCATTTCTACATTTCGAGCAAGCTAGGCTTCACCCTAAGGCGTTGCTCCAACAGATTGAATAGTTAGGGCCTTAGAAGTCAGCGCCCGAACCATAAAATGCAAAAAAAATACAACAGTGTATCCATCATATAACAGGAATAATTGCAACCAGTTTGAAAGTGATGGCCAATTCTACGTTCCGGGCAACCTAGGCTTCGCTCTATGGCGTTGCTCCACCAGATCGAATAGATAGTGCCTTAGAAGACAACGCCAGAAGCATAAAATACAATATAAATACAACAGTTTTTCCACCATGTAAAACGAATAATTGCAACCAGTATTAAAGATATGGTCATTTCTACTTTCCGGGCAACCTAGGCTTCACCCTAGGGCGTTGCTCCAACAGATTGAATAGTTAGGGCCTTAGAAGTCATCGCCCGAACCATAAATTGCAAAAAAAATACAACAGTGTTTCCATCATATATCAGGAATAATTGCAACCAGTTTGAAAGTCATGGCCAATTCTACGTTCCAGGCAACCTAGGCTTCACTGTAGGGCGTTGTTCCACCAGATCGAACAGTTAGGGCCTAAGAAGTCAACGCCAGAAGCATAAAATGCAATATAAATATAACAGTTTTTCCATCGTATAAAACGAATAATAGCAACCAGTGTGAAAGTTATGGTCATTTCTACGTTCCGGGCAACCTAGGTTTCACTCTAGGGCGTTGCTCCACCATATCAAACAGTTGGGGCCTTAGAAGCCAACGCCCGAGGCGTTAAATACAAAATAAATAGAACAGTTTTTCCATAGTATAAAACGAATAATTGCTACCAGTGTAAAAGTTATGGTTATTTCTACGTTCCGGGCAACCTAGGCTTCACCCTAGGGCGTTGATCCAACAGATTGAATAGTTAGGGCCTTAGAAGTCAATGCCCGAAGCATAAAATGCAATAAAAATACAACAGTTTTTCCATCATATAGCAGGGATAATTGCAACCAGTTTGAAAGTGATGGTCATTTCTACGTTCCGGGCAACCTAGGCTTCGCTCTAGGGCGTTGCTCCACTAGATCGAATAGTTAGTACCATACAAGTCAACGCCAGATGTATAAAATACAATATCAATACAACAGTTTTTCCATCGTATAAAACGAATAATTGCAACCAGTGTGAAAGTTATGGTCATTTCTACTTTCCGAGCAACCTAGGCTTCACCCTAGGGCGTTGCTCCCACGGATTGAATAGTTAGGGCCTTAGAAGTCAACGCCCGAACCATAAAATGCAAAAAAAATACAACAGTGTTTCCATCATATAACAGGATTAATTGCAACCAGTTTGAAAGTGATGGTCATTTCTACGTTCCGGGCAACCTAGGCTTCGCTCTAGGGCGTTGCTCCACTAGATCGAATAGTTAGGGCCTAAGAAGTCAACGCCAGAAGCATAAAATGCAATATAAATAGAACAGTTTTTCCATAGTATAAAACGAATAATTGCTACCAGTGTAAAAGTTATGGTTATTTCTACGTTCCGGGCAACCTAGGCTTCACCCTAGGGCGTTTATCCAACAGATTGAATAGTTAGGGCCTTAGAAGTCAATGCCCGAAGCATAAAATGCAATAAAAATACAACAGTTTTTCCATCATATAGCAGGGATAATTGCAACCAGTTTGAAAGTGATGGTCATTTCTACGTTCCGGGCAACCTAGGCTTCGCTCTAGGGCGTTGCTCCACTAGATCGAATAGTTAGTACCATAGAAGTCAACGCCAGATGTATAAAATACAATATAAATACAACAGTTTTTCCATCGTATAAAACGAATAATTGCAACCAGTATGAAACTTATGGTCATTTCTACTTTCCGAGCAACCTAGGCTTCACCCTAGGGCGTTGCTCCCACGGATTGAATAGTTAGGGCCTTAGAAGTCAACGCCCGAACCATAAAATGCAAAAAAAATACAACAGTGTTTCCATCATATAACAGGATTAATTGGAACCAGTTTGAATGTGATGGTCATTTCTACGTTCCGGGCAACCTAGGCTTCGCTCTAGGGCGTTGCTCCACTAGATCGAATAGTTAGTACCTTAGAATTAAACGCCAGAAGCATAAAACACAATATAAATATAACAGTTTTTCCATCGTATAAAACGAATAAGAGCAACCAGTGTGAAAGTTATGGTCATTTCTACGTTCCGGGCAACCTAGGTTTCACTCTAGGGCGCTGCTCCAGCAGATCAAACAGTCAGGGCCTAAGAAGCCAACGCCCGAAACATTAAATACAGAATAAATAGAACAGTTTTTCCATAGTATAAAACGAATAATTGCTACCAGTGTAAAAGTTATGGTTATTTCTACGTTCCGCGCAACCTAGGCTTCACCCTAGGCCGTTGTTCCACCAGATTGAATAGTTAGGGCCTCAGAAGTCAATGCCCGAAGCATAAAATGCAATAAAAATACAACAGCTTTTCCATCAAATAACAGGAATAATTGCAACCAGTTTGAAATTGATGGCCAATTCTACGTTCCGGGCAACCTAGGCATCACTCTAGGGCGTTGCTCCACTAGATCGAATAGTTAGTACCTTAGAAGTCAACGCCAGATGTATAAAATACAATATAAGTACAACAGTTTTTCCATCGTATAAAACGAATAATTGCAACCAGTGTGAAAGTTATGGTCATTTCTACATTTCGAGCAAGCTAGGCTTCACCCTAAGGCGTTGCTCCAACAGATTGAATAGTTAGGGCCTTAGAAGTCAGCGCCCGAACCATAAAATGCAAAAAAAATACAACAGTGTATCCATCATATAACAGGAATAATTGCAACCAGTATGAAAGCTAGGGTCATTTCTACTTTACGGGCAACCTAAGCTACACCCTAGGGCGTTGCTCTTACAGATTAAATACTTAGGGCCTTAGAGGTTAATGCCCGAAGCATAAAAAGCAATAAAAATACAACAGTTTTTCCATCGTATAAAAGGATTAATTGCAACCAGTTTGAAAGTGATGGTCATTTCTACGTTCCGGGCAACCTAGGCTTCACTCTAGGGCGATTCTCCACCAGAACGAATAGTTAGGTCCTTAGAAGTCAACGCCAGAAGCATAAAATACGACATAAATACAACAGCTTTTCCATCGTATAAAAGGAATAATTGCAAACAGTGTGAAAGTAATGGTCATTTCTAGGTTCCGGGCAACCTAGGCTTCACTGTATGGCGTTCTTCCACCACATCGAATAGCTACGGCCTCAGAAGTCAACGCCTGAAGTATAAAATACGATATAAATACAACAGCTTTTCCATCGTATAAAACGAATACTTGCAACCAGTGTGAAAGTTATGCTCATTTCTACATTTCGAGCAACCTAGGCTTCACTCTAGGGCGTTGCTCCACCAGATAGAATAGTTAGGGCCTAAGAAGTCGACGCCAGAAGCATAAAATACGATATAAATACAACAGCTTTTCCATTGTATAAAACGAATAATTGCAACCAGTGTGAAAGTTATGGTCATTTCTACATTTCGAGCAAGCTAGGCTTCACCCTAAGGCGTTGCTCCAACAGATTGAATAGTTAGGGCCTTAGAAGTCAGCGCCCGAACCATAAAATGCAAAAAAAATACAACAGTGTATCCATCATATAACAGGAATAATTGCAACCAGTTTGAAAGTGATGGCCAATTCTACGTTCCGGGCAACCTAGGCTTCGCTCTATGGCGTTGCTCCACCAGATCGAATAGATAGTGCCTTAGAAGACAACGCCAGAAGCATAAAATACAATATAAATACAACAGTTTTTCCACCATGTAAAACGAATAATTGCAACCAGTATTAAAGATATGGTCATTTCTGCTTTCCGGGCAACCTAGGCTTCACCCTAGGGCGTTGCTCCAACAGATTGAATAGTTAGGGCCTTAGAAGTCATCGCCCGAACCATAAATTGCAAAAAAAATACAACAGTGTTTCCATCATATATCAGGAATAATTGCAACCAGTTTGAAAGTGATGGCCAATTCTACGTTCCAGGCAACCTAGGCTTCACTGTAGGGCGTTGTTCCACCAGATCGAACAGTTAGGGCCTAAGAAGTCAACGCCAGAAGCATAAAATGCAATATAAATATAACAGTTTTTCCATCGTATAAAACGAATAATAGCAACCAGTGTGAAAGTTATGGTCATTTCTACGTTCCGGGCAACCTAGGTTTCACTCTAGGGCGTTGCTCCACCATATCAAACAGTTGGGGCCTTAGAAGCCAACGCCCGAGGCGTTAAATACAAAATAAATAGAACAGTTTTTCCATAGTATAAAACGAATAATTGCTACCAGTGTAAAAGTTATGGTTATTTCTACGTTCCGGGCAACCTAGGCTTCACCCTAGGGCGTTGATCCAACAGATTGAATAGTTAGGGCCTTAGAAGTCAATGCCCGAAGCATAAAATGCAATAAAAATACAACAGTTTTTCCATCATATAGCAGGGATAATTGCAACCAGTTTGAAAGTGATGGTCATTTCTACGTTCCGGGCAACCTAGGCTTCGCTCTAGGGCGTTGCTCCACTAGATCGAATAGTTAGTACCATACAAGTCAACGCCAGATGTATAAAATACAATATCAATACAACAGTTTTTCCATCGTATAAAACGAATAATTGCAACCAGTATGAAACTTATGGTCATTTCTACTTTCCGAGCAACCTAGGCTTCACCCTAGGGCGTTGCTCCCACGGATTGAATAGTTAGGGCCTTAGAAGTCAACGCCCGAACCATAAAATGCAAAAAAAATACAACAGTGTTTCCATCATATAACAGGATTAATTGCAACCAGTTTGAAAGTGATGGTCATTTCTACGTTCCGGGCAACCTAGGCTTCGCTCTAGGGCGTTGCTCCACTAGATCGAATAGTTAGGGCCTAAGAAGTCAACGCCAGAAGCATAAAATGCAATATAAATAGAACAGTTTTTCCATAGTATAAAACGAATAATTGCTACCAGTGTAAAAGTTATGGTTATTTCTACGTTCCGGGCAACCTAGGCTTCACCCTAGGGCGTTGATCCAACAGATTGAATAGTTAGGGCCTTAGAAGTCAATGCCCGAAGCATAAAATGCAATAAAAATACAACAGTTTTTCCATCATATAGCAGGGATAATTGCAACCAGTTTGAAAGTGATGGTCATTTCTACGTTCCGGGCAACCTAGGCTTCGCTCTAGGGCGTTGCTCCACTAGATCGAATAGTTAGTACCTTAGAAGTCAACGCCAGAAGCATAAAACACAATATAAATATAACAGTTTTTCCATCGTATAAAACGAATAAGAGCAACCAGTGTGAAAGTTATGGCCATTTCTACGTTCCGGGCAACCTAGGTTTCACTCTAGGGCGCTGCTCCAGCAGATCAAACAGTCAGGGCCTAAGAAGCCAACGCCCGAAACATTAAATACAGAATAAATAGAACAGTTTTTCCATAGTATAAAACGAATAATTGCTACCAGTGTAAAAGTTATGGTTATTTCTACGTTCCGCGCAACCTAGGCTTCACCCTAGGCCGTTGTTCCACCAGATTGAATAGTTAGGGCCTTAGAAGTCAACGCCCGAAGCATAAAATACAAAATAAATAGAACAGTTTTTCCATCGTATAAAACGAATAACTGCTACCAGTGTGAAATGAATGGTCATTGCTACGTTCCGGGCAACCTAGGCTTCACGCTAGGGCGGTGCTCCACCAGATCAAATAGTTAGGGCCTAAGAAGTCAACGCCCGAACCATAAAATGCAAAAAAAATACAGCAGTGTTTCCATCATATAACAGGTATAATTGCAACCAGTTTGAAATTGGTGGCCAATCCTACGTTCCGGGCAACCTAGGCATCACTCTATTGCGTTGCTCCACCAGATCGAATAGTAAGGGCCTAAGAAGTCAACGCCAGAAGCATAAAACACAATATAGATATAACAGTTTTTCCATCGTATAAAACGAATAAGAGCAACCAGTGCGAAAGTTATGGTCATTTCTACGTTCCGGGCAACCTAGGTTTCACTCTAGGGCGTTACTCCAGCAGATCAAACAGTCAGCGCCTAAGAAGCCAACGCCCGAAGCATTAAATACAAAATAAATAGAACAGTTCTTCCATAGTATAAAACGAATAATTGCTACCAGTGTAAAAGTTATGGTTATTTCTACGTTCCGGGCAACCTAGGCTTCACTCTATGGCGTTCTACCACCACATCGAATAGCTACGGCCACAGAAGTCAACGCCTGAAGCATAAAATACAAAATAAATGAAACAGTTTTTCCATCGTATAAAACGAATAATTGCTACCAGTGTGAAAGTTATGGTCATTTCTACGTTCCGCGCAGCCTAGGCTTCACTCTAGGGCGTTGCTCCACCAGATCGAATAGTTAGGGCCTTAGAAGTCAACGCCCGAAGCATAAAATACAAAATAAATAGAACAGTTTTTCCATCGTATAAAACGAATAACTGCTACCAGTGTGAAATGAATGGTCATTGCTACGTTCCGGGCAACCTAGGCTTCACGCTAGGGCGGTGCTCCACCAGATCAAATAGTTAGGGCCTAAGAAGTCAACGCCAGGAGCATAAAATGCAACATAAATACAACAGACTTTCCATCGTATATAATGTATATTTGCAAACAGTGTGAAAGTAATGGTCATTTCTACGTACCGGGCAACCTAGGCTCCACTCTAGGGCGTTGCTCCACCAAATCGAATAGCTAGGGCCTTAGAAGTCAACGCCAGAAGCATAAAATATAAAATAAATAGAACAGTTTTTCCATCATATAAAACGAGTAATTGCTACCAGTGTGAAAGTTATGGTTATTTCTACTTTCCGGGCAACCTAGGCTTCACCCTATGGCGTTGTTCCACCAGATGGAATAGTTAGGGCCTAAGAAGTCAACGCCAGAAGCATAAAATACGATATAAATACAACAGCTTTTCCATCGTATAAGACGAATAATTGCAACCAGTTTGAAAGTGATGGTCATTTCGTCGTACCGGGCAACCTAGGCTTCACTCTAGGGCGTTGCTCCACCTGATCGAATAGTTAGGGCCTTAGAAGTCAACGCCCGAAGCATAAAATACAAAATAAATAGAACAGCTTTTCCATCGTATAAAACGAATAATTGCAACCAGTGTGAAAGTTATGGTCATTTCTACGTTCCGGGCAACCTAGGCTTCACCCAATGGCGTTGCTCCAACAGATTGAATAGTTAGGTCCTTAGAAGTCAATGCCCGAAGCATAAAATGCAATAAATATACAACAGCATTGCCATCGTATAAAATGAATAATTGCAAACAGTGTGAAAGATATGGACATTTCTACGTTCCGGGCAATCTAGGCTTCACTCTATGGCGTTCATCCACCACATCGAATAGCTACGGCCTCAGAAGTCAACGCGTGAAGCATAAAATACAATAAAAATACAACAGTCTTTCCATCCTATAACAGGAATAATTGCAACCCGTGTGAAAGTGATGGTCATTTCTACGTTCCAGGCAACCTAGGCTTCACTCTAGGGTGTTGTTCCACCAGATCGAATAGTTAGGGCCTAAGAAGTTAACGCCAGAAGCATAGAATACAATATAAATATAACAGTTTTTCCATCGTATAAAACGGATAATAGCAACCAGTGTGAAAGTTATGGTCATTTCTACGTTCCGGGCAACCTAGGCTTCACTCTAGGGCGTTGCTCCACCAGATCAAACAGTTAGGGCCTTAGATATCAACGCCAGAAGCATAAAATACAATAAAGGTGCAACAGCTTTTCCATCGTATAACAGGAATAACTGCAACCAGTGTGAAAGTACTGGTCATTTCTACGTTCCGGGCAACCTAGGCTTCACTCTATGGCGTTCATCCACCACATCGAATAGCTACTGCCTCAGAAGTCAACGCGTGAAGCATAAAATACAATAAAAATTCAACAGCCTTTCCATCCTATAACAGAAATAATTGCAACCCGTGTGAAAGTGATGGTCATTTCTACGTACCAGGCAACCTAGGCTTCACTCTAGGGTGTTGTTCCACCAGATCGTATAGTTAGGGCCTAAGAAGCCAACGCCAGAAGCATAAAATACAATATAAATATAACAGTTTTTCCATCGTATAAAACGAATAATAGCAACCAGTGTGAAAGTTATGGTCATTTCTACGTTCCGGGTAACCTAGGTTTCACTCTACGGCGTTGCTCCACGAGATCGAAAAGCTAGGGACTTAGAATTCAACGCCAGAAGAATAAAATACTATATAAGTACAACAGTTTTTCCATCGTATAAAATGAATATTTGCATACATTGTGAAAGTAATGGTCATTTCTACGTTCGGGGCAACCTATGCGTCACTCTAGAGCGTTGCTCCACCACATCTAATAGCTACGGCCTTAAAAGTCAACGCCAGAAGAATAAAATGCAATATAAATACAACTGCATTTCCATCGTATAAAATGAATAATTGCAAGCAGTGTGAAAGTAATGGTCATTTGTACGTTCCGGGCAACCTAGGCTTCACTCTATGGCGTTCTACCACCACATCGAATAGCTACGGCCACAGAAGTCAACGCCTGAAGTATAAAATACAATAAAAATACAACAGTCTTTCCATCCTATAACAGGAATAATTGCAACCCGTGTGAAAGTGATGGTCATTTCTACGTTCCAGGCAACCTAGGCTTCACTCTAGGGCGTTGTTGCACCAGATCGAATAGTTCGGGCCTAAGAAGTCAACGCCCGAAGCATAAAATACAAAATAAATAAAACAGTTTTTCCATCGTATAAAACGAATAATTGCTACCAGTGTGAAATGAATGGTCATTTCTACGTTGCGGGCAACCTAGGCTTCACGCTAGGGCGGTGCTCCACCAGATCAAATAGTTAGGGCCTAAGAAGTCAACGCCAGGAGCATAAAATACAACATAAATGCAACAGACCTTCCATCGTATATAATGTATATTTGCAAACAGTGTGAAAGTAATGGTCATTTCTACGTACCGGGCAACCTAGGCTCCACTCTAGGGCGTTGCTCCACCAGATCGGATAGCTAGGGAATTAGAATTCAACGCCATAAGAATAAAATACAATATACGTCCAACAGTTTTTCCATCGTATAAAATGAATAATTGCAACCAGTGTGAAAGTTATGGTCATTTCTACATTTCGAGCAACCTAGGCTTCACTCTAGGCCGTTGCTCCACCTGATCGAATAGTTAGGGCCTTAGAAGTCAACGCCAGAAGCATAAAATACAATAAAGATGCAACAGTTTTTCCATCGTATAACAGGAATAACTGCAAACAGTGTGAAAGTACTGGTCATTTCTACGTTCCGGGTAACCTAGGATTCACTCTAGGGCGTTGCTCCACCAGATCGAATAGCTAGGGACTTAGAATTCAACGCCATAAGAATAAAATGCAATATAAATATAACAGTTTTTCCATCGTATAAAACGAATATTAGCAACCAGAGTGAAAGTTATGGTCATTTAAACGTTCCGGGCAATCTGGGCTTCACACTAGGGCGGTGCTCCACCAGATCAAACACTTAGGGCCTTAGAAGTCAACGCCCGAAGCATAAAATACAAAATAAGTAGAACAGTTTTTCCATTGTATAAAACGAATAATTGCTACCAGTGTAAAAGTTATGGTCATTTCTACATCTCGGGCAACCTAGGCTTCACCCTAGGCCGATGTTCCACCAGATCGAACAGTCAGGGCCTAAGAAGCCAACGCCCGAAACATTAAATACAGAATAAATAGAACAGTTTTTCCATAGTATAAAACGAATAATTGCTACCAGTGTAAAAGTTATGGTTATTTCTACGTTCCGCGCAACCTAGGCTTCACCCTAGGCCGTTGTTCCACCAGATTGAATAGTTAGGGCCTCAGAAGTCAATGCCCGAAGCATAAAATGCAATAAAAATACAACAGTTTTTCCATCAAATAACAGGAATAATTGCAACCAGTTTGAAATTGATGGCCAATTCTACGTTCCGGGCAACCTAGGCATCACTCTAGGGCGTTGCTCCACTAGATCCAATAGTTAGTACCTTAGAAGTCAACGCCAGATGTATAAAATACAATATAAGTACAACAGTTTTTCAATCGTATAAAACGAATAATTGCAACCAGTATGAAACTCATGGTCATTTCTACTTACCGAGCAACCTGGGCTTCACCCTAGGGCGTTGCTCCAACGGATTGAATAGCTAGGGCCTTAGAAGTCAACGCCCGAACCATAAAATGCAAAAAAAATACAGCAGTGTTTCCATCATATAACAGGTATAATTGCAACCAGTTTGAAATTGATGGCCAATCCTACGTTCCGGGCAACCTAGGCATCACTCTATTGCGTTGCTGCACCAGATCGAATAGTAAGGGCCTAAGAAGTCAACGCCAGAAGCATAAAACACAATATAAATATAACAGTTTTTCCATCGTATAAAACGAATAAGAGCAACCAGTGCGAAAGTTATGGTCATTTCTACGTTCCGGGCAACCTAGGTTTCACTCTAGGGCGTTACTCCAGCAGATCAAACAGTCAGCGCCTAAGAAGCCAACGCCCGAAGCATTAAATACAAGATAAATAGAACAGTTCTTCCATAGTATAAAACGAATAATTGCTACCAGTGTAAAAGTTATGGTTATTTCTACGTTCCGCGCAACCTAGGCTTCACCCTAGGCCGTTGTTCCACCAGATTGAATAGTTAGAGCCTTAGAAGTCAATGCCCGAAGCATAAAATGCAATAAAAATACAACAGTTTTTCCATCATATAACAGGAATAATTGCAACCAGTTTGAAAGTGATGGTCATTTCTACGTTCCGGGCAACATAGGCTTCACTCTAGGGCGTTGCTCCTCTAGATCGAATAGTTAGTACCTTAGAGGTTAACGCCAGATGTATAAAATACAATATAAATACAACAGTTTTTCCATCGTATAAAACGAATAATTGCAACCAGTATGAAACTTATGGTCATTTCTACTTACCGAGCAACCTGGGCTTCACCCTAGGGCGTTGCTCCAACGGATTGAATAGTTAGGGCCTTAGAAGTCAACGCCCGAACCATAAAATGCAAAAAAAAATAAGGCAGTGTTTCCATCATATAACAGGTATAATTGCAACCAGTTTGAAATTGATGGCCAATTCTACGTTCCGGGCAACCTAGGCATCACTCTATTGCGTTGCTCCACCAGATCGAATAGTTAGTGCCTTAGAAGTCAACGCCAGAAGCATAAAATACAATATAAATACAACGGTTTTTCCACCGTATAATACGAACAAATGCAACCAGTATGAAACTTATTGTCATTTCTACTTTCCGAGCAACCTAGGCTTCACCCTAGGGCGTTGCTCCAACGGATTGAATAGTTAGGGCCTTAGAAGTCAACGCCCGAACCTTAAAATGCAAAAAAAATACAACAGTGTTTCCATCATATATCAGGAATAATTGCAACCACTTTGAGTGTGATGGCCAATTCTACGTTCCAGGCAACCTAGGCTTCACTCTAGGGCGTTGTTCCACCAGATCGAATAGTAAGGGCCTAAGAAGTCAACGCCAGAAGCATAAAATACAATATAAATACAACAGCTTTTCCATCGTATAAAACGAATAATTGCAACCAGTATGAAACTTATGGTCATTTCAACTTCCCGAGCAACCTAGGCTTCACCCTAGGGCGTTGGTCCAACAGATTGAATAGTTAGTGCCTTAGAAGTCTACGCCCGAACCATAAAATGCAAAAAAAATTCGACAGTGTTTCCATCATATAACAGGAATAATTGCGACCAGTTTGAAAGTGATGGCCAATTCTACGTTTCGGGCAACCTAGGCTTCACTCTAGGGTGTTGCTCCACCAGATCGAATAGTTAGTGCCTTAGAAGTCAACGCCAGAAGCATAAAATACAATATAAATAGAACAGTTTTTCCATCGTATAAAACGAATAATAGCAACCAGTGTGAAAGTTATGATCATTTCTACTTTCCGAGCAACCTAGGCTTCACCCTAGGGCGGTGCTCCAACAGATTGAATAGTTAGGGCCTTAGAAGTCTACGCCCGAACCATAAAATGCAAAAAAAAATACAACAGTGTTACCATCATATAACAGGAATAATTTCGACCAATTTGAAAGTGATGGCCAATTCTACGTTCCGGGCAACCTAGGCTTCACTCTAGGGCGTTGCTCCACCAGATCGAATAGTTAGTGCCTTAGAAGTCAACGCCAGAAGCATAAAATACAATATAAATACAACAGTTTTTCCATCGTATGAAACAAATAATTGCAACCAGTATGAAGCATATGGTCATTTCTACTTTCCGAGCAACCTAGGCTTCACCCTAGGGCGTTGCTCCAACGGATTGAATAGTTAGGGCCTTAGAAGTCAACGCCCGAACCATAAAATGCAAAAAAAATACAACAGTGTTTCCATCATATAACAGGAATAATTGCAACCAGTTTGAAAGTTATGGTCATTTCTACATTCCGAGCAACCTAGGATTCACTCCAGGGCGTTGCTCCACCAGACCGAATAGTTACGGCCTAAGAAGTCAACGCCAGAAGCATAAAATACGATATAAATCCAACAGCTTTTCCATCGTATAAAAGGATTAATTGCAACCAGTTTGAACGTGATGGTCATTTCTCCTTCCCGGCAACCTAGGATTCACTCTAGGGCGTTGCTCCACCAGATCGAATAGTTAGGTCCTCAGAAGTAAACGCCAGGAGCATAAAATACGGTATAAATACAACAGCGTTTCCATCGTATAAAACGAATAATTGCAACCAGTGTGAAAGTTATGGTCATTTCTACATTCCGAGCAACCTAGGATTCACTCCAGGGCGTTGCTCCACCAGACCGAATAGTTACGGCCTAAGAAGTCAACGCCAGAAGCATAAAATACGATATAAATACAACAGCTTTTCCATCGTATAAAACGAATAATTGCAACCAGTGTGAAAGTTATGGTCAGTTCTACGTTCCGAGCACCCTAGGCGTCACTCTAGGGCGTTGCTCCACCACATCTAATAGCTACGGCCTTAGAAGTCAACGCCAGAGGCATAAAGTACAATATAAATACAACAGCGTTTCCATCGTATAAAACGAATAATTGCAAACAGTGTGAAAGTTATGGTCAGTTCTACATTCCGAGCAACCTAGGATTCACTCTAGGGCGTTGCTGCACCAGATCGAATAGTTAGGTCCTTAGAAGTAAACGCCAGAAGCATAAAATACGATATAAATACAACAGCGTTTGCATCGTATAAATCGAATAATTGCAACCAGTGTGAAAGTTATGGTCAGTTCTACATTCCGAGCAACCTAGGATTCACTCTAGGGCGTTGCTGCACCAGATCGAATAGTTAGGTCCTTAGAAGTAAACGCCAGAAGCATAAAATACGATATAAATACAACAGCGTTTGCATCGTATAAAACGAATAATAGCAACCAGTGTGAAAGTTATGGTCATATCTACATTCCGAGCAACCTAGGATTCACTCTAGGGCGTTGCTCCACCAGATCGAATAGTTAATTCCTAAGAAGTGAACGCCAGAAGCATAAAATGCAATAAAAATGCAACAGTTTTTCCATCGTATAACAGGATTAATTTCAACCAGTTTGAAAGTGATGGTCATTTCTCCTTTCCGGGCAACCTAGCCTTCACTCTAGGGCGTTGCTCCACCAGATCGAATAGCTAGGGTCTTAGAAGTCAACGCCAGAAGCATAAAATACAATATAAATACAACAGCTTTTCCATCGTATAAATCGAATAATTGCAACCAGTTTGAAAGTGATGGCCAATTCGACGTTCCGGGCAACCTGGGTTTCAATCCAGGGTGTTGCTCCACCAGAACGAATAGCTACGGCCTAAGAAGTCAACGCCAGAAGCATAAAACACGATATAAATACAACAGCTTTTCCATCGTATAAAACGAATAATTGCAACCAGTGTGAAAGTTATGATCACTTCTACTTTCCGAGCAACCTAGGCTTCACCCTAGGGCGGTGCTCCAACAGATTGAATAGTTAGGGCCTTAGAAGTCTACGCCCGAACCATAAAATGCAAAAAAAATACAACAGCGTTACCATCATATAACAGGAATAATTTCGACCAGTTTGAAAGTGATGGCCAATTCTACGTTCCGGGCAACCTAGGCTTCACTCTAGGGCGTTGCTCCACCAGATCGAATAGTTAGTGCCTTAGAAGTCAACGCCAGAAGCATAAAATACAATATAAATACAACAGTTTTTCCATCGTATGAAACAAATAATTGCAACCAGTATGAAGCATATGGTCATTTCCACTTTCGGAGCAACCTAGGCCTCACCGTAGGGCGCTGCTCCAACGGATTGAATAGTTAGGGCCTTAGAAGTCAACGCCCGAACCATAAAATGCAAAAAAAATACAACAGTGTTTCCATCATATAACAGGAATAATTGCAACCAGTTTGAAAGTGATGGCCAATTCTACGTTCCGGGCTACCTAGGTTTCACTCCAGGGCGTTGCTCCACCAGACCGAATAGTTACGGCCTAAGAAGTCAACGACAGAAGCATAAAATACGATATAAATACAACAGCTTTTCCATCGTATATAACGAATAAATGCAACCAGTGTAAAAGGTAAGGTCAGTTTTACGTTCCGAGCAACCTAGGCCTCACTCTAGGTCGTTGTTCCACCAGATCGAATTGTTAGGGCCTAAGAAGTCAACGCCAGAAGCATAAGATACAATATAAATATAACAGTTTTACCATCGTATAGAACGAATAATAGCAACCAGTGTGAATGTTAACGTCATTTCTACGTTCCGGGCAACCTAGGCTTCACTCTAGGGCATTGCTCCACCAGATCGAACAGCTAGGGCCTAAGAAGGCAAAGCCAGAAGCATAAAATACAATATAAATATAACAGTTTCTCCATTGTATAAAACGAATAATTGCTACCAGTGTAAAAGTTATGGTCATTTCTACGTTCCGGACAACCTAGGCTTCACCCTAGGGCGTTCTTCCACCAGATCGAATAGTTAGGGCCTAAGAAGTGAACGCCAGAAGCATAAAATACAATATAAATGCAACAGGTTTTCCATCGTATAAAACGAATAATTGCAACCAGTATGAAGCTTATGGTCATTTCTACTCTCCGGGCAACCTAGGCTTCACTCCATGGCGTTCTACCACCACATCGAATAGCTACGGCCACAGAAGTCAACGCCTGAAGTATAAAATACAATAAAAATACAACAGTCTTTCCATCCTATAACAGGAATAGTTGCAACCCGTGTGAAAGTGATGGTCATTTCTTCGTTCCAGGCAACCTAGGCTTCACTCTAGGTCGTTGTTGCACCAGATCGAATAGTTCGGGCCTAAGAAGTCAACGCCAGAAGCATAAAATACAATATAAATATAACAGTTTTTCCATCGTATAAAACGAATAATAGAAACCAGTGTGAAAGTTATGGTCATTTCTACGTTCCGGGCAACCTAGGCTTCACTCCAGGGCGTTCTCCACCAGATCAAACAGTTAGGGCCTTAGAAGTCAACGCCCGAAGCATAAAATACATAATAAATAGAACGGTTTTTCCATTGTATAAAACGAATAAATGCTACCAGTGTAAAAGTTATGGTCTTTTCTACGTTCCGGGCAACCTAGGCTTCAATCTAGGGCGTTGCTCCACCAGATCGAATAGTTAGGGCCTTAGAAGTCAACGCCCGAAGCATAAAATACAAAATAAATGAAACAGTTTTTCCATCGTATAAAACGAATAATTGCTACCAGTGTGAAAGTTATGGTCATTTCTACGTTCCGCGCAACCTAGGCTTCACTCTAGGGCGTTGCTCCACCAAATCGAATAGCTAGGGCCTTAGAAGTCAACGCCAGAAGCATAAAATACAAAATAAATAGAACAGTTTTTCCATCGTGTAAAACGAATAATTGCTACCAGTGCGAAAGTTATGGTCATTTCTACTTTCCGGGCAACCTACGCTTCACCCTAGGGCGTTGTTCCACCAGATGGAATAGTTAGGGCCTAAGAAGTCAACGCCAGAATCATAAAATACGATATAAATACAACAGCTTTTCCATCGTATAAAACGAATAATTGCAACCAGTGTGAAAGTTATGGTCATTTCTACGTTCCGGGCAACCTAGGCTTCACCCAATGGCGTTGCTCCAACAGATTGAATAGTTAGGTCCTTAGAAGTCAATGCCCGAAGCATAAAATGCAATAAATATACAACAGCATTGCCATCGTATAAAATGAATAATTGCAAACAGTGTGAAAGATATGGACATTTCTACGTTCCGGGCAATCTAGGCTTCACTCTATGGCGTTCATCCACCACATCGAATAGCTACGGCCTCAGAAGTCAACGCGTGAAGCATAAAATACAATAAAAATACAACAGTCTTTCCATCCTATAACAGGAATAATTGCAACCCGTGTGAAAGTGATGGTCATTTCTACGTTCCAGGCAACCTAGGCTTCACTCTAGGGTGTTGTTCCACCAGATCGAATAGTTAGGGCCTAAGAAGTTAACGCCAGAAGCATAGAATACAATATAAATATAACAGTTTTTCCATCGTATAAAACGGATAATAGCAACCAGTGTGAAAGTTATGGTCATTTCTACGTTCCGGGCAACCTAGGCTTCACTCTAGGGCGTTGCTCCACCAGATCAAACAGTTAGGGCCTTAGATATCAACGCCAGAAGCATAAAATACAATAAAGGTGCAACAGCTTTTCCATCGTATAACAGGAATAACTGCAACCAGTGTGAAAGTACTGGTCATTTCTACGTTCCGGGCAACCTAGGCTTCACTGTATGGCGTTCATCCACCACATCGAATAGCAACGGCCTCAGAAGTCAACGCGTGAAGCATAAAATACAATAAAAATTCAACAGCCTTTCCATCCTATAACAGAAATAATTGCAACCCGTGTGAAAGTGATGGTCATTTCTACGTTCCAGGCAACCTAGGCTTCACTCTAGGGTGTTGTTCCACCAGATCGTATAGTTAGGGCCTAAGAAGCCAACGCCAGAAGCATAAAATACAATATAAATATAACAGTCTTTCCATCCTATAACAGGAATAATTGCAACCCGTGTGAAGGTGATGGTCATTTCTACGTTCCAGGCAACCTAGGCTTCACTCTAGGGCGTTGTTGCACCAGATCGAATAGTTCGGGCCTAAGAAGTCAACGCCCGAAGCATAAAATACAAAATAAATAAAACAGTTTTTCCATCGTATCAGACGAATAATTGCTACCAGTGTGAAATGAATGGTCATTTCTACGTTGCGGGCAACCTAGGCTTCACGCTAGGGCGGTGCTCCACCAGATCAAATAGTTAGGGCCTAAGAAGTCAACGCCAGGAGCATAAAATACAACATAAATGCAACAGACCTTCCATCGTATATAATGTATATTTGCAAACAGTGTGAAAGTAATGGTCATTTCTACGTACCGGGCAACCTAGGCTCCACTCTAGGGCGTTGCTCCACCAGATCGCATAGCTAGGGAATTAGAATTCAACGCCATAAGAATAAAATACAATATAAGTCCAACAGTTTTTCCATCGTATAAAATGAATAATTGCAACCAGTGTGAAAGTTATGGTCATTTCTACATTTCGAGCAACCTAGGCTTCACTCCAGGACGTTGCTCCACCTGATCGAATAGTTAGGGCCTTAGAAGTCAACGCCAGAAGCATAAAATACAATAAAGATGCAACAGTTTTTCCATCGTATAACAGGAATAACTGCAAACAGTGTGAAAGTACTGGTCATTTCTACGTTCCGGGTAACCTAGGATTCACTCTAGGGCGTTGCTCCACCAGATCGAATAGCTAGGGACTTAGAATTCAACGCCATAAGAATAAAATGCAATATAAATATAACAGTTTTTCCATCGTATAAAATGAATATTAGCAACCAGAGTGAAAGTTATGGTCATTTCAACGTTCCGGGCAATCTGGGCTTCACACTAGGGCGTTGCTCCACCAGATCAAACAGTTAGGGCCTTAGAAGTCAACGCCCGAAGCATAAAATACTAAAATAAATAGAACAGTTTTTCCATTGTATAAAACGAATAATTGCTACCAGTGTAAAAGTTATGGTCATTTCTACATCTCGGGCAACCTAGGCTTCACCCTAGTCCGATGTTCCACCAGATCGAACAGTTAGGGCCTAAGTAGTGAACGCCAGAAGCATAAAATACAGTATAAATACAACAGTTTTTCCATCGTATAAAACGAATAATTGCAACCAGTATGAAACTTATGGTCATTTATATTTTCCGGGCAACCTAGGCTTCACCCTAGGGCATTGCTCCAACAGATTGAATAGTTAGGGCCTTAGAAGTCAATGCCCGAAGCAAAAAATGCAATAAAAATACAACAGTTTTTCCATCATATAACAGGAATAATTGCAACCAGTTTGAGAGTGATGGTCATTTCTACGTACCGGGCAACCTAGGCTTCACGCTAGGGCGGTGCTCCACCAGATCAAACAGTTAGGGCCTTAGAAGTCAACGCCCGAAGCATTAAATACAAAATAAATAGAACAGTTTTTCCATTGTATAAAACGAATAATTGCTACCAGTGTAAAAGTTATGGTGATTTCTACGTCTCGGGCAACCTAGGCTTCACCCTAGGCCGATGTTCCACCAGATCGATCAGTTAGGGCCTAAGAAGTGAACGCCAGAAGCATAAAATACAGTATAAATACAACAGCTTTTCCATCACATAAAACGAATGATAGCAACCAGTTTGAAAGTTATGGTCATTTCTACGTTCCGGGCAACGTAGGCTTCACTCTAGGGCGTTGCTCCACCAGATCGTATAGTTAGGGCCTTAGATGTCAACGCCCGAAGCATAAAATACAAAATAAATAGAACGGTTTTTCCATTGTATAAAACGAATAAATGCTACCAGTGTAAAAGTTATGGTCTTTTCCACGTTCCGGGCAACCTAGGCTTCACCCTAGGGCGTTGTTCCACCAGATCGAATAGTTAGGGCCTAAGAAGTGAACGCCAGAAGCATAAAATGCAAATAAATACAACAGTTTTTCCATCGTATAAAACGAATAATTGCAACCAGTATGAAACTTATGGTCATTTCTACTTTCCGGGCAACCTAGGCTTCACTCTATGGCGTTCTACCACCACATCGAATAGCTACGGCCACAGAAGTCAACGCCTGATGTATAAAATACAATAAAAATACAACAGTCTTTCCATCCTATAACAGGAATAATTGCAACCCGTGTGAAAGTGATGGTTATTTCTACGTTCCAGGCATCCTAGGCTTCACTCTAGGGTGTTGTTCCACCAGATCGAATGGTTAGGACCTAAGAAGTCAACGCCAGAAGCATAAAATACAATATAAATATAACAGTTTTTCCATCGTATAAAACGAATAATAGCAACCAGTGTGAAAGTTATGGTCATTTCTACGTTCCGGGCAACCTAGGCTTCACTCTAGGGCGTTGCTCCACCAGATCAAACAGTTAGGGCCTTAGATGTCAACGCCAGAAGCATAAAATGCAATAAATATACAACAGCATTACCATGGTATAAAATGAATAATTGCAAACAGTGTGAAGGATATGGACATTTCTACGTTCCGGGCAACCTAGGCTTCACTCTATGGCGTTCATCCACCACATCGAATAGCTACGGCCTCAGAAGTCAACGCGTGAAGCATAAAATACAATAAAAATTCAACAGTCTTTCCATCCTATAACAGGAATAATTGCAACCCGTGTGAAAGTGATGGTCATTTCTACGTTCCAGGCAACCTAGGCTTCACTGTAGGGTGTTGTTCCACCAGATCGTATAGTTAGGGCCTAAGAAGCCAACGCCAGAAGCATAAAATACAATATAAATATAACAGTTTTTCCATCGTATAAAACGAATAATAGCAACCAGTGTGAAAGTTATGGTCATTTCTACGTTCCGGGCAACCTAGGCTTCACTCTAGGGCGTTGCTCCACCAGATCAAACAGTTAGGGCCTTAGATGTCAACGCAAGAAGCATAAAATACAATAAAGGTGCAACAGTTTTTCCATCGTATAACAGGAATAACTGCAAGCAGTGTGAAAGTACTGGTCATTTCTACGTTCCGGGTAACCTAGGGTTCACTCTAGGGCGTTGCACCACGAGATCGAAAAGCTAGGGACTTAGAATTCAACGCCAGAAGAATAAAATACAATATAAGTACAACAGTTTTTCCATAGTATAAAACGAATAATTGCTACCAGTGTAAAAGTTATGGTTATTTCTACGTTCCGCGCAACCTAGGCTTCACCCTAGGCCGTTGTTCCACCAGATTGAATAGTTAGGGCCTCAGAAGTCAATGCCCGAAGCATAAAATGCAATAAAAATACAACAGTTTTTCCATCAAATAACAGGAATAATTGCAACCAGTTTGAAATTGATGGCCAATTCTACGTTCCGGGCAACCTAGGCATCACTCTAGGGCGTTGCTCCACTAGATCCAATAGTTAGTACCTTAGAAGTCAACGCCAGATGTATAAAATACAATATAAGTACAACAGTTTTTCCATCGTATAAAACGAATAATTGCAACCAGTATGAAACTCATGGTCATTTCTACTTACCGAGCAACCTGGGCTTCACCCTAGGGCGTTGCTCCAACGGATTGAATAGCTAGGGCCTTAGAAGTCAACGCCCGAACCATAAAATGCAAAAAAAATACAGCAGTGTTTCCATCATATAACAGGTATAATTGCAACCAGTTTGAAATTGATGGCCAATCCTACGTTCCGGGCAACCTAGGCATCACTCTATTGCGTTGCTGCACCAGATCGAATAGTAAGGGCCTAAGAAGTCAACGCCAGAAGCATAAAACACAATATAAATATAACAGTTTTTCCATCGTATAAAACGAATAAGAGCAACCAGTGCGAAAGTTATGGTCATTTCTACGTTCCGGGCAACCTAGGTTTCACTCTAGGGCGTTACTCCAGCAGATCAAACAGTCAGCGCCTAAGAAGCCAACGCCCGAAGCATTAAATACAAGATAAATAGAACAGTTCTTCCATAGTATAAAACGAATAATTGCTACCAGTGTAAAAGTTATGGTTATTTCTACGTTCCGCGCAACCTAGGCTTCACCCTAGGCCGTTGTTCCACCAGATTGAATAGTTAGAGCCTTAGAAGTCAATGCCCGAAGCATAAAATGCAATAAAAATACAACAGTTTTTCCATCATATAACAGGAATAATTGCAACCAGTTTGAAAGTGATGGTCATTTCTACGTTCCGGGCAACATAGGCTTCACTCTAGGGCGTTGCTCCTCTAGATCGAATAGTTAGTACCTTAGAGGTTAACGCCAGATGTATAAAATACAATATAAATACAACAGTTTTTCCATCGTATAAAACGAATAATTGCAACCAGTATGAAACTTATGGTCATTTCTACTTACCGAGCAACCTGGGCTTCACCCTAGGGCGTTGCTCCAACGGATTGAATAGTTAGGGCCTTAGAAGTCAACGCCCGAACCATAAAATGCAAAAAAAAATAAGGCAGTGTTTCCATCATATAACAGGTATAATTGCAACCAGTTTGAAATTGATGGCCAATTCTACGTTCCGGGCAACCTAGGCATCACTCTATTGCGTTGCTCCACCAGATCGAATAGTTAGTGCCTTAGAAGTCAACGCCAGAAGCATAAAATACAATATAAATACAACGGTTTTTCCACCGTATAATACGAACAAATGCAACCAGTATGAAACTTATTGTCATTTCTACTTTCCGAGCAACCTAGGCTTCACCCTAGGGCGTTGCTCCAACGGATTGAATAGTTAGGGCCTTAGAAGTCAACGCCCGAACCTTAAAATGCAAAAAAAATACAACAGTGTTTCCATCATATATCAGGAATAATTGCAACCACTTTGAGTGTGATGGCCAATTCTACGTTCCAGGCAACCTAGGCTTCACTCTAGGGCGTTGTTCCACCAGATCGAATAGTAAGGGCCTAAGAAGTCAACGCCAGAAGCATAAAATACAATATAAATACAACAGCTTTTCCATCGTATAAAACGAATAATTGCAACCAGTATGAAACTTATGGTCATTTCAACTTCCCGAGCAACCTAGGCTTCACCCTAGGGCGTTGGTCCAACAGATTGAATAGTTAGTGCCTTAGAAGTCTACGCCCGAACCATAAAATGCAAAAAAAATTCGACAGTGTTTCCATCATATAACAGGAATAATTGCGACCAGTTTGAAAGTGATGGCCAATTCTACGTTCCGGGCAACCTAGGCTTCACTCTAGGGTGTTGCTCCACCAGATCGAATAGTTAGTGCCTTAGAAGTCAACGCCAGAAGCATAAAATACAATATAAATAGAACAGTTTTTCCATCGTATAAAACGAATAATAGCAACCAGTGTGAAAGTTATGATCATTTCTACTTTCCGAGCAACCTAGGCTTCACCCTAGGGCGGTGCTCCAACAGATTGAATAGTTAGGGCCTTAGAAGTCTACGCCCGAACCATAAAATGCAAAAAAAAATACAACAGTGTTACCATCATATAACAGGAATAATTTCGACCAATTTGAAAGTGATGGCCAATTCTACGTTCCGGGCAACCTAGGCTTCACTCTATGGCGTTGCTCCACCAGATCGAATAGTTAGTGCCTTAGAAGTCAACGCCAGAAGCATAAAATACAATATAAATACAACAGTTTTTCCATCGTATGAAACAAATAATTGCAACCAGTATGAAGCATATGGTCATTTCTACTTTCCGAGCAACCTAGGCTTCACCCTAGGGCGTTGCTCCAACGGATTGAATAGTTAGGGCCTTAGAAGTCAACGCCCGAACCATAAAATGCAAAAAAAATACAACAGTGTTTCCATCATATAACAGGAATAATTGCAACCAGTTTGAAAGTTATGGTCATTTCTACATTCCGAGCAACCTAGGATTCACTCCAGGGCGTTGCTCCACCAGACCGAATAGTTACGGCCTAAGAAGTCAACGCCAGAAGCATAAAATACGATATAAATCCAACAGCTTTTCCATCGTATAAAAGGATTAATTGCAACCAGTTTGAACGTGATGGTCATTTCTCCTTCCCGGCAACCTAGGATTCACTCTAGGGCGTTGCTCCACCAGATCGAATAGTTAGGTCCTCAGAAGTAAACGCCAGGAGCATAAAATACGGTATAAATACAACAGCGTTTCCATCGTATAAAACGAATAATTGCAAACAGTGTGAAGGATATGGACATTTCTACGTTCCGGGCAACCTAGGCTTCACTCTATGGCGTTCATCCACCACATCGAATAGCTACGGCCTCAGAAGTCAACGCGTGAAGCATAAAATACAATAAAAATTCAACAGTCTTTCCATCCTATAACAGGAATAATTGCAACCCGTGTGAAAGTGATGGTCATTTCTACGTTCCAGGCAACCTAGGCTTCACTGTAGGGTGTTGTTCCACCAGATCGTATAGTTAGGGCCTAAGAAGCCAACGCCAGAAGCATAAAATACAATATAAATATAACAGTTTTTCCATCGTATAAAACGAATAATAGCAACCAGTGTGAAAGTTATGGTCATTTCTACGTTCCGGGCAACCTAGGCTTCACTCTAGGGCGTTGCTCCACCAGATCAAACAGTTAGGGCCTTAGATGTCAACGCAAGAAGCATAAAATACAATAAAGGTGCAACAGTTTTTCCATCGTATAACAGGAATAACTGCAACCAGTGTGAAAGTACTGGTCATTTCTACGTTCCGGGTAACCTAGGGTTCACTCTAGGGCGTTGCACCACGAGATCGAAAAGCTAGGGACTTAGAATTCAACGCCAGAAGAATAAAATACAATATAAGTACAACAGTTTTTCCATAGTATAAAACGAATAATTGCTACCAGTGTAAAAGTTATGGTTATTTCTACGTTCCGCGCAACCTAGGCTTCACCCTAGGCCGTTGTTCCACCAGATTGAATAGTTAGGGCCTCAGAAGTCAATGCCCGAAGCATAAAATGCAATAAAAATACAACAGTTTTTCCATCAAATAACAGGAATAATTGCAACCAGTTTGAAATTGATGGCCAATTCTACGTTCCGGGCAACCTAGGCATCACTCTAGGGCGTTGCTCCACTAGATCCAATAGTTAGTACCTTAGAAGTCAACGCCAGATGTATAAAATACAATATAAGTACAACAGTTTTTCCATCGTATAAAACGAATAATTGCAACCAGTATGAAACTCATGGTCATTTCTACTTACCGAGCAACCTGGGCTTCACCCTAGGGCGTTGCTCCAACGGATTGAATAGCTAGGGCCTTAGAAGTCAACGCCCGAACCATAAAATGCAAAAAAAATACAGCAGTGTTTCCATCATATAACAGGTATAATTGCAACCAGTTTGAAATTGATGGCCAATCCTACGTTCCGGGCAACCTAGGGATCACTCTATTGCGTTGCTGCACCAGATCGAATAGTAAGGGCCTAAGAAGTCAACGCCAGAAGCATAAAACACAATATAAATATAACAGTTTTTCCATCGTATAAAACGAATAAGAGCAACCAGTGCGAAAGTTATGGTCATTTCTACGTTCCGGGCAACCTAGGTTTCACTCTAGGGCGTTACTCCAGCAGATCAAACAGTCAGCGCCTAAGAAGCCAACGCCCGAAGCATTAAATACAAGATAAATAGAACAGTTCTTCCATAGTATAAAACGAATAATTGCTACCAGTGTAAAAGTTATGGTTATTTCTACGTTCCGCGCAACCTAGGCTTCACCCTAGGCCGTTGTTCCACCAGATTGAATAGTTAGAGCCTTAGAAGTCAATGCCCGAAGCATAAAATGCAATAAAAATACAACAGTTTTTCCATCATATAACAGGAATAATTGCAACCAGTTTGAAAGTGATGGTCATTTCTACGTTCCGGGCAACATAGGCTTCACTCTAGGGCGTTGCTCCTCTAGATCGAATAGTTAGTACCTTAGAGGTTAACGCCAGATGTATAAAATACAATATAAATACAACAGTTTTTCCATCGTATAAAACGAATAATTGCAACCAGTATGAAACTTATGGTCATTTCTACTTACCGAGCAACCTGGGCTTCACCCTAGGGCGTTGCTCCAACGGATTGAATAGTTAGGGCCTTAGAAGTCAACGCCCGAACCATAAAATGCAAAAAAAAATAAGGCAGTGTTTCCATCATATAACAGGTATAATTGCAACCAGTTTGAAATTGATGGCCAATTCTACGTTCCGGGCAACCTAGGCATCACTCTATTGCGTTGCTCCACCAGATCGAATAGTTAGTGCCTTAGAAGTCAACGCCAGAAGCATAAAATACAATATAAATACAACGGTTTTTCCACCGTATAATACGAACAAATGCAACCAGTATGAAACTTATTGTCATTTCTACTTTCCGAGCAACCTAGGCTTCACCCTAGGGCGTTGCTCCAACGGATTGAATAGTTAGGGCCTTAGAAGTCAACGCCCGAACCTTAAAATGCAAAAAAAATACAACAGTGTTTCCATCATATATCAGGAATAATTGCAACCACTTTGAGTGTGATGGCCAATTCTACGTTCCAGGCAACCTAGGCTTCACTCTAGGGCGTTGTTCCACCAGATCGAATAGTAAGGGCCTAAGAAGTCAACGCCAGAAGCATAAAATACAATATAAATACAACAGCTTTTCCATCGTATAAAACGAATAATTGCAACCAGTATGAAACTTATGGTCATTTCAACTTCCCGAGCAACCTAGGCTTCACCCTAGGGCGTTGGTCCAACAGATTGAATAGTTAGTGCCTTAGAAGTCTACGCCCGAACCATAAAATGCAAAAAAAATTCGACAGTGTTTCCATCATATAACAGGAATAATTGCGACCAGTTTGAAAGTGATGGCCAATTCTACGTTCCGGGCAACCTAGGCTTCACTCTAGGGTGTTGCTCCACCAGATCGAATAGTTAGTGCCTTAGAAGTCAACGCCAGAAGCATAAAATACAATATAAATAGAACAGTTTTTCCATCGTATAAAACGAATAATAGCAACCAGTGTGAAAGTTATGATCATTTCTACTTTCCGAGCAACCTAGGCTTCACCCTAGGGCGGTGCTCCAACAGATTGAATAGTTAGGGCCTTAGAAGTCTACGCCCGAACCATAAAATGCAAAAAAAAATACAACAGTGTTACCATCATATAACAGGAATAATTTCGACCAATTTGAAAGTGATGGCCAATTCTACGTTCCGGGCAACCTAGGCTTCACTCTATGGCGTTGCTCCACCAGATCGAATAGTTAGTGCCTTAGAAGTCAACGCCAGAAGCATAAAATACAATATAAATACAACAGTTTTTCCATCGTATGAAACAAATAATTGCAACCAGTATGAAGCATATGGTCATTTCTACTTTCCGAGCAACCTAGGCTTCACCCTAGGGCGTTGCTCCAACGGATTGAATAGTTAGGGCCTTAGAAGTCAACGCCCGAACCATAAAATGCAAAAAAAATACAACAGTGTTTCCATCATATAACAGGAATAATTGCAACCAGTTTGAAAGTTATGGTCATTTCTACATTCCGAGCAACCTAGGATTCACTCCAGGGCGTTGCTCCACCAGACCGAATAGTTACGGCCTAAGAAGTCAACGCCAGAAGCATAAAATACGATATAAATCCAACAGCTTTTCCATCGTATAAAAGGATTAATTGCAACCAGTTTGAACGTGATGGTCATTTCTCCTTCCCGGCAACCTAGGATTCACTCTAGGGCGTTGCTCCACCAGATCGAATAGTTAGGTCCTCAGAAGTAAACGCCAGGAGCATAAAATACGGTATAAATACAACAGCGTTTCCATCGTATAAAACGAATAATTGCAACCAGTGTGAAAGTTATGGTCATTTCTACATTCCGAGCAACCTAGGATTCACTCCAGGGCGTTGCTCCACCAGACCGAATAGTTACGGCCTAAGAAGTCAACGCCAGAAGCATAAAATACGATATAAATACAACAGCTTTTCCATCGTATAAAACGAATAATTGCAACCAGTGTGAAAGTTATGGTCAGTTCTACGTTCCGAGCACCCTAGGCGTCACTCTAGGGCGTTGCTCCACCACATCTAATAGCTACGGCCTTAGAAGTCAACGCCAGAGGCATAAAGTACATTATAAATACAACAGCGTTTCCATCGTATAAAACGAATAATTGCAAACAGTGTGAAAGTTATGGTCAGTTCTACATTCCGAGCAACCTAGGATTCACTCTAGGGCGTTGCTGCACCAGATCGAATAGTTAGGTCCTTAGAAGTAAACGCCAGAAGCATAAAATACGATATAAATACAACAGCGTTTGCATCGTATAAATCGAATAATTGCAACCAGTGTGAAAGTTATGGTCAGTTCTACATTCCGAGCAACCTAGGATTCACTCTAGGGCGTTGCTGCACCAGATCGAATAGTTAGGTCCTTAGAAGTAAACGCCAGAAGCATAAAATACGATATAAATACAACAGCGTTTGCATCGTATAAAACGAATAATAGCAACCAGTGTGAAAGTTATGGTCATATCTACATTCCGAGCAACCTAGGATTCACTCTAGGGCGTTGCTCCACCAGATCGAATAGTTAATTCCTAAGAAGTGAACGCCAGAAGCATAAAATGCAATAAAAATGCAACAGTTTTTCCATCGTATAACAGGATTAATTTCAACCAGTTTGAAAGTGATGGTCATTTCTCCTTTCCGGGCAACCTAGCCTTCACTCTAGGGCGTTGCTCCACCAGATCGAATAGCTAGGGTCTTAGAAGTCAACGCCAGAAGCATAAAATACAATATAAATACAACAGCTTTTCCATCGTATAAATCGAATAATTGCAACCAGTTTGAAAGTGATGGCCAATTCGACGTTCCGGGCAACCTAGGTTTCAATCCAGGGTATTGCTCCACCGGATCGAATAGATAGTGCCTTAGAAGTCAAGGCTAGAAGCATAAAATACAATATAAATACAACAGTTTTTCCATCGTATAAAACGAATAATTGCAACCAGTATGAAACTTATGGTCATTTCTACTTTCCGAGCAACCTAGGCTTCACCCCAGGGGCCTTGCTCTAACAGATTGAATAGTTAGGGCCTTAGAAGTCAACGCCCGAACCATAAAATGCAAAAAAAATACAACAGTGTTTCCATCATATATCAGGAATAATTGCAACCAGTTTGAAAGTGATGGCCAATTCTACGTTCCGGGCAACCTGGGTTTCAATCCAGGGTGTTGCTCCACCAGAACGAATAGCTACGGCCTAAGAAGTCAACGCCAGAAGCATAAAACACGATATAAATACAACAGCTTTTCCATCGTATAAAACGAATAATTGCAACCAGTGTGAAAGTTATGATCACTTCTACTTTCCGAGCAACCTAGGCTTCACCCTAGGGCGGTGCTCCAACAGATTGAATAGTTAGGGCCTTAGAAGTCTACGCCCGAACCATAAAATGCAAAAAAAATACAACAGCGTTACCATCATATAACAGGAATAATTTCGACCAGTTTGAAAGTGATGGCCAATTCTACGTTCCGGGCAACCTAGGCTTCACTCTAGGGCGTTGCTCCACCAGATCGAATAGTTAGTGCCTTAGAAGTCAACGCCAGAAGCATAAAATACAATATAAATACAACAGTTTTTCCATCGTATGAAACAAATAATTGCAACCAGTATGAAGCATATGGTCATTTCCACTTTCGGAGCAACCTAGGCCTCACCGTAGGGCGCTGCTCCAACGGATTGAATAGTTAGGGCCTTAGAAGTCAACGCCCGAACCATAAAATGCAAAAAAAATACAACAGTGTTTCCATCATATAACAGGAATAATTGCAACCAGTTTGAAAGTGATGGCCAATTCTACGTTCCGGGCTACCTAGGTTTCACTCCAGGGCGTTGCTCCACCAGACCGAATAGTTACGGCCTAAGAAGTCAACGACAGAAGCATAAAATACGATATAAATACAACAGCTTTTCCATCGTATATAACGAATAAATGCAACCAGTGTAAAAGGTAAGGTCAGTTTTACGTTCCGAGCAACCTAGGCCTCACTCTAGGTCGTTGTTCCACCAGATCGAATTGTTAGGGCCTAAGAAGTCAACGCCAGAAGCATAAGATACAATATAAATATAACAGTTTTACCATCGTATAGAACGAATAATAGCAACCAGTGTGAATGTTAACGTCATTTCTACGTTCCGGGCAACCTAGGCTTCACCCTAGGGCGTTCTTCCACCAGATCGAATAGTTAGGGCCTAAGAAGTGAACGCCAGAAGCATAAAATACAATATAAATGCAACAGGTTTTCCATCGTATAAAACGAATAATTGCAACCAGTATGAAGCTTATGGTCATTTCTACTCTCCGGGCAACCTAGGCTTCACTCCATGGCGTTCTACCACCACATCGAATAGCTACGGCCACAGAAGTCAACGCCTGAAGTATAAAATACAATAAAAATACAACAGTCTTTCCATCCTATAACAGGAATAGTTGCAACCCGTGTGAAAGTGATGGTCATTTCTTCGTTCCAGGCAACCTAGGCTTCACTCTAGGTCGTTGTTGCACCAGATCGAATAGTTCGGGCCTAAGAAGTCAACGCCAGAAGCATAAAATACAATATAAATATAACAGTTTTTCCATCGTATAAAACGAATAATAGAAACCAGTGTGAAAGTTATGGTCATTTCTACGTTCCGGGCAACCTAGGCTTCACTCCAGGGCGTTCTCCACCAGATCAAACAGTTAGGGCCTTAGAAGTCAACGCCCGAAGCATAAAATACAAAATAAATAGAACGGTTTTTCCATTGTATAAAACGAATAAATGCTACCAGTGTAAAAGTTATGGTCTTTTCTACGTTCCGGGCAACCTAGGCTTCAATCTAGGGCGTTGCTCCACCAGATCGAATAGTTAGGGCCTTAGAAGTCAACGCCCGAAGCATAAAATACAAAATAAATGAAACAGTTTTTCCATCGTATAAAACGAATAATTGCTACCAGTGTGAAAGTTATGGTCATTTCTACGTTCCGCGCAACCTAGGCTTCACTCTAGGGCGTTGCTCCACCAAATCGAATAGCTAGGGCCTTAGAAGTCAACGCCAGAAGCATAAAATACAAAATAAATAGAACAGTTTTTCAATCGTGTAAAACGAATAATTGCTACCAGTGCGAAAGTTATGGTCATTTCTACTTTCCGGGCAACCTACGCTTCACCCTAGGGCGTTGTTCCACCAGATGGAATAGTTAGGGCCTAAGAAGTCAACGCCAGAATCATAAAATACGATATAAATACAACAGCTTTTCCATCGTATAAAACGAATAATTGCAACCAGTGTGAAAGTTATGGTCATTTCTACGTTCCGGGCAACCTAGGCTTCACCCAATGGCGTTGCTCCAACAGATTGAATAGTTAGGTCCTTAGAAGTCAATGCCCGAAGCATAAAATGCAATAAATATACAACAGCATTGCCATCGTATAAAATGAATAATTGCAAACAGTGTGAAAGATATGGACATTTCTACGTTCCGGGCAATCTAGGCTTCACTCTATGGCGTTCATCCACCACATCGAATAGCTACGGCCTCAGAAGTCAACGCGTGAAGCATAAAATACAATAAAAATACAACAGTCTTTCCATCCTATAACAGGAATAATTGCAACCCGTGTGAAAGTGATGGTCATTTCTACGTTCCAGGCAACCTAGGCTTCACTCTAGGGTGTTGTTCCACCAGATCGAATAGTTAGGGCCTAAGAAGTTAACGCCAGAAGCATAGAATACAATATAAATATAACAGTTTTTCCATCGTATAAAACGGATAATAGCAACCAGTGTGAAAGTTATGGTCATTTCTACGTTCCGGGCAACCTAGGCTTCACTCTAGGGCGTTGCTCCACCAGATCAAACAGTTAGGGCCTTAGATATCAACGCCAGAAGCATAAAATACAATAAAGGTGCAACAGCTTTTCCATCGTATAACAGGAATAACTGCAACCAGTGTGAAAGTACTGGTCATTTCTACGTTCCGGGCAACCTAGGCTTCACTGTATGGCGTTCATCCACCACATCGAATAGCAACGGCCTCAGAAGTCAACGCGTGAAGCATAAAATACAATAAAAATTCAACAGCCTTTCCATCCTATAACAGAAATAATTGCAACCCGTGTGAAAGTGATGGTCATTTCTACGTTCCAGGCAACCTAGGCTTCACTCTAGGGTGTTGTTCCACCAGATCGTATAGTTAGGGCCTAAGAAGCCAACGCCAGAAGCATAAAATACAATATAAATATAACAGTCTTTCCATCCTATAACAGGAATAATTGCAACCCGTGTGAAAGTGATGGTCATTTCTACGTTCCAGGCAACCTAGGCTTCACTCTAGGGCGTTGTTGCACCAGATCGAATAGTTCGGGCCTAAGAAGTCAACGCCCGAAGCATAAAATACAAAATAAATAAAACAGTTTTTCCATCGTATCAGACGAATAATTGCTACCAGTGTGAAATGAATGGTCATTTCTACGTTGCGGGCAACCTAGGCTTCACGCTAGGGCGGTGCTCCACCAGATCAAATAGTTAGGGCCTAAGAAGTCAACGCCAGGAGCATAAAATACAACATAAATGCAACAGACCTTCCATCGTATATAATGTATATTTGCAAACAGTGTGAAAGTAATGGTCATTTCTACGTACCGGGCAACCTAGGCTCCACTCTAGGGCGTTGCTCCACCAGATCGCATAGCTAGGGAATTAGAATTCAACGCCATAAGAATAAAATACAATATAAGTCCAACAGTTTTTCCATCGTATAAAATGAATAATTGCAACCAGTGTGAAAGTTATGGTCATTTCTACATTTCGAGCAACCT